>NC_091830.1:21343469-21943469 GCF_038994185.2 Dermacentor albipictus | reverse complement strand
ACCCAGGCATGGCGGCAACCACTCCTTACGTGAGGACGGGTGAAGGGAGCTTTCAGAGTATGCTTGCTTCCTCCATCGGTCCTTCGCTGTAAGGAGGCCTCACGTAAGGTTAGGAAGCGCTCGAAGGAAAGGAACGTTTCATTGTTTGGGCCTAAGAAATATTCGTTCAGGAGGAGCTGGCCTGATCACGCACGAACCGGCAGGCCAACCCGGCCAGGTCAATCGACCAACCGACAGACACACATACTAACATTTGGTGTTCAAACAGAAAACACGATCATTAACACTGTATGTTTTATGTCCTAATAAAGAAAGAAAGAAAGAAAGAACAAAGACCTTCCTCAGGCATCTTTTTATCCTAAAGCACAGGTATAACAAATGTCTTTTAAAAAGGCAAGAATAGTAACATCGGCTTGCAGAAAGAAACGTGGAGTACCTATACTGCACCACAAATTGGTTTCTCCGGTATCGAGGCGCTTTTCGAAGTTGAGATTCAGCAAACTTCTCTAACCGAAAATTTCGCAAGAGGGTCCTCCTATTTCGTTACTGGGAACAACATATCTTTTTTTATTTCTTGCCATTAGTTTTCCTTTCTCTCTTCTTCTATTTCCTTCAGCGCATTCTGCCTCTTGCCTCTTGCCTTCTGCCTCTTGCATCACCGTAAGTCACTCGCGATCTGTCACTGTCCACTTAGTATTCTATTTGTGGAGAGATACTCGCGGGAATTGTTACTTTTGAACTTACTGCCAGCAGTATTCGGCGAATCACGCGGAAATTTTCAATTCTAATGCATCAACGCCAAGGAACCCTCTTAGAGGTTTTAGTTTTGGTGAGGAGGTTAACATGATCTTTCTTCTAAGACCGAAGGGGTAGGTGCACAAAACAAACACGACATTAATTCTACTGCAGCCCCTTGGCGGCAGTGTCGCAATGAGCTCTGGTCTATTTCTTTGAACGAATGATGTGGAAGTAGGATTGATTTATTTTTTTTTTTTTGAGCCAGAGTGCGTAGTTTCCTTGAATAACTGCAAAACTGCACAACGCCTCAGCTTCCTTCAAAAAGAGAGAGAGAGCTTTCTTCAAAAAGCTCACTCAATCTTCTGCGCTCCTTTCTAAATAAGACACAAGGAAAGCTCGTAAAATTATTGCGTCATTCGCGACACTGTGTCAGCCTTCATGGTTGTGATTCCTAGTTGAGTTCACAAGCTTTGTCCTGAAATTACAATATCGCACACTCTTTGTCGCGATTGCCGAGCAGAACGTCACCCGCTCAGCTCCATATGGTCTGGTCTGGACGACAGGCCCAGTTCGAAGCAGAACAATTCGGGGCCATGGCGCCGTAGGGAAACAGCACTGCGAACGACAACAGCGTTGTTCACATTTTGAATTCTTTAAGGAGGAAACATTACGAATACCAGAAAAAAAAATTATTTTCTCATCTAAACGGACATAACGCAAATGAGAGTAAGCATGATCGACGAAAAATGTATGTGTACAGGGTCTTTCCGTTTTATTAGTTGCATCAAATTTTATATGTTGCCTGCGGCGGACAGTGCCATTCTAACTCTTGATCTGGATTGTTCGACAAGGCGTCATTGCTTTTCAATAATGTAAGAATATATATATATATATATATATATATATATATATATATATATATATATATATATATATATATATATATATTGATTTGTGTTTTTTTGCACGAATCCAAGCCGACACCAGGCAGAGAACTGGAAGTGGGCTTCATGCCAAGCCACCAAGGGCTTTGTTTGTAATTTGTACAGACAGCTCTCATCATGGATAAAGCACACATCTAAAGTGCATTTGCTTTACATTACATGTGTGCGACTGCTGCAGCCGGAGATCTTGTACTGGTGCGCCTCCTCTGACCGCGCTCTCAAATGTCATCTTATGTTCTTGCTCCAATCCAAAAAGTGGCTGTGCTGACCATAGACATTTATCTAGGAGCACAGTATTGATACAAACAGTCAATTGTTTTCATTATGCCCTCGTGTCAACTCTAAGGAAATCGCCAATTTGTATTATGTTATTTACTTATTTTTTAAGTATAGGAACTGAAATGCTAAAAAGGCCTCTAGTGCAGTTTCACCTCCAGGATCTAGAAAAATACACCACAGGAGGCTGCACATTGTGACATGGCGTGCCCAGGACATGTATGCATGACGAACACGTGCATTATTACACTGCACAATATATAATCACCCTCACTACGCTGTAAACTAATCTACGCCCTTCAGGGTGCGTTCTCACACTATTAACCCCGAGGAGAGCAAGGGTGTTAGCTGTAGACCGGTTTACACCCTTAGGCACACATAAAATATGCAAATTTGTTAACAGTGTGCCTCTTTTTCTTCCTATTCTCCCTTTCTTTTATGCAGTGTAACAAGTCAGATGCAAAGCTCCATCGGTCAGCCCCTTCACTTTTGTCACACTAAAGTGATCTCCCTCTTGAACATGCTGCCTTGCCACATGACTAAGGCATGCTCGAAGGCCGCTTGGACATGCTTGGGCATGCAAAACCGCTTGGGCATGCTTGAACATGCATGCCCCAAAAATCAAGACTGGGCTGTGTGAGACTCTGCTGCTCCGATCAAGCCAGTGACACTAGGCCTGGGCCGTCCAGCTGGACAAGGCAGCCGCTGAGACCCAACAGATATCGGCCGTCTGCTAGGTGGAGAGAGGTTGCTTCCTCTCCGTGATTGCTGGTGTCAATAAAGGTTGACTCTCTCTCTCTCTCTCTCTCTTTACCCGATTCAAGTCAAGTGCGTTTGCCGGAATGTTGGCTACAAGCGTGGCTTTTGTTTTGTTACTGTTGACTAGTTCAGGTCACCTAGTTCCTGCGTAACTCAGTCCTGTTTGGACTTCTCGGCGAGCTTCATACGTAATCGTTTACCAAGCAATCATTGCCGCGTGCAGATAAGTGTTTACGACTGACACTGGCCGGTTTCGGCTGCACTGTTTGAACGGACGTTCTAAGATACTTATCTCAAACGTTTACTTCGTCAAATTTTGTGAATGGGCAACCGGTTACTTCTTATTTACGCAATTAGTGAATACTGTTAGTGCGAATATTGCACTGTTGATAATGTCATTTTGGCCATTATAATGGCGTCTTCAAAAGTTATTGCGCCTTCTCGCAACTCGTGATGTCACCGGCGTATTTCAGTATTGCTGTTCGGTACCAAACACGAAATAAAATACTAATGATTAAAGTCGAGGCTAGAAGCACGCTAAACTGAAGCGAATTGTCCAAGAGTAACACTCTTTGACAATTGAAGCTGTTTAGGCACTTTTCGCTGTTTCATTTTGTATGGAGAATTATAGCTTCAAAAGTGTCTGGAAAATACTCATGTGCAGCTCTATGAGTGAGGGCAGGCTTAAACTATATATAACGAGAGAAGTGTTCACAACACATCATTGCAAACCTCGACGCTATCACCAAATGAAATGTCCTGACAAGTACAAAAAATCAGGCTGTTGAGCGCATAGGTGAGCATACCGTGTCAGATATTAGGCAAAGCTTCGCAGCGCAAACAATAGGGTTACTGCCTTCGACGGCAGTGCTCGCCCACTACAATTATGCACTACCATTTCTCGATGCACTTTGACATGGCCAATCAGAGAGCGGCGAAAAGATGAAAGCTCGCACCATCATCGGCTACAATTCGTGGCCTCTGGCCAATCGGCCCCAACAGCACGTTCGCCCGCGTCAGCTCTAGTCGCACAGATAGACATAGGTTCGTAAGACTGCAAACCCCCCTATCGTAAGAATCCTATCTTACGTAAGCAGTTGCGACAGCATTTTATGTTTTTTTAATCGACTTATACTTACTTTTAGCGCGAGTAATGGAGTATGCACCGGTGTTACCACTAACTCTTTTCGCATCGAAGCTGTCTATGGCTGGGATATGGAAAAAAGTGTGTCCGTGATCTTGACAAAAACAAATCATCATGTGGGTTGATCCTGGTGATAGTGCGGAAAGGGTCCATGCTCAAATGCACGTACACCTGTGGGCTCGGGGACATGTAATGCGCCCTTGAACTACCCTTGTCAAACGTGGGAACCAAAGAGGTCCCAGGCACAAAGGTAAGCACTGATGTTTTACAGCGAATCTGGCTATGGCTAGGAAGAAATGCAATCGAGATGTTTACAAAAACAATGTGCCGGAGCAATGAATGCTGCTGTCCAAACGCAAGTCTATGACGATGCGCGTCGAACCGGCAGCGACCTGGAACCGCGCATCAGTTACTTGGCTATAGCAGCGGGTGGGGAAAAGAAACCAATCTCCCTGTTATATGACGAACACGACGAAGAACTCTCTTTACCACTCATCTACTTAGGGCAACCAAGGAAAATTACTAGCTCCCAACCAACACCATTAGCCAACGCAACGAATGAAATCAAGCGCACTGACTGACGAGGCGTTGAACCATGCCATGTTTTATACATTGGCATGAAGGTCATGTGCCATAACATTGTTAATAAGATGGGAACATTAAAAGCAACCTCCATAAGGAAATGATCAATATGGTGACCAAGTGAATGGAATGAAACAAAAAACAAGACAGAAGTAAACAACGAAGTTATGCGTTGTGTCTTTACAACCACTTTAACATAACCACCAAAATAAAAAAATCTGAAATACCACTGAACGAAACCAACAGCTTTGTTGGTCTTCCATCTTCACACAGCGGAAGGGCTCTGAATGTTTCCAATATAGCGCTTGTTTTTGCAGTGACGCTCATCGTAAGCTTGCTGACGTTGCGAACGCTTGCAGTTTTGTGAATACGATTTTTTGCAACGGTTTTCCAACGTAAATTTTCTCCGTAAGTTCGCTTTGAGAATTCCGCTCCAGGTCCATCACTGTGTGGTGAAAAGAGATATTGCTGCCATTTTAGCTGCAAATGTCAGGTCATTTTGCAGCGGACCAACGGCACATGTAACTTAAAAGTTTAAAATAATAGTTCTGCGAAAGGCTAGCAAATTGCTCACCTAATTCGGATTGTGGTGTATACCGCATCAAATTTAGCCGCAATTACCTCTCTATGAGGGCGGTTGACAGAAATGCAATGTCAATTTTTATTGCTTGCTTAAAATTGGATTGGGCAAACACAAAACTCTACTTAACGGGGAAGTCTGATTGAGGAATCTTAATGGGGAAGTCTTTCTGAGTTTCTGAGAAGTCGAACTGAAGATCAACAGCCGACATGAATGGGGAAATTAGCAGCGAGATTACGAACCCTAAGTGCTCGGGCTCTCAGGAAGCGCTATAACGAAATTTCGCACAGGACCGTTCCGGGTACATAAGCTTTTATGCCTGGTTCTCTTTTATCTTTAATACCTCTCATCTTCAAAACGAAAAGCAGGATAGATTGGATGATTTTTTTTTTCCTTCAGGCTACAATCAATGAAAAGCAACAGTGAGAGATCGCAGCATCTGTGATTGCGCCTCCGGCCTAACTTCATTTTTCTCAGAAGCGTGGTGCAGAGAGATGCCAGAATAATCCAGCTTTTGCTGAAAAGAAAAAAAAATCAGTAATAACTGGATCAAGCTATGCAGAAGCACCATGGGAAGCTGGACAGGCAGGATGTACTTGCGCAATTCAATCTAGTTGGACCTCACCTTGCAAAATGAGTTAAGAATTAAGTGAGAAAGGCTTTTTTTATTCTGTACTGACACATGTTTCTTTAGATTTGTCTTATTTTTGTTGTCCGCCAGACATAGAGTGGCACCGGCGACACAAAAAAAAATTGGCAGTGGCATAGCTCGGCTATGCCAGGTTATACGCAGCGAAAGCTAAGGCATAGTATGGTATGGTTAGTCTTGGTTAATCTTGATTGCAAGACCGTTAGTCTGGTTGTCTAGCTCTGTTGCGGCGTTTAGCCAGTCATTCGGCGCGCTGTTTATCTGTTTCCTGGGCGATTAGTTTCTTCTTCATCTCTTTTCAATGACGATTCCAGGCGCCCTCCTGCTTATCAGAATTGTCGCCGTCCATACTGTCGCCTCAACTGTGGTTGCGGCGCACGCGAGCTCTCCTTTTCGATCCTCCGACATGTTATCAGGCATGCGACGCAGCTGGCGAAGCGAGCGGAGGCGGGCGCAACGGTGAGGAACGTGCAGTGACGTCATACCAAAAGCGGGCGCGGAAAGGCGCGGCGCTGCGCAGCGGCGGAACACCTGTGGCTCGGTGCTACTAGTGGCGCATGCGCAGTACTGACTAGGGAGTGAGAGAGAGAGAAATATCAGCGGCGAGGCGCGCGATGTGACGTCATGTACCTCCTCAGAGCACCGCCTTGGCGAAATCGCAAGTTCGCGGCCAGTAAAGCGTTCGCTTTAAAAGTATGTTTACGCCTAGCAGATGGAGCAATAGTATCGCACAACGTTAATGCTGAATGCTGTGGCGCCGTCAACTTTGTGGGAATCCATACGTTATCGAGCTACGGTGTCGGGTCTCTAGGACTACAGCATTTTCGGAGCAAACAATTGATATCGATAACAACGTTCAAACATTGAGTATGCTTTGTCCTCAGCATGAGACGAAACTCGCTGAAGGCCCATGCCACCACAGCATCGATCAATGACGAAGTCTGTGGGGCCATCTGCTGAGGTGGAAATGAACATACTATCTTCATTCTGTGCAGTCTCTTTAGCCAGTACTGGGCAGTGTTGAAGATATATGAACCTTAGATACTATCTTGAATGCTCTTTGGTTATCGCATCTATATCATGATAGGGTATCTTGTATCTGTATCATGATACGGCTGGCGAGAATTATATCAGTATCTGCATTTTCGATACATGAAAGAATGCATCGTGTATCTTACGATACAAGATACTGCTTTCGCAACATCACCATGCGAAACTGCAAACGTTGCGTGAACTCCGCATCTCAAGCTGATACTCCTGTGATTTAGCCACACGAATAAAACTAAAGGCACCAACATCCTTCTACTTTTCCGCCAGAGCCCTCCAGCGAAGGCAGACGATAAGGCCAGCGCGTTTCTATTGGTGAAGTAAGGTCACGTGGTGGCGGTCACACGGTCTCCACAAGAACAAGCGCGCGAACTTGTGCGTTCAGCTGACCTTTTTTTCTTGATTTCTTGTTGTTAGCTGCGTCGCTGGCATGACAGTTGGTCACAGCTATCATACTGTACTGCGTACGCCAATGCGTGCGGTGTCTCGCTCGCTAGTTCTGATGCCGCTATTTTGTGTTATCGAAGTCTTCCTTGTATGGCGCTTTCTTACTAAGTCTGACGAATGCATGAATGGCGTTGCCATACATCTGGTGGATTTCACATATTATTGTGTAGTCAAAATATTATACCTTGAACAAGAAAGGCCACAATCTTTAGATACTAACAGACATTTCATTCCAAACTCCGATCAAACAAGGTTGGTCGGAGTCAAGAAATTTTCAAGCAAACATTTCTGTGCATACGCGTTTGCTGCTACCTTATATACATGTATAGTAAGAAATTTGCAAAGTATCAAAGTATCTTAACATAGAAATGGAAACTATTGTATCAAATACAATAATTGCGCTAGTATATCTTATGTGTATCTAAAATATTTGTTGCCCGGGTATCTTGTGCTGTATCATGATGCAATTGCAAACTGTCTGTGTCAACCTGTCAAACTGTCTTTGTCAACTGTCAACCAACGCCAAAAACAACCCACCTCCAGTATAACGACAAACCCTTATGGCATCTGCCAGGCAAATAAACGCAAGTACAGTATCCCACATTAAATATGTCATTTTAAATTGACCTATTGGTTCATCCATTCACGGTACCTTTAGCATTTCACATAAAAATTGTCTTTTCGGGTGCGTATCGCAACGATAGAACCACCAACGTCGCTTAGACGAAACCTGCAGGCGTCCAACATTATTATGCCCAAACTGGATGAACGTGCGTTGCTAGGCAACTGTAAAGGAATTAGCCCGGGCACAATGACAGCCTCTCATTAAGCGGCACTTTGAATCACAAAAGAGCAAACGGTGTCTTACAATAAAATGTAATATCAACTCACGCCTCTGAGATTGCTCGCTGAAGTTGCATTGGATCTTCCAAAAGAGATCGAAGCATCTGCTTTGACAATGGCATCACTCAGCTACAACTGCAGGGCGAAAGACAAGAAGAGAACTCGTAGGGATAACTGTATTATCTACTGATTCAATGAAGCAGCAAGCATACGGCATTTTAAATTTCATTGTCGCTACCGAATGAGCTTCCTTGAGCCAGTCTTCAGGGAACAATAAGCTGACAAATTAGACGCCATAAGTTTTTTTTTTGTTTATTCTAATGACCGGGTAAGAACTCCGGAGAATAGCCCACGCAAGTGCTGTCGCAACTCCTACAGCAGCTAATGAATAAGCGGAACAAAGGAAGGAAGGTCTGAGAAAAGCGAAAAGGAATGATGCGCTTAAAGAGAGAAAGAAATGATACTTTGCAAACGCAAACCTGCATCCTCGGCAAAATGAATTAAATCCGAGCGCATACTCCTCCGCCCATTTTCCACATGCCCCCGTGTTGTGTACAATCGATATGACGCCTACACACTTGCACATACACTTAAAGATACGCATTAACGTACATTGTCATGATATATCTGGCAACCGGTCTAGTTTGTAGTGATTTATTGTGAATGCTGTAGGGGGCTGAAGACAAGACCAGCGCCGACCCTGTTTGCATCATTATTGTCGCCTTTGTCCAATGCCGCCTTCCTAATAATACATTGTGCCACTGAAGGCGGCGGTTATACACACTCTCACACATACGCACACTACCGGCCCATTTCACTGGCAGAACAGGAGTGCAGGCAAATAGCAAGGAAGAGCGGAGCAGTAGGTCGCAGCGAGACTGCGGCAGCTGGCTTTTCCATTGAGAAGTTCCGTGTGCTACGAGAGCAGGTGGGAGGGTAAAGGTACATCACGTGACCGAATCGCTTACCCTCTCAGCATGCATCCTTTTGCGGCGAACACTGGTGAACAGGCTTGCAGTCTGCGGCACAAATGGAGGCCTGAGTACCGTGAATGACCTTCCTGGCTACATCCAGCCGAAACCGCGCATGGTTCTGCGAAAAAAAAAAGGAAACCACGATTTGTTCAACGTACGTGTTTGGCGCCTATCCATGGCCACGGAAACAAAATCAAAACAAAATAATATGACGCGTTCCCATCACGTGACATCACGCGCAGTTGAATCATAGCTCTGGTGCTCCTGTTCGCCCATTAGAACGCAGCTACTCTCGAGAGAGCACTCTGGGAACTCTTTCGAGTGCTGCTGCTCACCCACTGGAATGCGCCTTAAATGAGTAACAGTGAAAAAAAAATTTAAATAAATTATGGGGTTTTACGTGCCAAAACCACTTTCTGATTATGAGGCACGCCATAGGGGAGGACTCCGGAAATTTCGACCACCTAGGGCTCTATAACATGCACCTAAATCTAAGTACACGAGTGTTTTGTCATTTCGCCCCCATCGAGATGAGGCCACCGTGGCCGGGATTCGATCCCGCGAGAGCGACAATCCTGCCTAGAGACAGGTTTGGCGTGACGTAGTACTACGCCCGGTGAGGTGGTGACGGATCAAAGAGAATGAGTCACAGTTGGAGAAAGCACAGATGATTGCACGAATGTCTATGTGCGCCAAAGCGCCCCGGAGCACCCTCACCCACGTAAACACAGAAGCGCATACGCACCTACGCCTGCACACGGGTGGGAATTTCGTCGTTGAACGACTGAAGCATGACCGGTTTCCGAACAGATTAATGCTCGGCTGAAAAAAAAATTATTATATATATATATATATATATATATATATATATATATATATATATATATATATATATATATATATATATATATATATTAGGGGTGTGCGAATATTCGAAATTTCGAATACGAATCGAATATTTTCCTTATTCGAAGCGCATTCGATTCGAGAAATGCATATTCGTAAATTACCGAATATTCGAGGACGGCCGAATAATGGTCGAAACGGCGGATATTCGGACAGACTGAATAATTTAGCAATTAACGAATTATATGCTTGCTCCGCATTCTCCTAAGAACATGTTTATTCACTGAGATCTTCACATGATCCGCTCATTATCTGTATGCTCTGCATCAAGATGGCAAATTGGGCCAGTTGGTTGGGATTCATAGTAAGGTTCGTTACAGCGCAACACAAAGCAAGGACAAAAGAAGGTACCAAACGACGACACAGCGTTACAGCACTGTGATCTTAAGTGCTGTAACGAACCTTACTATGAATGTGTACGCTCTGTTCCAGTCTACTGCATCAGGCCCGTGAGACATGATCGGTTTCGATTTTTTTTAACAAGCTTTATTCCAGGGCTCTTTCATAACAATATATGATGTACTTTCGGGCTTTGTAAGTATGCGCAATAAAATATGCAACTAAAAAATGTTACCTGGACAAATGTTGTCACAGTGCATAGAGAGCCCTTACTTTGTGAACATGTTGAGCAGTCAATTTTCCTTCGCGATAATCAGTAACAAGCGTTTACCTGACAGAGCATTACCTGACATTACCTGAGTGCATTACCTATAATGAGTGCCTCTTTAACCTGGAGCAACCTCGTAAAATGCAATATTATTTTTAAAATGGTAATAAAGCTATTGTTACCTAGTTTTGCAATTTTTAAATACTACACATATATTCGATATTCGAAGACAGTTGTTCGCCTTATTCGTATTCGAAAATTTCAATATTCGCACACCACCAATATATATATATATATATATATATATATATATATATATATATATATATATATATATATATATATATATATATATATATATATATATATATAGCCAAAATCGTCGCCTGTAGCCGTCCTTTCTCTTATAAAAACGGTGCCTTTTTTTTCTATATTACTTTTTGTGGCAAACAGGAGAGAGACAGTCTCGCAATGCATTGAAGTAAGATTCGTGTCCTTACAGCAAAGCAAAAGAGGACAAAGTTACAAAGCCTTCTTAGGAATTTCTGGTACTCCGCCTGGCGGTAAGGTTCCATGGGAGACAAGCATTCGATTCCTTTGGCACAGGAGCAGAACGCTTGAATTATTTTGGAGCAACACTATGAACGAAGAAGAATGAATTAATAGTAGTCATGACAATGAAAAGAACAAGCCCACTTATTTTTTTAGCTGACCCATATTCAAACTGCCCGACTAAAGCTCCCTTCAAGCCTGCAACGCGAGAGATTTTTGGGGCAAGAACTTTTTGTACACTTCTTCCTTTTCTAGACGGTGTAATCATTTTTGGTGAAATGCGATTTTACAGAAAAACACTTGCCCAAAGGCCCATCAGTGCCGTGATGGTCTTGTACGCTCCAATTTTTTAAATAATTTTTGTCTTCATGGAGGAAGATGGTATGGGACGTCATGGCTACAAAACGGTGGAGTGTCTGCAAAGATACAATGTCTGCCCAAGGAAGATCCTTCCGTCTTTCCAGTGCTTACTTAGATCCTTTCATATGGGAAACATTTTTTTGATTCCCACTTTTCAGTCGGTTTAGTCACACCCTAACTTGGTGGACTATTAGGGAATTGAGAAGTATAATTTTTGTTCACAGGATGTTTCCTTGTAAAAGAATTCACAGGAGTTTTTTTTTCCCATGTCCGCTGCACTCAAAATATCTTCTGTTTCAGGCCAAGATGCACACCGGAAGGTTTTATTATTGTGTGAAATTTAGTCCAAAAAGTGGAAATAGGCCAAAAGCCGGAAGCCATCAGCGCCCTTTGCTGCCGTCGGTGAGTAAAACGGCGCTCGACAGATGGCAGCACCAAGCCACGACAAAGCGGCGGATTGCCGCTGCAGCTGCTTTTTGGTCAAGTGATCTACACAGTTCGGGCACCCCGCGACATCCCATGGAACTTGAATTCTTATTTACTTCCACCATGGAGGATGCTTGTCGAGAGGGTTTGTCCTCTGGATTAGAGGAAGTAATCAAGTATGCAATGCCACACGCCACGCGCACGGTCACGGTTTCGTCGAAGCACACGGAATTGGATATAGAGTTGGAGCGACTTCGTGCGCGCCGTCGTCGTGCGGAGCGGCGTTACCGGCGTACAAAGTCCATCGAAGATCTTAGGACAGCCAGACGACTACAAAAGAAACTTCAACGTCGCATGGATAGATTGGCATCTCGACGTTGGGCAAGATTTTGCCAGTCACTAGACCCCCGAAAGCCACTTTCCCACATCTGGAGAACCATACGTGGTCTACGTTCCTTCCCTGAACAACGCTTCCCATTCAAGGCGCTGGCGCTTTTCCAGGGGCGGCTAGAGGCTGATGTTGCAGAAGACTTTTGTGCAAGGATCGCTGGCCAAGCAACCGGTCCAGGCTCTCCAGCCCCCAGTCGCATCCCTGTTTCACGTGACGGCCGCATGGATCTTCCATTCATAATGGAGGAACTAGAAGCGGCTCTTGCTCTATGCAGGTGTTCTTCATCCGCGGGACCAGATGGAATATCCTACCGCGCCTTGAACAACCTGAGTGATGGCGCACGGAGAGAACTGTTACATCTCTACAACTTATCTTGGCAGGATGGCATAGTTCCCGAATAATGGAAGATAAGCCGCTTGGTCCCTCTCCTGAAGCAAGGCAAGTCCCCACTTGAAACCACCTCATACCGCCCAATAGCGCTGGCCAGCTGTGTGGGAAAGATAATGGAAAAGATGATCCTTGCCCGCTTGGAGTGGTACCTGGAGCACTACAACATGTTACCGAATTGCATGGCTGGTTTTCGTCGAGATCGCTCTTCCATAGACAGTGTTGTTGATCTCGCTACGTACGTCCAGCTTCAAAAGTCGCGCAAAAGATTATCTGCAGCTCTGTTCTTGGATGTCAAGGGGGCATACGATAACGTATCTCACGAGGCTATCCTCGATGCTCTTGAGATGGTTGGCCTAGGTGGTCGAGTTTTCCAATGGATCTCTCATTACCGTTTTATGAGATCGTTCTTTGTCTGTACCGGTGATGGTAAAACCGCACTACACTACACGTACCGAGGTGTACCTCAAGGCGGTGTACTAAGCCCTACCCTATTCAACCTCACACTCATTGGTCTCGTTGATCATCTGCCAGCAGCTATCAAGATATCAATGTACGCACGACATATGTATATGGACCTCAGGTATGACACGTCCTCAGATACGTGCAAGACATCAAAAGCTACCACTCTAACAGCTCTATACCTCCGCAACCAGGGTCTTGAAATCTCGTCAGACAAATGTGCACTGATGGCGTTCACTCGCAAACCAATGACACCCTACGCCATATCAATAAATGGCCAGATAATTTCTTATGAGAAGACTCACAAATTTCTTGGCATAATCATTGATAGAGATCTCTCATGGAGCCCGCACGTTACCTACTTGAAAAAGCGTCTGACAGCAATCTCCCAACTTTTCAAGTTTCTGGGAGGAAAGACTTGGGGAATGTCAGTGCATGCAATGTTGGAATTGTACAGGGCTCTTTTTCTGGGCTTCTTGAGATACAGTTTGCCAGTACTGGCCAACACCTGCCAAACAAATCTTCGTGCTCTACAGGCTATTCAAGCTCGGGCTCTCAGGGTTTGTCTTGGTTTGCCAAAATGCACATCGACAGCAGCGACTATTGCGATTGCTCAGGACCAACCTATACAAACACACATTGCGGTAGAAGTGTTGAGAGTGCACATTAGGCATGTTGCCCCTGCCTGTACCCACCATCTGGCAACACTACCATCAGAAAGGCCGCAGGCAGCTTTTTGTACTACGATTTCGGAGTATTACACCTGCCTCCCATCAGGCTACACCCCCGCAACTAAGCCATCGATTCCTCCATGGTGTTTGGCTCGACCCGCAGTGCACCTCACCGTACCAGGAATCAGGAAAAAATCTGAGCTGTCATCACCAGCTCTTAAACAACTAACTCTGCTTCTTTTGCACGAGACGTACGCCGAACACGTACATATTTATACTGATGGATCGGCAACTCTCCAGTGTTCCTCTGGAGCCGTGGTCTTCCCAGCGAAAGCCACCACCATCAGTTTCAAGACATGTCACCCAACGACACCGATGGCTGCGGAACTTGCAGCCCTTCGCGCTGCACTTCGTCTCGTCAACCAAGAACAACCTCGAAGGTGGTCAATATTCAGTGACTCCAAGACTGCACTGCAATCTTTGCTATCGGCCCTGCGCCGCGGACCACACGAACAACTGGTATTTGAGATTAGAGAACTCATTCATACCTTAAGTGACAAAGGACACCACGGGACATTTCAGTGGCTTCCAAGTCACTGCGGAGTCATAGGGAACGAACACGCTGATAACGCTGCTCGGTCGGCTCTTCAAGGGGACGAAGAGGAGCCGATACCGTTATCAAGGACAGATGCCGCTCGGAAACTTCGTATTATCAGCCGTCACATCACGTTATCCTTGTGGAACGCTGGAAGTTTTCACAACTACCGACTCCACCATCTTGACTCCTCCCTACGCCTTTGTATTGCAGCTGGGCTCTGTCGTCGCGAAGCTACCCTGCTTTGTCGACTATGGCTAGGGGTGGCTTTCACCAAGTCTTTCGCTTACCGAATCGGATGGGCCGAC
Source organism: Dermacentor albipictus (assembly GCF_038994185.2). Classification (NCBI taxonomy): domain Eukaryota; kingdom Metazoa; phylum Arthropoda; class Arachnida; order Ixodida; family Ixodidae; genus Dermacentor; species Dermacentor albipictus. The sequence goes on along the minus strand of NC_091830.1, from coordinate 21,928,821 downwards.
GACGTCTCGTGTGAGGCCTGTGGTAACGAGGAGACTTTTCAACACCTTGTTTGTGACTGTCCTCGATATACTTTACAGAGACAATCACTTGCAACTGCGATAGCGCGCTTTGACCAAAGACCTCTCACAGAGGAACTCATTTTCAGATACCGCCATCATAAGCCATCACAGCAGAGGGCGACGAGGGCACTGTTGAGGTTCTTGAGGGAGACAGAACTGGACAGGCGACTGTAGCCTGAACAGATGTTGATAGTGCTACAAGTGTCAGTGTGCTGTGCGATGACAGTGTTCGGTGACAGTGACCGATTGTGATTGTGTGTCTATGCTCCTTCCTTTCCTTATCTCTACTTTGTTTCCACTTTACCTCCCCCTCCCTTCTCTCCCCAGCGTAGGGTAGCCAACCGGATTTTTCTTCTCTGGTTAACCTCCCTGCCTTTCCCCTTTCCTCTCTCTCTCTCTCTCTGCTACTTGCAGTTTGTGCGAGTTTAGCAAGCCAGCAGAACCAGCGCTGCACTGCGCGATCAAAAAAGTACTGAAACGCCAAAGCTTGGGCGGCGCAGAGTCGAGTGAAAACGAAACCTCTCGAACGATCGCGTCGTTGTCAACTGCAATTTCAATGAGTTGTCTTCTCTAAACATGAAATGGAACTGGACAAGTAGCATTTTATTTCGTTTTATAACATAATATGATGATGTTTTTTGCAACGAGTAGTTGAGCACTAGTGGCAGAATTTAACTGAGGAGTGCTTTCGTCATCGGGCAAGTGCTTGAATGTTTCGGGGGACTCTAATAATGTCCTGCATTTACCTCGATTTCTCAATTATTAAGGCTCTGTTCGCTATAATATCGACGCCTTAGAGATTATCCACCACTAATCTATCACTTTAGTTTGACTTAGTATTTGCCGTTAGTGTCTCTTTAAGTGTGGAAACACTTTTACAGCTTACAGCGAATATATTCAAAAATGAATAAATTGCTCTGTGTCAGGGTAAATCGTATATTGAAATGCAAGGCACACTAGACGAAAACGAATGAAGCACAGCGGAGTCTCTCCAGAGTGCAGAACTTTCCTCGTGCTACCCCTTTCTGGCTGGATATGCGCAAGTATGCCAACCAACGACAAACCATTCGTGTTTCACGTCATGTCGTATCAGCAATAGTGAGGGTACGCAATTCGGCGTCCGCAACGCAGAGATCACGATGCACCATTCACGGTGCATTAACCATCTATTTTCTTGGCGACCACCATTTGCAGCCTTGCTACCCATGCGCGGCGCGTCTTTGTTCCGTACTTCTTGAAGCTCCTGCCAACCTACGCTCTTGCGATAGTCTAATGAGCGTGCTGACATCGATCCTCGCCTGTCAATAGAAAAAGACCTACGGAGACTGGCTACACTCCAGGCTACGTCGCGAAATAAACCCTTCACCTAGACGCGTTCGATGGGAGAGGCTTGTTCAGCAACCGTTCATACATCACCCCGGATTGCGTTGCGCATACTCCCAGAACCGCCACGCATTTCCCCACGCGTCATCCCAAACCCGGTCCCTTCGGCGTCAGGGAAAGACCGGCCTGCTCAGAACATTGCGACAGGGTTGTCCAGCGCAAGGTTTGTTTTCTCTCGTCTCTAGCGGCTGTACCCACGCGTTGTGGATGTACGCGTGAACTTGAGATGTATTCTCGCAACGTTCATTGCAAGACTGTGGTTCTCTGAAACTTTTTCACCGCTTCGTGCGCAGGCTCCACGATCTCCTCGAGCGCAGCTATTACGTAAGTGAGCCGAAAACAATCCCCGATAAACCATCATGTCTAGCGACCCTCCGGATCTTAAGGCGTAGAGCTTCTCTTCGCTCTTTCAACCGTTTTCGTGGGAGTAAACGGTGGTCTGCGGTGGTGGGACTTTGAGTGCTGGCACAAAGGCGTTGTTGCGAAACGCGCGTCTTTTCCCGCAAGCAACGGTAAGTCGTACAATGGGCTCCGTGCAAATATTTTTGTTTTCTCTTAAAGCATTCGTGTATGAATTCATCACTGGGACTGTCCGCTTTCAACATCGCCGTTTGTATTTTGTGTGTGCGGGGGGGGGGGGGGGGTACGTGTGTTTACGAGTGAGGGCGTTATCTTTGAGTCTGCCTACCGAGTAACCACGCAACACAGTGATTAAGCAGACGAGTAGACAGGGCAACACGCGCGAAAGTTCTACGAAATACAAACGAAAAATCGGGGAGAGCTTTTATCCCCAGTCCCGGATGTAATGGAGCTCATACAGAACCTGCCTTCCCAGGAAAAGGACGCGCTTTGCCTGACGCCACCACCACCAGGCTACGCGCGAGAGAGGACGCTGGCCTTCTTCTTCTCGGAACAATGAGCCTTCACTTTGCGCTCCGCTGCCGACTACTGATGGCCAAATGACCGTTGCACTAGCTGCCGCTTTATCCTCTCCCGGGCTGCTTTTCCTCCAAGGTTACCAGGATGTGTATATAGGAGGCGTAAGCGGCAAACAAACGTAAAATCAGGCGACCGAAGCAGCAGAAGAAACTACAAAATGCCAGAAAAAGGTTAGGCATCGCGTATGCTTGTGTTTTTGTGTGCACGTGTGCCTGCCTTTGCGTATGTATGTATGTATGTATGTATGTATGTATGTATGTATGTATGTATGTATGTATGTATGTATGTATGTATGTATGTATGTATGTATGTATGTATGTATGTATGCAAGCGTGTATGTATGTATGTATGTATGTATGTACGCATTTATGTATGTGCATGAGCGAGTGAGCGAGTGAATGAGTGAGTGAGTGAGTGAGTGAGTGAGTGAGTGAGTGAGTGAGTGAGTGAGTGAGTGAGTGAGTGAGTGAGTGAGTGAGTGAGTGAGTGAGTGAGTGAGTGAGTGAGTGAGTGAGTGAGTGAGTGAGTGAGTGAGTGAGTGAGTGAGTGAGTGAGTGAGTGAGTGAGTGAGTTTGCTCGCGTTTGCAGAAAACGATGCGAAGTCTTGCAAAAAAAAATGGGCGATTAGGAATCCTGCACCCGGCATATATAAACGGGGCGTTCGTCGCATTCTGTGCCCTTTCAACTCAACGCCATTACCATAGACCTCCTCCCCTCCCGCCTTTTCCCCGTTCCTTGCTTTCTCATTCGTGCGTTGTTCTTTCGAGCGTTTCCAGTAGCAGGTAAGAGAGAGAGACAGATGCAGATGGACGATTGTGCAAAGCCCTGAGGCAGCGAGAATCTCTCGGATTGCGCTTGCGTGCTTCGCGTGCCAGCGCTCGTTCAGATTAGGGAGCCCTCGGGGTTTCGGGTCTGCTACACTGGGTTCAATTGCCGCTTAGGAAAATCCCTCGCATCCATTTGGCAACGTGACGTAAGCGATTCTGCGTCAACGGGCACGTATGTGCCCGGTGCGAAGGAACTCGTGCTCCTTGAAAGCGGCAGTCGACGTGAATGGGGAAATACTATAAATCGCCTGCGACTTCTTTTTTTCGTGCTTGCCATTTGTCGATGAACGAGATCTTGTGAGACATTCTTTAAGTCTGTCTGTTCGAAATTTCACCGCTTCGATATGAATTTTTAAATTTCCTGCCATCAGTTTCGAGTAAAATATCACACACTTCCTAGGCACAAGTGAGAATCTACGTGCAGCGAAGCGGTTAATCCGATGCTGTGCAACTAAAATCGACACTGATAGGTGTGTTTTTATTGTAATCATATACACCAGGTATTGCAACTTATGGTTACTTTTTTTGCACCTCAGATTTCATAACCTTGCTCTGAAGCAATGACTGCCTTTATGCGCCGCATCGTTAGGCTATGCCGAAATGCAAATACACTGCAGTTTTAGTTGATGTGCCTGGAATGAGTCTAGGCTGTGATGTGACGAGTAGGAAGGTGATGTCTAATGCTCGTCGGGAAAAGAAGAGTAAAGAGAGGTGCATGAACAATAAATCACGACACGTAACTCAAAGATTATGCACAAATAGTACATATGGTGGAATCTAAGTGAAGCGTAGCATCATATATAATACTTGAAGCGGTTCACTAAATGCCATATGACAAAATGCGATGTATACACATGTCCTAATTTTATGATATGGGTATTGTCACACATCTGCATCAGGCAAAAAAAATTTCACTTTAAGCTTTATTGATATATCATACACTGTGAAGTGAAATGTAGATGAACCATTATTTGGTCCAACACTTGCTTTAAACTTGTTTTTATTGCTTTACGAGGTCCGTAAATGCTTGAGTTTTCTCAAACATAAGCTACCTCAAGCGAAGATGTGGAAATAGTGAGGATAATTGTAGACATATTCGTGTCTTTATAAAAGTAAATGAGGGTTCGACTATTGTCAAACTACTACGTGCTACGAGTAAGAGGAACGATAAAAGGAAAAAAAAAGCAATCGTGAGCTACTCGAACATCCCACGCGGCCTCGTAATCTTTTTGTTGCCACTAGGTGTCACCACATGTAGATTCAGCACACGTTCACTAACCGAGATTAAAGCGCTTTTAGATGCGCTCGAGCATTCTTCAGCATGAATGTCCATGTCTATCTATCTATCTATCTATCTATCTATCTATCTATCTATCTATCTATCTATCTATCTATCTATCTATCTATCTATCTATCTATCTATCTATCTATCTATCTATCTATCTATCTATCTATCTATCTATCTATCTATCTATCTATCTATCTATCTATCTATCTATCTATCTATCTATCTATCTATCTATCTATCTATCTATCTATCTATCTATCTATCTATCTATCTATCTATCTATCTATCTATCTATCTATCTATCTATCTATCTATCTATCTATCTATCTATCTATCTATCTATCTATCTATCTATCTATCTATCTATCTATCTATCTATCTATCTATCTAACCCTTCATCCGTCTGCCTGTCTATCCATCCGATTATCTTTATGTCTGTCCCTCTGTCTTCATGTCTCTCCGTCTGTCTGTCTTTGTGTCGGTCTGTATTAAAACACGTCAAACATCACCGTTAAAAGAAAGATATCCATCTACGGTTGTCTTTACGCGTAGGAGAAATAACCTTCAGAGCAAGGACTGTACCTTCACTTTCAGGACACGCTGTGAAACATTTTAAACTTGAACATGTAAAACGAAAGAATTATTGGGAGATTAGAAAATATGCTTGATGCTCCCTGAACTGACTTTTTCAGGGCAGCAGGAGGTACTGTGACAAATATGTGCACTATGTCACAATGTATTAAATATTTCTAGGAGTATTACACACGCTGTATGCAAGAAACAAGAAGAAAGGGGGTTAACCGAGGGGCCTGATTTTTATTAGTCGTATCATAAGAATCCAGCAAACCCTGACACCAAGGACAACATAGGGGAAATTACTCCTGTTTAATAGATGAAGTAAAGAAATGATAAATTAATGGAAATGAAAGTGGATGAAAAAAACTTGCCGCAGGTGGGGAACGATCCCACAACCTTCGCGTCAATCCATCCAAGGTTGTGGGATCGTTGCCCACCTGCGGCCCGTTGTTTTTTCATCCACTTTCATTTCCTATAACTTATCGTTTCTTTATTTTATTTCTTAGGCACGAGTAATTTCCCCTTTGTTGTCCTTCGTGTCAGTGTTTGTTGGCTTCTTATTAGCACTGTATGCAAGGTGTTTTAGCGAACACTTTCAAAAATTCTTAAAGGTGCCTTTGCGAAATAATACGCTTATAGTTCATGGTGTGTTCTACTCGATGCAGCAGACACTACTTCTACAAAAAATTGAAATGATCTACTGATTATCAAAACTTCGCTACTTAACTTCCTAACTAATTACCTTACAGCCCATATTCAAGCCGGGGAGTTCGCAAGTCGGATCAACTTGGAACGAATTCTGAGGATGACCCCAGTTTTAAGGCTCGTAGTTTGCGGAGAAATGATTATGCGTTTGAGGTATTTTCGTGCTTGGATGCATAAAAAGACGTTTTGTTAAGAAGTTAACTGGATCGCCAGTGAGTTTCCATGTGAAGTTCAGGAATTAAAATCCCGGAACTGCTTCCATCCTGAGAATTCATTCCCAGTGGATCCGCCTTGCGAAGTCCAATGTGGGCCTAAGGTAATTAGTTAAAAAATGAATGAGTTAGTTTTTGTAAGGTGGTCGATTATGAATTTCAATTTTTTGTGCATGTCAGCCTCTTCGAGTAAGCCAGCTCATGACCTAAATTTGTTTGATCTGTCACACGCAAGCTTTAAAAAAATTTCAAAGTGCTTCCTGAGACATCCAGTATATCGGCTTGGTGCATAATAGAGTTGTTTTCACTTCTCCGAAAGGCATGACAATTAAAAAAATCAATGGCACACTATTTGCATATCGTAAAATGACCGGTAAATATTTCCTTTATTGCCGCAATGCTGGACGACAAGTGAAGAAACGGGAAACCTGAGCCTTCTGGAGAAGGCGGTGGTATGACGTTCGTTTCGCCGCAGGGTGAAATAAGGAAAAGAAATGGTTGATCCCTTTTTCGGAGTAGTTGGTCACAACACGAAAGTGAAACACGTATAAGATGCAGTGGGCAGCGTCGTTGCACATGCACAAATACAAGTGCACAAATGTGCACAATCTCTTATTAATCACTGTGCTGCTCGAAGGCAGAAGCAATATGACAGCGATAGGAAATACGGGAGGCCTTTGCTGCGACGCCGCGTTATCAGCACGCCGGAGCCAACTAGGTGTCCCATGTATATCCGATGCTACGTTAAGTGCGTATGTGGCGAAACTGCGTCTTTAAAGCCCCGGCAGATGCCGGTTAGGCAAGCGCGCTTATCGAGTGAAATCTCTGGACTGAAATTGCAAAGGGGCCGAAAACCGAGCGACCTGGCCGGGCCAGGCACACCGCTTCCCTCTGCCCTGCCCTTCGTAACCACTCCTCCCGACACCCCCTTCCCCCCGCCTTCCACGGTCGCCCCCTACCTTCCCCTTCCGTCTCAAACGACCCTTCATTGGCCATGCCCTTTACAGCTCCCGCAGCCTCACAAAGCTTAAGGGTGAGACACAACCGAAAAGTAGGGCTATTTCACGGGAGGGTCAGGAAATTTGCGTTTTAATGAAGTCGCGACGTACGTCGATGGGACAGATTTTGCTGGAGCTCGGCGAAGAGGATCATCGTGTTAAAATAAAGAAAGAGAGAGAAGAAAGCGTACGATGGCGCCCGGAGAGAAAGTGGATAATTAAAAGGGATGTACGTATATTAAGGGAAAACATTCCGAGTGGCTAGACCGCCTCTAACAATATTGTCTCCGGCTGAATTCAATAGTTTTCGCTCTGCAAACACGCCTGTAACTATGCGGGACTCTGCCAACTGTGATGGCGTCGCGCTTCGGTTCCCAAGTTGAATGCGCCCTGATGCAGCGAATATTGCGTCCTTTATAAGTTAAGCTTCCGTTGTGCCCACATTCTTTATTTCATTATTGCGTTTTTCAGCAGTACTGTTCAACCAGAATCAATATTTGGTAGGACCTTGCGAACTAGGCTATAATTTTATTTCTTCTCTCGTGTTCATCGAAGTTATCCTGTTTTTTTAACTTCTGCAGTACCTGACCCGGTGGAGAAAACCTACCCTAAGGCACACCAGCCCTGCCCACATTCTTTCTTTTTGCCAAGTATTCCTTTTTTCTAGTTTCTTAGCTGTTTTTCTAAACTACTCAATGCACCTGCTTTCAACTGTGCGATCTTGAACATTGAAGTCGATTCATTTAACTTCAATGAAGAATCTCTTTTTTCTTGTTTACATCAAAAAGGAATCACTTGGGGACACCGCCTCTTTAACTTTGACCAATGTTTGAAAACTTTGTGTCACTGCAGCTGGTACATACGCTGATTCTAAAGTTGGTTCATTAGGATAGCGCTGGTCTTTCTTTTCATGAGGGCTTCCCGGAAGGTGAGGATAATATCTGCACGAGAAATCACGTTGTACAGGTGGGTAATGAAAATGATACACTTACTACTTTTTTCTATTGATTTACTTAAGTACACGCATTCTAGTTGCGAAATTGAGTTCCCAAAGGACTGAGAAGGCCACCCATCTTGCGTGAAGAAAGAAGCACACTTTCTCACTGATTCGAATTATTAAACGTTTACACTCTCTCTGTCTCTCTCCCAAAGGCAGCTTTTACCCGCTGCTCGAATGTCTGTTATATTAGAACCAATTAAACTGACTGGAATAACTCAACTGACTTAATTTTTTCATTCACTGATTTATTGATTTTTTTTATTCATTTATTCATTCATTGACTGGAAGTCTAGGTATAGTGAAGTCACGTCTGCTTAGGAAACTTCTGAGGGCTCGAGCCACTTGCCAATTCTTTTCCTAAAATTATGATGCAAATTCCATAAAGATTTACGCTGACGCTTCCCAGGGAGATTCGTTCTTGCAGTTCGGGAAAATATTAACCGATTGGTCACACTGACTGGTCCAGTTCGTACCGTTTCCCTTGTCCGGCATCTGCAGAGGCTACAAGATTTTTTAACGTTTGCTCAGGTTTTACCCTTTCACAGCTAGTTATCAGCGCAACACGTCTGCCCCGTGTGACATGTTATTTTTCTCAATTGATTCTATCCACTAATCCTCATAATTCTTGACCAGTGGCCCACATGCCTGGCCTAAGCTACCGTAACGTCTTACAATTTGCTATTTCCATCCCGTCTACAAAAGTCAAGAAACAGACAAAATATATCAGGCACTACAAGCCTAACTTTAACACCCTTAACTCTAGGCTGTCAGCCTTCCTTGACCGCTTCCGCATAACGCATGTCGATCTAACAGTTCAAACAATGTAGTTTTCTTTTTAACTACAGAGATGCATACCAACAGCAAATATATCCGCTTAGGTTAACTAACACCCCTTGGTACAACAATCATATGAAGGGATCATCACACGAAAAGGCAGATTTTTCCCTTCCGCCATAAGATGAGTAGACGCTGATAGATGGTTTGCGCATGTAAATACGCTACGGAAGCTTATAGCAGCGCATTAAACACGTCTTGGTTTCCCATCTTTAACTCGGCCTTACCGCTTCTGATAAAAACTAGTCCAATACGCTTCTTAAACATTTTAAATTGTACCAAACATAACGCTTAAGCCTCACAAACGATTCAGTGGATCATATTCCTAATTACTTTGGCGCTTCTCTACTCAACAACCCCGTCTGCGTAATAATTCGTCACAGTGACTATAAGCGAATAGCCCACCTTTTCATCCATAAGCTTTCTGATGATGGATATGCTTATTTTGCCACTCTAAATTGCAATATATCTATATTGTACCATGAAATAGTAATTTACTATTAGTACTGTTTATCTCTATTGTTTATTTTTATATGGTTACCCGTATTACCCGTATAAGCTCCGGCCCTCTGTAAGGCTTCACTGTAAGCTCTAAGGGTACTATAAATAAATAAATAAAAAAAATAATTGAAACGCACAGGCACGCTTGTACACATGCAGAGAGATAGAGAGTATGGAGTGAGAAGGTCAGCCAGTAAAGTAGACACCCTACACAGTCCATAAAGGAGGAGAGAATAGCTATTTGAAAGAGAAAGAATCAAGCAGTTCCCTGAACACACGGGCGCACAAGGAGATTGCCATCTGCCAAATACACCAGTAAGACCTGCGTGACTCGGATTGCGTTCCTATGCCTCCGCATCAAGTCCTTAGCAAATCGCTAGTTTGTGTTTGCCTTCGTAGGTCGAGGGGCCTCTTTGATGCTGACCATATGCTGTCGTATAAAAAATGGATATGCATGTTTCGACGTGTTGGAAGCGACGTGCTTTGAGTTAACAGCGCCGCAACATGGAAGCGTGACCTGGAAACGCGGTAAGCATCATGGCGACCACCGAGAGAGCCCCGGAAACTCCTTAATACCAATTTCATTTCTATACATCGCGTCGTTTGACACGTCGCTGACGGCTGCCGTGGCCATAGCGGACCTGTCATTCGGGCGTTTCTCATCCGTCAAGGGCAGCGCCGCGGAACGCTTTTCGGGCCCACCCTACCGCGTTCGCGGATGACTGGAAGGCGCGGGCAGATCGAACTGTTCCCTGGAGAAATACGTCAATTCCCGAGATGGCACACGACGTAAGCGCACGTCATCTTGAGAGAATGATGTGCGGTTAGCGGGCCAGAACGAAGCAATATTTTGATCAATCAACGATAAAGCAGGGAAAAGCATGTATATATATATATATATATATATATATATATATATATATATATATATATATATATATATATATATATATATATATATATATGCCTGCGTGTGCCTGAAGCGGTACGGACAGACAGACGGATCAAATCATCATTTCTGTCGAAATTTCAAGCATTGACAGTAACAGCAATGTATGAAATGACTGCATGAATTAAGGTTTGCACTGTTTAATTGGCCGTATAAATTGATTTGAACATTCGCTTACTAACTAGATTAGCAAGCATTGTCACAACCAATACCTATTCGTCTGCTTTGTCAACAGTGACATCCGGACTGCCACAAGGCTCCGTCTTGGGGCCTTTACTCTTCTTGATATATATTAATCATCTCACTAACTGTGTAACGTCATCATCAATTTATCTGTTCGCAGACGATTGCGTAACACACCGAAAAATCACTAACCCTGACGATTCAGATAAACTGCAAGGAGATTTTCACAGTGTATCACTGTGGTGTAAGAAATGGCTCGCGAAAGAGAACGCCAGCAAGTATAAATCTATGCGCATATCACGTACGGCCAGCAATAGCAATCAGTGCCGATATGCACTGAAAACTTCATTGGCGTTAGTTAACGCTCACAAATATCTTGGCCTTCACATAACTAATGATCTCTCGTGGAATATGCATACTAACTATATTACTGTCAATGCTAATCGAATGTTAGGATATCTCCGCCGTAACATTTCTACCGTTGCTATTTCGGTAAAATTGGCACTCTGCAAAACCCCAGTTCGTTCAAAGCTAGAATACGCATCTGACATTTGGGATAACAATCAAGCATCACTAAACGTAAACCTTGAAGCAATTCAAAATCGATCAACTCGCTTTATTTTATCTAACTATTCCCGCCATTCCAGTGTTATATGTATGAAAAAAAAAAACAATCTGAATCTGCCAGATCTCGTGCTCGTCTTTGCTCGTCTTGCCTATTCCACAAGCAGGGTGTTCAATGGGGCTGGTTGGTTCATCTTTTAAATAATTCCACAAGGTTTATCACTCTAACCACGTGCTCAAGAATCAACTTATCACCCAACCTTTCTACGTTTCATCCCATGCTGACCACAGATATAAAAATACCATCCCATCCTGCCGAACGAACAAGTATCATAATTCTTTTTTTGCCCCACACAAGTTTCGGCTGAAACCACTTCCCTTCTTCCATCATTCAGACCACAGATTCAATCAAATCAGCAGTCTACCACGCTATCGCTTATAGCTGTCTGCACACCATTCCCTGCCTATTACATCGCTTTTTATGTACCGCTTCTCTCTGCAGTGCCTTAGGGCCTTGAAAGTATGCATAATAAATAAATAAATTGTGTTACACGCGCAGAAGCAAATATCAAGATATTTCAATCGATGACCGCGAACACTCGAACTCACAACGCTAGCGGGCTCAACAACACAAAAACAAGTGGATCACATCTGCTGCCACTTCTTTCAACGGGTTTGCGAAAATTTTGGTTACTAAACCTGTACCACTCAGTGCACGAGAAGACTATTCACATGCAGCCACAAGGTATCTCGACTCACCCAATCTCTCCATCCGCAAGAATTTATCGCCAATCTAGGACGCGGGCGGCGTGCGCTTAGCCGCGGCCAGGCTAACGGCGTGATGTGCACTCACCTGCACCCCCCCCCCCCCAATCCTCCCTAGCGTGCGCTCCTTCATGATACCACACACTCATCCTCTCGAACCCCAACCTTGCATGTTCTTGATCTCGTGAACTTAAACACTGGGTGCGCATGAAGCCGCCACTCTTCTTCGCTTACTCTGACGTGCTTGCCCTCGCACTCATGTCAAATTATATGTAGTAAGACCTTATAACAGTGGGACTTTACACGCAATTCCATGGCAACAGGGACGATGATTGGGATAATTCATGAAGAGTGCAATGAAACTGTTGAGTATTCTCCAGTTAATCTAGCTTGGGAAGATCTGTGACCGTCATTCCTATACTGATTTAGATATAGACGTAATAAACTGAAAGAAAAAAATGGCCAGAATTCCAGAAAAAATCGGGCTATAAGTCTTATGACATCAACTGTTGTTTCTGTTGATTCGCTGCTCAAGATAAAAAAATCCGGGAAAACTCATCCCACGATAAATATCGACGCTGATGCGACATGTTTAGTTTTTACCGCTCTTGAATGAACCTGACGCCAACATTGATCACTGGGCACATGCAGCTAGGTTTGTCCTGCCCTTGAGTGAATCTTTTTGACGCCAACTTGATTAACTGGGCATGTGATACTGTAAATCATATAAAGCTGTGATTACTGCATTGTTTTTTCACAACCATCGCTAAAGTGCATCATGTGCACACATCTGGAGACCTCAAGAACTAAGGCGTGGTCTTGTCGACAGCAGAACGACCACAATGTTTTAAGCTTTTTCCTTCTTAATGACAGCCCCCTCAGGCTCTAGAATAAGGCATCCGAGAAAATGAAAGGCAACACAATGGGCGCTATATATGCGGATTATAATACAAGAGGAAGGCACACAGACGCCCAAGTTATTACCAGTGCACTTACTGTGCTGTTCTTTCTGCTTCGGCAACCTGTACGCGCGCGGAAACCGAAGGGCTAAATTTGTTGCATTTGGAAACGTCTCATCAGAATGATCTTCCGCTCGATGTAAAACTCTGTCACGTGATACAAAAACCTGCATTGCTAAGGCAGCCATAAGCCAGAGGCTGCGTGGGCCGATCTTGATTTTGTTCTCTCTCTCTCTTTCCCACAAGCAGAAGAGCGCGCACACTAGCACACACACAAACAGATAAGCACACTCAGGAAAACATGCTCAAACACGCCAGTTTACAAACGTACAAGCACTCACCCACAAACACAGACAAAATACTTACGGAATAACAACCATGCACGAAAACGACAAAAACACAAAACAAACTGACTCGAAGACAACCATACAAACAACATACATAAGAGCACACAAACACGCCAAACACGCCCGCTTAAAAAGTTTTGCGAGAATAATGCACCTAGAAGTGACCCCAAGGACGATGACCTCGTCTCCTCTAAGTGGTTTTAAATTGAGACACGGTTCTTCGCGTGCAAGGATTTGCAAGAGCGCCAAAGCTCAAATGCACTTACGGGAACTCCCCCACGGTGTCGAAGCACACGTCGTGTGTTTCTCGAGGTACGAATTGGCTTGACGAACGAGCGTAGGTAGCGAAGCAAGCATCCACGCGCTTTGTTGCCGTATAAAAGATAACAGAGGAAAGAAAATAAACCTTTATCGAAAAGAATAAAATGAACAAAGCACATGTAACAACGCGAACGTTGACATACCGCTAACATTTATTTAATAGCGCTTGCCCTGTCTCGACTAGTCCCTCGTGCTTACTGCGCTATGCTACTTGTATCGCGATGATTAACTAAAATACTCAAACCTATTTCCTTTTGCAGTTTTACTTGACGGACTGGCGACGAAGTGACGCTTTCACAAGTGCCTCCCCGTTGCCCACCAGTCTTTGTCGAAGCAGTCGAAGACGAGCCGTCTTCACTCAATCGACCAGAAGACATCTAATCCGTTTGCTGGTTACAAAGTAGAAAAAATAGGTTTAGTGGTATTAGAAAGTCACCCATGTAAAATACCAAAAAAGAACACTCTGGCGTTCGAAGGTGCCTCGATAAGCCAAAAAAGACGCGACAACGAAAGCCGAGTGGTGACACCTCATGTAATGGTGTCACCACTCGGCTCACCACCACCTCACTCCAACTCCGTTTGCAGCGACGCGGAGCCTTGTCGAGTTCAGCAGAGCCAGGGAAAGGCGGCCCCAGCCGAACGGGATAGTTCCTTCCTAGAGCAATTGCAGTAGTCACGTGATCGAGTTTCTGTCGGACCTCGCCCGCGCTTCCAGGTTGATGGTGGCAGCGCCTCGAAGCGCTCAGACCTGGAGCACGGCGCTGTGAAGGATCCGGGGGAATGTGTTCCGTGTAGTCGATTTCGACCCGACGATTGTGAACCGCACCGCGACAGTGCTGTAGAACGACCAGTCAACAGGTATCCATGACGTCATGAAATTTGGCGGCACCTGCTTGGACCTACAGCCACTTTCTTTTATCGGCAAAGATAGACTACGCTGTATTCTAAGCAAGCCAAAGATTTCACTTAGGGCAAGGTATATGTAAACTGGTAGCGAGGCTTCCATAGAAGCCTGCATGTCAAGGAAATTGCGACTCGTTGCAACCGTCACCATCTACGTATCAAGGGGGGGGGCGCAACTACAGCTAGCAAAAATGATAAAATATAAAATTGACGACACAACCGGAAGTGGCAGTGACGTCTAGATCTGGTGCTTGACGCGAATGTTTGAATTCCTTCAGTCTCCGGCATTTCAACGGCTACGCCAGCAGCTATTTTTCTTTTTAGGCTGAGGCGCGCTTGCGACTTGCCTCATCTGAAGCGCCAGCCTGTAGTTAAACTATAGGAGTGGCGTATCTCTTGATGTGAACATATTTAGGCTGCTATTGAAGGCAGTTGCTCTTTTAGGTTCCTTAGGAAGGTAAGCGAATAGGATAGAAATAGATGACAGAGCCACAGAGGTTTCAAAGCAGCTTCACTTTCATTTGTCTAGAATAATGCAACCAATACATCTGACCGAACCGATGTTTCAATGGATGAAAAGTGCTATGGCTAGCCCACAGTCGTAATGTATATCAACATATGCGAAACGTTTTGACAGAAGCATTCGCAATTCTGCGCGACACTACGTATTCGTGTCCAACAGTTGTCAGACAAGACAATATTGCCCCACATTATCACTTAAAAAACATTCAGCCTGTATTGCGGAGAGTGAACGAACATAGCCCGACGTTTCTTGGCGAAGCTTTCCGCAATTATCGTCACGACGAGACACAAGGCGTCGGATGCCGCAACCTGAACTTCGCACGAGAACAAAAGACCTGCCCACACAGCTTTTGCCTCAGAATTTCTCGCGCTAGCTCACGCAAAATTTGAAGCGCACGCCACACTTTGAACAAACATGCAAGGAAATTTAAAAAAAAAATATCTCGGATGAAACCGCCGCGTTCGAGCTTGTTTGCACACTCTTTCCAAGTCTTGCCCCATACTCAGTGGTTAGTAGGGGTCACCCAGAACGAACTAATGAATTGCGCGATATAAAAAAAATACATTTATATGTAAAAATATTTGAAACGGAATATTTACTCCTGCGACAGCATTCTGATTAATTCTCGAACGCTTTTTTTCGCATAGCTTTTCTAGTTTCAGTGTTTGTCCGCACCTCACCTAGTCAAGCTTTTATCGTGCTCCGCTAACTGATGTCTACGGCAATAGGTTTGGGCACGCTTTTTGTTCCAAGCTTCGCGACCAAATTAAAGGGACCTCGCTTAGGGAGCTGTAAGAAGCTTCAGTGAGGAACAATAAGCTAAGCAAACAAAAAATGAAAAGGTAGTCCGATATATGTGACGTCACACTGACGTGCCGGCGATCGCGGGCTACGTTCCATGATCCAACAAATGGAAGCTTGGCTTTTGAATTTTTATTCATCTGGTAAATGAACTTCCATAAATTTACCTGCCACAATCGCGATCTGGCACTGAGGTATACGCCGTAGCGGGGGATTCCGGATTAACTTCGACCACTTGCTGTTCTTCAACTTTCACATGTGTCCAAGCTCTCGATGGTTTCGCATGTCGTCCCCATCCAAATGAAGGCGGGCCCGACCGAACCTGCAACGTCAAGCACTGCCGCGGAACGTCAGACTACCTGCACTAGCGCTGACCGCTTTCATCAAGTAATGAACCTCCTATCGCGAAAGTAACGTTCTGAACGAACACTTCATCCGTTTGAACTGATTTCTTCTTTCTTCTTTCTTTGAGTGGGACAGAGGAGGGTAAGGGTGCCTGCAGTGCTTTTAGACGGGTCAGTCGGTTGCGAGATCCCTTATTCGTTCTCAAACGCCCACGCTGGTCACCTGAAAAGGAATTCCTTTAGGGCTCCTTTTAAAGACTAACGACAACGCAAGGCCTTCGATTTACGTGTCACGCTTTGCATACCTGGCTTTTTCGAAGCACCCACAATGTGGGGTATTCAAACCGTTTACGTAAGTCGAGCCGTATACCTTTAATCGAACGTGGGAGTCATTAACTGCGCCTTCAATGCGCAAACTCTCATTGTGCTGTAATCGGAATTGTTTTAGGGCACTGCCGCTGAAGAACAACGAAAAAAAAGGGCGGAAAAGAGAAGAGTCACTGAATTTGGGCAAGGAAACACGGCACGCGTAGTTACTTTCGGTGTTTGAAGGAACAGGCACATCTGCTTTGCTGATTAGGTGGATGCTGTAGAGTCTAAGACTTGCATATCAAATTGCTCATTTATTTTCCCACCCATAGGAAGTCGTCTGCTTCAGCCTTGCATTCCCATCGTCTGCTCAGTTCGTGATAGCCTTAATGTATAGAGCTTGCTATTTCGCAAGCACGAAGTGTACGAGTGCCGGTCCAAAGTTGTGACGCAATGCCACACGTGTTTAAGCAGCATTACGTTTTCTCGCCTTGCGCAAAGTTTGCTTTGCACCGCCAGCAGTTCTGATGGTCTGTTGCAACTGTCTAAAACGAATAACTTCCATAGCAGTCCTTCGCACAGCATATTGGTTTAGTTTTGCGTGCGCGTGCGTGCGCGTGCGTGCGTGTGTGCGTGTGTGTGTGTGTGTGTGTGTGTGTGTGCGCGTGCGCGTGCGTGCGTGCGTGCGTGCGTGTGTGCGTGTGTGTGTGTGTGTGTGTGTGTGTGTGTGTGTGCGTGCGTGTGTGTGTGCGTGCGTGTGTGTGTGTGTGTGTGTGTGTGTGCGCGCGTGCGCGTGCGTGTGTGTGTGTGTCCTTTCTTCAGGAAAGAACACGCCAAAGAACAATGCGTATAGTTGAATGAAGCGACGTTGCGTCACTAAATGGGATGGTGCTGCCTCCAGCCTTGATGTGTGCAAAACGGTTGAGCAAAGAACTGTCCCATACCAAGTTTTCTTTTCTGCGCTTTTTCATACATAATAGCGTAATTATACGGATGGCTACGTCTTCGTAAGTTAGTCATGACAGGATATTATCGAATATGATGAATAGCATTCATCATGTAATGCCTCGTATAAATTATTTCGGGGTAGAGCAGATAAGTAATGATCTTTCCGACGTGATTGCTCACGAGCCCATCCGTGATACATTCCGCGAACAACTATCTCACTATACTTAGCATCGCTTGACTAAGCGCTCCGATAAAGTGATGTGTATTCTTTTAGTGATGTTTCAAATCAGTTATTATTATTATTATTATTACTTTGCGTATGTGTCTAATTTGAATAGTTTTCTTCTGGTTAGCCCAGGTGGTAGAGCGACAGCTCCGAGAACGCATTTGTTGCTGGTTAGAATCCGGGAACAGGACGTATTTTTTCTCCACTGTGAAGCTTAGTTTCTGAGAAGCTCGTACGGGCTTTCTTTGTAGCTTCGTGCTACAGTCGGGCGTAGGAGATATTTTCGCTTTTTTTTTCGTTTCATGTATAAACAGTTTACGCTCTTTTTCGCCCATACTTCTAGGTATACCCGCTTGACGTGATCCGCCAGCCAGCGTCTGCAACGTATACGAAATTAATTAATTATACAGTTATTATTATTATTATTATTATTATTATTATTATTATTATTATTATTATTATTATTATTATTATTATTATTATTATTATTATTATTAAGATAACAATCGCGAAATAATAAGAAACGATATGTAGGTGTAATGTGTGTTATTACGTGCGTGCATGTGTGGAGATGGGTGCAGAAGCTGTCTAAGCTCCACGTTCAAGAACGGGCCTTGCCCTTCAAACTTTGTCATCGACCATTTGAGATCATAGCGGCCAAAGGCGGGACGGTGCGATCTCTGAGGCCACGCTATGATGCTCATTGGTAGTTCCTATATTGAGGAGTTGCTTGTGGACCACACCTACGCTCCATCACCCTGAATCTTACCCGTACTTCTGTACTGAAACTGCGAGTGGTTTATAACGGCTGAACGTTGCGCTCTCCTTCGTTAAGGGCTATCGTTCGCAAGGAGCCTTTCGCGCAAGACTTGAGAACGTCTGCGGACTCGGAGTGTTTCCCCTAACGGGGTAATGCGCCTAGGTTACCGGCTTCTTGTAGACTCTGTTTTTGCTCACAAACCAGAGATGAGGTGCGGGGAAAAAATATACGCTGAAAAATAGTGCATCCATACTGTGACGCAATAAGCAAAAAATTTTCATCGCTTTCTCCACCATTGGGCATTTAGAAATGGACCATCGGGGAATACGTAGACTCGTAAACCTGTGCTTGATAGCGCAAGTGGTGACCTTTCGAATGTATTTGAACTGCGCAGCCTTCGTGCAATGTCTGTGAAGGCGAACGGCCGGATTCCTGTTTTTAGGACTTTGAAGATTTTCTTTGAGCCCGTTTCTCTCCATCTTTCTATCTTATTGCCATATTTTCTTGAGGTATAGGGTAGCAAACTGGGCGCCTTTACTCGTTAACACTACTTGACACCTTCTGTCCGCTTGCTTTGTTAGTCTTTGTTTCTCTGCCCTGAAACATTTCGTTGAAAACGACCTGAAACGATAACCCAAACGACTCCGTACCCCCAGCGACTGCGTCTCAACGATCGCGAAACATTTAGATGGGTCACGTGGCTTTAGGAACACAAAAACATTCAGTAAAACCTGAAAGTCTGTGGTATTGCAGATTTGATAGTGACCCCCAGTTTACTTGCCCTATTGGCAGAATAAAGCCGTTTTTTTTGTACACTTGCCATTCAGTGGGAGGGGGTCATTTCTCTCCTGGCTTCGCGACAACCTTTTTATCGATTTCCTTGAAGCGTCTATAGCGTCACCTTTTCAAGAATGCCTCAGTCAGCCCTTAATGTTTCATCAACATGATTGCTCAATGTCACTCGTGCTCAACTCCGACGTGGCCTATTCAAGTAGATGTAAAACGCGGAAACGCTTTTCTGAGATAACCCCCTGACCGATTTTAGAGAAATTTATTGCGTTTGAGAGCGAAAGCTATGGTGACTGTTGGAAGCGTAATTTCGATAGAGGCTTCAATTTTGTTAAAACTATTTTCAAAAATTCAAAAGTTCGTAAAAGATATAAGCACGAAGTTGAAAAATTAATAGCTCTGCATCAAGAACAGATATCGCGGTTCTGTAAACGGCATCTATTAGAACATTCAAAGCGGACAAATTTGTTGTGTGAATTTATATCTTACATGAATTCGTTACGTTGTGTACAAGGGTTCTGAAAAAACTGTATATCCACAATACTAAAATTTTTGAAATTCATGTGGAACATATCAATTTTGTTCGCTTTAGATGTACTATTAGATAGAATTCACAGAATTGTGATATCAGTTTTCATAGATCGGTTATAGGGTTGTAAACTTGATAGCTTCGTTTTCTGAAAATTTACGACTTTTGCCAATTTTGAATAAAAAATTTACTATCTAAACGAGAAATTCGAAACAAACAGTGACTAGAATTTAAGCTTTACTTTTAAATGCAAAAAACTTCGTCAGATATGGTGCAGTGGTTGCCGAGAAAAACGAATTCTCCTTTTATATGTATTTATACAAGAGCACCCAATCTAAAGCTTCCTCTTAAGGGCATGAGCGGCGAGAACAGAGCGTGCACAAAAGGTGAGAGTCATCTGCAAACCATTTTCAAGATACGGCGAGCGCTATATAAAGAAGGAAAAAAAACGAAAAAGAATAAAGGTTTAGTGAATTTAACAACCAGAAACTGGTACTTGACGCCTTTTAGGAGACAAGATAGATATGTTTAGATATGTTTTAGATATGTTTTGATGTACACTGAAATACTAGCAACTATCTGCCGCCGGCAACACCTTAGGCAATATATTTTTATATAGTCAAAAGACGATATCATGAATTGTAGATATGCCATGACCAATGATGCCACGATCGTGGGTGATACCGCGATATGAGAGCATCCTGGCGCTAAAGAAGTTCTAGACAACCACCATCGACCATCAGTTGAATCCACAAAAGAAAAGGAATAGATTGCGAGCTCTTTATGATCTTTTATTTCTCCATTGAATACAAGTCCGCAAACCATCAACGATAGAACTTCGAGTCATTAACGAAAGAAAACATAGAAAGTGAATAAAAAGCTGCATAAAGTACTCCTCCCTCTTCACCACCACTCCGCGCACGTATACACACAGGCACACGAACAATGAAATAGGGGGGAGGGGCAAAAACATTAAAACATTATGGAGTTTTACGTGCCAAAACCACTTTCTGATTATGAGGCACGCCGTAGTGGATGACTCCGGAAATTTCGACCACCTGGGGTACTTTAACGTGCACCTAAATCTAAGTACACGGGTCTTTTCGCACTTCGCCGCCATCGAAATGCGGCCGCCGTGGCCGGGATTCGATCCCGCGACCTCGTGCTCAGCAGCCCAACACCATAGCCACTGAGCAACCACGGCGGGTATGGGGAGGGGCAGAAATATGTTGCGACATAGGCTTTTAATGATCGCCGTCCACAGCCAACACCTGCTATCGTATTAACGGCGCACCGCTGCTAACACCAAAGAATAAAATTGTGATCGTTGACTGTAAGTTAGGAAAAGTCTGGAATTGTACCAATCAGGCTAGAAAATTAATCAATGATCATCGCGCGGCGGCGTGGTGACAAGTTAAGCGCTAAGGAGATGTTAATTTCTGTAGTGAATAATTAATACCATGGAGATAAAGGAATGCTAAATTAAATAACAAAGAAAATATTAAGAATAATTTTAGATTACCCTGACTACTCTTAATGCTATCCACATTTTCTGGTTGCCCGAGCGAAACGATGAAGTAATGCAGCCACCGCAAGTTAGTAGAGAGAAACAGAGAGACAGAAAAAAGGGGAAAGGCAGGGAGGTTAACCAGAGGGGAAGATCCGGTTTGCGCCCCCTCCGTTGGGGAGTGAGGAAATTAAGGCTGAAGTAAAATGACAGGAAATCAAAGAAAGCGAAAGTCAGTTAAGAAACACAGAGCCAAGCGGAACAAATGCCGGACTAATAGCCCATTAAAAACTGGTGCTCAGTACGATTGTTGCCATGGTGACGCCTCAATGCGTATTGTGCTGTCAAGCCCGCCGAGATAGTTGCTAGGGGTTAAGAGGCTAGAATTCTTCAGCTTCTTTTGTTTTTCTCTGTCTGTTGGCTTCGTAATATTTTAGCATCTTAACTTACACTCGTTGCAACGATTCCTTTCAGAAAAATGAACGAAAAATAGAAGGAATAAGTAAAACAAGAATGAAAGAAAGGATAAAAAAATTAAGTTGAAGAAAGATTGAAATCAAGAAAAGGAAGAAGTGACATTTTGTACAAACCAGTGTCGAAATCACCGAACTGCGCGCTCAGAAACGAAATAACTCTGAGGTTTCACGTGCGAAATCCTCAACCCTACTATTAGGCAAGCCGTAGTACACCGCACTCCTAGTTATTGTCATTTATCTTTGTACCTTTAAAGTGTACCTAAATTGAGTATAGCTGATACAAGCGTTCTTCTTTTTTTTTGCATTCTGTTCCCATTAAAATGCGGCCGCTGTTGGTGGGGTCAAATCCGCGACTTCGAACTCAGGTATCGCATAAAGCAGTAATCGCTTTACATCTTGTATATAATATTTCAATGGCTCGCTCGTATACTGGCTGGAAGGCTGAGGGAAGAGTGAAGAAAGAAAGAAACATAAGGAAGAAGGCTTAACTTTGTTCACAGAGGCCCTTGGATTCCAACGAGTGTAGTAAGGCTGGCGCCGCCTTTCAATAATGTTAATATGCTTCATGACGATGCGAGAGGAATGGCTCTTTCTAGAAAGGTGTAAGCCTTCAACTGGTTAATTAAAAATATCAGTCGCTGGATTGTCTACAAAAGTATGACCTCAAAATGTTTGATAAACTGTATGATGCAGATTGTCTATCGGTGTGAAGAGGATATAACCAAAGGTGGAGTAGCCTGTAAAAGGTCTATAGGGCCTATACGAGTTTTCGGTTGATAATTTGTGTAATGGCTAGGTTGAACCATTTTTACGCGGCGGCGGCGTTTACCATTAGGCCTCTGACAATGGGAACTGACCAGGTGTTCCGAAAGACAAAACCTATGCTAACTAGGCAGACTCTAACGTACCGCTCATCTATCTGGACTCGGCATGTAAGACAGTGATGTACGGTGCAATAGACCAGAGGCTTAAGTTCAGGCCAAATTTCAAGTGAATGATGACGTGTTACGCGGCGCTTAGCTCTAACATCGTTGGAAATTTCGCAAAAGTGAACAACGTCTTGGAGGCCCGTCGCAATATGTGATTCTTCGTGTTTTTGCAAAATTGTATGCTTCCCGTGTTCTCACAGCAACGCATCGATGCCTTATGTGAGCTTCTCCACAAAAGGATGCTGCAAGCAAAGCGTCTAATATACGTCTACGACACATCTGGGAGCTATTTCCGGAGGTACGATTAGACCCATTACGAAAAAAAATGAAGTGAATAACGTAACATAAAATAACAGGTGTTTGCGCACGCGATCCAAGCGCAGAATAAGTTTAGTCACAGCCACCTCATCAATCGTCGATTCTAAAGGTTCCGTGCTCACACTGCAGTGCTACTGCAACATAGCTAATTCATATACTTCGGGCTGAACGGGGTGGTCGGGATGAAACGTAAATGTTTTTCGCGATTTCAGCGCTCTAGCTGTCGGCTCTGCAGACGTATGCAATAGCTCTAGTGATGCCCTTTTGGCTATCGTCAACCTTCCAAAAATAAAATGGCCACGGACATTACTCTTTGCAAGACATGCTAGCTGCAAGCATGGAAGCAAAACTTTGTTCGAGTAGCGGTACTTCGCAATGTAGTCACCGCACGACGTATAACATTCACGCATTAGCAGGACAGGTAAGAAAAAAATTACCGATCGATTCTAAATAAAGGGAACGCAATTTCCCAACTACGATACACCTAACGCTGCTCTCTCGTCATCCGTCATGCCATGCGAGAAGCCACGAAGAGGCGTCAAAAGCCGCAGCCAAGACGTATCGATTGTCCTTATACTGAATCAAAAGCAGCTAGCGTTGCTCAAAACGGGACCCTGACTGTGCCTCGCCGAATGACACACCCTTTCGATGCCTCGATTTATTGATGACGCCCACTCTTGTGTATTCCAACCTACGCCTACACTCTTTGTAACCTGTTGACCGAATACCTGAGAAAAGAGACCAATCAAACACTTTCTGTTCTGAATTTTATTACTGAAGTGAAGAAATCATATTGCGTGTTTGCATATATATGGCAGAAGAGAGGAAACAGTACAGAAAAAAAAATCCAAGTGGAGCTGGAAACAACCTATCGACGTCTTCTATCGCGAAAAGGATGAAGAGAGGGGCGGAGGAAAATTTAGTGAATAGAAGTAATCAGAGGTACGCCGTAGAGCGTGCCTTCTACTCATCAGCAAGGTAAAGTCAGGGAAAAGGTGATGTAGACGGCAATGACGACACTACAGTGTAATGACCTATATACACGTTGTCTCATATACTGCGCCAACAACTCCAGGCGCTGGAGCCAAGAAACAGTTCTTCGGACATTCACTGCGATAGCACTTACACGGACGCTCTGGGCGCTGTTGTGCCGTCGCCATTGGAGTATTCCTAATATCAGGGATCCCTCAAAGTACAGAAGGACCCTGGTATTATCCTCCTATTGTCGGCACGCGCGCAGAGAGTCATAAAACCTCCGCGGACACGAAGTGCGTCCACTATCAAAACCGTGCGGAGCCAAGTGGAGGCGTCGTCGAGTTCCACTCAATCGACCTCTGGCACGCATTCATGCTGAGTAGTTGCGCGCGTGCAGCATCGCACGTGCACCTCGAGCTAATAATATAATTTAATATAATAATAATAATAATCTTTATTTAATTCATGAAGTGAGGGAGTGCGGGAAAAAAAAAGCTGACAAGTCAGCTTGACTAGTTGCCAGCTCCCCAGAGTACAACATAGAAGAAACAAACACTTTTTCGCATGGCAACATAAAAACCACGAACAAATAATAAATACTAATGCAGCAATAACTTGTCGATTACATTGAAAATAAGTTACTGTAGAAATAAAATGTTTGTTAACTGCGTGATAGAACAATGTTATAGAAAACGTACAAAATGAATAACTGCAAGTAAAAAGCGCTACATAATGAAGGAAAAAACGAAAAATAAAACGGCACACATTGGTGTAGTATGAAACAGTACATTGGTACATTGCAATGCGTATATCGTACATGCGCAGAGATGAAAAAAACCACATGAAATTCTGTCATGGGAAAGGAGCTTTGTCACAGAAGAACAATTTCAGTTTCTGGTTCGATGCTGTTTCACGAGTGAAACCGTTATTATGGCAGAAATTTTGCAAATGCGGTAGGGTTTTGTTTACCATTTGTTGTCCGTATCCGGTTGTGCACGTTTTGATTATTCATGGCTCTGTGTTTCGATTCTCATAAGGTGTGGTCCTTTTAGAAAGCGATGCCAGCCGCAGTAGGGAATAGCTGTTATTTTTCACTTCAAGCTTTTAACGTGAACACAGGCAATGCGGATATAGCTCGTCTATTTTCATTACACAGTACTTCAAGAACAGAGGGTGGGAATTCATGCAATCCTTTCTTTGGACGCTGACCAAATCCTGCGGTTTTCGTTCGCTCTTGCCTCGGGCATCACAGAGGTTCGGGCCTGTCTTAGGCGCCGCTGGCAGGCTCCGCATCACGCCGTGTTCTGAGACGACTTCAGTGGCACGCCAAACATCACTATCACTTTCAATGCTTGGCCCACGGGCCAAACCGACAATATTAAGCCTCAAGGTTTCGTTCCATGTCTTGTGGGTTCTAGCTGCGGCTGCATGGTCGATGATACAGCCTTTGCCGCTGGATATGCGCCATTGTCTGTGTCTCGCTTCGTCGCTGCGGCGTGATGGTTACTGTCTTGAGGCACGGTTGAGGTCCCGGGTACAGTGCAGGCTAGCATACGATATTGCGCAAGGTCGCGGACGGGGACGCATAAGATATACGCAAGGATCGACATCATCTCTAGCACGAACACACTTTCAACTTCACGTTTTCACCGTCACTCCTTCGTCATTCGCGTTATAGTGCAGGTAAGGTACCGGATAGTCTTCAGCCATCACTTTGCCCCTCTCCCAGTACAGGGTAGCCAACCGGGGATAATCTCTGGTTAACCTCCCTGTCTTTCCTTTGCCTTTCTCTCTCTCTTTCGTTTGGCGTCATCATTCCATTGTTGTCCTTTCTTTGTCGTCTTTCGTTCGCCACTTCCCTTCTTTTGGCACATCGTAGTCGTCAAGCCGTTATTATGTCGTGTTCTTGTCATAATCATGCAGTCGGCGGCATGCCGTGACCTTAATTAATTAATGGGGTTTCATGTGCCGAAGCCACCATCTGATTATGACGTACGCCGTACGGGGGAACTCCGGAATAATTTTGACCATCTGTGGTTCTTTAACGTCCACCTGAATGTAAGCACAGGGAGTTTTTTCATATCGCGCCCATCGATATACGGTCGCCCTGGCCGGGATTCGATCTCGCGACCTCGTGCTTAGCAGCGCAACACCAAAGCCACTAAGCAATCGCGGCGCATCTCATGCCATGCTCCCCAACCTTCGTGGTTACGTTGTCAGCGTTCCGCCATATTGACTCGGTCGTCGTCAATTTGTCACCGTCACTCCAATAGTAGATCATCGTAATAGTTGGGTCGTCGTTAAGAATAATTTGGTGTTAATCACTCTGTCGCCATTACTCAGCCATCGTCCCTCCTTTTTAATTCTGCCTGTGTTCTGAGCCCTTCGTGGTTACATCGTCGTTCCGGCATC
The DNA here is from genome assembly GCF_038994185.2 of Dermacentor albipictus. NCBI lineage: Eukaryota > Metazoa > Arthropoda > Arachnida > Ixodida > Ixodidae > Dermacentor > Dermacentor albipictus. The sequence continues at coordinate 21,902,661 of NC_091830.1, read as the reverse complement.
GTCACCCTGTCACCCTCACGCTGCCCTGGTCACTTTAGTCTTTGTTTTATCGTCATCGTTCGGCCTTCGTCTATCTTCTCGTCTTCACTCACTGTGTAATCCTCACTCACTCGTCACCCATCCATCTTCGCTATTCAGTTGTCGTTCTTTCGTTCTTGTTACTCCTTCGTCGTTATTTCTTGTTGACATGTCGTCGTCGACACCTTCGTAATTGTGCAGTCGTCGTCATTCAAGTGTTGCCATTCGATTGTCTCGCTCAACGTTTGTCTTCATGCTTTCTTCCCATGCAATCATGACGCCTACGCCATGAAGCCATCCTTGGCATGACGTCATCGTCGTGCAGCGTTGGCCGCTCCATAGCCTTCATGCCCCGATATCAGGCTATCGCTGTTCCATCGTAGTCACTGTGTCGTCATTTCAGCTTGCCAACCCCTTGCCGTCAATACCCACTACCCATTACCAGACAGAGAGAGAGAGGAATATAGGAAGACAGGGATGTTAACCAGTCAAGGGTCTGGTTGGCTACACTACCCTGGGGAAGGGAAAAGGGGAAGAGAGAGAAGGGAGAGAGAAGGTATAGATACGTGCATGGACAGTACTTGAGTTAAAGCCGCTCTCGCAAACCAGACGTTCTGAGAAAGCACAAAAGTGCCTTCACTGCTTTCTGAGCCGATGATCGGTGGGGACGGTGCTCTAGTACTGTCTGTTCACTCAGAGGACGATCATCGAATTTCCTGAATGCGTTGGACAAAGATTGTTTTTGTGTTTGTAATTAAGGACAATGGCACAGTAAGTAGAAGCAAGAAGTAAAGTCGGCAGCAGAGAGGTACACGAGAAGTTTGCAATATAAGCCATCCCTGTGGTGTACTGGGGCCTTTATTGTGCATTTTTGTCGCCGTCAAACAGAAGCCACGCCGGCTACTACGTAACTCTGTCATAACTTTACTTTTGCCCAACCATGTTACGTCCAGTTAAGCATTGAATTCCCTTGCGTCATTAAAATTTTCTTTGCGTAAAACAACTCTTCGCAGACGCCATTTTCTGCAAAATTTTCGGTTACAAGTGTACTGTCTGCATGTCTGCATCACATTTATTTTACCATTTGCGCAAACCATCGATTACAGCTTTGTTTACCACGAATATCCACGCAAGCATGGCATCTGCCCATTTATTTTATGCACTGTCGTGATGGTATGACCACAAATTAGTAGATGGCAATTTCATCGCAACCTGAGGCTGGAGATATGATTTCGACAGCAGCAAGTGGACTAAAATACTTGCCGTGGGTGGAAGCTCTCACCGGCATTATATTTTTGAGGACTTTCATTTTTCATTAGGATCATTTATATGTTTTGGCAAAAAGCATAGATAATTTTTCCTATGTACGCATTGTGTTCATGTAGTGATGCTAATGATAATGCAACGAGGCCCGGAGGTAAGCCATCGGTTCTGGAATCGAAGTCTGTTTACAAATGCCAGCTAAATACCATTCTATAAAACCTCCAGAGCTGCTCTGGCCAATTGGTGCACATTATTTCCATAAGTATATTCCTATGAATAACATAGTAGCAGACAAACGGTATCAGCAAAACAATCTGCCTCACCATACAGTCTTTATATTAACACCTATAAAAAAATGATGCAAAACAGGATTTCCTGCTGTGCATTATGAGATGGTGCGTGCTCTATCGGAGGACCCCAATTGCCACGCACAATTGAAGACAGCGGAAAGCCGTGTTGTTGGCATTCTAGAATGTCACTGATTTTGACTGGAATTAGGTTCGAATACAGTCGTTCGAAGGCAATGCGCCTCGCCTCGTTGTCAATTTGTAATAGATTTACGCTCGAACATTGAGGCCGCTAAGCCACGGGCGCATGCATCGACAAGCGACGTGAAACACGTTTATGAATTTACCGCGGGCACGAGACGCCTTGAGACGCTTGGCGCGTTTCGATGTGGTTACATCCTCTCCGCGGTGGTGACGGCGCCATGGCGCGTCTCCGGAGCGCCTCCATCGCATTTCCGCGGCGTGCTGCTATTTCTGGTGCATTTTCTCTCCTTCTACTTTCATTCCCTACCCCCTGTGCAGCGCGGTTGAGGTGTCCTCTGCGGAGAGACAGTTACTGCGCTACACTTTACCCCAACCTTTCCTTCCCATCAACAAGAATCTCCTTCTCTCTCTCTCTCTCTCTCTCTCTCTCTCTCTCTCCGGAGCGCCGGCTCGATAGCGGCGGAACACGATGTGGACGGCCCGATCCGAAACGCAGGACCGCCTCCGTTCAGCACTGCGTGTTCTGTATGCGGTTGCCTGTTGCGGAAATGAGGCAGCAGCTGCGCTCAAAGATAGCATTGCCAAGAAGCGTAATCGTTGGCCAATTTACTTTTATTAAAATTCATCACCATCTGCCGGGTTACGCCCACTGCAGGGCAAAGGCCTCTCCCATATTTCTCCAACAACCCCGGTCATGTACTAATTGTGGCCATATCGTCCCTGCAAACTTCTTAATCTCATCCGCCCACCTAACTTTCTGCCGCCCCCTGCTACGCTTCCCTTCCCTTGGGATCCAGTCCGTAACCCTTAATGACCATCGGTTATCTTCCCTCCTCATTACATGTCCTGCCCATGCCCATTTCTTTTTCTTGATTTCAACTAAGATGTCATTAACTCGCGTTTGTTCCCTCACCCAATCTGCTCTTTTCTTATCCCTTAACGTTACACCTATCATTCTTCTTTCCATAGCTCGTTGCGTCGTCCTCAATTTGAGTAGAACCCTTTTCGTAAGCCTCCAGGTTTCTGCCCCGTAGGTGAGTACTAGGTGAGTATTAACGTTAGTTTAAGTTTGAAGCCACTGCAAAAGTCCGTTCCATTGTACTCGCATTAGGTGCACATATAGCTTTCCTGTATATACGTATCCAGAGTGTACCCGCCGAAGTACTGACCGATCGAGCAAGCAGTATCCACGCAAAACCTGCAACTGTAGGCAAGACCAAGCTTCGGTTTAATAATAAAATATCTCATTTAGAAAAGAGATGGGCAGGGGGGGAGGCGTCTATACAAGGCTTCATAAACAGCCCAACGCTCATTTGGAAAGGTCACATATTAACAGTGCAAAGGTTTGCTGTCACTATTTCAAGAGAGAAGCGTCCTTCTCCAGGGATAAATACATTATCAGCTTGTATAGTCAGCAGTCGCCGTCTGACAAAGCAACTTGGGCATATACCCCGTCTGTGCGACGTCACCGTTCTCGCCGTCTGTTCAGTTTATTTTTCATTTCCTCATGCGCTTAGTCTTGACCTGTGGGGTAGCAAACCGGGCCCTCTGCGTCGGTCTCCCTGCCTTCCACTTTCTCCCTCTCTGTGTCGGCGTTTCGAAATCCGCACGGCTGCATGTTCAGACGAGCGTGCTGTTGTTGAAAGTGCTTATAAGAAGTGACATGTATTGTAAGCTGCTCATTGATGAATTGATGCCACAGGCTCTACCCTACTCACATCTCATCCCAACAAGTGCAGGTTTGATGTTATCGCTGTCTTTTATGCGAAGCATATTACTAGAGCTCAACCCAGCTCCTCAGGCACGGCGGTGTCGCCTTCAATACCACGTGACACCGTGACGTCACGACAGAGGAGAAACGAGACTCCAACTCACGCCGTCGCTCGCGCCGTCGCCTTCAAGGCTGACCACGTGACACCATGACATCACGACAGAGGAGAAACGGGGCTCCAACCCGCACCTCCTGGAGACAGAGCTGCTCGTTTGAATGAGAAGCGAAGGTTCCGACGTGCTACAGAGACTGTTTCTAGGTGGCTTTGGCTCAACTTCTGCAAGATGGGCTGGGTGGGAATCGATCCAGGGTCTCCGGAGTGTGAGACGGGGACGCTACCACTGAGCCACGAGTACGATGCTTCAAACCGGTGCAAAAGCGCCTCTAGTGAATGCGGTGTTCGCTTGCTCAGGCGCACATTTCATTGCCGCGCAGAACGCTACGTTGCTCGACGCTCACCGCGTCCAATGCAGGGCGCGTAGTCGCTGCGCCGTAGCCCATTGTCTTACACCCCTTGGCGGGTCGACGGGAACGCTGTCGCGTTCCACCCTTGAAGGCGAAGCAGAGTAACGCATGAGTTGTTTCTTCGTCTAGCCGAACCAAATATAGCCAAGCAACAGCAGTTCACCAGGCTAAACAGTGGTTTAACAACTAAAATAAAGGCTAGTATGCTTCGCATCCTGGCCTTAACTTTAGCTAAGCCAAAGCCATTTTTTTTCATAGCGCGTTTCTTTTACTTGTTTCGGTACGATTTCATGGGACTATACTCTATTGTTTTGAACCATGTGAAATCGCAAGTACCGTAAAACATGCTCGTCTAACATATGGACGTGCTGTGGGCCTAGAGTTGGGCAGTATATGACATTGTGAGAAACAGAGAAGGCATGCAGACGTCAAAAGAAATGAAATAGACAGCCGACAATTTCTCTTTCGTTGTTGTGTTTAATGTTTTCTGTTCAGTGTCCGTAAGCGCTCGCGAAAACTTTATTTGGAGCTGCAGCGCGCTCGTTTCACAGCACTAAACAGTGAACTAAATAATTAGCAACATGCTTTCAACGAGTACTACTGATTGTACTGATGTAGTGGCTATACTGCAAATTATCGGCGCCAGCCCTGTGCAATGTTAAAAAAAAGGAAAACCTTGATGAACTCGTGGTTTGCGCTGACAGAGCCCACAACACCCGCCGTGGTTGCTCAGTGGCTATGGTGTTGGGCTGCTGAGCACGAGGTCGCGGGATCGAATCCCCGCCACGGCGGCCGCATTTCGATGGGGGCGAAATACGAAAACACCCGTGTGCTTAGATTTAGGTGCACGTTAAAGAACCCCAGGTGGTCAAAATTTCCGGAGTCCTCCACTACGGCGTGCCTCATAATCAGGAAGTGGTTTTGGCACGTAAAACCCCAAATAAAAAAAAAGAGCCCACAAGAACACGCACGACAGACGTGGGGGTGGTAGTGGCTTGCGAGGGGCTGGCATCGTCACTCATTGTAGAGGCAGATAGCGTATGCGATTTGACAATTCCAGGACGGCAAAGAAGGGGGACCCCGAACCTACACCAAATGTCAGCATGGGATTTCTTTAGGTGACTTCAGCGTGTAATTTGACCGAGTACCGCCAGAAACGGACCCGTCTCAGCTGAAACTGATCGAACGCAATCGGCAATTTCATCAGCGCATTCCATTTTCACACTCTACTGTGCTGGCGCTGATAATCTCCGGTACAATTCCAAGTAAAAAAGCGCAAGTTCGTAATAGATGTCTTTACTACCGGCAAATAATTGCAGCACATCGACATCGATGCGGATGTACATGGAGCTAGTTCGCAATTTAGGAGACATACTTCGTGCATTTAAGTACCATATGAGTAACACATTGTTTCTTGCGTATTCACCAATTACGCACTTAACACTTGTGTAATAATGAAGCTCCCTGAAACACACATCTATACTAGCACGTTTGTTAATGTCTTCCTTTTGACGTGTCAGCCCCAGTGAATGCCCTCGTGTCAATCGCTGAAGCAAACAAGACAGCGGCGATATAGCGTGATGACTAAAGTGCCTCCTGACGTCATAGCTCCGACAAAAGTTCGCGAAACGCGATGGCAATAGCCAGCGTAGGGATGTACAGAGATGTTTACTTTAGTATGATAAGCTGCAAGTTACAAACTCCCGAACATCCGACTCTTCCACTTTTCTTTTAAGGAGGCCATGCTTCTTTCTGCTGAGTGCCTAGGGGACACTTCAGATAGAAAGTAATGCCTGGGATTTTAGTGGGAAGTATCCGTTACCATGGCTAAGTGATTTCCGAGACATCCCTGTAACGTTAGGTTAATTCTTTTCTCTACGGCGTAAAGCAAGTATACAGCGACACTTTTTTGAGAGGACACATTGGAGTGAATTCTGTCTCTGTGTGCTGATTCCCGTTTTAGATCTGTACCCCCCCCCCCTCCTCCCGCCGCTCTCAGTAAATATGTAACAAATACCTCAGAAGAAACCCTTCACAAACGAAAGATTCAAGATAGCAGTACGGTTCATACAAGGCTCTCTTACCCTTGCTATAGCAGAAGCAAGTTAAGCGTCAAGCAAACTCTGCATATCTAGTTGATGCGCACGTCTGTCACTTTGACAGATACCTTTCGTCGCTTAAAGAAAAAGAGAAATACGCTGGAAGGGGATTTTACTTCTCGTTGACATAGATCAAACACAATCTCTCTCTCACTGAGTTGGCTGTTTGAATGGGACAGACTTATTGCGCATGACACTTTACCACGTCGCTCATCCCAAGAATCATCGTAGGAGAATCGTCGAAATGCTTAATTTTTTTTTTACTGCACTACCTTCGGGATCGGCACACATTTCTAGGGTGCATATACCAGCAGGAACGGTGCAAGATGTTTACACTGTCCTTCGTTCGGGATCGGCTCCCGAAAGGGCTTCAAAACACAAACACACGCACACACCTAATAAAGAAGATACTGGTAACACGGTAAGAAATACATTGTCTGTAAAAAGGCGATAATGAAATGTGATATCAGGAATGCACATTCTAGACGCGATTTCTGAGGTATATTGGTGCCTACAGGTGGCACCGGCTACTCCTTCTTATATAATTTAAACATATAATATATAGCCTCAAAGAATTCTTCACAAAGTATACGTACAAGGTGGCAGTAAACTGAACAAAGGCAACAAAAACTCCAGAATGTTTTCTAAATACTTAGTAAGACAGGACAAAGAGCAACGAATCATCGAGTCAGGTTGAATAAAATAGAATCAGATAGATAAACATGTAAACACGTAAGGTCAACCTACTAGGAAAGATATGCGCTAAAATACTGACGGTTTTGTTTATTAAAGATATTTCTCCCCATAGCTACGTTAAAATAACGCAACATTTATGAAGGCTAAATCTTCGCAAGTTTCAATAATAGCTCAAAGGAGAGGAAGCCCCGAAAAAAAGAAGACATGACATGCAACCAAAAAATTTTGCAAATCGCTTGTGGAAGGCAATATTAATTAGAACCTAATGCATATGAACGCGACATCTTGAAATACGTAGGGGAGAGAAAATAAACTTCATTGTTGATCTAAAAAGTCAGCAGCGACACACGATGAAAGGTATTCGCTGCCGAGGTGGGAAGAGGACGGAGGACTTGATTATTGCAGAGAGCCAACTCAATGGACTCTACATTGACAAGTCTCACGCAAGAGAGCTCGTGACGGTCAGATCTTTTCCCGTTACGCTGCAGCAGCTTCAGCAGACGCATGCTCTAATACCGCTGTCATTGCAAGTTTCTTTTTGTCTCCTTCTGTCAACAGCCTACGTGCAACCATTTGTAAAGACAAAGCCTTCTCTTGTTTCTCTAAACATGGAGATTGCCAAACGTGCATGGCCAACTCACCGAATTGCGTGCCTCGTTACACGTGTGTCTTACTGTGTGGAGAGGATGGTCGCCACGTCACGCACACTGGTAACGAGGTCAAGCTAAGGTCATTCGTCTGCCTTCAAGATGGCTGCAGAAGTCGTTGGGTTGCAGACGGCAGTAAATGCGGGGAGCCAGCGCGGCCCGCCCAGGGCGTGTCTGTTTGCTTGAAACCTGGCATAGCCTGAAAAATAAAGAAAACGTTAGGACAAAAGCACTGACCTGTCAAACATCTGAGCATGCTCTTTCTCAGTGTAGCACCAAACATTGTTATCAGACCTGCATGCGCGTCCGATTTCATCGCTTGTTCAGGCTGATGGCTTGGAATTGCCGGCAGAATTAATCTAATATGAATGTCCGATATAAAAGGAAGCGCGCCATTTGAACAGCCCGCGTACTATTTGACGTTACCCGCCGTGGTGTCGTAGCGGCTGTGCCATGCACTAAATGCAAGACCGGCCGTGTGCCGTGCATTGGGGGGCACGTTAAATGAACCCAGGCGGTCGAAATTAATGCGCAGTCCCCTCACCACGGCGTGCATCGCAATCAGGTAGCGGTTTTGGAACGTCAAACGCGAGAATCAAACTTTTTTAGTGAAACTATATTACAAGCCGAGCGAGCACATCACGAGAGCACGTCACGAAAGGGCACCGTCAAGATGGTTGCGCTGCTCTTTCGCTCCACTGTCACACGTATACACGTATTCCGCGCCCCATCTGAACAAGCCGTCTGAATAAGCGTGCTGCCGAGAATAAGCTTACCGTGCAAGCAGCTACAGCTATGCCTAATGTTAGGAAAGTTATTTGATCAAGTTTAGAAATATCGATGAATATAGAGTAAATGGCCAGATAAATATTTCCCTTTCTTTTCTTTTTCTTTTGAAACGGCAAAATCGCTGTCGGAATCAAAGAACTTCAATGGTCTTGTCAGCGCACGTAACGATTCAGATAACCGAGTACGGGATTGCTAAATGTTTCTGTGGTGACCTTGTCTATAATTAGAGCTAGAGAGAGGCACTTGGCTTCAGCGGCCACTAGGCCGGTGCCAGCAAAGTGACGGCGCCCGTTTTGCCATCACTGTCGTGTCATTGGCCGAGTTGTAGACGGCTCCAATTTTCTGTCGCATTTATCGCCTCCTCTTGCGTATAAATCCTACGGGGGGAACAGTTTGCATCTTCGTGAGAGAAATTATGAAGCAAAGGAAAGGCTCACCCCCATACAGGATTGCCTGAGTTTTCTGTACGTTAACTTTGTTACACTAACTAAAACTCAGGACGTAGACCAATTTCAACCTATCTATGCTGAACCAGCTGCAATGGCGCACACTAAATTATGCGGCCTTTGCATTTGGTCAAAATACAATTTTTAAACTTGGTTTCATTACGTAACATTACGTAACAAAATAGAACAAAGCCGTCGTGGTGCCATCGGTTTCTTGGTTCGTAACCAGCGTAAGAATAATATTACCTTAAGAAAAAAGAGCAGAAACGGCGGTTGCCGTTTCTGCTCTTTTTTCACTGTGTCCTGTGTCGTCACTGTGTCGTCACTGTGTCCACCGAAATGTGGACACAGTGACGCTGCCTTCTTTTCCGATCGATCCAATCTCTCTTCGACCAACGTGATGGAAATGAGCTCTGAAGCGTAGTTTCAGAAGAAAGAGCTCTATCCTAGCATTGCTATTTTAGTGAGAAAGTTGACAAAGGAACGACGCCCTCGGTAGGAGTAAGAGCCCGATTGAAAGTCAGACAGCGTGAACGCATAGCGAATGCACTTTCTGATATAACATTGAACCCACGCTTCGATGACTCACTCGCTATGGCCTACTGCTGCTGGACATAAAGTCAGGGGCTCCATTCAGTATTACGATTGTGAATTCCGAACTCTAAAGAACCACATGCTGCTAACAGCGCAATGTGTTCTTGCAGTTCTTGAGAAAAACCTTCAATTCACTGCCCTAAACTCCTATGAAAGTTATTCCCCCGAATTCTCTCTTTGAGACGGGTTTAATTTACCATTTCTATTTTATTTCATGCAAAAAAAAATTGGACTAGAAATGGTTATAGATGTAATCAGAATACCACACTAGCTGAGCCAAGAACAAATCCTCCCAATGTTGGTTCCTTTAGGAACAGTGCCTGTGATGCAACAATAGTGAGCTAATTTGACGCTGCTTGATTACGTCACAGTGACGCGAAGGAGCGACAGCAGCATTCACTTGCTGTAATTGATGAACGAAGCAAAGTAAAATATTGTGAACATGGCGAAATGTAGCGTCAATGCATTTTGTTATTAGGCTCTCCCTGCCAAGAATACGGGGCGCACGTTAGACGTCACAGTCTTCGAGCTGCAAGAATGCTTTTCATGATGGCCGCCGCGATGGCGAGTTCCCTCATCACTCAGCTAGAAAAAAAAACAGGTAAAAACATTTTAAAAAGGTGTGTAAAAACGTCCACTCAACTATGCGTCGATCGAATAACATTGACTTCCAGAAATTTGAGCAAACAGCCACACATGGAGCAAGTGAGATTATACTGCAAACATATACAGCTAGTATCCGGAAAATCAGGGATGAATACACGAATTTTGTGCACCGTATTTGGCCTGTCTTTATTTTATTTTATTTCCTTCATACAAGGTACATTGCTCACACAAATACAAGGCTTAAACTGGGCACACTAAGTGAAGAGGAATTTCAGTCGTTACGATCTCTCTCCTCTCTTTGGCATCTGCCTTTTAGATTGTGGCATTTTACTTTTTGCATATTGATGCGTGCCAGTTACACGCCAGCCTTCTTTTTCTAAACTGCTTCGTTTTCTCCTCGTTACCAACCTTCCAGCTGTTCTTTACATTTACGCTTCTACTGACTGCAATTTCACGGCATATAAACCAAGACGACATTGAATTGTTGTCACGTTTCTAAATCGTTTTCCTCATGTGTTTTTACTTAAAATCCATGGTTTCAATGTGCCGCAACCAAGCACCCTGTTCTTGCTTTTTAGAGAGTTTCATTAACTCCTTAATATTTACTTGCTCCACCTAAGACCACCTACTGCAATTTACCCCAGTGCATAATTTGACCTGGATCAAAGAAATCGCACTCATCAACAGCCACACCAAACAGTTTTGGCATTTCCTTGGCTCCGTTGAACATGCCGATAGGTGTCCTTGGATGACATGCGATCCATAGCAGTGCTTACATCACATATCGCCTTACACACCACTGTGCGCATCACACAGCGTCAACTGTGCACAGCTACAACAAAAATTGCCACCGTGATGCATTGCACACTATTCAAACACATTAGCGACATGTTTTGCCCAAATGAACTCCTGAGATATTAATATTAATAAAAAGAATGTTTCGCGTGATTTACTAAAACGTGATCGAGAGCTCAACGCAAGGTTTAAGGCAAAGTTCATGCACACAGCAGTGTGCAAATTTCATTGGAAAACAGAGATATGTCGGCGTACTACGCAAAAGCCGGACGACTGCAGTGTTCGGGATTGTGCCACCGCGAATTGGCAATCGGACCACGACGTTGTGTTTGCCTAACAGGAGGCCAGCGTGTTCTCGGCGTTTTATTAGCTCCCCCAGATAGCCCCCTACCCACGTTGACTCCATATATATTTCTCCAGTACAATTCTTGAGCGCTTTCTATTGCAAAGCCCGCATGTAGGCTAAAAAAACAAAGAAGGCGCACCTAGCCAGTCACCTATGGATCTTTCTCAGAACCGGTGTGAATGGCTCGGTCAGGTATGGTTGACGAGACTTGGCCCATATGCGGGCTTCCTGTAGTGTTTAGCTCAGAATCAGCCTCTTCCAGGAAACTGCCCCCGCCTCTTTGTCGAGCCTTCTCGGAAGCAAACGTAGTTAGTGGCGCTTGTCTCGCGACGAGCTTCCCCGCCGGGATAGTTAACGCGCACTAATTAATTCATTCATGCGTGTCGACAGCTTGCACAAGGTACAATGCAATGGTATACGTCTGTTGTTTGATTCGCGGTATTCAACGTTTTCAAGGAACGCTGGGGCTATGGGAAACGCTGTAATTGAAGACGCGCCGGATCCATTGTGACCACCGGGGTTTACTTAACGAGCACCTTCATCGGAGTATACAGTCGAACTCCTTTACAACGAAGTGCATCGGGCTTAATAAACCAATCGTCATAGAGGTCACTTCGTTGTAAACATCGTGTACCTTGCGGCTCACAACAGAAGTGGGAGGGAACTATTGCTTTGTTTCACGTTGCACGAGTCCTTTGCTTTCAAAAGTGCTCGGTGTTGACCCACTTCACGTTACTGGTCTTTCCCGCATTCCCGCATCTCAGAATGCGACCATCGTGTTTGGACAACCGAACTCATGGCCTAGTGAACAGCTGCTGAACGCCTCAGCCGCTGAGCCGCCGCCGCGGAATGCAGTTTAGTTTTGTTGAGACTTAACATAAAGTTCTGGTTTAGTCGCCGTTAACTCTTTCGAAACGTGGAGAAACAAACATTGCCTTACTCGTCAGCGTGTAGCGCTTGATTAAGGGGCACGGGATTAAGGCAAAACCAGGCCATATCACCTTCACCGATCTTTGTACGTCATGCTTATTTTTAATCGCTTCTTTTAATCGTTATCGTGCATCCTTTCTGCTACAATCCTCGTCGTGCCATCGTGGTCGTGCTGTCCTCGTCATTAGAGCCTCGTCATTCATTTCTTGCCATACGGTCATTGTTACGCCATCGTTGTCATACACGGGTCTTCACCCCATTGTCCTCATGTCTTCACGCTGTCTTCGTTATAACATCGTCATCAATTATGAATTTTCACCTCAGTATCGACCGCGGCGCTTGACGGTAGAGCGACGTCATTCCTTCTTGGCAGTCCCATCGTCATCACTACCTCGGTGTCATCCAGTCGTGTTCATTCCGCCATGCTCACGGGCGACTTTGGCAAGTGAGTGGCACATTAAAGTGGGACGGCGGTGAAGTCGCATACAGCTGAAGCTACGGAAGTCTCAGAATGACCAGCTTGCAGATGGCAAATAATAATAATAATAATAATAATAATAATAATAATAATAATAATAATAATAATAATAATAATAATAATAATAATAATAATAATAATAATAATAATAATAATAATAATAATGTTTATTGCCCCACAATATACAAAACAACACAAGCAGGCCGGTCTAAGCTTTAGTTGGCTTGTAGGACCGTGCCAATGAATATGATAGACAAGGCAAAAAGATGTACATAAATTGATAAGACATGAAGAAAAATATAAAAATAAAACGAAAGGCAAAAAATTGAAAAGAACAAGCTAACATTTGGTTATCTACATATAACAAAAGCTGAAGAGGTAAATATCACGATGCAAAAGAAATGTACAAGAGGTTAATTTTACTGTAGCTGCTTTAAGAAGTGCTTGAGCGTGCTTTTTGATGTCGCGTTAAAAATTTCTTCAGGCAATTTATTAAATATGTCAGGCACATAAGCACTGCGTTTGGCCGCTGTGCTTATGTAATAAGCTTATGCTTATGTAATAATAATAATAATAATAATAATAATAATAATAATAATAATAATCTTCATTTCCATTGAAACTATAGAGGGGCCGTGGGTAAGCTGCTGAACAGCTTGACTAGAGCCCACGGTCCCCTCTACAAGGCAATACAGGAGCATACATGAAACATACGTCAATCTAACAACAGACAACGTAAAATTGATTCGATTTAATGCATTACAACGAAATCAATATTAAAATTGTTCAAGGACATAACATAGCACGTGGCGCAGTTCGCGAACTGTTGTACGACCTAAATCAATTCCACATTTATTCAGGTTATTAAGAAGTCATGACTTCAGAATAACGGCATATCGCTGTACAGCTCGAACGTTAATCGTATTATCCTCGCACGGTCATCGAAAGATGACTGGCGTTCAGGCTATGGAAAAAGTTTCGCGTCAAGTGTACAGAGTTAAACTGTTTAACAGAAGACGTTTCAGCCGTAAGCCGACTCATCTGGAGTTTATATTGAGCTGCTCAGCGGAACAGCTGAGTTGTGCACAACAAAATGTAAGAGACAAATCCTTGATTAACCCAAACTTTGACGCTAATAAGGCAAAGAAAAGGAAAGAAATCATAACTGAGCATTTTATACTGCAAGTCGGTCGCAAGTTCTCCATGGTAACCATCGAGTTAGCCGTTTGTCTCACCTCGGAGAGAAAAATGTAGCCGGCGGGCTTAACTGATTAGTGTTAAACGCAGTATAACCTGGAAGCCTTACATGCAGGACGCAGTAAACACTGACTCGGCGTGGCTGTCGTTCTTCAAAAGATCCGCGTGAACGGATATGCCTAACCGGCTCACCTTTCAACGTTCTTTCAAGTCAGATTCAACAAGATAAAATAAAACGAGAAAGCGCTGCATAAAGCCATGAATAAAGTAAGAAATTATTCCGATATGCGCAGAGAAAGACAATAAAACAATAAAGGAATGAGGATTTTCGCGCAGCCCCAGTCAAGCACCAGCGTGTGGCTGTGAATCCGATTACCAGCCCTTCGGCCAGGATGGAAATGGCTTGACGTGATACACGAGCCAGTGAATCAAGGGGGCGACAGAGGCGCTAGACATTTGCGTATTTTTCGTGCCCATCACATGCTGCAATTTGTATTCGATTTCTCCTGTGATTGTTAACCCTATCAATACAACACCGCCCCCCCCCCTCCCCTCTTCACAACCCCCATAAAAGCTGGCCGAGTTTGACGGTGGGACGCACTGGTGTCAGACGCGCATTGCTTGTTGCTGTTTAATAACTGCGAAAATACGAAAACTGTCGTTATTGAAGATGCACTGTAAGCCAAAGCTGCCGTTCAAAAGAAACACTACGCGAGAGGAAATGATATAGGGAGGAAACTATAAAAGCTTTCAAAGGAAACAACTTATGCAAAGAGCACGGCTTAAGCGTCCAGATGTATAGGCATCGCCTGTTATGTAGAACCGACACATGACCTGCCGCACGTAGAAGGCATAACCGAACGAGCTTGAACGAGAAAGTATTATTATTATTATTATTATTATTATTATTATTATTATTATTATTATTATTATTATTATTATTATTATTATTATTATTATTATTATTGTAACTGGTTATTGCAAAGGCTTGAGGATAGTTATGAACCATTCTTACGCTCCGGAATCCTGGCCCTTGGAATAGCGAGCATTGTTACAGACAGTAGAAACTATGTAAACGGTACCGAGAAAAGAAATAAAGCTGGCTTTTTGGTTAGCAGGTTTTGGCACAGGTCCGAAGGCACCGAGATTGACGCTGCTGCTTTTGCCCTCATTTCCTTTACTGGAACCCTGAAGTCGGTGACGATGATGGTCGGGCGAAATTTTCACATCCTGACAGGGTCCCCAAGATTCTCTGTCCTTACTGAAGCACTTGCTGGTTGAGCCTCGTTCACGGAGCAAGAAACTTTAGGAGTGGAAACTCCGCCGTTTGCGGCGACCAGAAAAGGTCACAAGCCCGCGGAGCCGTTATCGTGCTGGCGGCGCCTGGCGACCTGGAAAGAAATTACTGCCGTTGAGAGTGCGCCGGAGCCGCCTGCCCGGGCGCTGCATATTTTTTTTTTCGCTGCGGCTTCTGCGACGCGCCGCACGGCGCCGCCACTGTATACGGCCCCGTCGGCGCATACAACAATTGTGACCTTATCTGGTCGCCCGCGCTCGCTCGCGCTGACGGGAGTTTCACTTCCTAAATGTCTTACTCCGTGGTCTAGTTCGACAAGCGAGCGAGCAAGTAGCAGCGACAAAGCTCCGAAAGGCCATTGATCGCGTCAACTTGATCATTACTACGTTACGAAGGTATACGCCTTCGCTTATTGAGTGCCAGTGTCTCCTATATCCTCATTGTCCGAACGTCATCGCTTTTCGATACACGTTATCTGCTTTACCAACAATATAATATTTGCTGGAGGGTGTTGAACCGATAAAAAGAACACTGGTTCGCTTCGGGTTCCTGTACAGCCCGCTCCTATGTTGTTCCGGTTCCGTTCCGTTTCGGATACATACAAAATTATAGCGGTTCACGAACCAGCTTAGCACAGTAAACTTTATCCTGCCGCATGACGAAGTGCGGTGGATTGTTTTCGACATATCCACATGGCTCAAGGGCAGGATTTGTCAGGAGAGGGACGAAATAGCGTTTCTGGCACATGTGAGTGAACAGTTAATGTTTCGTCAGGCATGGACGAAGTGTAATGCTGTACAGCTCTAACCACCACGAACATAAAGATTGTCATCGCAGGCAGTGTCGTACGTGAGAATGGCACGTGGTGCAGTGCCTCGACGCGTCCTCCAGCTCTCCCACACTTTCTTTCATTATCATTCGTACTGAGCACGGGCCAAACAATACATCCTTGCTGGGATCTTGGAATACTAAAATTTTCAAGTGTAATCGTGAATACTAGTATTTCAGCAAAACAACCATCCAGTATGCAATAGAATATCTAGTACTTTCCAATTTTCAATAAAAAGAGAAATAAACAGATTTATGCTATGTGCGCGTTGATGTGACGCAGACTGAGCTTGCTCTGCCCTAACCAGTGAAACCAGCAGTGACGTGAGTGGTCGAGACACGGTCGAAAACGCAATGAGTGAACCGATTGACATTGAGTGTTTGTGTGAAGGACATGTGAATAATTGTACGCAATTTAACAGCGTAAAATTTTACATAATCATTTCCAATAGTGTAATCTGAGGTGAAAAATTTACCTTCACAAGCAGCGGTGTATGTATTGCTTCAGGAAATTACTACGGTGCTTGAGTGCCCTTCTACTACGAGCAGGTAATGCTTTGGGTTGTTTGGCGCTCAACTGAAGTTGTGGATGCCATTTTCCTTTTTTGCACCTGGAACTTCATTGTTTGAGCGTTATTGGAGGGTAGACGTATGGCATGACCACGTCATCCCGCTGTTCAGAAAGAGATTCACCATGTCATTCGCAAGAGTACGTGATCACGACAACCTCTTACGTGAGGAGCCCATAGCGGCCGACGTCATCCATTTCTAATTATTCAAGGTGCATTACCGGGTGGTCTGACCGCGAATGCTCCACGCCTGTCAAGTGCGACGCGGCAGAACCGCTACGTGCAAAGTGCGACGTGCTTCAGCTGTGTTCGCACCATGCTCACTTAAGTATTATTGTGTGCCGCGATTAGCCACCATTGCAATCTCGCGCTTTCGCATTTATCCCCTGCACGTGCTAAATGCTCCCATGTCCTTAGTGTAATCTTTGGCAGCAGTCGTACCTGTCACGCGCTGCCAAAGGAGACAGTTGCTGGTAATCACGTTTGGTTCTTTCTTTAGTGCCCGGTGGATATTCTGGCACGCCAGGCAGGCATTGAGTTTCCTAGGTGAGCGCAGCTGTTGCGACGTACGTCGCTCCCGCAGACAGTTGTCGCAACGAGGTAGTCAATGACACTCGGAGCAACGCCGAGTGCCTGCTGTTTTATTGAGCATTGCCCTAGCGGAGCCCTGAACGTAATCGAGCGGTGATAGCGAGTCGCGTGCTAAGTAGACTTCCATATTTCCCTGCATTCTATTTGCGTCATGAGGAGAAGACACGGTCGACAAGGTCGTTAGTTATGCAAAAACAGCGGGAATGAAACGATCATTTTTTTCTCTTGTTTTTTTACGACTCAGGGGCTATGTTGGTGACGTCGAGAGTCAGTTAAGCTACAGTGGTAAGAGCAGGGCTCCGGAGGTAACAGGCAACAGACCCGAACGCATGCATGATCCAAAAGGCAAATCCTCAACTGGCGCGCGGCATTTATATTATTTGGCGAAGGAACACGAATCAAAAGCTGATTGAGCAGTTGAAAACCGAATAAAAAATACGCCTCCTTTCCACCCTGAGAAAGCGGATGTACAGCAAAGCTGGTGTAGATGTTCGACAAGTATGTTTAGAAAAAGTTTATTTCGACAAGAGACGATGCGAACACTGAGTACAGCCATGGCAATCGATATACGTCAGGTGCGCACGCGCGTGTGCGAAAGTGCAGCGCACATCCTCATTCTTCTAGTCCCTCCGACAAGCACAAGTGGTTATTGAGCTAAGTTATTTTTTCAAAGCAAATTGCATCAGAAAAATGCGTCAGGTAGGACTTGCACACAAGCTGAAAACATGATAGCCTCGGATTGTTATTCGAATATACGAGAAAACATAAATCTGTCACGCGAAAACTCAAACACAAGCCCATTTTCCAGTTTTCGTGTTTTGGGTGAGCAGGCCACGGAAAATCCCGACCAACTAGACACTAACCGCGTGACTGTAAAAAAATCTAATGAATCATGCCTTTTTTACTGACACTGCTCCGGTATTGTCTGCTTGTGGCACAATCTACCCGTCATTATTTCATTAGCATGAAAATCTCCTCTCCTATTCCATCTCTTAGTCTACCACGTGACCGGCTTAATACACCTCCCGGACATGCACTTTTCGCCGCTTTGACACTCCCCTAAGGCTAACGAATTAAAATACAATAAATATTTAGAGGTTGCGATAAGAGAAATTGCCAACGTGGGTCAGACATCGAAGCTTGTAAGCTGCACCATGAGCGCGTGAAGCATGGGAACCCGATTTTGCAGCATAACAAGGATCAAAAAAGAGGGTAAAACCAATAAGTGATTTCAGTGTTCTACACTAACGGGGACGCGGAACGTTGCACCTCCACCACAATGTTACGCGAAAGACAAGTCAGTAAGACGAGCAACTATTTACAGGTTATATTTACAACAACGGTGGCAGCGCTGACCGGTTAGATTCACAGCGTGAGCCCAGTTCGTTCTTTCTCCTCTTTTCAGGAGAGATGGCGCCCAAGCGCCTCGTTCAAACAAACATATACCACACGCGTGTAGCAATACTGACCTATTTTACTAGATCAACACAGACTCATCAGTATGGCTCGCAGACAAAGCATTCAAAGCGAAGTAGCAAAATCTAGCACTGCGTCCATGCTTCGCTCAAGGGCGCATCAAAACGCTGGCATAGTGAGCAGCCTGCCAGCGGCCGTTTCGGGTGTCGCACTTCGATTGTGCACGAGATGGAAACAGCGGGCGATGCGAAACCGCCAAAGCATTACACAAACTTAGTTTGATGTTCAGCGCGACGTGATATACAACCACCTGCTCAGCAGGATGGCGTTGTGTGCACAACGCTCATGGCAGCAGGGGAAGAGAGAGAGAAGGAGATTCTTGATGATGGGAAGGAAAGGTTGGGGTGAAGTGCAGCGCAGTAACTATCTCTCAACAGAGGACATCTCAACCGCGCTGCACAGGGCATAGGGAATGAAAGTAGGGGGAGAGAAAGGGCACAAGAAACAACAGCAGGGGAAGCCAGAACGCCTCCCTGAATACCAAGTGGAGGGCGAGTGTGCGTCTACTTGGTGTTCCTGTTTATGGAGCCCAATACACGTGGTGTCTTTCGGAGTGTCGAAGTTTTTCGGAGTGTATTCAGAAGTGCACCTTAGCTTGACGCAAACGCTTGACTTGACATAAATGACGCCTGTCGTGAACGCACCACAGGAAACGCAACGAGCGTCCTTGGCGTGTCTGCAGCAGGCGTCATTTATATCAAGTCAAGCATGGGCTTCAAGTTAGGATGCATTTTTGAATAGGGCCTAAGACTCATCGAACCAACGGCGCGTGCAAAACCGTCAATTACGAGTGGCACTTAGTGCTCCTTCGGGCAAGCTCAGTGAAATACTGGTCCCCAAAGTGTTTTCCATACTGAAAGTACTGGAGGAGACTCGGGTGCAATTGGTCTACACGTGCTCCCAATGCAGCTTTTGAGCCCGTTTGGCAATGATGAATATTACATAGATTTTTTTCTAAACTTCTTTCATTTGTATTTATTTTCTCCGGTACAATTTACTGCACGGCAATGATTAGCCTCTTTCACCCTCTGACTTCCGCCATTACATCATTTTCTGAAAACTGCAAATACACATGACTCTTTCACGCACACTTAAGAGCAATACTTAACTATATTGTGCGAATAAAGCCCTCGTTTAGACCCCCTTACTTACGTCAATTTCACAGTTATCTATTGAATGTTCGGTAAAAAAATGAAGGTCCAGCTTCTGTTTCACTAATATTGCGTCGAACGCCTAGTGTCGGTACGTCAGTGCGATGTCACGTAGTTCAATGCATTTTTTCACATTTGGGCCGTTTTTTTTTTCTTAGTAAATGTTCTTGAAGCTTGGTAAGTTCTGAATTTAGCCCCTTTAGAATACAATGGGGTCTATATTCACCGATAAAAAATCGAATAGGCCCAATCACACGTCGCTATCATCTATGACGTCATGGCGGGATGATGTGGGATCATCAAAGCGGTGTCACCGTCTGTCAATTGTTTTCAGGGCATTTCCGGCTTATCTGGTCTCCTGTAAAGATAAGAATGGCTTGTGGTAGCATTGTAGAAGGGTAATTTACTAATCAGGCTTAACTTATTTCACATTTTAGTGTCTTATTAAGATATCTATTATGATTAGCTATGCGGAGGGCCAGTGCCGAAAAGTATACATTTAGTCTTAGGCATGCTTTGCACTGTCGAAACTTGTTTATGCAGTCCAAATGACATGTGGAATGACGAAGTTCTCAACGTAATAGACTCCTCCACAATCAAAGAAATATTGCACAAGTCGCATGCAATACGGCTGAACGGCAAAGAAGAAATAGAAATGCAGCGACTTGGCTTTCTCGACCAAACCGTGCGAAATCGTAGAAGAAGCATGTAATACGCCTTCAACGGGGTCTTTAAGGAAATAAAATGAAATGAAATGAAATGACTCCTTGCACTACTTATCATTCTCATGTAGTTAGAACTGTTGCAGCGCCATATATCGCACTAATAATAGCAGAAGAACTTATACGCTCGGAGCAAGCTACTTGACACGGTGTCTCTTCTGTTGCCGTTTTTCGATCGACACAGGCTAAATGCAGAAGCCACGCAGATCCCATAGGCTGGCGTTAGTACCAAAGAACACTGAGGGTCATCGGCTCATCCCTGACTGCACATACTCAGTGTTCGTTGGCGCTAACACTCAGGATGCGCAATCAGTGACGAGCCGTAGGCATGTACACAGAGCAGCCAGCAGGCCCAGCGAAGCCCCGGATTTCCAGAGACGCCGTCACTAAGTGAATTCCCTCATCCTACCCCGTTGTTTCTTGTTTCGCTAATGCCTTCGATGAGTTGTCCTCTGTGCTGATGAAAACGGCTGCGCCGCATGCTCATTTGGTTACTGCTCAAAACGCTCCGATGCTGCTACGTTCTGCGTTCCGGTCAATGTTATCTGCTAGTTCTGGCTCAGTGCTATTCCCGGGTACCAATGACTTGTATTCAGAAGCGGCGGAGTGGAACTCGGAAAACAAACTTCGAACTTTCTTTCATCATTCTACGACCTCGGAGCGTATACGGTACGAATTGCGACACAGATAGATGCAAGGATGTCTGCAAGATCGATAGAGACTGAGCTTGCTGCCGGGACGTAATGATTCCTCGAAGCTAACTTAAGGTGATTTGACACAAGAGGCGGCATTCTTTTCCAGGGACGTGTCTTCCGACCATACACTTGTTGTACGTGTCCATATTTGAGAAACCTCGCGAGGTTTTAGATTTAGAAAGGACGAATTTCCATCCTTGATTCCTTTCGGTTGTGCTTCATTTTCCATACTGTACAAGTACGAACTGGAGGCACAGGATAACGAGGTTGCTCAATACAGCGCATAGCCAAACCTCGCTGGTACAGTACAGATCTTTAACAGTACAGTACAGAGCTTAAACAATGTCACCGCCACAAATATACAGTTGATACCGTTCCAGCGTAAATATACCGAGCAGGCGAACCGTAAGCATTCTGCGCGTTATGATGAAATTCTATGCAATTTAAAACAGAATGCACACTAAAAAATATCTAACTGAATCATATTACAAGCTAAGACAGAAACATATCAGAAATCAACTCTTTTAACTGGGCTGCTCTATGGCACATTAAGGAAAAGAAATGTAACAATGAATGGAACCCCGTATCATGCAGCATGTTCTTTGAGGCAGTGTGATGGTCGTTATCTTGAATCCACATGCTGCTGTCCAGTCCACAAGCTTAGAAATGTAACTATTCTTTTAATGAGGTATCCTCAAGGGAAATGTTATTTTGTGTCGGAACAATATGATGGTGTGGCAGGATGAACATAATGACAATTTTTGACAACTTTGCAGCTGAACGCACTGCGAATGAATGAAAGTAGCTTATTGCGAACATATGTATTGCTGGACGTTTTAAATGTGTGCAGAGGGACGTGGTTTTAAACTGTACCACGTATTTGCGACAGAAAAGCAAGGTATTTAATTTAGAATATGTTGCAAATTGGTATGATCAAGTGGGAATGCGAAGCCTCTAATGTGATGATAATCAATATAGCAGTGACCATATAGCTGTCATCAGATTTAAGGGCAATTACAGCCAAAGGCCCTCCAGCGCATGCTGATTACCGCTACCCTGGGTTAACTGTGCTACGAATTTTATGATATATTACCGCTTCATTCATGGGAATTTTTGCAGTCATGACAGGGCCCACATGCTTGCGATATTCACTCTCTGGCTCTCATATACAGTTCATAATCTCGCATATGAGTCACGCACTTTTCTGGCTGATGCCTATAAAACGAGTGTTCTAGAGCCAGACATGTACAATGTTATGCTTCCAGGCATTTCTAGAATACGAGGCACATTTTTTATTGAAAATGCTGCCAATGCGGTGTGAAGCAATAAAGTAATCAATTTACGAAATTCTTGAGTATTACATGTGAAAAAGCAATAAACCATTTCAGACTTCCTTAGCAACCGTTCCATTAATCTACGCGTGCTTTTTTTGACGGCTGGAACTCTCAAGATAAAACGTGGATCCAAATTTCGATGAGACGCAAAATGAGTGCAATGCGGTCAGAAGCGGATTCAAACTGTGCCATGCATGGCGCACAAAAAAGTAACTATAAGTTCGTAGATTTAGTGGCAAGTACAGAATCCATGAATTGGTTTTTGAATAGCAAATTCTTCTGCGCAGTCGTGTGTTTGATAGATTACTGTGTCAATGTCAATAAAGCGCCAACACTAGCGAAAAGTTGCCGCATTATCGCCACACTCTCATCCCATCCCGGATAACAGAACTCTCATACAATCGCATGAACACTACGGAGGAGCCTCGCTGTCTTGCTGTTTTTTTCTTTGTTTTACGTGTAAAAATAGCACTCCCTATAACTTGTCGGTTCTTCTAAAACAAGCACTCTCTCTTTGTAGTTCGTGACGTCATGCGCTCAACATTAATCCGGCTGAATCTCGTTCATGCACATGTTAGACTACAAGTGGAACGTATTTACTTTACGTATTTATTTTCCCACTTAGTTCATGGGTCTTATGCGGAACTAGACTACCAAGCAAACGTTTATGCGGAACGCTGAAGTGTTGCAAAAAGCTCGACCGAAGGAAGAGGCGGCACACCAGGACACTCGTTCTGCGTATGTTCCCACTTACCAAGCGAAACATTTTTGCAAGTGTGTTCCGCTTAATCATTGCAACATACGTGAAACAACGTCGAGAGCATACTCTAGGAGCACCCGCGAGGTTCTAAGTCATTATGGCGTCGCACTTCCCCTTTTGTTGCCTGTTATTTCTCATTATCATTGCTGTACGCACAACAAACTACGCTGTTAAACAATCTTATTATTCTTCGCTGCAATTATTCAGACGCGAGATTTCCAGATAATATTAGAAAATGCCCACGTTTGTTCTCCATCCCGGTACCTTTGTCTAAGCCAAGCCAGGAGAGTCACAAAAGCACAATATGAGCCATTAATATTAGGGGGCGTGGTGCTTCTTTTGGTATATTTTGAAGTGCAATAGGCTGTGTAGAGTGTGCGTATATATGGTCCAAGATCGAGCCTGCTTTAGTGCTCGTTATTTTTTTTTATTGTTTTACTCAGTTCACTTCACTATATGCTGTCGGCGAATAAAAGCGACGCCAGAAGCAACCTGCAATAAAGAAAACGTGGTTTCATATGAGCCACTGCTCCTTCACAATGAAACCATGAAAGTAAGATGAGGCAAGCGGCGTCCATGACCGAGCGAATTGCCAGGCGGGGCTTCAATAGCCCTCGTCGATCCTTCCAACAAGAATATTCTGCTCACAGACGAGTGAAGAATAAGGCAGTGAAGCACAAGAAAGACCGAATGAAAGTCGGCGAGAACAATCTGATGTTTGGTTCTTTCAGAGATCTTCGTTTCTTTTTTGTTTATCCCCATCACTTAAATGACGGAGGTGGGTACGCTTCACTTCCAGTCGATGGCTCGGGTCGTCCGAGAAGTACCGTGCAATGTTATGAAAGAAACAGGGAGTGCAGACGCGATAGGCATGTGCAACGATGTCGAAAGAAGCAATAAATTTTGAAGCCAAGGTCTTCTTTCTTAACTTCATACGGGATTGACGTATGTGAGAAGTTATAAATGTATGCGACCTCTCGACAAAGGGGGATTTTTTCGTCCCTGAATGTTGTAACAATCTCCGAAAGGTGTCGAAAGATAGCTCTCAATGAAACAAGAAGACAGAATTATTCACATAGTAGGTAAAATAACGGTATGGTTGTAACTGGCCCAAATATAGTCGAAAATTAACCCCAGTGTACCATAGAGCGCACGACCTCTGGCAACGGCCCACCTGGCCTCTTGGCAAAAAAAGAGACGAAAAAAAAGTGCGTGCGCACAAATTTATGCACTTAAAAGTGAATGAATAAACTCTACATGAACGAAACATAAAGGGTATGAAAAAACATGTAATATCTGACAATGGAACGAGGAAAGTTGGGCAACTAACACAAAAATGCCATGCAAATATGCAAGATCCCGTCGTCACTGCGTCGAAGCCTGACGTTTCAGTCTATATCAAAGCTAAAGCAGTGACCAAGCAGTGGAAAGACAAACTTCTGCACCCTATTCCTGTGATATCGTTTATAAAACTTGTCAAAGAAAACCTGCTGCCTCTGTGTACACAGGACAGTGTAGGGCTGGAAGCGCGTCTACGCGACTAGATCACGAGAAGCAATTCTTGTAAGGTATCTGATGACTAGAGCCATTTCTTTTTGTAACTCAGTCGGAAAGAACATTGAAATAACTTCGCGCATTGAACAAAGACAAGTTTATCAGCAAATCTCAGCAAATAATTTGACGCGGAGCCCGTTAACTGAGATATCAGTGGAAGAAATGCTTTCTGGCGATGCCGGCAATATCGTTTTCGTGCGTTATAGTAGTGCCTGATGCGGCCTCCGAAATGCTTGGACAGGTACCACGGCTCTCAGACTATGTCTACAGTGCGAAACCCTCCCCAAAGTGTCAGCTACTGATATAACACAGTGGTTATCACTTCCCGTTTTCAGCTGCAGAATGTCGCGTGGGCGTTAGTTCAAGTACCAGTTGTAGAGAATTTGCAAAACTTTACTTAACTGAACTGACAACTGCTCAGAACACGAATCGAAATAACCTCGTTGTTGGAAAGAGTGCGAATAGTATTGGTTTAAGCGAGCCATATTCGTTTCACTAGACGTGGAATGATGTCAATTCGTAACTAAAAGTCGCGAAAGATAGCCATTGGCGACACACGCGGGAAAAATATGAAGATGCATAGAAGGCCTATCGCATGACCTTCTTTTAGTGCATGCGGTTTCTGCTCTTTTTATTACTTCTGAAATGCTGTACACATTTTTTTCTGTTACAATTTTCTTTTTATAAGTTACAATGTGCCCATAGACCTTCGCTTGTAGTGGGTAGAAGAATTGCGCAGCCTTCGCTTTCCTTTTCGGTGAGTTGTCTTGACTCGCCTATCGACACAATAACGGCGACGGGACCAGACAGCCATGACGTAGGCGTGTACAGGGGGGAAAACGCATTACAAATATAATAAAAGTCTGCACAACCAGGCAACGCTTTTGTACCAGTTTTTTTATTCTCAAAAGCAGTTGAAGAGGACAAAATTTAGGTGGCTAACCCCAGTTGGAAAAACTACTGTGAAAGCCTGTGAATGGGCGGATTTAACAATTTTGTAGGTGGGCTACCGGCAAGGCTTTCACGTCTCAACGTTGCTGGAGGAGGGACTCTTTCTTTTCTAAAGGCTGTTCAGATCGGAAAACTCAGCTTGCAAAATATCCATGCGCTTTTGGAAGTAAGTACTACGTGTGTCAACACTACCGAGGGAGAGGTTGGCGGTGTGCCAAAATAAACTAGGTCCATAAGAAATCGGTTGTCAGTCCATTTAAAGTGTATTACGGATTCACGCTTAGTGCATATGCACAAGTTGGTAAAGGCACAGCCAGTGATAGTGCGAACACCGGATTAGTGGCGTCGTTCCACGGAGAGCTCCGGCTCCACGTGAACTTTTCCGGTGCAGGCGCCATAATAGCAATCGCCGAAAAGCCCGGTGAGTCATCTGCTATGGTGAGTCGTCTGCCAAGGCTTCACGAAGCATCGGTGGTGGCGCTCCGCAGAGAAATTCCACAAGCTCTCGCGTACCAGCTAGGAGTGGCCAAGCCTGTACATATAAGGGGCAGTAAGAGGTGGCTTTGCGATGACTGCTACTAATGACGAAGGCCGCACAGTCATCGACGCAACGGTAAGGTTGGACAGACGGAGCGACGCAGCAAAACAACGGAGTCTAGACCTCTCTTCGGTTTTCGCAGTAAAATCACTGTCACTTCCACTGTTCCGAGTGACTTTTCCCAGTTCGCTGTCGTGAATGTAAGAACAGTGGTGTAGTGTTCTGAGTCGCTGAAGATGCTTTACCTATCGAAGAGCTGCATAGAATTGCCGACAGTGACTGTGCAGAAGGCTAACGGACTTCACGCTTCGTGTGAGCAAGTAAAGCAGAGATCATGGGCTCATTAAGAAAAACTCGGGTGCTGATCAGTCACGTTGACGACGGCATCTAATCACACAATGAGACTAAAGGAACACTGGCGGCGCTAGAGCAGTTTACCTCACATCTTATTGAAAGATCAGTGAGCAGTGATTGCAGAGTATAAAACAGAAAGGCAAATCTTGCTAGAAACACAAGGACGCACGACAACGAAAAGCAAAAGATAATAAGTGAGAGATTCTCAGGTGACAAGTGAAGGACTCTAAAGCTATCAATGTATCATTCCGACACCATGGCATTCGATGACTAGCCATCGAGATTGGCACGATATATAATCCACCTTCGCGTATTATCAATGGTCATCAAAGAATTATTACGACGTTTGATGTGCTGATTATGGCTACTTAGAATGTATCAGCTAGGTAGATGTGTGTTTTTGCCACTGTGATTATTACGCTCAAGGGGTTGTTGCCCACCACCCATACAACACCGCATTTAGTTCGGTGGCACCGATCTAAATGCATAGAAAATAATAAATCCTTCCTCTCGGGAACCATTGCTGTAAGATGTATGAAGTTTGTCTCATTTGAAACGAGTTAGAAGCCAGTCACTCTGAGGAGCCAATTTCTCATTTGGATCGTTAATATTTTATAAAAACTGTCGAAGAGAAAAAATGAAAAACGCAACAATTAAGTTTACAACCCTATAGCTGAGCAATTGAAAGTCACGTGATAATTCTGTCAACTGCATTTATTATGAATTTAGAGCGGAATATGCTTGGCATATAAACACCCATGCGAAAAATATTACTTTGTGAACAGCACTATTGCAGAGCTCTTGTACACATCGTAACTCATCCACATAAGTTGTAAATTATAATACCAAATTTTTTCACTTTTCTGACGGATGCAGTTTATGGACTGCCATATCCGCACTTAATGCGGAATTACAAGTTCGTGAACTTCGTGCTGTTATTTCTTTCAAACTGAACAATTTCGGCAATTTTCATAACTGAGGCCTCACATCAATGTCTTCCTCTTGAATTCATTAGAATTTAACTTTCTTGCTCAGAAGCAAGAAGGTTCATTAATTTGGGCACAGTAGTTATTTCAGAAAGAGTATTTTTTGCGTTTAACATGTTTTTGAACAGGCAGCATCGGAGTCAGACCCGAGCCACAGCTTCCTCTTAATGTTACATCCAGGCTGCGTCTGTCGCATATATTACCGCGAAGTTTATGTTGATTCCCAGCCCAGGATTCGAATTCAGGTTGACGAAGTACGAGATGCCGTATTTTCCTGCTGCCATCGACTACGTTCTGAGGCCAACTCCAAGTGTGGTGGCTGCTACTTTCGGTCTTGAATTGAGTGACCCGACACAAGTGTTCGTTGCTGATTATAACTGCACGTAGTAATCGTTTCAGGGGCAACGAAACGTCCACAAAAGTACAATAAAAATGATAATAATCGAAGACATCTCTAAGCGTCAACTTAGTGATAGCTTTGCTGAAATACATCGCAATATATATTAGGCCAGGACATCTGTGAGTGTTACAGCTGTGACACCTCATCTGAAAATCAAATGAACATATAATAAACAAGACATTTGTGCGCGAAAGTCAATGGTACCTCGACAAAAAGTGACGTAAATTTAAGTTGAGTTGGGACACTTCAAAGGGTAAAGGCAAAAATTGTCCTCCAAGGAGAGTCAGGAGAGGACACATAATGAACCACGGCAGTTGTGAGGATGAAGGCAATGAAATCCGATGAAAAACGTCAGACGACCTTATTTTAGGTGGCAACATCTGTTTAGATGATGGCACCTAAATTTACGAGAAAGCCAAGAGAATATTATTGAGGTAAATCACCACGGCGAGTGGACATCGGCGCACCGAAGCGCTTCGTAAATTTCTGCGTTTCCGTTCACGCAACACTTCGCGCCTGCGCATCCGTTGTGGCGCATTCCTCCGAAACCCCCCTCTTATCTGTGCCTTCGTGTTCGCCTATCTGAATGCTCGTCGCAAGGGCGGAATCACATTCTTTCTCAAGCAAACCCCTCCACCCCACCCCCACCCGCCCCCCTCCACCAGCTCTCCGCCATCTCGACAGCTATCTAGCAGTGAGTCTTACATCACCGGCACAAAACCGCAGCGCAATTTCCCCTTGGGATCCATTCCGAATTTCTGACAAAGGAATGCCTAGCGCAAAGCACATTTCCCGGTGCACGCGATTGTTTTGTACATTCGGTTTCCTTTTTTCAGCTCGCTGAAAAATGGTTATGTTCTGCATGGTCATAAAATAGCAGCTCGAAAAGCATGCCGAAGGTGCCGTGCACAGTGCCTTTGGGGATGAACATTGGGTGGGGCATACTTCAATTGGTTTCTTTTTTTATTTCCATTTGATTTTTTTTGAAATCCTGGGTTTTACGTCTTCTCAGTACATCGATTCTACTTTAGCGAGTGTTTATACCTTCCACAAATACGGTCCAAGCACCGGATACCTTCGAGCTTTCTCGCAAAGCATGTGCGCATGGAAGAATGCGTTCTCGCACCTTTTAAACGTATGATTTTGCCACTGCCGAGAAAAAGTATGCTTGTGAGCAGGAGTTACAGGGCCCTGACTGAAAAGTAACTGACCATCCTCCCTTAAGAATAGAAGGTCACCATGCATTTCCGTCGACCTAACCCTCTTCAAAATAGTTTCCTACGGATTTCACACACCGATTCCCGCTCTTTTGACTTCCTAAAGTAGTCCTAGAACTTCCCCTCGGGAAGTACAGCTAGGACAGCCGTGGCGTTTCACCTGGCGTACTCTCGGGCTGGAAATCGCGCTTCCTTCAGGAGCCTATGGTTTTTGCGAATAGCCAAATTCGCGGTGTCCAAGATACAACGAAGCGTGCCGAATGACCGAAGTTCTCTGCTTTTCCAAAAAATGATAAAAGCCCTTCAGCCACAGGAAGAGGAACGCAATCTTATTGCAGTGGCCAGGCCCTCAAATTATCCGGCCAAAAGCTTTGGCGAACATTTGCTAGCGCCCACTGTGTACCCAAGTCACCTTTAAAAAGCCATTAATAACATATTTGTTGCTATCGTCAGTTGTGCGGTTAATGTGGTTAGCACTTCGCAAAGAATCGGATCGTTATAAGTCGTTTAAAGCCACCCAAGACTCTACGGAGCTGTACGACCTTTGTTAAAGTGATTGTTCCATATTTTAATTTTCTTCATGACCACACCTTCATTTACAAACGCTGTTCGGGTGTTTTGGAATGATTCTGATTGGCTATCACCAAGCTTACTCACGCATAAGTTGGTGCAGTATCTCTGTTAAATTCGCTCTGTCATTTTCTGCCACTCAAAATCGCGACGATAAGAGGTGACAGTGCTCAACAAAACTGCTTCTTAACACAGCTACTCCTATTGAACAGTGAACGAAACTAAAGGACACGTCCACCTGCAGGCAAAAAAAAAAGCACCCTGGATCCTTTTCCCACATCACACAGTGCAGCCAATCTGCACCCGCCAGTTCCCTCTAAAATAAATAAGGCCGTATAGCCATCGGACAGGCCTTGTAAATAGCTCCAAAGAGTACACACACGTGGGGCTGTCACACAGTCCACCCGCACACAGTGTAGATATGTCATCGCATATTCTTCGTTCGATGCGGGAGGCAGGGACGTACGGCGCGTGTTCTGTGGAATGTGCTCTTAGCTGGAAAACACCCGTCGATGTCATCTGTGCCATATGAATCTTCATTCCAGCTGCTTTGCCAGGTCTGATAAATTTGACCCATGGATATTTCAACACTTTTTTGAACAGCCGTAGACAGGGACTCAGATACGCATGGCGGAACATTTCGGGTGGTGAAGAGAAAACTAATGTGAACAGAAAAAAATACAGCCGAACTATTAGTTTTTTATTTATTTGTAAGCGACAGCTTGATTCCTTCTAGCAATACTAAACGCAACGCAAAGGAATTCATAAAGGCGGATACATAGCAGAGGACTGAGAAAAAACAAGACAGAGTGCCAATTTTATGCCCCCCGAAACGCATCTCTATAAGTAGAAAAGTAGGTGACGCGTTTTTTGTTTTTGTTTTTTCATGAGCCAGCAAAGCCAAGTTGCGCATTACGACAAGCGGCAAGGTTAAAATTTAGGTGATATACATGTCACTCGGCCACCGTCGTGGACCTTGCAGAGAAAGCAAGAAGTTCAACTGATCAACTCATAAGTTGAATGTGGCTGGCGTTATATTTTTCTTCTTCGGGTTGATCTATTCGTTTCAGGATAGAGTCGTTGAATGGTGTATGTGTTAGCAGTTGTTTTCATTTTATTCCACCCATGAGCGCGCGTACGAATGGTTATGCTTTCTTTGTCATGAAACAAACCAATCAGCCAATGAAGTCACCGGGCCGCTGAATTGCCGATTGCTTCGTTCTTGATTTACTGAACCGTGAGTTCAATGACACATTGATAAACACAAATTTTTTTTCTTATTTTTGGAGTCAACGTACGCCTGCAATCACCTCGGCAAAAAAACACAAGCAAGAACGAATAGGCCTGGGTCAGCGCCTTCTTTTCACTTCCTTACTTGCATGATTTGCTTCGTTGCGCTGATTTTCAGCATGATGGTGTTAGAGTACGTTGCTTGGTAATTTGAGCATTATGCCTCATTGGCTTTTATCATTCGTTCATTGCGCATGTTGTTTCTTTTGTGTTCGATAGGAGTAATTAAAAAAATCGCATGTTGCACAGCCTAGCCCATTACTTCGTAAAAGATTTACAATGTCAGTGATTAATTAGCGAAGTTTTACTCATTAACTCCTGACTTATTCACTTCCGAGCGTACAATTGTTACACAAAAGGAAGCCGGCTAATAAAGGACAATATTCCCTTGGCGAAAGACTCCAGACTTGAGCCAGAGTTGCAGTTTATCTCGCACCGAAATGCGGAAACAAGTTCCTCCAGAAACGGTGCGCTCAAATGTCAACGTATTCATTAACATATGTCGTAGGCGGATATTTTGGCAATTATACCAGCCTCACGAATGCCCCACTTCATTTCTGTACTTGCCGCATCATCCGGAATGTGCGCACTAAGTAAGCTAATTAGCAGAAGTACGTTAATATACATTTAGAATATCGTGAAATGTTTGCAATCACCGCCTCTTCCATTTTTGCGTTTGAAGAAGTTGAACTACTCCACAGGTTGTTGAAAATAAGGCTTTATGCTTTTCCTAAAATTAGGCACTGGGCGACACGCGAAAACCACTTCTGCATATACCTTATGTGGCCAGGCCAAGAAGACACAAAGTGAGGTGGTAATTATCGCTGCTAGCAGCCCAATTGAATAAAATTCAATAATTTACCTTTTGTTGACTGCAGTAGCTCGGTAAATTTGTACTGGATACTCCGAGGCTGTCATGTTTCTACACAATATCAGCTGGAAGAAATATTCTAGCGTGCCTGTGCTCCGAGATATCCAACACCAAATTTTTATTTCTCGTTCGAATGATTATCCGTCCAACAGAGTTAGGATTGCCGCAAAGCTCCTCCCTGGTGTGATGCGGCTGTTGCGTGCGGCCTTTAGTCTGACAACGGGGCGGAGGCATTGGCAAAGACAATAAGTGCTATCAAGCTCGTATTTGGCCTTTCTGCTCAGTTTATTGTGAGGCCTTAAAAATGCCTGCAAACGATCCTACGTTAAAGAAACAGTTTAGACTAATTATACTTCGCTTGGCGTTACAGATGTAGACGTACTATAGACAAGCTCCTGCAGGTGGAAAGTTCGCACTCATGCGCACATTATCTACTTTGCTTGATGATGGTGACGATGATTATATTCACATCCCCCTTGCAAGGGGGTGCTTCCTTGATCCCCTTGATACGTCGTTCCATCATCCTTGAAGAGAAATGTGCGAAACCACCGCATCCTATCAGCGCTTATCTGCGAAGTGCAACAGAGATGACAAAAAAGAAGCTTGAGAAGCAGTCTAATAATCGCCAAAGAGCAGCTAACCCCCAAAAAAATTTTCGGCGTAAAATGTTAGACAGTCCAAGTCTATAAATGATATAGCATTAGAGTGCAACACTAGGAAATTCATTTGTCTAGGGCAGGTCTCTTTTTTTTTCGGAAGTCCGTAGAACCGAGAAAACGTAGTCATCATTAGAAAACCACTGCTTTTCCATGAGGCAGTTAACCCAAATATTGGTGGCATGGTCATTTTTACAAACAACGTGCACCAGCAGAGTCAGAGCAGACAAGATAACTCACTGTTATTGTCTCTGAACCAGTTTGGGTACCCAAAACGCAGACGCGTCTTGAGGTCTTGACAGAAAAGGTCACTTTGTTTCTGCGATCTTTGCGGTGGCCACGCGCAAGAACGGTCAGAGGTATGCGCAGCGCTCATTGTTTCTTTCTTCTTGTTTGTTTGCTTTTGAGAACACCAACAACATAACTAGTCATATTGTTACATGACATCGGATTTTTTACGACGTCACCACAATGTCACTCGTGCCAGCTTTACCGTGACATTAAAATATATTTCTTCCAGCTTGTACACTTCCTGAGCATTGTCCTTTTACGCGCAAGAAGCATATGTGGCGCTGTTTTTACAACTACGAAAAAATGTGCCGACGCTTCGAGAATGTTTGGCTGAAGTGCGCAAAAGGGAAGAAAAGATGACATAAGGAGTAGAGAAGACGAGCGCTGACTTCATGCTAAGATTTATTTCAAGCGAAAGGTACATGACAAATTTCAAGGACGGTGCAAAGACAAACATACACCAAAACCTAGGCTCGCTACTAACCACAGCACATATATCCTCTCCGGAAAAAGAGAACGTGTCAAGGCGATCGGCGAAAGAAAAATTGCAAGTGAGCGGTACTTCGCTGCGCAATAAAGTTAACAAAAAATTTTTAGCCCACGTCGAGCAATTAGGTGCCTCAACTCTCCCTCGAACCTATATCCTTCTCGGCGCTTAAATGAAACAACGATGGCTTGGAACATAATGTAGCGGATTCATTGCTGGTCCACCGATGTTCCAGCAGAGGAATATCGCTTCGTTTGAGAGGGACCTTCGTCTTGCACCAGACGGCATACGCGCCTGCATGAGTAATCTAAAACCAGCCTCATTACAGATTTGCATGGCTCATTTGACTGCGTTCAGAGAGAGAATTGGCGGTTTCTTTTACCCCTAAAGAACGCCGCCCCCTACCGCTCTGTATTGTACGCGGTTTGTTCGTGCTCCTCTCTTTTTCTCTCTATCTCCCCCTTCCACTCCCTTTCTTTTTTATCCCCCTTATCCTTTCCTCCCGTGCAAGGTAGCCAACCGGAACAACCTCTGGCTAACCTCCCCGCTTTTGTATGCATAATTTTCTCTTTCTCTCTTCTTTTATTTTTTGTTATACCAAGCGTGAATGCCCCGATAATGCCCTGTGAATTTATTGCCGTTCTCCGCTCCTGATGTGGCAACGAGATGTACTCGCATTCTCAGCGTTCTGCGAGCAGCCGTTTCAAGATAGCTTTCTCGTGAAAGAAAGCATGGGATCAGCGAATTGTAAAAATGCGGTCGCAACCATTTCATGTTGCGGACGCTTCCTTTTCAGGTCTTGTGAAATTTTACTCCCGTTCAACTGTACATGCTGCTTCCTTGGGCGATGAATTCAAAGACGTTCTTATAACTAGCTTCCGCGCCCTGGCAATTTTCTTCCAACTTTAACCGAGTCACACACTTCTGAAGTTTGACTTTCAATTTGCATTTTCTCTAGTACTGAAAGCCCTTGCTGTGTTTGTCTCTCTTTCACTTTTAAGTTTTGAGAGCCGGGGCGGGGCAGGGATGGGGGGAGTACGGGTATTGATGTGGAATCAGGGCGAACGGCTTTTAATTAGCGCCGCTATTTGCATTTTGCAAAAGCTTGTTGAACATACTCCTCGAAATCGTTGCTCAAGTAAAAATTTCCATCGCACGGTTAATCCGATACAGCTTAGCGCCCGCATATTACGACGAAGTGAAATTTAGCTTCGGATACGCTCTGTACAGATTGCCGCCGTGATATCGCTAGGAACGATACTTTAAGCCTCGTCGCTAATGAACTCTCGCGATAAGCCCAAGGAAGTTTCAACAGCGTTCACTGTGTTTTAAGCCGAGATCGACAATAAGATATGAAAATGAGCAACACTGTTTTCTTTTTGGCAAGAATCGAAAAGTCTTCACTCGAGAAGAAAACTAATTGGCGGTGTTAAGCATAATATATGTGCTCGCGATTTATGCACAATAACAAAGGCATCAGCATGATATGTCAAAATAAGCGGTGCGAGTTGAAGAATGCTTTGTATTAGCTGCGTAACCTTTGAGCGCTTTTGATAATGAAGCTAGACGCCATTGCCAACGGTGACTCATGACCTGCAACTTTTGAAGAAGAACTGGTGCATGTGAATAGCTGCAGCTAGTTTTTATTTCAGCATGCAGACAGTTTTCGCACCTTAGGTTTACGCTAGGCAACAAACTAAGATTCACGTTACGTTACGTTAAATTCCCCACTGGAAAATTGCGCATCCGAAACCCATAGCTTAGATTATATTATGTGCGGAACTTTGAGTTCAAAACTGTTAAACTTAATTCCACACTTAGATTTACCTGAAATTGAACACTGTGAAGCTGCGTTTCTGAAATGCATTAGGCTTATATTGCAAGCCTGCATTGTGCGCTGTTAGTACAGCAAGTAATTTTACACTATATGTTACCATAAGATTCCACACGTACAATCTATGTTAGACTTAGATTCCGCACATACAATCAGCGTTCTACTTGCACTAGATTCTCAACTATGTAAGGAGACCCACAACGACAACACCGTAATAGTGTTTGTAATCAGCAGTGGTTTAACAAGGAATGAGGAAGCCGATAATGGGAAGTGTCTTGTCAGGCCTGGGACATTGGTTAATTTTGAAGTGAAACGAACAAAGCGAAACAAAATTCATTCCTGGCGAGAAAAAGAAATGTCTGCTCTGTCGCTAAACAAGGTTGCTAAACAAGGTTTTGGTACGGTATAGTTGGTATTCCATGGTATCAATCGTCACTTACAGCACATACATAGACGAGAGACGAAAAGTATTGCTAGCAAGGCAGCGAAATGAAGGAAGTGCATACAAAAGAGGCAAAAAATAGTAAAAGTGCCACCGCCACGATTATGTAAGCTTGAAGGTCATGAAGTTCATCGAGCATAAGCACGCGCTCGTTTTATATCCACGTGTCAGCTCGCAACACAGGTGATCTGCATGCTACGAAAAGGCGAAGGGGTTGCCACAGCAGCGAGCCCTTTGCAAGAACATGAAGGGCAAGCCGGTATGTTAAATTATGCATAGCTTTCAGCGTTATCGTGAAAGCCATTTGCTTCGTAATGAGCCACCTACCATATACCTCCGCTCTCACTCAGTGTGGAAATAGTGTTGATTTGCATCACGATGCACGCGAAGGCTGGCGATTTGCTTTATTTTGTAGGCTTCAAAGTTTGTAGGCTTCAAAGTTCAAACTTCAAGCTTCCGGGGGGGAAGGCAAAGCAGTTTTCCGAACCATATATATATATGTATATTTCTTGCACTTGAAGAAACTTCGTGTGACCTCGAAGAATTTAGCGCCAAAATGATGACCTTATATAAGTATACACAAGACCTCGTAGTATAGGAGACACTACAATTTAACAGCCTGGGTCCTCTCGATGGTGTAATCTTCCTTTGTGTACTTGTCGCATACTTGGATATCACTGATGCTCTTCGCCTTTTCGGCGAAACGGCAGCATCTCTCTCTCTCTCTCTCTTTTAATTTTTTTCGGCAAGTCCGAGTATAAGCGCCTTTGCGCATGACTGCTGTTGATCCTGATTTCGAGTGAATCCGGCTTGGCCTGATGTAGGTTATTGAGTGAGTGATACAGTGTTCCCCTGCTATCATGCACAAAGACTGAAAAAAAAAGAGCATTTGCGTTACTCGAATAAAACATAATGCATATTGTTTCCAGTACAGTGGAGTAGCCGGCAGTTAACTCTTTAAGTAACGTGGTATTCTTCATATTTCGCGGGGTTTACTTATCAGTAGGAAAAAAACATTAGTATGCAATTAGTACGTCGCTGAAAATGCCGCAGTTAGATGTTGCTTTTCTGTGCCTTCAGATGCCCCACTGACACTGTGCTAATTAGAATATTACGTCTCGAGTTAGATAATTAATTAAAATTGCCTAATTACATTTCAGTAACGAAAAAATAACTGGAAGCTACTCCACTGTACTGTAAACAATATCCACTAAGTTTTCTGCGAGTAACACATTGATCTTTGGTTTTTAAATCTTGGTGCACGATAGTTATTTGAGACACCTCTTATATGTTCATGACCATCGCATGCAACTATGTTTCCATCCCTATTAAATGTTGTAAATTATGAGGAATGTTTTTTTTTTTCACGAGTCGGTAGCATATTGCTTACTGGAAAGAGAAGCAATACTGAGAAACACAGCATTCACGTGCATTCCACACACCCTTGATAAAAGACTCTGCCGAAAGGTTTCCTCAAGTCTACAACCTTTTTTCATGGTCAAAAAAGCACGCAAACAAGCTTGAAGCGTGGTGAACTTACAGCAACATATTCTTTCTCTAGGCATAGGCTATCCATACCTTTAGAAATAGTATTTAATTGACTACATCCATCTCTTTCCAAGGTATAGTAAACTTTGTCCTGTGTGTATATGAACAAGGTCGGCTGCATCGTGACTGGCGACGAAGAAGTGGCAGGGCATTTTTTATCTTTTCGGCAGTGCTCGGCCACCAGCATGCATTTTCGTCGTCATCCGACGGTAGCCGACGTCGTTCACCGAACGCACGCTTGAGAACAGCACGATACCACTGCGCAAGAGCTCCGTCACGTGGCTTTTTTCATATTTCGCGGACTTTCTTTGCAACCCAGAAAAAAGGACTACGTGAGACGTTATCGCAAAGGAAACAACTTTATCGTTGGTTTCTGAACGTGCTCTACAAATCTGCGTATCATACACGGGCTCCTCAGCCAATTATTAAGTAGTTGGGTAACTAAACTTAATTAGTCAGTTATGGGGAAAATAAAAAATTGTCTGAGTTACTATAGGCTATTGCAAAAAGTATGCGTTCGGTTCAATTCGTTTCCGACGCGAATTTCGTGATTGAATTTTTGGCTCTAGTTATGTGGGACAGCCTGCGTAGTGATCGAAGCTGTTGGACAACTCGTGCCACTGGGTGGTCCTAAGAGGTTAAATTGATAGGCAAATTGCTTCAGATAACAAAAAGTTGATAAATAACGCTAATTACTATAGGTCTTGGTCCATAAACACCAAAGGGTTAAAGCTATTAAATTTCTAACGTCGTT
Organism: Dermacentor albipictus; assembly: GCF_038994185.2. Lineage (NCBI taxonomy): Eukaryota > Metazoa > Arthropoda > Arachnida > Ixodida > Ixodidae > Dermacentor > Dermacentor albipictus. The sequence goes on along the minus strand of NC_091830.1, from coordinate 21,864,864 downwards.
ATCATGGCATTAATGAGCGTATTAAGCGCGTGAACGCTCTAAAGGCCGCCGTGTGGCGGCTTTGTTCCATGCTTGGTAGGGCGAAACTGATTTTCCGAGTCTTTCCTAACGAGAACAAAACAAACGACTTGAGAAGCTTATGCAGAAACGCTTTATATTTTGTCAAGCGACCATGTCGCGTTTCTTTTATCGTTATTTCTTTTTGTAAATGAATTTGTTACCCAGTAACGTGCTACTCAATTGAGGCGGCTGAATGCATATTCTGAAAACAAAATCGATGTAATATAATTCCAACAAAGCAGCGAAACATGCTAATATGGACTAAAGTTATTTTAAAAAATGTTGCCGCCACTGTTACATCATTTATTAACGGTGCCATAGAAACTCTCTTCGGAAAAATAAAGTTGCTGAAATGTGTTTTTCTTGTACTTAAAGCTTATTGTGCGCAGTGAAAGAAAAAAAATACGAGTTAGCCTCAAATTAATAATTTTATTCTTCAGAGAAACCTGAATGCAACTACATGTATTTTTTGTGTTGGCACAACTTCCTATACATCAAATAAAGCCGGAGCCAAACAGAACTTGTTAATGAACTTGGATAATGAATAACTCAGAGTACTTACTGCTGCAGCCGTTGCACCCTGCTGAAGAGCTCGAAAGCCTTGCTTTGAATTTCGCGTGGCATTATGGAAGAGTGGACGCTGTCATTGTTACCAAGATTTCTCAGTGTTACAAAGGAGGTTCTTGTGCTTTGTATATTTATTTAGTTGCATTACCAAGCAAGCTCGCTGTGAGTGGCCCTCCTGTAAAGTGACGTTTATTTTTTGTCTTGCAGCATCACTCGCACGCTTCACTTTGCTTTCTTTTGCAGAGTTTTGCAAGCCACTCGTGAGCCTCACTACATAGACTGCGTGTCAGGTTATGTGGTGTCAGGTCATGTGGCGTCTCGTAATAAATACAACGAAGTTCATTAATCGACGAAAGTCTCTTTTCATGTGCCATGGCATAACATCTTGTGTTGTTATTTTCCCAACTGTACTTAAATTGAGTTTACTGCAGGTGGCACAGGCAAGTCGACTTCTTTGACCCAGTAATTATAGTCAGAAGGATGATCATATTGAAGCATAGGTCTGAAAAGATGGAGTGACAGTACTTTTGAAGATGGTGGTTCTCCGCAGCCCTGTTCTGGCTGACCAAATCTGGGCTGTCCAGCAGGCCCACGATGTGGCCGAGAGGCTCGGCCTTCCGGTTCCCACGTGGGAGCGGCCCGCTTCGTGAAGACTCACGATCTGCAGGACTTCATTAAAGATTACCATACCATACCATAAAACAAATGTTCCAGGTTGTACACAAATCATAGGTGGCAGGTGGTGGGAATGTGGTCCCTCTGGGGTACCACAGTCAATTCAGTGTGCGTTCACGTGTGCATGTACGTGTGCGTGCGCACGTGAAATATTTCAAATTCAAATTCTTTAGTGCATGACTTTTGCAAACATCCCTGCAAGTGTTCTAGGAAAAATGGAGACATTTGTATTGGTTCAGAGTTCAGGTTTTAAACGTTTTCGCTTACACTTTTTTTAACTCACGAATTTGCGGCAATGCTTGTCAGTGCTATCGGGTGATAAATCATAATTTCAGTTTCAAGAGTCGGTAGAAATCTGCATTTTCCCGTGTATGCACAAAATTTTTATTCATACTGATCCAGCCGTTGTTCAACGAGAAAATATGAGCTGATTAGGTTTACTTTTCTCTTATTCACGAACAAATACCTACACAAAGTAATGTGACTCAATTTGAAGCTTTGGTTCTGACCTGAATCACTTAAAACTCCTCTGAGGACTCAAATAAGAAGAGACGCATTACATTAACTGCATTACTCAGGCTTGACCTGTTAGAGAAACTGTTATTGAAGGCGCAAAAATTTCATGGGTGGCCGGTAAATTTTACTTTATCATAGACCATCTCCATATTCATTCAAATTCTACGGAAAATGTCGACGTATTACCTTCTTGTTGCCGTGACAATATTTAATGTTGAGTGCTTTTCGGGCACAGGTCGAGGAGCCAATAACGCAAGTATTATTGTTTTTTTTTTCAAAGGAAGTATTAATTTACAAAAGGACTGGATGTCGCGGAAAGTAATTGGAAATGTGCGACTTTAAATTGCAATATTTAAATTCTTAATCACTCAGAAAGCCGATGTTTTGTACACGTTTAGCGATCGTATGCCTGTAGTTAAGGAGTCGCACATCAAAAGTGTATATTTCTCTTTTTCAATTGTGCCAACATATGCCTCGTAAAGGAATTTCCACACTTTGCGGTTTATTTCTTGCAAGCCATTACTTTGGGCGATAGACAAGTTAACGCTGGCTACATCTACCAAGTTGAGTTAATGCATGCCTCCCAAAAATAGTGCACATAGTATTACTATGTTTTGGTAAAGTTCAGAATTATGAATCTTACTAAAGGATCCGTGAATTTCCAACCGAATAGTTACTTTTCTTGTTTATTTCTGCAGAAATTAGTTTTTTTTTTTTTTACTAAGGCAACATTAAAGACCTCAAATACCATTGGCAGCAATGTGCAGCAGGAAAGTGGACACGCTAACCACACAGTTATCGCGAGGTTTTCTTTTTGTCTAATTCATGAAACCAAAATATTTAAGGAAATACAAAGCACTACAGAAATTAAAGCATCTCTAGAGACATACGCTCAAAAGATGGACAAGTAAATGTAACCGTCCATTAAAGATGTCCAGTCCGATGGTAGTTCTCGAGCAGCTTACACACTGTGAACCACCCAGAATATTCCCCGAAAGAATGACCAATTGCTTGGCTGTGTTTAAGCATGCCTGTCGCACATTCTACTGCGTCAAAGGGGGTGCAAGCCATGAACCATACAGATGCCACACTCTGGGTAACCTGGATTTTTAAAATATATAACACAAATTCTGTATGATGTGAAAGTTAGGCTTTCATTAGGCCTTCTTTGAGGAATTTTTTCAGAAGAACACAACACCTCTACCCTCTTCGAAACAGTGACCAGTTGGTTTAGTGAGTTGGCAGATACTGTAGTTTGTCCACTACGGCTGGAAATGCCCCCTTTTCTCCAACCATGCTTTGAGAAGAAGGGTTTCCGAACATTACTGTAACATTCTTTTTCTACTTTTGCCAACAAGTTAGAAACTTGACATGTGAAGCAGATTTGACAGGTGAGAGATACGTTTAAAGCCCGATCAGGCACCAGTTGTAATGACTAATTATTATTGTGTGTAGGCACCTGCACTCTCCACAGGGATTGTCAGTAGTTCAGCCTGCGTAGGTGCTTCGGAGGCCACAATTGGCAGTGCTGTAGCGGCTGAGGCCTACGTCTCGTGCATAAAAAAAAGAAAGTTTGTGTCTCACAGTCTTGTGCACCGAAGCTATGTGGGTGTATGCTTCGGAAGTCACATCGGACTGTACTCTAATCAACAAGCACTAGCTTGCTTGCATCGCAAAGAAGTACTTGTTATAGAAGATCATGATGTCCGCTGTGAGAGCCTGCTGGTGTCCTAGTAAATGAGTTCAGGGCTGAGCTTTATTTATTCCTTTATCCTTCACTCAGTGAGCCACTTGCTTATCTGTCGATTTTTTTATGCTACGCGTCTCTATCAACTTTCTTTGCCAGAGATCAAATCAAGCGAATGCAAAACCATGCTCGATAAGGTACTTTCTTTAAAAAGTAGGCAAATTTTCAACTATGGTACAGCGTATAGTCGGCGTGAAAGACTGGGGCTCTGTTACCGTATTATGTTCGCCAGTTCACGGGGTTCAGCGTAGCACAAATTGCTTGAATTCTTCGCCTAGTTTCACGCCACGCTGCCCTCCCCAGTCCCTGCGGATTCAGCCATGATCTCTGCAAAACTTTTGGCTGATGTCTTTCGCAAGGGAGTCGCAGGCAACACACCTTCCCGGTATTCGACGCGCTAATAGTGTAAATTCGTTCCAGCGCAAGCCTAGCGAAACTTACAGCTTCACCATTTGTGCTTAGTTGAGCGCAAATAGGATAGATGTTGCATGACAGTGTTCTCGTCTGCGATGAGAAATTTCTCGTCCGCTTCGATCAAAAGACGCGTGAAGTATCCGACTTTGTGTGTATATCCGAGAAGCGGCGCATCTAAGCCGTCTGCTTGCATACAGCCTAGGCGGTCGTTAGAAACTTCCGAAATGCATGCGTTATCCTGTTTGAAAAGATTCGAGCGTTACGTCTTTCCAACGTCTTCATGGACTTTCGCATAGCGCCTTGTTCTACAATACGCCGTCAGCACGTTAATGATGGGAGAGATGAAACAGAAAATATTATTTAAAAAAACAATATTTCAAGGACAAGTACTATTATAGAAGTTGGCTGCAGCGTCATTCCTTGATCGACTGCGGTTGGTCACTTCAAGTTTCTATCTTCCTGCGGACTTCCGTCTCGTTTGGACAGTATTGAAAACAGCAACACAATGCAAAAGCGTTGCGATGAAATTGTAGACAGGCCTGCAACTCAGAACATCAGTGCAATAAAATGAGCTGCGAGCTGTACTCCTAAAATAAATTATATTTAAATATTACTGGTACCAAAATGCAATAATAAAGCGGCGTTACAGCGCTAAGTCAATATACACACCACACATTTGTGTGAAATATTCTCACTGGTGATCACTAAGGGCGAAGGTAGCTTACTATAGCGAAAGCCTTTTATGTCCTATAAGGCAGAAAATCAGGCGCGATGAAGCGATGGTGCCCAAAAATCATGATCGTCACTCACATCAGCAACATCTTGTATGACGTCTGTAGCAGTACAAAAAACAGTAAATTGTATACGACTTGTCTATCACCATTCTATCGCTTGCGCCACTTCGCCACTCTATCGCAGGCGAACGATTAGATGGAGGCTCTGAGAAGAGGTTGGGAGGGTGGATGTTCGATCCCCAAGCACGGGGCAAACAAACGCGACTAGCTCTTCATGGCGTCTATGAAAGCTGACGCCGCCATGAGCACACAGAAGACAAGTTAGCCTAACACGCAAGAACACGGCATCGTATCGACAACGCAGATCACTACATGCACTGCAAACAAAACCAGAATTCACAGAAAGGCCCCAAGACGTGCTCGCAGAACCCCTTCCATCTACACTCTCCTTTTGGGAGAGTGTCTGTTGGGAGAGTGTTTTTGTCTATCACCATTCTATCGCTTGCGCCACTTCGCCACTCTATCGCAGGCGAACGATTAGATGGAGGCTCTGAGAAGAGGTTGGGAGGGTGGATGTTCGATTCCCAAGCACGGGGCAAACAAACGCGACTAGCTCTTCATGGCGTCTATGAAAGCTGACGCCGCCATGAGCACACAGAAGACAAGTTAGCCTAACACGCAAGAACACGGCATCGTATCGACAACGCAGATCACTACATGCACTGCAAACAAAACCAGAATTCACAGAAAGGCCCCAAGACGTGCTCGCAGAACCCCTTCCATCTACACTCTCCTTTTGGGACAAGGACCTCAGTTTCTTTGGGAACTAAAACCCCACTTCCCTTGGGAACTAAGCTCCCATAATTATATTAAGTGTTATTTCTATCTGTGTGTCTCTCTCTTCATCGCTCCTTGAAAAGCAGGGGCGTCATGACGGTCTTGAGTAACTGATACACTCTTTAGCCCGGATATGAAGTAAGATACACGCGGGACTGTACGGAAGTAGTTTGAGCACCTTGTTTTCGTCCGGTGGAGGGGATACTCTGTAAGAGTCCACCTAGTCGACTGTCTATATTGGCCGCTGCTGATTGGCTAGGGCCGCTTGTCTCCTCCTCGCTCGTAGAGCTGCATCCAATGAGTAGCAGCCGAAATGCAGTCCACCATGTGGACTCTTACAGAATACCCCCTTAGGTCTCCTAATTTCCTCTCTAAACTTCTAATTTTGTAAAAACGTTGTGACGCCACAGACAATGAAAAGCACCCATAAAATGAATTACGAACAGTGCGAGCTTCCACGAAATTTCACAACGCACTATCAACATGCCAACCTACCATGCGACGTTACATTGTCATATTTGTGTACATGTGAATAAAAACAAGTTTTAGGTCACAGTCTTAAAAAAACTTTCACCTTTTCGGGTTCATCTTCTCGCACAACAATTATAATCTCTCTTGCCCGTATTTCCTTTCTTTATTGCTGAGAGCCCGGTACTTTCAAGTGAAAAACAGCTTGCGCGTTATCACCGTGACACAGCATCCTTGGCAGGAAAGTAGCGAGCCCTGAGTTTTCAAGAGAGGAAACGCAAGCAAGGCACATGACGCTTATTGTTGTTAGACAATTATACACCCCAAAAGGTGCATCTGTTTTAAGAGCTATGGATCGTGAAGAGATTGATAGTTTCTTCCCTTACACCAAAGTGCTGCCTTCAGAATGTCGCCGGGGTATTTAAAGACAATAGAGTTTTTAATGCGGTAACATTACAAGCGACTTGAAAAACAATTCATGTCCCTGAGTAATCTTTGGATATCAGGAAGATTCAATGTAATCGTCAGCATTTTCTTTTTGGCTCACTCCTGTCTAAACCTTGGTTTGCACCCTTGTGTACCTGCGGTTTGGAGCCATTTGGTGCGCTGCGACACCAGGTGCAGTCACCTTCAATATCAGCTGTAGCAAGCTACCCGTGATCGAAGGTGCTCGAAGGCTTCACGATGCCACCGACATACGAAAAATCAGTTCAATAGTTACTAGCAATCATAACAGTATGCTCAAAATGTTCTTAGGTTTATTGGCACAGTCTTGGTACACTAGCGTGGACTGAGCCATCTCATGTCTTGTCGTGAGGGGATTAGCCGTGCAAGAGATAAAAGGGATCTTGGTGGCTAAGCCGAAGCCATGGTGCCTTATGGACGTTCATGCACTGATGACGAAGGCTGATTCTTTACTTCCACCACAGCTTTTCTCAGCTTTTACCCCGGCATTGACTTCACTGGGAGTAATGGAAACCAATCGTTATTTCCTAGTACTCCGGCATCCTTTACAGCGAATCTCTATAAGGCGAGGGAGCTGTGTATTTTTTCGTCTTTGTGTGTCAACAACACAAAAAAATTTAACATGGGCTGATCCTGGTGATAGTGAAATACCGGACCGATCCACGGCGGATCTGAAGCAGGCTTCAAGCCTTCCATACTTTTAATAATAATAATAATAATAATAATAATAATAATAATAATAATAATAATAATAATAATAATAATAATAATAATAATAATAATAATAATAATAATAATAATAATAATAATGCATTTAACAAAGAAAATGCATTGTTTCAAGTTAATGGATGCTCTGGAATCGTTTGTGAACCGCACACGGACTCACGAGCAGGTGGCATTGCCATATACGCAGAGGACAAAATGTATGTGCTTCCTTGCACCCTTGACTCGCATGAGGACAATGTCGACGACTGTGGGGATGTCTGTGCCGTACAAACGAAAGACGGAGTTGTGATATCCACTGTGCATATATCTCCAGGCACACCCAAGCGTGACATGGAGAAGTTCATGACTTTGTGGATGAGCCGTGATGACACTGCGCCGTGATCGTCGTTTGCGACTTCAATGTGCTTATTTCAAAACCAGACAAGAAACACTTCACTCAGTTTATGCTAGAACAGTTTGGTTTGGAGTGCCAGAGCAATGCAAGTCACTCTACCACTCAGCAACACTCGTGTATATATGTTTACCTTTGACCAAGAATTTGACTAAAGTAGTAACCCGGCCAATCACTGTAATCACAAAGCTATCATCACTACAACTACCAAAGAGGCAAATTAATACGGATAGCGTTGTCTAACCCTCTGTGATGTGCTACAGCTTCACTCGTCATTCATCTTCAGAGAGTGGAATGGCTTCTCTATGTTTACGCCATTGCCTTTCCTATAAATTTTCTGTCTTGTGTTGTCCTCGTAATGTTTGCTAGTCTACTGTTCAGTAGTTTACTAGTTATAACGCTGTGCGAAGAATCGCTCTTGACTCGGTGCAAATGTTTAGAGAAAAAACTTAGGCCCGCTGTGCCATTTACACGTTTCCTTGATGGACTCCATGGTAGGTGTTCAGCCCTACTGCTGAAGGAACCCACATTCTCGTTAGCAATCACTGTATATAGCAATTTAAACCCATCACACACAATTTATAGGTATCCATGTGCCGAAAAATGTGGGCCGATCTCGTAGGCAGTGTAGCGTGAGAAAGTGGCACTTGACGTAATGGAGATACGTTTCAGAGAGTGGCTTCGGCACGCGAGAAGCTGGCGTGTGATTGTGATCAAAAATAACGTACAGCGCAAAGGACAAGGACAGCGATAGACGACATACACAGCGCTGTGTATGTCGTCTATCGCTGTCCTTGTCCTTTGCGCTGTACGTTATTTTTGATCATGAATTACCAACTAGCCCAAGCAACCACCCTAGTGTGATGATTAGAGAACTGGACGGCTGTGCTGTAAGACAGAGTTTCAATTTCACCGTCGCTCACGCAATTGTTCCTGGCACTATGCGCAGACTCCAACGACTTACGCGGTATCTGAGAGGAAAATCCAGTTATATCTAGCACAAGCGATCGCGTCACAGTGTGCAGAAAATAGCAAGACGTATGAGAGGTGTAAACGTCACTTTGTGAAATGAAAATGTTTGTGGTCACCCGTGAAGCACGAGAGCACAGCTGTCGCAACGTCACAATCACTGCATTTTGAGGACGCTGTCGCATGCTCATGCAGCTAGCTGTGCTATGTCCTAACCAATGTTTTCCCAGCAATCGTATTCTTCAAGAAAGTTGCCTGAATTCGGCAGCCAAGGTTTCATTTAAAAAAACAATATAACAATTTCACTCGTATTCGTAGCAACAAATTCTCGTCAGTTTTCTGCACTTAGCTTAAAATGTCTAGTCACTTTCATTTCGATTGCACTTCATTGGCATTGTCTACCGACCCGCAGCAGAAATTAATTACCTGTGGCCATGCTTCTTGCAATACGCTTGTGTAAAGGCTGCGTTTGAAGCATATCTCGGTAAGGTCACGTTTTCAGAAAATTCTAGGCCAAGATTTCCAGTTTTCAGAAGGATTACCTTTTTGGCTCTTTAGTTGTCCATCACAGCACCAAATAAAGTATACGTAATGTCGCAGCAGACAGTTTTACCACGACAAAACATCACGATCTTGTGGCCTTTTTTATTTGCTTTCTTTATTCATTAGATCACTGCCTCCCACTACTTCGGTAAGGCATCGCATCAGTCATGAAACCTGATGCACAGGAGCCACTTTTAGATACATACTGACCCCTACTTGGCAACGGCGCCAGATGTCGTCAGCGGGCAATTCGGAGAGAAGACATCCCCGATTGCCATTACGGGAACGCCCTCTGAGAGAATTAAGACCAAGGGAGTGGAGCCCTGCATCGGTGTATCCGGATCAGGCAAATTGCAAGGCGCCGAAAGGATGCTTAGTACCTTGAATAGTAAGTCCAGTGACCTTCCGCGGAGCATTCCCTTATTGCCGCACCGCGGTGATGTTGATGCCGCGAGACAGAATGTCCCATTGGCCGGCCTAACTTCTGGCAAGACTAGGTGATACGTCGTGGAGTTGAAGTGGTGGGCGGGAGAATGGCGTTGTCTGACCCGCCTCGTTAGGTCCCATCTCGTGGTGCAAGAACGAGAGGCTTTTTCTCTTGGAGGGCGGGACCCATCGCATTGCAGAACACCCAGTGAAGAAAAGTTCGGCAGCATGTTACAATCCCATAACAGAAGAAGGTGAAAGCCAGCTGCAGACTTGGTAATGCGCCGTCTCGCATCCTCGAATTGCCGCTTTCGCAGGTCGGCTTCTTCATCTCGTTTTCGACGCGTAGCTACGGCTTCACGCGTTCGTATAGCGGGGTCCCACTCGCGCCGACGACGTTTCTCCAAGACCTTACGTTGCATCCTTTCAGCAGGGGATTGAAACGTATGCTGTTCTGCGTGTTGTCAGGGTGATTTCAATGAATGTATGCACCATTCCCTTCACTGTGCTGAGCGCTTGTAGCCTCAGCCTTAAGGGAGGGATGAGCCATAGCATTTTTTTCGCTTGCTTGTAGGCGTATGAATCATTGCTGATGATGGCAATTTTTGTGCCATTGGGCCGGACGACGCGTCTTTTTTCAATGCCTTCGGGGGCATTAGCCACTTAAGGTTTTCGCCTCAAGAGGACCCTTCTTGAGTCGGACTACTCGAAATCCCGCCTACCGCTGCCGCTGAGCAAGACGTGTTGAGCTCCATTCTCTGCCATGGTGGTTGCACTTCGACGAATCTCAAACGTACAGAATCATCCGCTATAAGAGAGAGAGAGAGAAACAACTTCATGTAGTCGCCTGCAGAACGACACCATGACTAAATGGCGCCGTGACGCGGGCCCTGACGTCTTCTCAACGGGTGGTCTCTACTCAACTCCAGCGATTTCTCAAGCTCATCACTAACTTACTTAATTAACCTAATTGACAGCAGCATTTGCCGTAGTGGACACCACTAACATATCAAGTGCGATTTATTACCGGCGATGCTAACAAATGGCCGAGTACATATGTTGTTTCCATAGCTGCACGGAAGCCGTCCTCTCTTGGGATATCCTTCGGCGAACCTTCAAGAAAGATTTCCGCATCAATTCCGACGTTGTGCGATACTTGTTCGCAACTTATTAGGACGATATAGCGTTTATGTTTTTTTATGAGAGTGCGTTACTTCGTGCGTTACTTCTGAAGCGATTATTTCTTCAAGAATGCTTATTTCCGCAATGGCTGTCGATTAACAAGATGTTTACGATTTATGTTACTTTAGACCAAACAGGTATGTCATCTTCGTAAGGACCATATTTCTTGCTAGCTATCTAGCAAAAAATGTTTTAAAAAACTCCTTGAACTTGGAACAGCGTGTTTTATATCCCGAAATCACAGAATTGGCTAACCGTGGCCTCCTGACCTGACATAATTCTCAAACTGGGAACCGGGCACTTAATCTGGTTAGCCTTTCTGCCTTTCCCCACGTCTTTTCCCTCCTCCTGGCAGCTGACTGCGGTTTTGTGTTCGTTAGGTATCACATGGTGAACACTACACGATGATTAATTTATTACATCACTAAATAACCAAAATCAAACATGAGCAAAACGAAAACAAGGTGAAAGCAGGAGCCAACGTTTCGACAAGTGTACTTGTCTTCTTCAAGGCGCAATATGCTTTCCTCGCCACAGTATATATAGGCGGGATTCTTCTAAAGGGAAGAAGGTGTTAGGTGAGTAGGTGCGCCAACGAGCTAAGGTGTGTCAGCGTGTCGAATTGAGAATAAAGGAGCGCTGTGCAAAAGGCCAGTGACCTGGCCGCCTGTCAAGCACGTGTCAACATCCGCGTGTTAGCCGGCGTGTCAGCGGCGTCTGACAGACCGGCTGGAAAAAGAAGTAAAAAAAGACACAAAAGAAAATAGCTAAGAAACCAAACTAAATGTTGCTGTCTATAGCTTGAAATTTAGCATAGGTCCCTGAAATATAGGGCTTAACGTGCCACAACTACAAATTGGATAGTAATCAACAACACAGTGCAGGGCTCCGGTTTTTTTTACCACAATATATCCCTTAACGAACATCTAAGTTTAAATATATGAGCAATTTTGCTTTCCACTCTATTAAAATGAGGCTATACTCGTGGAGAATCAAACCTGTGATCTTAGCTAATACCACAGCAGATTTATATAGCCAATGAACCAACTCCATTCTCAGTTCTCTCCTCCCAAATCTCGCTGAATTGCTCGTGCAGCTTAGTAGAGATATTGAATCCATCGACATAAACGCTCTGGGCGTCAGGCTGTATGTTCGATAATAGCATATAGTCAACAACTCTTCCAGCAAGGGCTACAACCATCCGATGGACGAAATAGGATTTACAATCTTTACACCTACCTCAAAAAACCTATTGCATGATCAACCATGGCGAAGCACCTCAGGTAGGTTGGCGAAAATGTCCATACGTAGGTTTGAAGCTATCATTGTCAAAACGCAAGTTTATCATCCCCGACGTGGAAGTTGGAAATTGTTAGCTCAGTGATGTCTCTCCACAATCCCTATGCGCAAATCTTCCCATGCAGCAGTATGAAGTATTTTTCACTGTACTCACCTACGTTGCTAAACATACTACAAGCAGGTGCACAAAAAGAAGGAATTCAATGCTGTTGTTGGATTCCCAAGAAAAAAAACGCTACGTGTAAGAATAATTCGCCGTGAAAGTCAATTCGTGGCTCTGCATTAGCAAAAACAGCCACTGCTCATCAAAGAGGTTCAGACTGTTATGATACTGGTCTGATATGCAGACCCGCATATAACCTGACTCTGCACAGTCCGCCTGTGTCATCCTTGCATATTTTGTGAGTTTACTGCAGTGACGTCACTGTACTAAGCACAGGGAGCTAAGACTAACAAGATCAGGACGACCAAGTTGCCTTTGGAAGCATTAAGTCCATTTATCGAAGGAGATGCTAGCTTTTCTTATGCTAATGACCCTGCTCTATCGTTTTATCTTTGATGCAGGTATCGACTGTCGAATTTTTATATATATGTTGTCTGCAGTGGAGCGTATGCGACCTTCAAGCTACCAGATTTCACTGCGGGTTCTATTTTTTGAGACCGCGGTGTTGAATTGGAGCTCTAGAAACTTAAAAATGTTCGCCGTGATGTGACCTGATTATTAATTGCGCAGGAAACCGCACATTACTATTCTAATTTCTAACCCCACAAATTATTCTATATATAATAACAAGTTAGCAATAGAAAAAAGTCAGTACATGAAAGCAATCTTGCGCGAAGAAACGCATTCGTCTCGCCACAAAAGAAGTTACTGAACACCTCCGCCATATTGATATATACAGACGTTCCTTCTTTGCTCGCACGACTAACGACGGGAATAATTAACCACTTGAGGTTCTCGAGAGCGCCTATCTGAAATCGTTCGTTCGTGTGTTGCCTGCAGCGTCTTACTAACAGTTCTACTTTTATTTATCTCTACAGTTCACATTGTTCTTACCACTGTCAGCTCAGACTTACTGCTTTAGTTCCTACTTGTATCGCTTTTGTAATTAAATGTGCTCGTGTTTAGTTAGTCTATTGCTATCGACATTTTTTGGTACACTGTGAGTTGTATCTGGCGTCGCTTTATCTGCGAGGATAATTTACGAAGTTGCATTACGTTTTTGTACGGTATTTGCATTGTTTGGGCCATTATTATTACGTTACATAAGTGGTAGTTGCTACTCCTCTGATGCTTATGTGGTGTCAGTTGATATTGCTGTTGTATTCCATAACCTTCTTTCAATTTCAGTAGTACTCAGACTTACATTCTATAAGATAATTGTTCTTCTTTTTTCTTCGTTTCGTTACTGCAGTAAGATTAGCGCTACATTTCATTCTGTTCTTTTTAATTCTATATTTTCAGGATTATAATAATTCCAATGTATCGCTCACCCCTCCTTAATGTCCGGCCTTCATACTGGCAGTATTTTCTTAAATAAATCAATCAATTATGTTTTGTAGTAATTTATCAAATTCATAGGGTAAGACTGCAAGGCTTCCTTGCCCTCCGCCCCCCCCTCGCCCCCTTAAAAAAATGCGTTGACATTGTTCTGCTCCAGTTTCTATTTGGTGTGACAAGCGGAGATGAAGGGTGATGTTACAAAGCTCGGCTTAGCATGCGATGGCCAACCTTTCTTTTTATTACATTTGATTTTTTTATTTCACTAACATTAGTATTAGTCGTCAGTGGCATGTAGTGCTCTTTGTGTATCTGTGTTCCTCTTCGTTTGTGTTAAGTTATTCAATTCTGTTTTCACTAGCAAGTATGCCGTAGCAACTCGCCTCAACGTAACGTATCGGTTGAACTTCATGGCGTACCACATGGAAAGAATTGTGCGGATGACACCATTTATGAGATATTCGCCGTCAAACATGGGGTAAAAATGCAATGTCGTACCGCTTACTTTCTTTAAAAATTCCCTTTTATGCACTAAAGCATGACAGTGACTGGAACGCCAATACATTTCTCCGCAACGTTCAGCAATTAATATCTCGTAAAATCAAATAGCGATGATGAAATGCGCATGCGCCAGCCACGAGCAGCTTTTGAGCTTGTCGTTTGGCCTTCATTTTCCGAAAACTGTGGCCCTACCCAAAATTTGCCCCGAAAGCTCCATGTCAATAGGTACGGTGGTACTAATCCAGTCTACGCTCTCATATTCTGTCACACCGAAACGAGACCCGCCTTCACACAAACAAAATTAAGTCATACGCTTTAATTACTTGTAAGAACGTGCCACAACCAACTGAAACAATGACGCATTATTAGCAAGAAACCCATCCAATGACAAACAGCATTTAAGAATTAAGATTATGTGAATTCAAACCCAGGCACGCCATGAAGATCAACCGATACGTTATGATGAGGCGAGTTGTTACGGCATACTTGCTAGTGAAAACAGAATTGAATAACCTAAACCAAAAGAAGAGGAACAGAGATCCAGAAATAGCACTACATGCAACTGACGACTAATACTTATGTCAGTGAAATAAAACGTTAAAGAAGACGCACATCAACGCATTCAGACATCTTCTGGTCGCAAAAATGCCTTTCCAGCCACATAAATGCGGAACAGGAAACACATCTTCGGTTCATTTTACGAGTTTCTCTCGATGTTATTTCTCACAACCTCGTTTTCTCGTGGCAGCTGGAGCACCCTTCGTACACATGATCAAGGATTTCTCATCGGTGGAAAAAATACACTCGCACATTGAAAATTATGAAAACCTTCTAACTCAAATATCACTCTCCCAATTATCAAGGTGCAATTAAGAAATTGAAAAGATTAAAAAACATTGACTTGGGATAATTTCAGCGACATCCTGTTTCCGCGCCGAATTTTTCTTGCTGAATAAGGCATCTCGCGACAATCTAGAAATATCACGTGGCTACACACCCACCCACGCTAATCCGTGCTAGAAGCAGCGCCCTAAAATAGCCTTGCTCGGCGATGTACCCCTTTATCTCTTGCGTCCTCCCCCGTAGGGTTTCTATTAAAATTGCTAGGGGAAGCTGTTGCGATTGTCTTTTTCCTTTCTTTTTTTATTTCCTTCACTTCCTTCCCCAATTTCTTTTTCCTTCATTCAACTTTTTCTCTTTTTTTTCCTCTTACGCTTCTTGCGAGCCACTTTTGATTACTTCTTTAAATCCTACACTGCTTCCTTCGTTGTTTTGTGTCCCTTGTTTTCTTCCTCTCTTCCTTACGTGGTTCCTCCCATCATTTTTTTTTCCTTTCTTCCTTGCTTGCTTACACTCTAGCTGGTTTCCTATCGAATTTTCTTATTTACTTGTTTTCTTGCTTGCTTCCTTGCTTAACGTATTGTTCCTTGAGATTCCATTATGAAAAGCCAATTCCGACAGCACGTCATTCTCACTTTTGCGTGCCTTGCTGTTTCATCGAACGCGTAACGCGGTGCCCAATTTCTGCGGCATCACGTCCTCAAGCCCAGTGCCACGCAAAGTGAGCGAGGTCCACAAATAGATTCTTGCCCCTTAGGGAGCCTCTATTTCATAAAAGGATTCCACGGATAGGTTCGCGCACACTTTCTTTTTTGTTCTCACCCCAAATGTATTTTTCTAGCCACTACACGCTGCTCAGCGAAAGAGAAAACTGAGAGGCAACAAACGCAAGAGACGCGGGAAGCATGAAACATTTTTTTTTCATCGGTTGTTGCACCTTCACTAGTAAACGCATAAATTGTTGGAAAGGTCAGTGCGCATCACTTCTTGTGATCAGGAGAAGATAAGACGAATGTGGGAGAGAAAACAAATAAAGAAAGAAAGAAAACGAATCCTACGAAGAACAATCGTAGAAAGAAATAACAATGAATGCTAAGCAACGGATATTCAATTTCTAACGATGCAAGTTCGACGGGAGAAAAGTGGCACACGGTATAGTCATGTGCCTTTATTCTTTGTGTTGTTCTGCGTCTAGGCACCTTTACTTTTGTCTGCAGCGTCCATCTTTTTCTGCATTTTCTTCCGCAGAATTTGCATTTTCTTCCGCAGAAGTTTATGACGGTTGCAGCGTCCTCCAAGCATCTTCCAAACAAACAGTAAAGAAAGCTGAGGCGACGTGTCCGAAGACTTAAGTTTCAGAGTAACCGGATCGATAGATGTGCGACACATAAGCGACATGGTCAATTGGGCCGGGAACCATCGCGAATGACCTTCGAGGAGCAGAGTGATGTGGGATGTGGCGTCAAACTTTTCGCTATGATAGCGCCCGTGCACGAATTCTGTTTCGAGGGGTAAAAAACAAGCAAACAAACAAATAACGGGGGAGAGCCCAAAGCAGCGCCTTGAGTGCTACAAGACGTAACCGTAATTGGCCGGACGACAGTAACGCCAAAACGATGACGCGTCTTCAAAGATGACGCGACGATGATGATAGCATTCTGTGACCTCCTGCGGTTTGTTTTGCGAGTCGAAACACATGTCGCTTTGCTGTCTAATAAAGTGCCCGTCTGGAACTCTTCGTGGGCGCTGTTTTCGAGTGTGGAGCGCACTTCACAGCAAGGAAAGCATCGCACTCACGATTCTCCAAGTTTACTTCAAGCTTGAAACCAGTTCACAGAAACTTAGTATTCTGAAATATACCTGAAGTTTGCTGTTCAAATAGGCTTTCGACCAGTTAGCTTTTCCTGCGAAAAAGAAACCTAAGCAACTGCTCACGGCAATGCGGATACTAGTTCTTCTATTCAGACATCACTTAAGACGTCTGATGAAATTTTTTTTTCTAATACTGCTTAGATTTTTTTTCTTTCTTTTGCACGGAAGCTTGTTTTCCGTTATGGGAATGCTGAAATCATGGCACCTAATTGGTTTTAGGACGTGTGGCAATGATGTGTTAACCTCATAATATAAAAAAGTCTGGCCACTATGTGAGTACCCAGCACTGTTCCATTAGTAGCAGCAGTAATAAAGAAATACAAGGTCCGCAAGATTACCGATGCCTACAAGATATCAATTCAAAATTCTTCGCAAGAAACCTGTTCCTATTCACTTACGCATAACTGCACAGAATTTTGTTTAAAATTTGAAAACCGGAAGGAAAGGAACGCTGGTTTTTTTTTTTTTCTTGGAGGACCAACGTGCCACTAGATTATCGTCAGACTGCTTTTGGGCCTGTAACGTATAGACCTCAGCAGCATCAACGGGTGACGCTTGGTGTCTCTGGACCTTGGCTTATTCCTGTGATTTTAAGCTATTGCAGTTGACGTAACCATGAATTGCTTTCAAATATTGAAGACGATAAATTGACCGATCAGCAAAGCAATTGATCGAGTGATTATTCATTGACCACTCAGTCGACGAACCGGTGAATTGGTGTGAAGGATACCGTGCACGAAAGAAAACTGGCGGGAATTATTGAATACAGGCTACGGGTTCCGCAAGCCACCGCACACATTGTAGCTTGAACGATTACCACCGACTGAACCGAAATCATGGGCAAAGAGAGAGAAAGAGAGGACGGGTATTGAAGGGAATCAGACGAGTGTCCGGTTTGCTACCCTGCGCTGGGCGTAAGGGCAAATAGAAAAAAAAATTTGGATAAGAGTGATTACTACGCACACACTGTAGGACACACAGCAGGACCACAATCGGTCATTGTACATTAAACAGACTGCAGTAGTGCAAGAATCACTGTTTGTACCATCAACGGATGGTGCCAGAGCCCAAGAAATTTCGTTTCCGAAACTGTTGTAGGGTCCAGCTAGACTGTGCAAGATGACTTCGTTTGCATGCTCGCACAACTACACATCGTTTTGTGAAGCTATCCGATGGTTCCTAATTGCCATCTACGTAGCCTGGATCCTTTGACACAGCTCTAAATGCGAAGTAGCCTCTCCAATCCAACAATTACCTGCCGCCTATGGCAGGTGTGGCCTTTACATGTGCTTATTCTTTTCGTCTGCATAGAAATCATCGCGCGACGCATATGAGCCTGAGGTACCTATCAAACACCTAGTAGTGCAATTGCGCTCAATGTGACGTACAGCGAACCTCAAGCGAAGTTTCCACATAAATATGTACTGAGCCCTATCAGCACATCAATGGCCTGGATCTACTTCTTCCCTCTAGATTAAATTACAAGAAGAAAAGAAAAACAGGGCTTGGACGACCATGTAGTGCATTGGGCAGATAGCCGGTAGTTTATTATGGTTATAGAATGAGCGTCGAGAAAAGGAAAGCCTAGTCGAGGGTGGCAATCAACTAGATGTGATGAAACTAAGAAATTCGCAGACGTAACATGGAGTCAGCTGGCACATTACAGGGATAATAGGGGATCACTCGGAGAGGCCTTCGTCTTGCAGTGGACATGAAATGGGCTTCCGATTGTGATTCGCTATATCTACAAGAATATCTGCTCTGTCTGAGGACAACATGTCCTCAAGGTCCTGTGAGCGGCACACGTTACACATTTAGCGTCAGGTTCAGCGTTGCCTAAACTGACCTTGACCTGATGGAAATTAGGAAAGACGCTAGGATTTAAATTTTCTCTTCTTCGTGCCACAGCACAACAAGAACTTGGGACGAAATGAAGGCCAGCGTGAAGAGAAGCGTTGACATTTAAGTCGACGTTGAACGAAAAAGACGCAGTTTAAACCGAAAGGCGAAGCACCGATTGCAATAGCAGAGAAAGACAGAGAGATAGAAATAAATGAAATACGCAAGGCAGGGAGTTTAACCTAAAGATAGATATCCACTTTGCTAACCCGAATTAGTAGACGTCTGTAGGAAGTAAGGATATCAGTTTCATTGGCCGTATAAACTTGGAAGCATTCACTTCCCGACCGATCATCGGCTCAGAAGGCAGTGAAGGCACTTCTGTGTTTTCTCAGAACTTCTGGTTTGCTCGAGCGACTTTAACTGAAGTGCTGTCCGTACATGTACCTACACCTTCTCTCTCCCTTCTTTCTCTTGCCCTTCTCCCTTCCCCCAGTGTAGGGTAGCCAACCAGACTATTGACTGGTTAACATCCCTGCCTTCCTGTATTCTTCTCTCTCTCTCTCACTGAATTGACGAGCATGGTGCCAGCACGCACATGCAAACGTGAACAAATTACATCCAATGAGCGTGGATAGTCGCTGTAAAAACGCTGGTGTGAGCAAGTGCGGCAGCAGCAGTGAGCGAAGTGGCCTTCTCGCGGCTCCATCGCTTCAACGCAAGAGCGGCCAGAACAAAGCGCGCACAAAAGTGAGCCGCCTGCAGATCCCTTTCAAGATACGGGGCGTGCGACCGGGGGCGCCGTGTCTTGAAAGGAATTGCAATCGTCGGCGTCTCTCGCAAGCCTTCACTCGCACATACAGCATGCAGCACGCAGGGACGGTGCTATCGCCCGTGGCCTTTATGCGCAAAAAAAAAGAAAACACAGCGATGGCGACGCCGACAGTGAAGGCGAATATCCGCCTGCATTGTAAAATAATTTACATCCTTACGAGTGAAAAAGTGTGCGAATAAATCTAACTCACTTCCTTTGGGTCCGAGTTATATCAATCACACCCTAAGAATGTGAGTTATAGACACATTTACGCCCTTTCTCACTTTTAAGAGTGTAAATTATTTTACAGTGTGGAATGTCCCTATAATTTCTATCGCAATAAATCACGGACGATATATAGCAACACGTGACCATATGTGATATGTGATGTTATCCGTTGCAAAAAAAAATTCTATTTCATTAAATGAAAGTGCTAAATGATACGATTAGTTTTGCTTATTACGAATGAGGGAAGACTAAATGACCATCCTTGTCGTCTGTTCACGAAGCGAGGCTGAAGAGTAGGCCTAATAGAATACATTTGCGACGTCTTGCAATGTGAGGCTTACTGTGAAACTTGTTGCGCACGAATTATTAGAGAGCTATAGCTCAGCGAGCCAGCGGGCCCAGCAGGCCAGCGTAGACGCCATTGTGCATGTTGTGCCGCGCATGCGCACTGGCGTCTACGCTGGCCCTCTGAGCTCATTGGCTCACTGAGCTGCAACTGTTTATTACCGCTCTTTTGACTTCACATTAGAGCAGCGGTAAATCTGTTCCATATAGGTTCTACCACGCAACATTTACTTTTAAAAGAAGCTTCGATTGAAAATTGGCACTTGCATTCAGCATGTTCCTTTTCGTCTCGTCTTCGCGCGTTCATTTTGTGTTATTATTATTATTATTATTATTATTATTATTATTATTATTATTATTATTATTATTATTATTATTATTATTATTATTATTATTATTATTATTATTATTATTATTATTTATTCATTAATTTATTGGTTTACTTATTTATTTATTTACCCTAAATTCCCAGTTTGGACATTTCGTCATTACTTATCAATTGTAGGACTATTGTGAAGAACATGATTTTTGCAGTGTTGGCATGGGTAGGACAGCACCTGCTGTTTATGACTGTTATTGGCTTGCCTGTCGTCTTGAACATTGTCTGTTCCAGAGGAGATGATGACTAAGATGATGAAGAAGATGATGATGGTGACGGTGATGATGATTATGATTATGATTATGATGATGAGTGTAATGCCCTTTGAAACAAGGCGTTGGCTTGTTACACCGCATTCCAGTATGCTTTATAAGTGCTTACGCTATTTTAATATCAAATGTTTCAAGTCTCTATGCTTTTCTGCGTATGATCATTCTGTTTTATGATTACATACACATTCTTATTCCACGTCCCTTTCTCTGCTTGTGCACCACCAATCCTCCAATAGTCTCTTACGTTTACCAGCGCCACTGTTCAGCCGTTAGGTACCGTCTTTGAACCCCTGGCCTTCCTGAAGACTTACTCCATTTCTATATACTATTGGATGTATGCCATTGCATTCCAACAAGATACGTGCAATGGTTCTGAAGTTTATTTTTTGGGTAAATCTCCACACACAGTTTATTTTCTTGGATAAATCTCCTGCTATACTTTCGCGTGCTATGGCAGTCCAGCCTAGCCTCACAAGTAAGTGCACTGCCTCTTCAGTTATCGTAGAACATTTCCTTCCTTGTCTCTTTCTTCCCTAGTATACAGTGTGCCATTGATTTATTTTCTTCCATCTTCTCTAACCAATGCTCGCACTCCACCTGTCTAATATTTATGCTTTTTTATCGCTCATACTCTGGCCCATATTTTTTCTGGTTCTTTTTCGCCACTGTGAGCCCGCATTTTCTCTATACAAGTATTTAAGAACTCTTGTTGCCCATCTACTGTCCTCCATGTGCCTCAGTCTTTCCTCACAAGATGCCTTTCTTTGGACCTCTCTCCCCTCAAAATATGTCCATTCCATGTCTCCCTGTACGGCTTCATTTGTCATTTTTCCATGCGTTTCCAGCGCCACTACACCTACTGATCTTTGGTTTACTAGACTACTCCTGACCTTAAACATAGCACTGGGTTTCCAAATATAATATACAAGTCCAGGCACCATTACGCCCTTACACATTTCTGTGACCGCTTCACACTTGTTATACCTCCATAGCGCTCCATGTTACATTATAACTACCTTTCTCTCGCCTTTTGCTTTAACTGAATCTCCATGGGTAGAGAAAGAGCAACGCTCAGAAGTGAGAGTAATGCTGATAGCCGGCCTCGCAAATTGGGAAAGCCACCCACCGTTCCGCGTTAACAGCAGTGAGTACATCTGTGGTTATCCACCTATGTTTTGAATGTTCAAACCACTTTAGGAAATAAGAAGCTGGTACAATAAGTTTGCATTGTTGTACAGACATTTCTTACATATGTGACGCGTACTTCTCTATGTACACGCCTACGTCATGGCAAGCTGGTCTCATTCGTCTTTATTTGTCGATAGACGACCCAAGCCAACTCATCGAAAACGAAGGCGAAGGCAGTGCTACTTTTCCACTTAATGAAAACGAAGTGAGAAAAAAAACTTATTATAGAAAAAGATGTACTGCATTTCAATACTAGTAAATTGACCCGGAACCCTGTACACTGCATTGGAAGGTCACGTGATAGGTCACTTATGCATCTTCATGTTTTTGCCGTGTGGGGTACGAAAGGTCATTTTTTGCGACATTTAGTGAAGAATTAAAAATACAAGCTCGTTTATTGAGAAAAACAAGCTCGTTTTATGCAATGCGATAGGGAATCTTTCCATCAGCGTAGTTATCTCGGTTCATGTTCTGAGCAGTCGTCTGTCCCTTTAAGAGAAAAAGAACTGGAGCTGGGAAGGCCATGCCAATCGTAGTGCAGATAACAGGTGGGGCAATAGAGTTAAAGAATGAGTGCCAATGGTAAAGAAGGGCCAAGTCAGGGGCGGCATAAATTTAAGTCAGGTGGGGTGATGAAATTAGGAAATCGGCAGGCCCAAGTTGGAGATACCAGCGATCCCCAATTACCTCTGTTTCCAATTACCCTTCGTACTGCGTGGGCACAAGAATAGTATGGTTATGACAGTGATGATTATGGTCACACGATCTAAAAAAAAACCCAGGATGTTTTCTAATACCTGGAATAAACGCCACATGACTTCTTTTCTCTCTTTGTGTAAAAAGATAAGCAGAATTTTTTTCATTATTTCATTCAGACCCTTCGGGCACGACTTCACTTAGTTGAGACTTGTAATATTACGAAGCTTTTGCAACGTCAATGGCGTCATGCCTTTCATTTTTAGACTTTACGTTCGCTCAGCCGAAAAATCCTTCTTAGAGCCAAAAGCCAAAGTGCTGCCCTATCTGTTCTTCCGTAACAAATTGAGCAAGTGGCAAACGCACAAACTGGAAACAAAAAAATGACTCGCCCTCTTAGCCGTAAGAAAATATATATCCAGTAGAGCTGTTGAAAACTGCCACTACAAGTGCTGAGGGAAGTATGCAATTATTGATGAGTAATGGTAGTAATGTTATTTTAGAGTAACGTTAGTAATGGTAATTTTGATAGCCCGTAGCCACCCCAATGGGGGTGCTGCAACAACATTAGAATGAGTTGATAGGCTGATTATTTTATATGCGAAAGGCTAGAGACGTCACTCCCCACATCGCAAGCTGACGTCGCCACGGCAGCTTAGGCAAAAGCAAACTTTACCGGGAAACGTATGGGGGAAGTGCTACGGACTTCGCATTGCGTGTGGGCCCAAAGGGCGTCTTATCCTAAATTTCGTAGTTTGGATGCTTGTTTCGTGCTTCTTCTTTATTGATACGTATGCTGTTCTGTATGCTGTATGCGTGTTTCCAACGAATTCACGCACTGTTCGCTTCAATTGACCGAGTGCTTGTAGCCTCTGCCTTGCAGAGGTATGAGTCACTGTATTTTGGGGTATGAGCCACTGATGATAATACCTTTCTGTCGACGCAACGCCACAAAGCAATCCCGTGATCCTAGCCATAAGCAGCTTCGCGGTGAAAGGTAACGTTGACTTCCTTCTGAAACGGTCAGACCTGACTACAGGTCAGTGCTTAAATAAACGGTTTATGTGATCGCGTCGCAATGCGCCGAAACAGTACAGTTTGTGGACAGTCCCAACTACTGCAGTCTTCCACAGTACGCAAAAGCATTTCATTGATATCTTCACTATCCTCTCCATTAAAATCAGGTTTCATGCTCACGAGTGCGTGCTGTGCGATGAAATAACAAGTGAAGAAGGTCAACTCAGTTTAAACAGGGACTTTAATAAGGTTAATAAGGTAGTAGAATGGTGTAAACAATGGCAAATGTGCATTAATTTTGTAAGGACAGTGCATGGGCGCATAACGTGCAAAAAGGAGCGACTACTATTTCTCTGTGGCACAGGAAGTGTTTTTTTTTTCGCCACAGCTAACGCAATTTAAATACCTTGGCTTGTCCATAACAAAGTATCTTTCCTGGTCAAAACACCTCGCAGAATAATTGCAATGTGCCGCCATAAGTTGTTTTTTATAAAACGCGTATTAAAATACTCGACACCAACTTTAAGTCTCTTGGCACACAAAACACTCAACCGCCATGTTTTATAATATGCCGTAATTACATGGGGCCCGTTCACTAAAAGCGATATTGGAAAGCTACACAGCTGAAAAAAAAGCCGTTAGATTCAATTCCAATGCGTACGTATGGGCGCACTTCAATGAATAACCTCTTGTCTCGGAAGCGCTCTATTCTGTAACAGGTTGAAATCAGGTATGTCATTTAAAGTTATTTTTTCAGCTAATAAATAGTTACTGCAACATCGCCACGTCTCACCTTCTCACTTAAATAACAGGTTATGCTACAAGACACAGAAACTCACTAGCTGTTACTCCACTTACTGCGCGCGTCAACTGCTCCAAGTATACCTTTTTTCCTGGAACTATAGCAGATTGGATTAGCTGGCAGATAAAACTGTAACACAGGTATCATTATCACTTTTCGCGTCATATCTTTAATAAGAAGTATTTGGCGCTTGCTGAGATTGTTTGTGACCTCACTGTTTGTCTGCATGATTTGAAAATCGCTGAACCAACGTCGGTTTACTTAGTTTTTCTTAAGCGCTTGTGTGAAGAAATTTTCGAGTACAGTTCTCTCTTTTTGTATTTATTCGAGGCTGTAAAAGAAAAAAAAAACATGCGGTTCGCTTTCTTTTTCGCATAGGCAGCCGTACATTGTTAAAAGGAACATGGGAGTGCATATCACACGGGAATTTTTACGTCTGACATGCATTGTACAACTAACTGTAGAGTTTCACAGCATGCTGCCTTGCGGTTGGTGTCCTTGAAACCATTCTACGCCCCTGTGCATTGCACTGATATTACTGACATTAGTGAGAATGACGCTTCTACAAACGGTACACTGCAGCTAGCATTTGCACCCACAGCGCCAGCAAAGTAAGAGCCGCCCCGTTTGAGTGGTGTTCCATTTACCAACACACCGCACTGTGAATCCTGTCAGTCAGTCTCTAGGGATTCAAACAAGTAAAGCTTCAGCCGTGAAACTTCCAACGACTTTGCGAATTTTACTCTGATTCCTGCTGGCACTTTTTGCAGAGTTCTTGTTTGTGGCCCTTGTTATCCTTGTCTGGTCTTGTCTTGTATCCTAAACAGTGGCGCATATCCACTATGGGAGATTGGCCAAGAAGCAAGTGGTTTTCCGTGCGCTTAGAAGTAAAGCAAAACTTGTTGTCCTCCGCGAAACAGTTGTGCGCTCCTTTCAACTTGGTCCTTCTTCTCCTCTTTCAGCACCCACCGAACCAAACAGGAAACAACGCACTTTCGTGAACACCTTTCGACGCTTCCATGGAGAAGTAGTACTTTTCAAGTTGCTCAAAAACAAAAAGAAACCTCAATCGATATGGCAGGGGCTTTCTTGCCGTTCCCACCAACGAGCTTCTGCTACTGTTTGCGCAACCAGGGTTTTCGTGGGCGTCGTATCTCTTGATTTCCTAAAGAATTTGGAAAAAGAAAGTGTTGCAACCATGAAAAAGGAATTTCTGGACAATAAAAGCGAAGACGGCCTTCTAGCATGCGTAGGAACATTTCGGCACATTCATGCGTGCCCTGGGGTTCTCCTTCTTTTTGATTACCCGAAACGTATTTAGCATAGCACAGTATCCACCTCAGAAAGACAGGGGAGGTGAGGAGGGAAGGAGAGGTATAGGTTTGAGAATTTGTTGGCACTGTGGCTTGGGACATGGCCTTGGGACCGTTGTTTCTTCAAAGATGGGCTTCTCACGCGTTGTGTCACTGACCGCCAGAGGAATTGCAAGAAAAAGTTTTGCTATCCCTACGGATGTGGGAGACGTTTGTTGCTGTTTGTTGTTGCCTCATACCAACAACATTTTCTCGGTCTCATTCCTGTATGTGTGCATTTTTTTCTTTTTATTTTCTAGTGGTAGGCGTACGGTTGCTTTCTTCTAGTTCTTTGCACAACAAGAGGTTCCCCGCACCTTTCGGATGGAGGCACACTTGCTACGACCTTCAGACGGCCGTCCAGTTTGTTCGGGGACTTTACCTCAGTTCTTTGCTATATTCTGGAGAAGAGGTTGTAATTGGCTACCTTTTGTAATTTTGTAACAGTGTTCTGCATAAAACATTACTTGAATATTCAACACTGCGGTTCAGGAGCAGAACAAATAGAGCTAACGTAGACCTTGCCAAATTAACAAGACAGGTCTCATACATACCCTGTCAAGAAAGAGAAAGTGAAGAACAAAGGCGCCAACTGTTGCAATTCCAGGTGGGCGGACACAGCCCTACAAGAGATGCCGGTAATTTCCCCGTCCTAGTGCCATTCATAAAATTCAGTAGAGTGTGAAGCCCGTCACGACTTATATCTCGAGAGTAGCTCCCGTGAGCGCAATCTCTCGGCAAGCTAACAACGGTGAAGCCGGCTCTTTGCGCGCTAGGGCATATTATAAATAATAATTGAGAAAAGTGTACAGTGCAATACCATGTTAGCAGGAAAATTACGTAATCACCTGCAGTTCTTCTGAAACTTGATTACTTCACCCAAAATGTTATGCATTTCTTGATGCATCACCTGCTATTGTTGATACTCCGTATACAATATACATTTGTACTTGCTGCCATGTGTTGGTATGACTGGAATGTATCACGGATATGTACACGGCTTTCTTGCTATTGCTTTAGAACTCATGACCCAGCACACGCTTCCACAGTTCGAAGATTCCTACAGAGGTAATATAGGTACTTATATTTTTCAAGGGATATTCAGAACAATACTTCGTTCTCCCATTGTTACTGCTATAGAAATAACGTATGTGGTTGACGACAAACGGCTGTGGTACCAGAATGGTCGTGGACTAATTTCTCCAGCCAGAAAATTGAACATTAGTGTATGTCGCTATGGAATATCTACTAATAACATTACCATTGCTTTAAATTTTAAAACCATATAAGTAGTTTCAGTCGTGCTCTATGCTTCGTCATTTGAGCACAGCACTTCTAAGGATTTGCTTAGCTATGTGTATGAGAAACTCGCAATTTTTCTGCTTCTTACCTGTTTCGCCTTTTCTATTCTTGTCATTTCTTTTATTTTCACATTTCCACCAAGTTCATTTTAGTGCAAATAGCATTCTTGGTTTACTTCAGACATTTGGAGCCTATCTATCTATCTACACATCGGCACAGTGACCTAAGTTGTATACCAGATTGGACCACTGGCCACGTGCCCATATTCATGATGCCACTGTAGTCATTCCATTGTCGTCATCACAGCTTCGTAATCTGACTCGTCATAGTCTCGTCCTCACGCTCTTAAGGTTAGGTTAGGTTCTTAAAACACAAATGAACAAGAAAATATATGGTTTTACGTGCCGAAACGACGATCTGGTAATGTGGCATCCCATAGTGGGGGACTCCGGATAAATTTCGACCAGCTTGAGTGTTTTAACCTGCACCTAAACCTAAATACATGGGTGTTCTTGCATTTTGCCCCCGTCGAAATCAAATCCGGCCACGGCCACGGCGGGTTTCTCACTGCATGCCATATGTTGTCCACAAAATAGTATTAAAGAGCAGCAGCAAAAGCTTCATTCACTAGTTGGGATAATAATGGGCTTCGAAGTCACATGAGACGAAGTTCTTAGGCATATGAGTAAAAAATTAAATTAAATTATGGGGTTTTACGTGCCAAAACCACTTTCTGATCATTAGGCACGCCGTAGTGGAGGACTCCGGAAATTTCGACCACCTGGGGTTCTTTACCTTGCACCTAAATCTAAGTACACGGGTGTTTTCGCATTTCGCCCCCATCGAAATGCGGCCGCCGTGGCCGGGATTCGATCCCGCGACCTCGTGCTCGGCATATGAGTACACAGCTCAAAGAGCACAAGATACAATATAGTGGAAAGATTTATGGCACACCTGCAAATTTCTTTGCTTTGCCTGACAGAACTGTGCAGGCACATTGTAACGTTGCCTTCCTGGCTGAAGGCAATGGCAAACGAATTTTTTTTTTGGTTACCACAGCAATGAGTGGAGTATTTTTAAGGGAACACGTAGACGTTTCAGGTGATGTTGAAGGCATCTCTGGAGGGGGGGGGGGGGCTAATAATAATGAACTCCACTTCGACACTGGCACAGTTTCATGCAAGGTCTTCAGTAGTGTTATCACATCCACAGGTAGCTCGGAGTCGAAACGCCTCAGCACCTTGAGGAGAGAAGTCAGATGAGAAGCTGGCACTTTAGTAGAGACTCCCTACATGCGCAGTATGCTCTCAAAAGAAGACTTGGTACTCTGCGCAGTTACTATGCTTGCGCTTGTCCCGTCAATTCCAGAGCTGTTTTTAAACACATGTTCGATATTAGGCAACATGAAATCGCCCCCTTCTGTGTCCGATGAAGGAAAGCCACAAGCGTCATCGTCATCTCTTATAAACTGCAAGGTAAATTTTCACTTGCCAAATGTCGCGTAATATTCGATAACATTCACAACGCTCTGACAATGTTGCGTCAAGGATTCATGCTACAAGGGTTAATGAAACCATCCTAAGGAGGGACGATGCAACCGCTATTTTGTTTGCTACTAATGTTTATTGGTTAACTTATAGGTTACGAAGATTAGAGCATACAGTCGCACATGCAGATTGGAGGGGCAATGGTAGATACAGAAACAAATAACACTCGTTCACAAAATACAAATAAGCAAACGATTCCAAAGAAAATGCCAATGCCAAACATGCGCAAGTCAATAATTATTAAAAAGAAGAGAAATAAGGAAAAAAGAAGCAAACAATTGTCCCAAAAGTGTTCGATGAGTAACGCATGCAATACATGGCAAACATGGCATGCAACATGATAAGACTGTTACACGTTAACATGTCGACCGTAAACTTTGTTTTTCTCCGTCTCCGTTTTTTGTCGTTTCCCTTACCTTTCTTCCACCAGTCTTCCGACTGCCTTTTACTAGGTTGCCTCGATGCCAGCGCCACCTGCCACCGTTTGGAGGAGGGTGGCATTCAGGCACCCTACTCTTTCATTCTTCGCAGTTGTGCTCGTTCGCTTGGTTACGCAGCCGCCGACGCTAGCCGCAGGAACGGGCCGTTAAGAGCTATGCTCTAAAACATATACAATATAAAATATAAGGCATAACTTTCAAAGTGCTTCATAGGAGCAGTTATCATGCTTAAAAATCTGTCAATCACGACATTATTTTTATGAAATGAAACTTTGAGGTGTGATTTTAAACATATTGATGTCAGTTACATTTGTAAGAAATGCGGGTAATTTATTCCAATCTTTGCTCGTTTGCGGAAGATATGAATATCAAATGCGGACAGTGTTACAGCGTAAAGTGTTTACCTTTTCGCGGTGGTTAATGCGAGGTGATATGTATTGTGGCGTTGTCGGAGAGCTTTCATGTCAGTGACACTCCAACTTCTTTGGTAGTTGTAAAAGATGAAGCGTGCATCGCGATCTGTTATTACCTCTAGAGACCGTTTCATGTTGCCATGCACAGGGTCCCATACTGATGATTCGTACTGAAGCTGTGGACGAATGTAAGTTGTGTACAATAATAATTTTAGCGATGATGGTGCTAGGGGAAATTTCGGGCGAAAGCATCATTGTGTACGAGCTGCCTTAGACGTTATTTGGTCCGTACGAGTTTTGCAGCATAGGTTGCTGGCAATGTGTGCCCCCAAGGATCGGTATGATGTTGCACATTCCAGTCGGATGTAAGAGACCACGAGGCAAATCCTCGTGGTCTTACGTTTTCTATATTGTTAAATTCCATGCTACGTACGACACTCCTCATAAATGTTATTGAGATCCTCTTGAATTGCTAGAATATCTGAGAGATTAGTGCTTCTACGACATCAGACGTAGTCATCCGTAAACAGAGAAATTATCGAGAAAACGTTAGTGAGGAAGACATTAATATAAGTTCTCCATAAGAAAGGACCGAGCACGGACCCTTGCGGGACACCGGAGTCAACTGGAGCTGAAGGCGACGTAGCGTCATTAGTGCTAACAAATTCAACACGTGAGGTTTGAGAGGCACGAATCCAATTAATTAAAGCAGGGTGTATGTTTAGAAAGTTTAATTTACGAAGAAGCAAGGCATGATTCTCTTTGTCAAATGGTTTGGTAATGTCAAGAAAAGTATGTATGTATGTATGTATGTATGTATGTATGTATGTATGTATGTATGTATGTATGTATGTATGTATGTATGTATGTATGTATGTATGTATGTATGTATGTATGTATGTATGTATGTATGTATGTATGTATGTATGTATGTATGTACGTACGTACGTACTTACGAACGAACGAACGTACGTATTTATGTGCGTATGCATGTTTGTATGTATGTATGTATGTATGTATGTATGTATGTATGTATGTATGTATGTATGTATGTATGTATCATATGTTATCTCTAGATGAAAATGACTAACAAGCGACTGTGCGCTGCCTCGTGGAAAGCCAGATCAATACGATGCAAGGGTTGGTTAGCTGGCACTGCATTATTAGAAAACGTAGAGCGCAGAACGACACTTGACAAAGAAAAGCAACACGCGCGGATGGTTAGCGTTCCTTTGATTCGACCAGTGTCTTTCTGCGCTCTAATTTTTCTAATAAGCCAAACCCCTCGCTCAATGGCTTGATAATCTTTGGCAGTAGTGCGTTCATAGATGCTGGCCGACACTGTTTCCCTTTCCCATCGCCGCGGTTCCCAAAATAAGATCCCTGGAGGATGAACTGAACAAGGAAGGAAACGGGGAAAGAGTGAGCAATCCCAAAAAAGGAACAATTAGAAGTGCGCCGGTTTGAAGGTCACGAGCGTTACCGAGGGCGCGGGTTTCCCTTTTCCCCAATTTCCGCGCTCTTCCGTCGTCGCCCGGAGATCCCGAATTCGTTCCGGGGTCCCCTCGTAGTTGCGGACCCTATGCACTACATAGCCTGAGCTCTTCCATGGGTGTAGCCCGTGTGTTATTGGACAAGTCTCATTTCCGACAAAGCCGGAGTGGACGGCCTTGCAGAATGCCTGTTGTCCGAATCTCGGAGCCGTGTCCGTTGTTCCCCAGCAGACGTGACCGCGGTGCTGATGTGCGGCCAGCGTGCCGTGTGCAGCAAACGAACCAAGCCCGCGCTGTCAGCTGGTAGCCCTGATGACTCGGTAATGACGTGAATACGTGAAAAGAAATATGACCTCATTTTTCCTGTCTTTTCTAAACGAAGAAAAGCAGACATTTTCCGATTGAGCGAGCACTGCCAAGGAACAAAAATTATGATCATACGAAGACCTAGTGTGCGAAAAGTAAAAAAAAAAAGAAGAACAGAGAACACCTGCAGGGGAGTTTCCACAATGGAAGGAGTCCGCATTCATATACACATATTCATTGGTTGGTGCCTATAGTGGCATGTTGAACTTCGCATCTGGGCGTTCATTGTGAACCACGTTATTCGCTTGTCAGTATGTAGCGCATTCAAAGGTGGCGGTGCCCATGTTCTTCACTGTTCTAGCTTTAGTTCCTTCACAGTGATGGCCTCGCTTTCAGCGATCGCAGAAAGAGCAAGCCTCGATCATGCATTGATTGTTGCAAGTGGAGCTCGGTTCTGCCGAGGCCTAATGTACGAGTCTGTCTCATTTTTTTTTTTTTGTCATGGAGGTAAGTCTGACACCCGTTCTTGCGTTATGTGTAAGCTGACCTGCAGAAACGGGTATCTGTGCTTGTCAGGAGCTCGTGAGTACGGTAATGTCATTTTTCTGGAGTGGAAAGGAATGCTCCTGGCATCTCAGTTTGCGTCGCAGACGTTGATGGCAGGGTTCATGCGCTGGAAAGCTGGAACTACACATTTAAATATATGCATTCCTTATTAGAACATACCAGACTTTCGATCGACTCGTAATTTTCTGGTCCATTTCGAACCTCGTCGGCATGGATTTTTTCATGAAAATATTTCGTGTAGTGCAAATCGTGTATCACCATACACACCATACAGCTTCTCGCAAAGCCGCAGGCACACCGTAGTTAACAGGGCACGAATCCCGTCAACTTGCTATTTTAGTGCCTTGTTATTTCTTCTCGTGCATGTTCTTCATTCTTTATCTGTGCTTTGTGCGAGCCTAATATCATAGTATAAGAACCATATAGTGGCACATCCACAGTGGTTGATGACGTAAAAGAGGTTAGATACGGACGTACCAAAAAGTGAGTGCAGTTTCAAAAAATAAAGTGATATCACGTCAAAACTAAGGAGAATTGAGAAAAGGGAAAAGGAAAGTATTTGGTTGGACGAAGTCTAATGCGGAAGCCACAACCGAGGTAATATATACTGAGAATTTGCAGGAATTGTTCATTGTTGGCAAGAAACGCCTCAACACCTGTCTTTTCTGGCGGGCTGTAGCCAGAACGTTTATAGGGGCATCTGTGAATTCCTCTCAGACAAGTGGATAAAATAACATTACTATCCTAATTTCATAATTGATTAATGATTTATTAGTTCGATAATAATGATAATAAAGAATAATTAGGTCCCTCAGAAAATTCCGGATTGTATTCGAAATAGTTCGAATATATGCGAAATTGATATCATTCCGTATATCATGAGTCATCGTAAAGAATAGTCAAGCTTTTAAACCTTAGCTATTTCACGATAATTTGTAAAATTCTGACATTTAATTGACTGTTTTATTTTAATAGATAATCTCCACTCCTCCCTGCAACCACCGGTTTCTTGGGCAATCGGCTGTAGTAGGTAGAAGGAAAACGGACAGGCAGGCCGACCTGTTTGCTGATGCTACTGTGGAACTGGAAAAGGGTACAGTTAGATGAGGGAAAAGAAACATACGAATAAACAAAGGCAGTCAATGGGAACGCAGTCGCTGGGGAATGTCACGCAGTAAATTGCAGGCCTGGGGCCATGTAACGTAAGACTATTCCAAGTTGACTTTATTTCCATCTCTTGGTGTCAAATCTACGTAGCAACCGACGAACGCATAGGAAGATGAGCCGCAGAGTTGTTTGAAAAGCCCAATCAAAAGCTGTCCTTATTTTATATATTTATTTCAAAGTACCTTACAGGCCCCAAGGGGAGCATTGAGTAAGGGGGGCGTCATTGAACAAATGACAAGAGAAAACATATATATGAGCGCTAAAAAATGTGAGAGCTAAAAATGTTTGTAATGATCACATGCTTCCAAACAGTGTTAAAAAACACGCTAAATCAATACAAAGAGTTATCGGGAAGGGAATGAAAAGGGCAATTCACTCTAACACAAAAGGCAATGTAACACTTGCGCGAAATAACGTACATAGCGCGAGTACATAAAGCAAACAAAATTGAAACCACAATAACAAGAAAGTCACGTATTATATGACATGACATATGTACAGATGAATATATTTGTTATGATGAAGACTGTAGGTTCAGTAGTTGTCTGAATTTATCATTGCTCATTTGAGCGACAGTGCTATTAGGAAGCGAATTCCATAACCGAATCACTCGTGGTAGAGCCGAGAAGTTAAATGCTTTAGTGTTGCCGTAAATGCGAGAGGCTTAAATCATTATAAAGTCGTCGTGATGTGCAAGACGCGCGTTCCAGTGGCAAGTTTGGTGGCTTGACTAGGTGAACATATCTATGGAGCAAGGACAGGAGGGCTATGTCACGTCGGCTACTCAGTGATTGAAGTGAAAGGTCGAGTTTTATTTGAGTAATGCTTGACTGGTAGCTGTAATTTCGGGAAATAAATCGACTAGCTCGGTTTTGGATGGCTTCTAACATGTGGATTAGGTATTCATGGTAGGGAGACCATATAGGGGACGCGAATTCGAGCTGAGGGCGTACAAATGATACGAATGCTAATTTACGGATGTTAGACGGGCAATTTCGCAAGTTGCGGCGAATATACCCAAGAGATTTGGAAGCGTTTGCGCATATGGTTGCAATGTGAAAGGCCCAGGAAAGGCTCGGTGTAAGATTTACGCCTAGATATTTATATGCTGATGCCTGAGATACTATATTTGAGTTGATATAATAGGAAAACGTATGAGTTGTTGTTTTTCGCGTGAATGTCATTAGTTGGCATTTAGATGAGTTAAGTTTCATTTGCCAGTCTTCACACCATTTGGTAACGAGATGAAGGTCCTCTTGAAGAATGCGATAGGAGGTCACCTTTGTTTCTTCTGAATATCATTTCCCACCTTGAGAGGTATTATCTGGTTGCCTGAAAAGAAGCGAGGAGCACGCACAAGTGGAAAGAGTTTCGGCGAGTCCTAGATAGCGCAGTGAAAATATATGTGCTGACTAGGAGGGGAATGCCGGCGTCTGCGATCGCTTCGCGTCTCCTTGCTTAGCTTGCAGTGATCGGTCGTAAGTCGAGGTGGGTAGTACCGGAAGGGTAAAAATACTGCTAAAACGCATCCTCAACAAGGAAAATTTGTTCTAGCGATGCCATCTGCGTGCCCAAAGCGCTCGACAACATTATAGTGTCAACCGAAAATTTTTATTCTACATAAAGAAATCCGCTCTCCCCGGCAGTTCCTAGTAGCCAGTGCCATAGAACTTCGTGGGCGGCCATCTTTTATTCATTTCGGAGCGGGGAAGTCTCCGGCAGTTCAGGAAGAAAAAAACCATTTTAATTCAACATATTAGGCCACGTTTAGTGCGTAGACATCACTTTGACGTGGTGAGTTTTTTGTGGTTTTGTGACGTAGCGTGATTGAGAATCAAAGTGGGTGCCGCCCGAAAATTCTTGACCGATAGACTAGGGCTCATGGCGATAAAGGCGTAGAAGCATAAAAAGTTGTATCTCTTTCGTTACACAGACTAATACATAATACATATGTACAGGCTATATCGGGTGGGGAGCTTTCGCTGTTTGCGTTACGTGGCGTGGCACGCAATCAAAGTGCGGTTCGCCTGAAAGCTTTATGACCAATCGTGGAGGGTTTCATGGTGGGCGAAGTGCAATAGAAACAGAATGGAATTGGTTTACCTCGTACCTGTGGAAAAAAAAACAGATAAAATATATAAACAAGATAAGTAAGATAAGCAAGCATGAAGACTTGCCGCATATCTGTCCTGCTTGCTACCTTCTTTTTCCTACGCCGTCATATAGGCTACATCTTGGGCTGAACGAATGAATTATCAGCAGGGACACCTGGCGTCTTCGTTGAAGATTTTAATTTGTACCCGCTTGGTTTTATTACGCATTTTTCTGCTTTCTAGTATACTCGCGCTGCAAACGCCAGAGGGTGCGTAAAGACTTGTACGCTGAGAGACATGCGCCAGAACTTCACAGGAATGGACACCTTTGTTGGGATTGTACTACATTAGGTAACAAGATTGTGACAATCACAACACCTCCTAATTAGCACCAAGCGCTGGAACAGCGGCGTTACTGCTGGTGCAATATGTTCCTCCATGCCGTAAGCTCCCCAACATAAAGAGCGTGGAAGGATACCAGCGTATAGGTATATGTGAAACATATCATAACTAAAATACAAAATATCCCGTGGCTCTCGAAAACGAGCTCCACGTAAGCGTAGGCGCTTTCGTCACGTCGTGCTTTCTAATATTGTCAAGAAGTGGTTAATATTGACACTCTTTGCAGAATTATAGGCGTGCCTTTTGTTAATGGTTTGCGGGGATTTTTGCCCGCGTCTGTGGCAGGCCATTCGTACAGCTCGCCGGAGAGAGCCCATCCACCCGAAATCGGTATTTTCAACTCGGATGTCTGGATCACTTCTTCGCGTGAGGGCCGTTGATGAAGAGGTGAATATCGCTACACCACCCTGGTTGCTCGATTGCTCGTAACCATATACGGCAGTATATGAAATGAAACAGTATAAATCTTTGTCATCTGGCGATAACAGTGTATACGACGCGCAGGTGACAGCGAAGTTCACCTCAAATGATGTCAGAAAATGAGCGAAGCTCGTGCAATTTTTTTTTCTTGATGCTTCGCAAATTGAAATGTATGGCAGATATTTAGGGGTCGCTCCAGAATTCCTGCACTTTCTGCGTGTTAAATCACAGCACACTCGAAGACAAGGTCTACTGGATACGTTGTGATATTAGCTCTATTTAGCGCACCTGCAGCGAAAACGGATAGATTTCATTCTGACGAAATGTCGAAATGAGAGCAGAGAAACCGGGTCATCGCTGTTTGTCTGTCTATAGGCTTGATTACATAATGGTCGGTCGACAATAACAGCCAACACTTCTATTGCGATAGCGATTGCACGGAAACCTCAGGCATATTTCTGCCGCCGGCATCGCCTTGAGGGTATACGTATGTAGGCCACGGACGATAACATCGTCACCCCGCGGTCTATGCTATACGTGCGAGTCAAAGCGCAAGGGTGAGCCAGCGACCGCGTCTCAATCTCGCGTATGCAAGGGAGAGAAGCGGGGAGGAAGCGCGCCGTCTACCGAGGCGGGAAGCACCGGGGGGGAGGGGAGGGAGGGAGGGCGCGTTCTACTCCAGGTAGCCCGGGCGGCCGCGCGCGCTCGCCCGGGCGCGCCCGGCATATTGAAAGCCATCTGCGACGGGGACACACGCTGCCGCGTGCTGTGTTTCCGCGGCTTATAGTTCGTGTTGGTGTGAGACACAGCACGAAGGTCAATGCGCTCGCTGCTGCTGCCGCGCTTCCTCGATCGAGCGTTTTGACAGCGAGTTTCCGCGGTCATCGAGTGAGATGTGTTGATGTTTTCTAGGCGCACGTGACACCATGCTTGTTAATTTAGTTAGCATGCCTATGTTTACAAGATTATACGGGCAATAAAACTACTATCCTTAACTCCGTATAGCTGTCTACTAATTTGCTACCGCAATCGATGCTCCACCTTTCAAGCGAAACTGTCCTACTTTTTTATATGTAACAGGGCTTGCCCAACGGGTCATTTGTTGTCGGGTGCCAAGTGGTAATTCACAAGAAGGGAAGGTTGGGGCGAGCCCATAAAGCCAAGGTGACGAGTGGTTAGCTGATCCTTCGGTGCTTTGCTCCCAAAACCATGCTCTTCTTTTACCGTGCGTGGAACCGGGCGATATTGTTCATGCTAATTACATTCTACTCTGCCACGCGGTGAAGCACATCGATATCTGCTTCCGCTATGGACTGTGAATCAACAGTCTAAAAAATGAGCAAAGGTATAAATCTGTCTATATCTTTCACCCTAACGCAATAATGAGGTAAGAGAGTAGTTTATAGACCACTTTACATCTTGCTTTACTTTTAAGGGCGTAAGGTATTTTACGGTGTAGAGCAGTTTATTTTCGCACCGACAGTTTTGCTGACAGCTGAGCAGTATTTGCCTTGCGTACAGGGATGCCCTCTAATGCACGTTACTAAGTCTCGAATACTGTGCTAACTTCATTACTCTGACACAGAATTGTCAAGTTGTAATTAACCAAAACCTGAACCTTTTCAGGTTCCCAACGATATGTTTCCAACGTTTTATTTATAGCAGTCTAATCCAAGGTCTCACGATAATCTGACAAGCGCACTAATGCGAAATAAGGAAATTTTCAACATGAATGAACAATTTGCTAACTGCCCTCGTAGCCTTTCTCGCGTAGACTGGGAATGATCAAAGAAAATGTCCGTTTATATAGGTAAGTTAGCGCGATGGTCGTTGAAATTCCCTGCCTTTTGCTTGCTATCCCCGTTGGGTAAACGGATTTGTGCTTTAAAAAAGTGAAGCAGCACCATTCAGCCTTTTCTGCAGTAGTTTTGTTAGAGTTGAATATTTCTCACTGGACAGTTCGAATAACTTGCTTATTGTGAAACAACTTTGCTGCACGCCGGCTGCCAGATTTGCTGGACTTGCTTATTGCATTGTTCTCTTCAGAACGCGTTGGCAATGAGTTGCGACTTTCTGTCCCACAAGCTGTCGCGCGGATAACGATCATGGCATATAGAAGAGAAACTTGGACGAGTTGGTGGTGATTCATGTTTCGGAAATTAACTGCGTTAAACAGACAAGGACGAAGGAAAAGGAGAAGCGCCCATGTCATGTTCTTTTTTTCCTTCGTACTTGTCTGTTTTGCGTGGTTAATTTACGATGCCATATAGAGTTCAATTGTGCAAGAGCCAGGTCCGGCCGCAGAGCGCCAAGCGAGAGCGCAGGCATTGGCATTAAAATGTATTTTATTATGGGTTCGTTGCAGTTAAGAATATAGAATCGTATGCACGGTTGTTCCAAGAGGCCTTCGCGCGGTGGTTGCCCACGCTAAATGAGACTACTGGTTATGCGCGCAGACACTATGGAGCCTGTGCACATTGAAGTTGTAAACTTTGTAAAAACACTTAGCTGAAGGGGTTTGTTTTGGGGCTTCAATAAGCGTTTACATTGGAGCAAGTCTGGTTGCTAAAGAGTCGGCTTTACCAAAATGATAGCTAAAAGTAGACAAGAAGATAACCCTGGTCTAGGGAAGATAATAAATAAACAAATAAAATGATCGAAACCTTTCACTATTGCTTAAAGGGGAAAAATACGCTCCATTCCCTCTATACGCATAATACGAACTTTACATGAAGTTCGGAACACATACCTATTTCTATTTTCTAAAAGGAAGAATAAAAACGATGTTGTTGTGCACAATTATGCGTAATGCATCAGATTCTTCGTAATTTACACACACAATTACGGGATGACGGAGTAAGTTGGACAATTACTGCGGAAAATCAAGGGCAAGCTTTCTTTTCTGGAATTTTAGCTCCTGTATGTCCGTGTGAAGGCACTGATGTCAAATAATTTTTTTCCTGGTACGCAGGACGTGTTTTGCACTGGAAATATTTTTTTCCAAGCTTCCTACGTTCCCTCTTTTCCTCATTTTAGATGCAATATGTTCTCAAATCACAGATAAATTATTAAACATAGGCTGAAATGGACACTGAAAATCAGTAACGCTGTGAACGGCTAGTGCGGAAACTTCGCGACAATGAAAGCAGTTCTGCCTCTGTCTCCCCACTTTTTTATTATATTTTGTGACTCAGGGCTCACTCTCTCCCCTTTTCCTCTTTCTATTCCCCTTTCTCCCACACCCAGTGTAGGGTAGCAAACCGGATGCTCTTCTGGTTGACCTCCCTGCCTTTCCTGTCCTTGCTTTCTCTCTCTCTCTCTCTTTGTGGCTCACCAAGACTCCTCTGGCAGGATGAGTGGCTGATTTGAATATATATACACTTTATATGTATACACAGCTTGCGTTCACACTACCCGCCGTGGTTGCTCAGTGGCTATGGTGTTAGGCTGCTGAGCACGAGGTCGCGGGATCGAATCCCGGCCACGGCGGCCGCATTTCGATGGGGGCGAAATGCGAAAACACCCGTGTACTTAGATTTAGGTGCACGTTAAAGAACCCCAGGTGGTCAAAATTTCCGGAGTCCCCCACTACGGCGTGCCTCATGATCAGAAAGTGGTTTTGGCACGGAAAACTCCATATATATTATTGCGTTCACACCTTCTGACCCTGCGATTCCTGAAGGAATCCAAGTGCTTTACAGTGAATATCCGACACGAAAAAAAAAAAGAACCGAGAATCGAGACTACCCTGAAAAATCAGAGTACCACCAAGTCGAATTACATAACGATTTCTTTATGTAGGCTCACTGCAACACCTCATGGGTTTACACATGTTCATGACACTATCATAACGAACTGGACAATGGACGCATCTAACACGGAGCGTCCCCTGTGTTCCAGTGCCATCAAGCTGCCTGCGTTTTCCTCATTTGCTGTAGAGTTTCTTTCATTTAGTCATGTTGTTGTTTTTCTCTCTCTTATTTTGTCCTGCCTACGAATTGCATTGTATGCTGAGGTTTGATGTGCGAAAAACCACGATTTGATTACGAGGTGCGCCGGAGTTGGATAGTGCAGATTAATTCTGACCCCCGCGGGATCTCCAACGTGGCACCAAAGCGCGAGACACGGGCATTTTCGCATTTCTCCCCCATCGAAATGCAGCCTCCGCGGACGGGATTTGATCCCGCGACCTCGTGCTCAGCAGCGCAGCACCACAGCCGCTAAACAACCGCGGCGGGTATCCAGCGTACCTGTGTTACAACTCGAAAATCTGCAGAAAGCTTATCCGAAGCGTATCGAAGCCAGAAACCACCGACTCACGTTTACGCGAAGTTGGTGCGCTCTTAACCCGAGCCGTTGCTGCGGCATTCAAGCGGCTGGGTAAAAACAAAAACGAAGTGTCGCTCTCTTTATTGTTTTTGCCGTCCAGCTCAAAATACTAATTACCTGAAGTAAGTCAGGCAAATCTTGCTTTTACTGCGAAACCCAGCGTTTAAGGAGCCGATGCGTAATGATGCCGTTTGGGTAAACTCTCTTCAAATGCTTCATATTTGCTCTGGCCATTCTGCAAGTAACGTCTGCATATCTTAACAGTCTTATGGATCACCTTATCACACAGATTGCTTTGTGAACTTTTTCATGCTTACTACGAGTCTTTAAACTAAGATCTCCAAAAAAAAAGAAATGTGGCGGAAATTGTGCTGTTGATGTTTTTCCTGGTAGTTAATTCCGAAAGAAGGCGGTGCTATACGTTAGGGTGCTATACTTCGCTTCCTGCGTACCATGCAACGCTGTGGAGGCTAGCCACACGTCTTGCGGTAGCTGCGTTCGTGCCAAGAAATAGTTTCGTTTTAAAACGAAAGCTTCACTACGCCAGCCAGCGAGCCATTGAGGCTCGTCGCGCCGTATGCCGTATGCAGACACCCGTATGCCGTATGCTATATGCCATGGCCGACGAACGACCTTGAGCCGCCGTTGCCTAGCAACGCCGCAACCGCACTCCAACAGATGGCGCCACCGTCGACGCTGCTGCCGTCGCCGCTCGCTCCACCAGATGCGCTCCGCTGTTGTAGAGGGAGATGAGGTATCGCCTCGCGGGGGGGTATATATATATATATATATATATATATATATATATATATATATATATATATATATATATATATATATACATATGTGCTTTGCCTCAGTGTATTTAGTCGTTATGGGGAGCGCGAAAGCGACGCAACAACGTCGGAACGAAGCGAGGAAGAGACAACGCGCTCAAAAGACGCCAGAAGAACGCGCCGCACGACTCGAGAAGCGTCGTAACGAAGATGCGGCTAGAAGTAGTCGTGCCACGTCCAGTAGGGACATTTCAACTGCGGAAGAGACCGCTTTGAGTTCTCGAGAGCGCCGGAATGAGAGCTTGCGTAGACGACCTGCCGAGGATACGGAAGAAGGTCGTGCATGCAGCTCTTGCTTTCGCTATTCAACTAGGGTTAATCAGAGCTAAACCACAGGCAATATTTTTTTCTTCATTTTGCGACAAGTTATGTTAAAAGCGTTTTCTTATATTATTTATTTACGCTCTGTATTGAACGAAGAATGTTTTATCATTTAAGAAATAAACAGACTGTGTTATACGGATATTAATACGTTGCTAACGATAATTTTAGTACATGACCGGGGTTGTTGGAGAAATATGGGAGAGGCCTTTGCCCTGCAGTGGGCGTAACCAGGCTGATGACGATGATGATGATAATTTTACATTATGGTATCTTCCTTCTGACGTTCTCTTTTTTTTAATTTGCAGACCATCGCGGCGTCTGAGGCACAGGCTCGAGCAAACATATCCTGCCACAAAACACGCGAAGTTATGTATTTTTATTACTGAACTACTCGCGTGTCTTCCACGGCATTGCACCATCTGTGTAAAACGGAGCAGAGTAAGGCTCCCCTACTAAGGTATGCCCTAAATTCGGCAGACATTATATGTGTGTTGTTCCGGTGTCCTGGAAGAACTGCATTATTCATCAAGTTTGTATTTAGACGTGATGAGAGGGGCACGCTATAAGCGATATTCGGGCAAACGTTTTATTGCGCGGTTCCATTAAGAGCTAAATGAAAAGCGACAAACCGCCGTTTCCTCCCTCTATATCTAGCGTGATATGAAACGCTTCTACCTTGCTGTGCTGGGAGAAACAAAGGTGGTAGTTTTTTTCTGTGTCCTTTTTCTTATTTGCTAAGGATGGGGCTATGTTATGCGCCGCGTGAATCGAAAGATTGAAGTGTGGGGCTTAATGAAACCCTATGTAGAAGATTACTACTAAAAGCGCTCCAGAAATAGACAAATGTATATCACGAACCGCAAAAAAAGTTTGCCTAATGTCCCGAAACAACAATTGCCAGAAATTCCAAATATAAACATCTTATGCTTGGCGCGTGAGTAAACTGCGAAGAGTGTTAGTTAATGATATATAGCCTTTGAAAAGCACAATTAGTTCAAGCGCATTGTTACAGCTCCCTATCACTGTCAAGAGATTGCCCTTCGGGCAAAAATGCCAGGCTTTCGCAGAACCCATCTAACGGCGATTATGGACGTCCACCCAATTAGTATAATTACATAATAACTTAAATACTATGTAGCTATATTTACTGGCATTCAGATTTTTCAGGGTATATTTTACCTTCGCTTTTCTTCCCCGTCGCATATTCTCCTAAAGCATTAAGGTTTTCAGACGAATCTTTGAAACAGAAAGGGTCAACGCAAGCTGAATATCTAACCAATTTTTATACATATTCACATGGGCCACTTCCTCATTAAAGGAGTCTTGATAAACCATAAAAGTTCAAAAAAATAAACGACGGGGTTGCCCGGAGAATTGATGGGTATGTCAAGAAGCTTCCTCGCTAGCCATTTCTGAAGTCCAATTTTACAGCATGTATACTCCCCCCTGCACTCCTTTGTTTGTCAGTGATAGCGGACCATACTGTACATTAAAAAGCCAAGCACAGGAACTTTGTAAGTTGAGAAACCATAAATAGCGCCAGCACGTACCGAATACCAGAAAAAAAAATCATGTGGGCATAGCTCCCTCATGCATGCGCTCATTGACAACACCAATGCAATAAACACACGACGGCTATTCACTTAGGTACCAGTATGGCGCAGTTTGAATATAATTTAGGAGTTGTCCCGTTTACAACATATAATGACCGTACTGCTGCAAAACTTTCTGGTAATGTGTATTGATGGTTTCTGGTTTGAATGGCACTTCTTTCCGTGGTTTCAACGTGTACTGAACTTCCTCGCATCATTGAAATGAGAATATTTTTGTTTTGTTCGTCTTTGTTTGCATATGCATACAAAATTATCGGTACGCCTTAGGGCATCTATATTTTAGTGCATTTGCTCAAAGATGTCTAGCAAGTGGTTATGATGCTCCAGTTTTTCATGAATACTTTTTGAATGCTCTTGAATAACCTGCATACTCCGTCAGCCCCAAGTACTGCGCAAGTGCTCAATGCTCTCAATTCAGTGCTTGCGAGTCTTGACTAAGCATCATCGCTCACCCGCAGCATTCTATTTGCACTGAGGTCAAACACGACGTGCTATACTTTAACGGTATACTACTACGTACTGCAACGTACTGCTAACGACCACTGGC
The DNA here is from genome assembly GCF_038994185.2 of Dermacentor albipictus. Classification (NCBI taxonomy): domain Eukaryota; kingdom Metazoa; phylum Arthropoda; class Arachnida; order Ixodida; family Ixodidae; genus Dermacentor; species Dermacentor albipictus. The sequence goes on along the minus strand of NC_091830.1, from coordinate 21,821,400 downwards.
CCCTTGGTCTTCAAAGGTGACTTAAAGGCACATCACAAGCTATGAAGGAGCACCAAGATTGACTTCAAACAGCAGATTGACGGCAACCCAATGTGTCAGAGGGGCACTTCTTTGGACTTGACTTATTTCAAGGCGCTTTGCTGCGTGTGCAGATAGAGTTCACTCCCTCCCGTTTTCCGATCCTCCTTTCCCTTCCTCCAGTGTAGGGTAGCAAACCAAATGCTCGCCTAGTTAACCTAGAGCACTGTACGGGCCGTTCTTTCAGGCCCGACTCGAGCCCAAAAGAGCTTTGCGGTGGTCCACCTCAGCCTGACTTGGAAGTTTCAAATCTGACCCGTACCCAGCGTGGGCCCGAAATATTTGGGCCCAGCCTGACCTGGCCTGGCCCACTTCGGCCCGTTGGCCATTGACCGTTAAGGGAGCATGCTCCAATTTTGGCTAATTGGGAATATACCATCCGCGGCACACGATATTTTCTAGAGATAGTTTTGACACTGCGTCCACACGGCTGCGCCCACTCTAGATGCTGTGGGGAACTAGCAACACTGAATCACATTATGTGGTACTGCGAGGCGTACAAGCATCCTCCTAACCTGCTGGCCTCTCCCTCACCTGAAGCATGGGAGGCGGTGCTGCGCAGTTCTAGCCTGGACAGGCAATTCCAGGCCATAGAACGAGCTGAAGAGGTCGTCGTCAAACATGGACGGAGCGCCATCTGGCCAGCCTGAAGAAACCACGCCTGATCACCCCCATTAACGCTGACGAAATGAAGTTCTTTCTGCCGAACGTAGGTAGTTTTCAAAAGTCACCAATAGCATATACGGCCTGATTAAGGGCCTGACGGAAACCCGGGCCTATTGCGGGACTGATCGAAGCCCCAGCACGATTTATGCCCGAAGCTGGTTGGCCTGAGCCCGGCCGGGCCCCAAATAGAGATAGCTCACCGGTCTCAAGCCCTGCCCACGGGCCGGGCTGGGCCTGGGCTTTCGGGCCGGCCGGGGCCCGTGCAGTGCTCTAAGTTGACCTCCCTGCCATTCTTCTCCTCACTTTCTCTCCTCTCTTTTGCCATCTTGTCAAACAAGAATATGCCTGCAATTTGTAAAATATATACGCACCAGTTTGGGACAACTGTTATCAAAACAAAATATATCTATTTTGTTCTTCTCATTATTTGCGAGATTTCATTCGCGTCCTCGCTTCACTGTTCGCATGTTACTCAACCAAAACTTCTTACATCTTTCCTAGTCAGAAAACCTCCCTTTTATTGCTCAGCAGTCTGCCCTAACTGCAGGCGACATTAACATCTAAGAGCCTATACAGTGGCGTATTTCACGTTAGTCCGCTGACGCTATCCGTCCACGATATTCACGAATTATAAACTTCCACTTCGAACAATTTATGATAACTCAAATGGAAGCGCATTACTTTTCGAAGCGAGATCAGGATGCCTTAGGACACGCATATATAAAGCGAGATATAAAAAGGAAAAAGTATGTGCTTGGTGCGGTAAAATTAGGGAAACAATGGAGCATGTTTTCTTAGAATGTGAAGACGTCTACCCAGTGATCGATCCAGGCACCACAGGACTCCTTGAATTTCTTGGGTACAGCGAGAGCAGGGGAAAGTAAACATGTCCGCAATAGAGATTAGTAAGAGGCGATTGGAATATTGGTGGAAGTAGGGAAACGACATAAAATGGAGACGTACAAAAACGAAGTTCGCTATAGGGGGTCAGAAAATTTGGTTATGGGAATTCATCGCGCGTTTCTTTTCTATGTGTTTCTTTTATTTCTATTTTTATTTTCTTTGTTTTTTAACCCAGGTAGGACATTAGGCAGCATAATAGAAAGACCTTGGTGACGCAGCCCACCGCCCCGTTCCAAAGGGGACGCTCATAACATCCATCCATCCATCGGAGCGCAAAAGAAGATTCCCGCTGCAGTACACGCCTCATACATAACTGGCTTCAGGGGTGGCAGTACCTAGTGTCACAGAGTTGATTAAATTGGAAACGCATTTATACCGTTGACAGCCATCGTAAAATGAATGGTGGCAAATTAAAAAAAAAGCGCTTTGCACCTATAAAAACCGTGGTAAACGAAAGCTACCTAATAGAAGAGCCAGCGTGGGTTTATGCATATGGTTTGAGCTATTCGAGTAGGGCATACGCTTCCTGCATCGGCGTCTGCGTAATCGAGAAAAGACGTTCTAACACCACCTTGAAAGGAGCCTGGCTTCGCCGCACCCACAGTGTCCACCTGGACGCATCAAAGGTACAGTTGTAGAGCAAAGTAAGTTCGTGATTTTTGTTCCATTGACGTCGCGCCCGGAATTAAATCAATAAAGATCCCTGATTACTGGCTTTAACATACCAATTGCATGTGACGGGCTACGAGGAAATGGGGTTATAGCGAGGGGTGGGGGGCGCGTTACGTGTTAATTTTGACCATCTAGGGTTCAATAACGCACACCTAAGTATAAGTACACGAGGGTGTTTGCAATTTGCCTCCACTGCAACCCTTGCGTAACAACTTCTGAGTGTAAGCTGGCTCTGTGCCTGGACTACAATGCTCTGCGCCCGGCGTAGGACCTAAGACTTTTTACGGTTGCTTCAATAGCAATTCTCTCGCATACTATCGATGAGGTGACGCAATGAAGCCGAGCCGTCCAGGACACCTTGACAGTCGGAATCCAGAGAAGTGCACATAATTTTCTTTGCGTATTCTCAAAGAACGGCGAATCCATGAGTTTACAACAAATGTTGAATAGATCGCCTCCCAAGTAGGCGCATAGCCTGAAGTGAAGCGGCTGATAGGCTTGCTCGCGACGCATTAGGCCTTACAGGTCGACAAAGTAGGCTCCTCGAAACCCTCGACATGTAGCCATCGTTTATTTGTTTGATCTGCTAAAGTTCAAACCTCGATGGTTGTCAGAAGATCGCAAGGAAATCCCATGACGTCCCCCAACAGCTATTCTGCTGCAAGAACAAAAAATGTAAAAGTGCAGCGCAGTGAAACTACAACTCATAAGAGTAAACACGCCGGCTGATTGGACGCCTCTATGGCTCAGAAAAGAAAGTGCACTAAATTTCTGTCGCACCTCGTCGATGGACGCGCTGCCCTCATTTTACGGCTCGCCTCGCTGGAATCGCGATGTTGACACCCGACGCTGAGCTACTACGACGGCACCCTGACCATGTACCAGCTATACTACTCAAACAAAATGCAGTGTGATGACGTCAAAATCGATCCAAGTAGACCAGGGGTCAAAGACACTACAAACACATCTGCTTCGCACAGCTCCTAGCAACGTGTACAGATCGCGCGCCTGGCCCGGTTCGCTTCGCGAACACCGGATGCGCAGCCCCAGCAGTTCACTTACGTCGATATCCAGGCAGGTCATCGTGATAAGCTGTTCTTAGTTTCATTCTCGTGACAGATGTGGCTGTCCTTCACCGTAACCTTAAGAGGTTTCCCTATATTAATAACCTTTCATCTGATCGTATTTTGTACTGGCTTCGTTGTGGCTTTATATTTTTTTATTTCAGCTGCCAGTTAAGTTTCGGCTTCTACGAGACATAGTCTGGGTGCTTGTTTCACATCCAGATAGTGAAAACACACCCCTCTCCCTCCCCCCCCTCACTCCATCGTTCTTTCTTTTTTATTTCTTACACAATATCTTTTTTTTTTTCTTTTTGCAATCGGAAAGCCACGCGGCCCTCGAATTGAAGGTGAGGACGTCAGCATTCACTGTTCTTGTCACGGTACACCATTAGAGTCGGGTTACCCTTTTCTTGGTACGTGCGTGTGTGTGTGTGTGCTCGATGAAAAGAATATGATAACATAAGTGCTTTCTCATGTTGCTACGATTCGTGATTTCATTTGTCGTTGTAACGTGCGTCATTGGACCCAAGAAAGACCACTACGCCTTCGTGGCCCTCCCAAAGCTCGAGTCGATTGTCCACCCGCGCTAGGGTTTTTGAAAGTACGAGCAGTTGTGAAGGTTTGATAAACGCTGAATTTTGTGCCTTGCGTCACTGAGCTTTAGGCGAAGGATTTTATTTCTTTTCTACTAGAATAGGCAGCCCCAGGTTCCGTTGCAACGGGCGCTGAATCATCCAAGCTACATTTGCGCTACCGAACATCTCATAATTCCTTAACAACAGTGGCTACAACAATAAACATGTACAATGTTACATCGTCGCGTCATTATGGGTTTTAGCATTGGGAATGGCGTCACTTGTGTGGGCGAAAACTCTTGAGCAAGAGCGTACGAACCTCAGGCTCACCAAAAAACTGAACTTTCTGGTAATTCAGACATACATGCTGAAATTAACGACTGCGCTGGAAATTTAGCAATGCCAAGTTTATAGATTGCAGTCCTCAATTTTAAACTTTATTTACGAGGGGAGAAAAAATACCATTGCCTTTATTCAGAACCAGTTCTAGCGTAATAATTAGGTTATCGTGGTTAGTATTCCAGATAGCTGAGGCATGTAGCAAGCTATGCGCTTCAAGGTAATCGGGTTTCGTAGCATCCAAAGCGGATGTGCACGAAACAACAAGGCCGTATAAACATTCGAAGCACCGATGGCGTATCAACTTGGAGCCATTTTGCCATGTCTCTGTCTGACGGAAGAAACACACGGTGAAGCGTTTCCTTAATTTAGCTTGAGTTGCTTTATCATTCGCTCTCATCTTTATGGAGGTGCAGAAGTGAAAGTCTTACGGATACTTGATGCGATATTCATGTATGCGTTCTGTCCTCTTCGTAATACGCAGTGCCTCCATGACTACTGGTATTTCTACCCAATCAAAGGCATTTTCGTAATCTATCAAAGCCATATAGAGGGGCTGGTTGCACTCAACGAATTTCTCAATTACCTACCTGGTTACCTCATATGATCCATTGCAGAATACCCATTCCTGAAGCCAGCCTGTTCTCTGGGTACTAATGTCCACGGTAGCCCTGACTTTATTACGAATTACCTCAGTGAATATTTTGTACAATACCGAAAGCCGGTAAATGGGACTATGATTCTTAATTCTCTAATATCTGCCTTTTTATGTTCTACTACAACGTCACTGCTCATTCGACTTCTTGGTACACTTGAAATATTGAGGCATTGTGTATTAAGAGTGGCCAGGTTATCGAGTATAATTTTCTCACCTTCTTTGATTCAATATACGGTTCCATATTCTCTTGCCGCTTTTTTGCTCAACGCCATCGCTAGTGATACTTGAAAACTGCTGTATCCTCTGCGTCGTTACTTCTAATCAAGGTGGCGGGGCTGCTATGGATACTGTGCAGTTCAACAGAGACTTTTCTATGCTGCTTTGACTATATCACCGAAAGTTCTCACCACACTACTTTGCTCAATGTTCACTGCATACAACTTGCTCTATCCTATGATTATAGGTATGTGTACGAGATGTCCGCGTCTGTATTTGGTACAGGCTACTTGTTTCCAGATACAAGTCTAACTAATGAAGGCCACGTGTATAAAATGATTACGTAAAAACACGCTCAAACTGAAAGATAGCACATAAACACACTAGAAGTCGAGCCACATAAATAGTTAAATCGCAACCTGCCTTCAAGTCACTACACACGCTAGAGGCAGCGCACCAAAAAAGTGTTAGATGAATCCGTGTTTGTTTTTTGTGTCCATGCTCCTGTAACAATGTCAGTAAGGTGCTTTTCTTTTATCTATAAGACTGTCTGTTGTTACGCCGCGATTAGCCTTGGTACCATCAGATCTCCTAAAACATTTTTATTCTTTGTGATCAATTTTGTACTTTGTTTTATTGGCCGTTTTTTCTGGGTTCTACTTTATTGTTCTGCTACAATTCATTTGACTGATTAGCTATCATAACTGCTTTTGTACCAGCGGTCACAATACAATCTTTGACCATGGAACCTCAGTCTGCATACTAAATACCCTTAAGATTATTGAGGTTTTAATACTGAATGAAGTTTTTGAATTTGATTTAAAAATCACTGAAACGTCAAGTGAAGTGATATAACTAGACAAACAAAGAATAGCTTCACAGGAAGGCACATGAACCCAGAGGCAGAATGCAACTAACTCAGCACAAATAATACGCGTACAGTAAACTGCACAGCCCTTCTTTAGGAAGTATGTTTGGGTCGTTGTTACTATGCCCAACAAACCGTGCTTAACTGTCTCGACTTCCACAATAAGGCTGCGTCTACGCCAAAGGACATTTTGCGCTGTCCGCTTCTTTTACCCCACAAAAGATAAGTGCAATGTCCTTTGTATACGGCCAGTCACTTCGGCTGTCAAGCATTTCGCAGTTGCTTGTCATGTCATCGCCCGCTTCGAGGGCGTGTCAGCTAATATGGCGAAGTTGACCGGTCGCAACTCAGTAGTCCCTCGTGTGTTCATATTTGGTTATCCTCGCTCGAAACTTAAATGCATTCTCGCAAACTGATTAGCATTTCGTAAAGCTGATCTGCCAGAAGCGAACGGTGTGAATTTCTTTACGAGCAAACCGACCCACTCAGAGCACATGTCATTAACGCGGATTGCAAAAGGCGTGAATTCGACGCTGTCAACGACTTCGATGACGACGAACGACCTCAAGGAATCCTGGCTATCCAGCTACTTACAATTTTCTTCGCGATAGATTGAATGCCAGTGGGCATGAGATGCACACCATTTCCAGTAATCGTGTCGCTTGAACTTGTGGAAGTCAGCCCAACGAGGTGGTCGCCGGGGCCACGGTCTATTTAGGCCGGCATACCATGCTGCCGCGGGTCTCCGGAGCGGCAAATACACAGAGCATTAGCATGTTGCTTATCTCCCGCTACATGTTCGTGTGTCCACTTCTTCGCCGGCTTCGGACGTGATCCGAAGCCGCGCCGCTACAAACTTTTGCTTGACGCAACAAAATGTAGATGTAATATGGTGTAATGCTACGGCGGTTCAGGAGAAGCGGCAACAGCCGGAGTATTGAAGCACCGTTGAATTCCCAATTTGCTGATGCCGCACATTATCACGAGTCTGCCACTCACTGATGCCCTGCTTTTGATATTGCTCGTCTAATGCGACCAACGCTGATGAACAATAGAAGCGAAGACGTGCGAAATCCACTGCCTTGTACTTGCTTCGTACTTGGTTCGTGGTATTTACACTCCGTCTACCAAACTTAATCAGATAAAGGGCGTTGTTTTCCTAGCCTGTGAAAAGCGTCGCTTCAGTTTCTTTGAAGCGAGGGAGCGCGCAGTCGATGTTGACTCAGCGAGGCGATGAAAGATATGAAGGGAGTCCTCGACTGTCGAGACAACATCGTACCAGAATGTGCTTCCCTTTCTTTTATTAAAGTTTATTCGTGTTTCCCTCCCTCTTTCCCCCCTAAACGTAAGTGTTCCACTCTTTCCAGATCGCATCCACGCACATGCGCGGGATTGGAAAAAGTAAATTTAAGAAAAAGAAAATCAAGCATCCAGTGTATGCGTGCAAAAAGTTTGCGTTTGTGTTTAGAAAAAACTCAATGCTGAGTACAGTGTAAACAACAGTGTCAACAATACAGTGTTCAGCTCACATGCGAAAACACACAAACCAAATACAAAGTGGGAGAAAAACTAAGTTTATATTAAACCGTGCAGTCCTGCTCACAACCTTGTCCTATGATAATTTATCCACGTACTAATTCAGTATATAGAAGAAACCAATATTTTTGATTTCTTGAGCAAAGGCTTCTATTATTTCACATTTCACCTCAGATAATGGTCGGTCATTGCAGTGTGCTATAGATGACGGAAAAAGAGAGTGGTTGTGAATGTTGCTGTAACTTTTAGGTAGCCGTATTGTCTTGTGGTGGTCAGTTTCTGAGGAGTGCCTGAACGGTTCAGACAGACGCTCTGTTCTGGATATTTTTTAATGATGGTCATGATATAGAAGATATGCTTTTTATTTTCATCATTTTCAAGAAGACGACGATTACACAAGTTTTTTTTTCCTTTTGTCACGGCCATGGGGAGCACCCTAAGCGGGGATCTACTTCTGGTACCAGATTTGTAGCTGCCTCGGTTCCACCTTTCTGTGTTCTTTGAGAATTAATGTGTTGTCAAATGCGCATATAATACGGCTTACACTAGTCGCCAAAACATTTAGATCCACAAAGATATTCAGGGCGTTGGTGTTGCAGGAAATGCTTTCTGAGTACCTTTAAGATTGGAAAGATGCGATAATTAAACAATTTTTTCAGGATGGCGTTTACTGCATATGTGTATGTTTTAAACAACAAAGGTAATACAGGTAAAGGCGCAATGTGATTAACCCTGGTTGAACATGCAAGAAACAATGGTAATAAGGGCCCTGCCTTTGTCTGGAGCTCGACGAAGACAGGTTCCGCCCTAATAATAGTAAGGCATCACGAAAGACATGCATGAAAGGTGGTACTTAAAGCACACGTTTTAGAACAGGAGCACCTGTGTCTTTAGCCTCCTCTTTCGTCCACCAGTTTTGTGCTGCTTAATGTCGAAACAAATACCTCAATCTTCCATCCTCGTCTGACGTAAGACCCTGAAGAAGGCAAGTCCCTGAGCCAAAACGCTGGGTGCCATAACAACTAGTGTTCTATCACGACCACTTTTAGTAGCGGACCGACCACACTAAGAGATACCATTGCACAGCCTGTTCATCTTGAAAACACAAAGCACCAATCAAATTGTCAACAAGATTTCCGTATGCGGATGTCGCAACGGACGCAACTGCCAGTAATCTGGTTCGCCCTTACAGCAGATATTTTACCTTGTTAAACGCCATTCCTCCCAACTTCTGACTATCAACAATAGAAACACAAATGTCGACCGTTCATGTTTTGAGAGTAGTATAAGTGGTCTGCGGGGCAGCTCTGCCCACGACATCTTGGAGGGGCAAAGAGGTGTTTACACTTACCTGAAGTTTGCGGCCTCCTGAAAGGCACTAAAACCGAATTGTCGCCCCTGTAGCCTCGGATTTCATCTAGTGAGACAGCAAAGACTGCACTGGGCCACTTTCTCCCGTTTGTTTGCTTTGTTTTTGATTTCCCATGGACAAAAGAAGCCGCTTCTGAGCCTGGGCGCGCGAAAACGGCCACACAGAACGACATGCCGTACGTCATCATTTGCGGCAAGCCAAGGTCTAAAGCCACGCGCAGGTAAGCTCTCTGCGATTGGTTGTTTCTGTTCCTATTCCTTTCGTACTTCGTACCTGACGTCACCTGATTAGTGCGGCCTTCCTCGCACAACTTCCATCGTAAAGTTGCCACGTGCGGTCGCACAGAGTGCGCCCATCCATGACAGACACCCCCACCCTTTCCGAAAAAAAAAACAGTTGTTTTTTAGGCTGTTTTTCTGCACGGACATCGGCTCCAATGCCGCAGCACGTTGTCGATGTTCACCTGTTCGTCAGCTCTGATTGGTTAACAGAGGGACCTGGGGCTGCATGCCTGTTCGGCGATGAAAACGCCTACAAAGCGAAATCTGAGAATACTGGGGGGAAATTTCATGGCGTCCTAAATAGGCAGCCTTGTTTAGCACGTTACTTGCATCTTTGTTGGCATCTTTATGGACTCCCTCATTCATATATTCATTCCTTCATTCATTCATTCTTTCATTCATTCATTCATAGTAGCTCTTGCTTCATTCAATTATACAATCAATCATAGTAGTTGTTCCTTTATTCATCATCATCTCGCTGTTACAGCCTATTATGGGGAACCCCGTAACAGATACAAAAGAACACACATATGGATAGATGAGATGGACAAGATGTATGTATGTGTGTGTGTATGTATGTATGTATGTATGTATGTATGTATGTATGTATGTATGTATGTATGTATGTATGTATGTATGTATGTATGTATGTATGTATGTATGTATGTATGTATGTATGTATGTATGTATGTATGTATTGTAGCGTTCCTAACTAGAACGGCAACAGAAATGACATCATCTAAGTGAGACGGGTGTCGTCCGCCATTTTATTCCAACTTCTTCCTTCTCACTTCTCCCCTAGCACCTTCCTTCGTCTTCTTTCATGCGTCCAGCGCAGACCGCTTCACTCTTCCGGATTTCTTTTAATTACACCTCCTGGGGTAATACTTGAATACGTTTCCAATAGCGGCGCACTCCGTTTGGCCCGAGGCTCCGGCGTACCAGACATTCTTCAATATTCCATGCTGGCATGCAGTCTTAATAACTTGAAATGGTCCGCAATATTTTGAATTTGAGGGCACAGCTCCTTTCCTTACAAGGACATAGTCTCCAGGCTGTATGTCCGGTATCTCGCTACTGTGCCTTTTATCAAAGTTTCGCTTCATGCGGCGCTTGTAGATCTCCTGTTCTTTGACAGTTTTCCTTACTTCCGCAAGTTCGAGGTTCTCTAGGAGACCTAGCTCACGATCTGCAGGAAGTATGGGCGCTGTACCTGAAGTTACAAAATGAGGGCTGCAGCCTAAACTCGTGGTGTATGATCTGTTGTGATGCTTCACAGCGGCCTCGAGACAGCACTTCCAGCCACCGGCAAAGTCTGGATACATCTTCAGATACTGTTTGATGTCTCGTATGGCACGTTCCGCTAGGCCGTTTGCTGCCGGGTGGTATGGAGAAGAATACTTTATCATGATGCCGTGCTCCTGGGCCCACTTTGATAATTTGGCACTCCGAAAAGCCGGCCCGTTGTCGCAGACGAGCGTCTTTGTGTGTTTAAAACACTCAGCTTTGAGGAGGTCTATTACGCTGTTTGCGTCTTCTTTGCCAGCTTTAGCCGCAATCGTCCGTGTGCACTCATCTATGGAGAGCAAGAAAGCTTGCGTTCGCTTGACTCCTTCCCCCTTCTTTTTGAGCTCCGCGAAGTCCAAATGAATTACTTCGAACGGGATGCTTGAATATTCAGGGTTTGTCATAACGTCTGTCGATTGCTTGAATTTAACTTTGTTCACCTGGCAGAGGTGGCATGTGCGGATGTAATGGCTGATGTCGTTTTTCATGCCCGGCCATGTGAATCTCATGAGCAATTTCTTATAAGTGCGCCAGAAGCCATCATGTCCACCTGATTCAGGGGTGTCGTGGTATAGATGAAGAATCCTTGGAATCATAGTTGGTGGTACGTGATACCTTCCATTGATAAACTGGAGCTCTTCTGTACCTTCCCATAGCTTAATATGATTGATTGTATCCGGATTATTGCTTGATTCCTGTACAAGTAATCTTGATAGTGCGTCAGCGTCAGTGAGGAGTGGGCCAGGACGGTGCGAAATTACGAAATCAAATTGTTGCAGATAGTTCACCCATCTAGCAATGCGGCCTCTTGGCTGGGCCATGCTCAGAAGTTGAGTCAATGCTTGATGGTCCGTGAAAAGTATGAATTTGGCACCTTCCAGGTAAGTACGAAAGTACTGCACAGCTTTTAGGACGGCCAGAGCTTCCTTTTCTGTGGTACAGTAATTGATTTCGGCGGGTTTCAGGGTATAGCTGTAGTACCCCACGACGTAGTGTTTGGTTTGATCAGCTTGTTTGGATGGCTTCTGGTATAGAACTGCACCGGTAGCATAATGTGATGCGTCCGTGTTCAGCACGAAAGGCAAGGAAAAATCTGGTATTCGCAAGATGGGTTCCGACGATATTAGTTTTACAAGCTCACGATAGACAGCTTCGCACTTCTCGTCCCAATGAAAAGGCACGTCTTTCTGAGTTAAACGTGTGAGGCACCTTGTTCTCAGTGCGTAGTCTTTGATAAATGCCCGGAAGTGTCCTGCAAGGCCAAGAAAAACGCGCAGGGAGTGCACATCATAAGGCTTTACCAGCTTGGAGATTCTCTCTACCGATTCTTGCTTGGTGCTTTTAGTCTGTCCATCAAACACCCTGCCAAGAAATACTACGGTATCTTGAAAGAACGCACTTTTCTTGAAGTTGACTTTGAGTTGGGCAAGACTGAGGGCATGAAGAACTTTTGAAAGATGACTACGGTGTTCGTCCTTTGTCTTTGAGTAGATGATGATGTCGTCGATGTACACATTGCAAAATGTGCCCAGGTAAGGTTTCAGAATGTCGGTCATAATCTTCTGAAACCACGCAGGGGAGTTTTTCCAACCAAATGGTAGGCGGTTGTACTCAAACAAGTCAAATGGGGTTATGAACGCGGTGTACTTCTTCGTTTCTTCACTTAGTGGAATCTGCCAAAAGCCCTTGCAGAGATCTATTCGTGAAAACCAATGGCAACCACCGGTTTCGTCAATGATGTCGTCGATTCTCGGCATTGGATAAGGTATCAATTCAGTTTGACGATTGAGAGCCCGGTAGTCTGTGCAGAGGCGGAATGTCCCGTCTTCTTTAGGTGCAATAGTGATAGGAGAAGCAAATGGGGATACAGAAGGCCGGATGATACCTGCGTCTAACATTTCTTGCAACTCCTTTTTCAGCCACACCTTTTTATCTCTGGACATATTATAGGGGGTTCTACGAACCACTGTTTTATCTGCGAGCTCGAAAGGAACGACATGGGATTTCATTGCTGGGGGGTAGCTTCCTATGCATGTAAGCTCTGGGTACTTAGTCTTGATGTCTTCGTGGTGAAAAATTAGCCTTGATATACTAGGTTCTTCACCAGGGTCTTCTGTTCTTATCGTGTCTTCGGCCATTACCTTGTCATCCCAATAGAGGTTCATCTTAAGTTTTTTCATGTCTGGACGGGACAAAAGAAAATCGTAGGTGACATTGGGAATGGCCAATACGTCACTGGTAATAGCATTTCCTTGAAATTCAATAGCCAGGGTTACCCATTCGCTATGCATGGTCACTGACCCATCGTAGGCATGGACACGCAATGTTCTACCAGCGTGCAGACGACTGGCATCCACTCGAGTCTTGTTGATAATAGATACCGAAGCTCCACTGTCAACGAGAGCCTTCACTTCAATGCCATCTACCTTAATGGGGGCGTACAATAAGCTTGACGACACCAAATATACTGTCTCACTGAAGCTCTTTTTCTGGGGCTTGTGATGCACGGTAGACAGATTATGTGGAAGTAGGTTGCCGTGAACTGCGGTAATTGGTTCTTCACCATCCTCACAGTCATGATTTACGCTTCCCAGAGATTTGTTTATGAAGCTGTGTTCACATTCAGTTGACGGCAACGACTCTAGATTAGAATCAAGTTGCTCTGTTCTACCATCTGGCTGTCTTCTCGATGTAATTCTTGGCACTGAGGTCTGTAGAAAGTTCAGAAGGTCATCAAACGTTCTTGGACCTTTGAGCTGGACATGACAACGGATCTCGATACACAACCCTTGCGTTATCAAAGCTACAACAGCAGAAGACGACAGCTTCGGTTCTGCAGAATACAACAGGCGACGCTTCTCAAGACAGTACTCAAGCAGAGAGCCACCTGTATAACTGAACCGCAGTGCCGCATCCCATCTTTCTACTGCGTTGCCTTCGAAAGCCCCTAAAAAGTTGCTTTTACACAGTTCCCAACATGTTGTTCCATAATCCATGAGTTGCACGTCATACCATTTTCTGGCTATACCGCCCAAATAGCGGCGCATATGCAAAATCTTTGTGTCGTCGGAGTGCCACAGATTCTTGTCACAGGCGTACTCGAAAAAACACAGCCAGTAGTGTGCATTTTGCGATTTTCCTTCAAAAACATCTGGTTCAACAATACTTCGTGCTGACTGCTCTCGACTAAGCGCTTGGACGAAAGTTCTCATTATTTCGATCTGTTGTATAATGTTCCTTTGCAGTTCCATAACACTCAAGTCTAGGCTCACCTTCCCGGCAGGCGTTTCCTCTTTGAGGGTGCCACGTCGTATGGGTTCCAGAACGAGTTCGCTCAGTGTCTGCAGTTGTAGATTCACTGTCACCGATCCTGTTTGCACGAGGGCTTGGCGGCTGATTGCAGCTTGTTGCAGTACCACGTTGATCAGCGCGGTAGAACTAACTTCAAGAGGAAGGTCCGTCGCTGGCTCACCGTGCACTTGGTATCGGGTGAACACAACAGACTCTGATGACGCCTGGTCGACGAAAAACGTCACCCGCATCGCTGGTCTTCGAAAACTGTCGGCTGCGCCAAGATGTAGCGTTCCTAACTAGAACGGCAACAGAAATGACATCATCTAAGTGAGACGGGTTTCGTCCGCCATTTTATTCCAACTTCTTCCTTCTCACTTCTCCCCTAGCACCTTCCTTCGTCTTCTTTCATGCGTCCAGCGCAGACCGCTTCATGTATGTATGTATGTATGTATGTATGTATGTATGTATGTATGTATGTATGTATGTATGTATGTATGTATGTATGTATGTATGTATGTATGTATGTATGTATGTATGTATGTATGTATGTATGCATGTATGTATGTATGTATGTATGTATGTATGTATGTATGTATGTATGTATGTATGTATGTATGTATGTATGTATGTATGTATGTATGTATGTATGTATGTATGTATGTATGTATGTATGTATGTATGTATGTATGTATGTACTTGTGTGCGTGTAGAAATGTGTATGTCTGTGTGTGTTACCCATTCATACAGTTATTAGTACACAAATGTAAGTTCGTACGTTGTATTTGTGCATGTATAGATACTCAGCAAAGGATCCTATACGTTGCCACCACGTCTGCGATAGACGACCTAAAGACTCATCTGTAAGCAGGTAACGTTTTTTTAATGCGTTCGCATTCAATGTCAAGGTATTTCAGGGCCACTCTGTCTATGTCTCTGTCTACGTTTGTATCTAGCAGTTTTCACGCGTACCTGAGTCGCTGGGTAGTCCACGGCTTAATGACTGGCACATCAGGCTGCTTTTCTGAGGAAACAGCATTCGAAACCAACCTTCGGACCAACTTGGGTCACTGAGTACGGGGCAATGTCTACACACGTGGCACACTTCCACGATCCTTTTTCACACCGACATAGGGCACTGTGAATGCGGAACTGAATAGATACATCTCTTGAACGAACCCCTGTTGATCGAAACCCTTTGACACCGTATTAGAGCACTTCGCATGTGCCATTAGGTCTGTGCTAGTCTTCAATGCACCTCTTTGATGGCAACGCGCGCCACTCTTCAATGAAAGTCTTTGACGCCAATGCATTAGCCAGCTGCGTCATGAATGCACTGGGCACTTGGCGCTCTTCAATGAACCACTCGCCAACTTTGGCCACTGATTATGTGCCAGTAGGTGCGCGGCATGCGAGGGAACAATTCTCAGCGTTAGCAGGTGCCGATGCGCCACGCTTCTCGCCTCGGCGGTTACACGCGAAATTCTAGGCCGCACCATTAGATGGCGCTTTTTCAGAGTTCGCACGAACCGATGCACCGTGCATTCCGGAAGCCACACGCAGGCTTCGCGGCGGCACCGTTAGATGGTGCAGAGTGTTCCTAAAGGAAACGCGAATGAAGAGTGCTGCTGCATTACACGCACGGCATATAACGCATTTCGACTCTGGCAACACATTTTGTGGCCATATTCAATGCTAAACGCATTATTGTAGAGGGCCATCGTGAGATGGCTTCTGCCGATATTTTTCTTATTGAACATTTCACTCTTCGTGCTCTATTGTAGAGATTTACTGAGTGCTTATTGTTTGCGCTCTTCATGAAAGGTCTGAGCTTTTTTTGTTTCTTTCGTCATCTGCGGAACTCACTTGCACACGGCAACCCAGATGCGTTGCCCAATATTGACCGTCCCTTAAAGCCACGCCCTCTTGTCGTACTAGGGTTTCCCAACTGTTATCCATAATGCTGCTCATGGCGGGGATAAAAATATGCTCGCCTTTATGCGGTCGTAACCGTTACGGTACTTCCGCGATGCTCGACATGTCTTGGACGAGTCTGACCTTGGAATTACAGATGAGGCTCGAGTATACCGAAATTTCGAGTATATAGGCTGACCCACCAAATAATGAGAAAGTCCTTTGTATCCACGACAAGGTTTTAGTGGAACTCTACATACTCGTAACAGAAAACGGCACAAATATTGACGAAGTCCCTAGAGTCTCGGAATCGCTTCTCCAGTGTGAAACACACTAGAAAATTCTAAAGACATTTTGCACACAAGACTGCTGCTACCATTCCGGGTACTTCCAAATGTCGGTGGTGGACTTGGTTCGAGAGCCAGCTTTAGAAGGAGAGGTCGCAGTTTCGAAACTTGCCTTTGCTTTTACGTCGCGAACTTTTTTCAATGCTGCAAAGCAGTGTTTCGCTGTAGCCAGCCAGAAAGGAGAACCTGAACAAGGGTCTCCATTCACTGTCCGCCTTTCATCGCCTTGGACACGACGCCGATTGAATGGAAGCTTCATGGAAGAATTAGTAGCAAACAATGGGTGAGCTGGTCCCCTCCAAGCCCCGGTACATGAGATCGACCCTCGCCACTGATTGGCTGATGCAGTTCCTAGCCTTCGCTTCATTGTACCTAATTGGCTAGACGGAGCACCTTCTTTAACTATTAGATGCCTCGAATATCATGATTAGTTAGGCCTTGTATGGCAGTACTCTAGAGCGAAGCCGTTATTTCAACTGAAAACTAAACGGAACATGCTTCCGGCGTTAAATGAATGCGCAGCTTTTAGTTGAGACTTTGCCGTATGCGTTTCAGAAAATCTGTATTAATTACCTAATCATAAAGCACGTATTTCCTTTAAAATAATAATGGGGCTCTGAGTGCTTGTTTATAACGTTGCAAACGTTATACACGCCGCCAAGAATTTGTTAAATCATCCCCAATCTTATTTTTCGAAAGTCATTTGTGAGATGGGAATTTCTTTAGAATAAGCTGCCATAAGCGCTGTTCAGCGGTGATATTCGTTTAATCGCCAAAGCAATATTCTAAAGAATTTTCTCGTACAACTTTTTTATATGCTATGTCTTTGTTCGTTCTTCAGCGTTCTTTAAACGATCTGTTATTTGCATTTACCACTAACTCGTAGAGAAAGCGGTCCATAACATAAGTGTAAAATGATCAAAGCTTGCTGCGATACGTGAACTAAGCCTAACCGGTATCTGTTGAGGCACCGGCTATACACTATCATCATCGTGATTTTCGTCGTCCTCAGCTTGCGTGAAAAGTACGTAGTGCACGAAGGTTTCTCCCAGTGGTCTGCAGTTACTGCGCTGGTCCTGGATGGGTAGATTCGACCTTATTCCTGCAATATGATCTTATTGAATTCATGCGTTCCCCCCCCCCCCCATATCGCGTTCGGACTTCTTTTATTCTGTTATAGGGAGTTCAAAACCAACGCCACATTGCCGGCTCCCAACCAATGACGGCAACTGATCCCGAAGGCTTTGCTTTTGTGGGCTGCACCGGAAGTAATCGCACAACCAGAAGCACATAATGGAAGTCATGTTTTGGACGTCATCTAGCGCAGTGGGTCAGTGCTTCTTGCATGACAGGTTACATGAACGGACTAAGTTTCCTCCTTACTTGACTCTCGTTTTAGGGTATCAGACATTCAGGTTTGCTTTCCTAATTCGTACTACCACTTTTTTGTCGTTAATCTTTCAACCATATAACCATTCCTATTCCATCACAATAAGTTTACGGGCATTTTAAACAGTCCCGTTTTCTATCAGGAATAGGTAAAGTTCCACTAAAAGCTTCTGGTGCATAAAGAGGGCTTTCAAGTTGTTGTTTCGGTCAGCCTATATGCTCGAAATTGCGGTACACGCGGGTCTCATCTGAAATTCTCATGCCGCACTCAGCCAAAGCCGTTATGGGCCTCGCGTAATTGCTGTCATGGTTACGACCGCCAAAGGCAAGCATATTTTTATCCTCGTCATGTACACGATTTCGGAAAACAGTTCGGACTTATCCATGGCTACGTCTGGCACTGATTGTGATTGAAATCAAGACAAAATTATCAAGGTTCCGGAGTAATGATTCCACATGCGATAATTTAATGCCCAGTTAAAAGCCGTGATTCCGAGATATACAAAGAACAAGCAGATAGACGTAGCTTCAAAAGTCAAGCAGAAGGCGCGCTGAAGTCACGCAGATGGCATCGTAGCTTGTCCGGCACGCACGAAGCGAGTAAGACCGCAAAATGGACAAACGGTATGCAACAATGCGCGACCAGGCGTTTCCACACAAATGAAAAGAAGCATGGCCGATATTCGACTAATAAATATTCTCGGAGCTAAGGGATGCACTTTGAAGGTTCGGATGGTAGGAAGAGTCAAGTACCGCGGGAACTACAGCACCCAACCGCACGCTGATGCAATTTTTTATTAATTTACGTATATTCAAACTCCTCCATTCTAGTTGGGTCAGGCTAGGTGTGTGAAAAAAAATGCACCTGCATTTTTATTACAGAATCGATTACCGACTGCATAAAAGCGCCAATACTGTCTACACGTGGTTGCCCTACTGCCTGTCAATGAGGACGCGTACCAACTGGCGTCCAACCGGAGGCATGGGTCCTTTTCCGTCCACGTGAAAACAAGATCGATTTTATTACCCTCATCTTTTTACGGCTGTGTTTGTTCGCTCGTCGTCTCGCATGGAACTTGTTGCCGCGAAGTTAACGACTCAGTTTATTGAGCATGCGTACGGGCGTTGCCATGACTGACCCTCTCGTTTCGCACGATGGGCGTAGCAATGGCAGCGAGAGCAAAGTCTCTAGCGTTGGGTTTGAATTCCTCCGATGGTGTTCAAGCCATGCGCGGACGCTACGTACACGGGTCCGCCAATGTTTCCGGCACCTCTAAATGCTTTAAGAGGCCGTGTAGGGCCTGTAGTGGCATCGCACAGGTGCCACTGCGATGTCCGTAAAGAGCGGTGCCAGCGAAAGTACGTCATTTTCACATTGTGAGCATTGATATATCTTGGTACTTTTTAATAGTCTAAGTAGATTTATGATAAACTGCACGTCTGGTTCGGATGTTATCTTTCAAGAGTTTCGTTTGCGCATCGCTTTTATCAAAAACAGGGCTAATAAGTCCCTCAAGAACGTAATACCTGGTCAAAGCATCGAGTTGCGTCTGCACAGACACATACCCCGTGCATGGCTCATGTTGTTTGCTCGGCAAAGCAGCACCCAGGACATATCTTAAGGCACAAGCTAGTAGACAACTTGGGTAACTGGTTGTGGGGAAGAGGTTAGATACAGGAAAGCACACATATGGCTACCTGGGTGAAGTCTCCAAAGAATGCTAATTGCCTAAATATTTAGGGCGCTCTCAAGCTCGCCAATAGTTTTGCCGTGCAAAAGGATAGACAGCTGGGCGAGTTGGTACGGTAACATAATCTTGAATTGTAGTGAGAATTGACACAGGCAGAGACTAGAAGTACACAGGACGAGCACTCGTCCTGTCTGCTTCTAGTCTCTGTCTTTGTCACTTCGCTCTGCAATTCAAGATCAAGTTTTGGTATAGCTTAAGTCAGGGTTCGTATATCCATATTACGCTAGATATATGACGAAGGAAACGCATCAGTTCAGCACTTCACACCTACCCAGAAGCTACCACCTCACTGCTGTTAAAATATATGCGCGCGCTTGTGAGGGTGGCAGGCTGGTGAAGAGGGAGCTGTTTACTCCTCCATGTTATTTTCTATTTAGGGGTAGTTGCCGAGTGGAATGTATTTTAAAGCGGCGTATTTCGAGGATGCTTGTGTAAGTTCTAAGTATTCGACGGACATAACCTGGCCAACGCTTCTGTGGCCGGCAGAATTTCACGTGAGGTAAGGCGATTAGGAAATTTGTGAATATAGCAATATGGAAGGTGATGTGGATGGCCGCTGGAGTAGCCCAGCGGTAGAGCGTCGCACACGTAGGGCAGGATGAATGCCTTGGCTCCCACCTACGGCAAGTACTCTTTTCATCCACTTGCAATTCTATTTCGCTAAGTATTTCTACATTTCCATTTATAAATTAAAGAGCAGATAACATTTTCTGTCTCCCAGGCTTCACTCTTTATTGGCGTCGTATACTTGAAACTATCAACAAATCAGAACCAATCGATCGGTTCCCATTGTTTTTCTGCTCATGGCCACGTTTGCTTTTTCCCATGTCTAGGTCAACATCGCAATACCAAGAACTAGGGTTATTTACACAAACATTTTTTTTATTCCTTTATACCAAAGCCCTCTAAGATATTTAGGCTCAGCGTTTTCTAACTCTTTGAAATTTTGTTCTCATTTCTTTATACCGTCGTTTATCGAACAGCACGTGTGATTTCCGCTTCGTGGCATATAAGCCTTTCAGAAGGATTGAGCGGACCCGTCTCCTGAGCAAAAAGACCTAGGCGCCAGCAAAGAGTGGTAGTGAGAATTGTACGAGTAAAGCCAGCGGCATATCGGCGGGCCGCACTTTCAATGATCCCCTACCGCTACCCAAGGAGCAAACTACTTTATACGATTGTACAGGTCAACAACAAAGCAGTAGACATCTACGCCAAAGGAAGCAAAGCTGATCCTGTTGCTACCGCCCCGTTTTGCATGCTTCGCGTCCTGCTGCCTGCTTAGTGCTTCTTTTAGTTCATTCGTCTATTTGTTTTCTGTAAGCTCGTATTTTGCTGCTCTCAACACTCTTAAATTCCTGCATTGCGCCAATGGAGTTATATGGACTTTATTTTCGGGTATCTCTGATTCCCAGGTACTTTTGTTTACTTTGCGCAAGAATAACCACATTCATGCTGCGAGCTCCCTTGCAGCCACTAGATTTGCAGCACCTTTAATTCTTGAACCAGAAAGAAGTGGGCCAGCGTGAAATCCGGCGACGTTTGATGCAGCGACTGTTCCGTAGAAGCCACAAGGCGTTTGTCGAAATCTTTCGGAAAGCAGCAAATATCGGACAAAATTTGTTTCCGAAATGTTTTGTCACAGATCTATAGCATGCTCTCGCTCAGCATCGCACAGAAATAATTATTTCCCGTACAATAAAATTTGCAGAAAGGAATTATTACGTTATGCCAGTCCAGGTAATATATTCGGAGACATCGCTTGTCATATTCATCATTTTCTTCCCGCGAAGGTGTCGGGTCTCCTCATTGAGTGCATCATACTGTTTCCCCTTAGGATGACGCTTCCTCCCTACTTCGACCGTAACATCCTGGTTGAAGATTACGGAAAACATAAACCATGGTCCCAGAAGCATTGATTTGCCTGGCTTCTGTTTGTGCTATACTAAAACAATGTTATTTAATTTTTTGCAGCCAGCATAATGATTTTTAGACATTTAAATATTGCATCAAAGTACTAAAAATGTGCAAAGGCCAAATGTATTCGGAAATGTCTTTTCCAAAACTCTGTTATAATCTAACCTGAACATTCTTTTTTTTTAGTTTACTGACTGACAGCTTTTAACTGGCGCTGAGACGGCATGCAAACATATTTATCACGTAGAGTCACTTCTAAACGCCTCTTTTCTTAGAATGGGGAGCCCTCCTGTACGCAGCACTGATCATCGCCGAATTGTGCTTTGGCTCGAAGATTCTGCGGCTTGTTTGCGCAGGGTTCCACTAAGCACATTTGATGACGGGAAGGTACGGGTGTACGTCAAGCAGCTATGTAAGTATCCTCACCACTGTACTCTGAATTTAGCACCAAGTTTCGCAGAATGAGGTTACGGAAGAGCTTTCTCCCTAAAGATCGGCCGGACGACAAACAGGACTGTTCAGGTGCATACGTACGACATAGATTTGGACACTTTGTTGTAGCATTTCAACCTTTAAATGCTGCGTGGAAGCCCTCTAGAAGGACAGCCCTCCGCAGCTGCCCTCTACGCCTGCAGCAGATGCGGAGGAGGGAGCGGATTGCAGGCAAGAATGGTGGCAACCCCCATCCCCACCAGCGCTCAAGCAGAGGACGGTTAGAAAATTACCAGAGGCGCGAAGGGCGCTCAGCGCGTTTGGCTGCGAAAACGACAGAGCCAAGTGGAACCACAGGTATGTTCTGCTCAATCGACTCCGCAGCAAAGCCAGGACACCTTTGCCTCTTGCGCTAGATGAATGTAGCACACACAAACTCGAACGTTCTTTCTGTGCAACGGTGCGCATATAGACATGGTCTGAGCGGAACACTCAGTAATGTGCATGCTGCAAACGTGAACGGTTTCCCCTTCGTTCTCGTCTCCCGAACCACACAGATGCTACGTATGCAACGCCGCTGGCAGCACTCTTCATCAGGTGCCTGGTTCGATAAGGCGCAAAGCATGAACACAGCACAGCACAAACAGCGCCAATGCTGTGCTGAGCATCAAAAGTTGGCTCACGTTCAGCATCGCGCCAACACATCACCCCACCTATTGTTGAACGCCGTCCCCGCTAAACTAGTGCAACCTTATAGCTACTTGCGCTTTGCTTGTTTCGCCCATCACTCGGAACTGCACAGCTTCTTTTTTAAGTTTCATTTAGATAACATTGATACGTGCGCTCAAGGAGCATTTCTGCTCTCGCCGTTTGCGCCGAAGTTGTCGTCCTGTCCTCGATCGATGACGCATGTGCGCCCCGTTCTTGGAGGATTGGAACGTGTTAGTGGAAGCCGCATACACCACGTAACACAACCGAAGACGAACATACATACGCACACGCACGCACACACACACACACACACACACACAAACACACACAGAGAGATATCCCTTCCACTATCGAGTATGCCCCAATGCAACTCGCCCGGTAACTTCAGCAAAGTTACCAAGACTTTTCTTACGAACAAAATGCAACCGAAAGATACACATATCTGAATGTGGTCATCCACTATATTATTAACCAAATTTTAAGCAAGCAATGCTCCGCCACGCGCTTCTCGAAAACGCAGAAGCACGAGCCTCAAGTTAGGTTAGGCTAGGTTAGATCAGGAGTCCGAGGCAAACAAGTCCCGGACCTTGTCACCCACTGCAGTAGTTCAAGAGTTGTGACATTGTACTGCTGATAACACGGCCGTGATATGGGACCTGGCCACGGCGGCCGCGTTTTGGTGGAGGTGGAATGCAAAGGCACTCGTGCACCGTCATTTGATGCATGTCGAATAACCGCGGGTGGTTGAAATAAATGCGGAGCCTGCGATACTACGCTGCGATTCGTAAACGGATCGTGGTTCTGGTTCGTAAAACTCCAGAATTTAGGTACCCTTTTCATTTAAGTCACGCAAGCTTCCTGGACAGAGTGAAGCAGTTATTGTGGCTTGTAGCCCATCTTATGATCCGATATACTTTCGGTCAGTGGATTTAGTGTTAAATATTGACTGGCTGTCGGAATGGCCAATGTAAATATGCCTGCACATGTCTGGTTAATAAGCTTATCGATAAATAATTTATTATTTGACTGGTCGACCAACCGATCGACTGTCTGGCACACCGACTAATTCGCAAGTCTACCTATTTGTCGGGTTTCCTGGCACCCGTTAGACGTATCAAGACAAGTAGCAACCTGAAATAAAGATTTCATCATATTGAGCATATCATATGGGCGAGCATGTTTTTTTCAAGCAACCATGCGGTCCTTCATCGTTTCAAGGGCTTCGGGGGTGCTGAGGTCTGCATAGTTACTAAAGTACGTATCATACTCGACGTGTTGCAGTAAAATGAAAAACAACCGAGAAAAATACTCGTGCGCGCACAATATCGAAGTCTGAGGCAACGTTCGAGCAACCGCCCAACGCAATGCCCACGGCACGAGGGGGCCATTTTTCACGAAAAGTCGTAAAGACCATGGGACAGCGTGCTGGAGCTTTCAGCGCGTCCAAAAGCCACATACCCGGGCCAACCATTCGTCTTAGGTTTCGGCAAAGGCGGGGTGCCTTGCACGAGAATATGGTACGAAGTCTTGACTGTACCACGGACACAAAAACAGCGCAGCACTGACCCGTAGTGATGTAAGCCAGACAACAGCGAAGATAGATTGTGTGACAAAAGCGATACTGCGCAAGAAATTCGATGCAGACTGTGCGTCGAGAAAGACGAACTTCAGGGTAAGATGAAAACTACGAACGAATGAGTACGCTATAGTACAATCGGACGCTCCATGCTAATTCACAAGCAGATGCAAGCGGCATCTTTCTATTCCGTAATAGATTTTGCCTTATCTTGGTGCTACGACGACTCATCGGTAGTGTTAAAAGAACAGTACCGCCGGCAACATCATCATTAATTGTATTCCTGAGAATAAAAATGTCCTTGGCAGCAGCGGCGACGACGAGTTGTTAGTTGCCGTTGCTGCTTGCTTTGCAAATAAACGAATTCTAATATTCTCACTATGGAAAGAAGAATGATAGGTGTAACGTTAAGGGATAAGAAAAGAGCTGATTGGGTGAGGGAACAAACGCGAGTTAATGACATCTTAGTTGAAATCAAGAAAAAGAAATGGGCATGGGCAGGACATGTAATGAGGAGGGAAGATAACCGATGGTCATTAAGGGTTACGGACTGGATCCCAAGGGAAGGGAAGCGTAGCAGGGGGCGGCAGAAAGTTAGGTGGGCGGATGAGATTAAGAAGTTTGCAGGCACGGCATGGCCACAACAACGGATGGGCCCGGCGTTGCACTATCATTGGGATCGGCCCACGTATGGGGAGTTTTTTTTTTTTTTTGCTTATCACGTCAACAATGACACGAAAATTTCCTTGGACGCTGGAACTACACAGCTTCGCTGTAAAAATGGTTCAGGTAAACTGACTCCTTTAGGAAAATATTTCTCAAACTTCTCTCATGCAGAGCGGTGTTCAGAATATGCCAAGAAGGCAATAGGTTGATTCCACTTGCCCTTGGCTGAAGGCGGTCTGCTAAATCTAGCAGCAGGCCCTGCTCTTTCTTGTTGCAATCCATCATAACTGCCTTCTTTGCCGACGGGGCAAAGCAAAAGCAGATCTTACGCACTTGCAATGTGCTGTATTATCATTAATTACAAATTGAGCAACGGCCGGAATTCGAATGCATTATCTGAGCAAAGCTTAACAGCGTCTTCTCAGAAGCAAGCAATCAAACATGTTTGGGTGTGTGTGTGCTTGTGTAGTGAGCGCGTGTTTTACATTTACAATGAACCAGTAAAAAGCCGCTTGCTTTAAGGGGACACACAAGAGAGCGGTGGTGGCAGTTGTGGGGAAAACATTAATTCGTCAGCAGAAAAGGATTTCTGAAATTACACGTGGATTCCTTCATGACTCCGTGAGGTGGTCGCCAGACCACGTCATACGGCGATTTCTAAAGCCTAGGTCACGGCCCGCAATTGAGCCCCAGGTTCCGAGCTGGTCACCGCAGCCTCCCACTGCATGCTCCCGTTTGTACAGCTGCCATTCGGTTCGCAAGAAAAATTTTATCTTCTGTATCAGTAAATTACTCTTCCAAAGTATCAAATATACGCCACTCTTATCGCGAGAAGACGCTTGGTAAGCCAGATAAAAGAAAAACACGGAAGACACGTGGCGACACCGCCTTGAAGTTCCCGCACCACTAGACCGTGACGTCATAGGTTGTGACAGCATCTGCTAAGGCACAGTAATTTTTTTAGCGGCAAAGAGGCGGGCTAATTGGTGGTCGATATTGGAATGCGTTATGTAACCACGCTAACGACAACGGACGAAAAAGGAAACACACACAGACAAGCGCGGAGGGGCAGAAGGACTGGCGGGGGGGGGGGGGGTGGCAAACTAGCTAACCACTGTCGTGATTGCACGTCTAGGTTCCGAGACACAAAAGTCTTGAAGATGTTTGCGTCACAACTGAGCCAAGAAATCTATGAAGCTTACTGTATAAAAATGGAATCTGGCAGCTGCGTAAGCAGCTCGTCAGTGTCACTGCGTGGAAAAGAGTTAAATTGTTTACATAGAAATTTGTTCCACTCACGTCCGCATGCCAATGTCGAGTGATGGTTGTCCGAAGATTACCAAATGTGATTATGATACATGTATAAATGTGTGGCTTTCCTGGAGTAAACCTGAGTTGACGTCGGTGCTTGTCCTTTGTGTTTCCTTCTTCATTTGTTGTCGTTAGCGCGGTTACATAAAGCATTCCAAGATTCCATACATTGTGTTTCAATGGAGCCAAGGACTGCATATGGCAAGTGTCGCGAACTTTTACTGAGCAAACGTGGACGAAATGGAAAAAAATGCTTTCAGATTTGTGACGTCACGCTGACCCACCGGCGTGGGGATTTCAGTTCCAAATTTAAAAATAATGACACCTTGACCTTCATTTTTTCTTCTAATAATCGACCTAGCATGTAATTACCGACAACGGCGTTTTCAAATAATGATTTATGAATCTAAATTCATCTACAGTTGTACCGTTTTACACAAAGACACACACGCGCGCGCACACACACACATGCGCGCACACACACACACACACACACACACGCGCTACAACCTCGATGGCGTTAAAAAGACGGAAGTAACAAAATTGCACAGATAATGAAAACAGCAAAAAACAGAGACAGAGGCACCGAACACTGGCACTTAGTCACTTGTTCTCCACGTTGAGTGGTACTCATTGTGTTTGCGTTTTGTTAAAGTAATCATAACCATAAGTTTTGCATATTACCAGAGTCCTTCCATGTTTTTTCTGGTCACGAAACTGCCGCCTCAGTTTCATATAGCGCCAGCGCCCGCCGCTAGAGGCGCAACCGTGCATGAGAGGGCTTGCGAACGCCGCTACCGCTGTGGTTGTGTGTGGGGCAGCCTCGGTATTCTAGCTTTCTCAACTTCCTCAACGATCGCTTTACTCTCACGTAACTATTTTTAACATTGAATATAATTAAATTACTGCCTGAGCGTGTCTTCTGCGATGATATGAGCGCACGGGACGAAAAAAAAAAAAAGCCGCTCATAACATGGAGCTTGCGGCGGTCTCAGACCGAAAAAAATAAAGATCTGGAATTTTAAGAGCCAGAACCGCGATACGATTATGAGGCACGCCGTAGTGGGGGACCCGGGATTAGTTTTGATCACCTGGGATCCTTTAAAATGCACCTAAATTTAAATAAACGGGTGTTTTGCATTTCGCCCCCGTCGAAATGCGTCCGCTGTACACGGCCGGGTGGTCTCGGTCCGGATTGCTTCGTCATCACCGTTCGCCTCAACGCTTCGGTGGACTCCGCTTTTTAATATTGGCCTTAAATTAAACACCGTGCATTCGCAACAAAACGCCAGTGGTCCCACTTATCACCAGATGAGTAAGCGCCAATTCTCCGTTGCGCATAGCGCCAGATTGTTCACCGAGCACAGCTGTTCAGTTTCTGTTAAACTGTGGCAGAGAAGGACTCTGTGGGCAGAATCTTATAACGAGATCAAAAGAATGAAATTGCTATTGCAAAGGGCTGCTACCGTAGAATACTTAATGACAAAGAAAAGGGAACTGAGCTGCTCCATGCGCTTAAGATTTCTTGCGAAGCGATGCCATTTCTGAATAAGATTTAGGTAGAATTAATGCAAGACGAACTTCGCTACTAAATGTCTTCGGTGCGGCTTTTAACAACGGATTAAGGCGAACCTGAAGTGTTAGGACCTGCACAGTTGAAACTAGCTGTAATTAGGCAATTGCCTTAGCAAGCAGTCGTTTAGAAGCGTCAGTAAGCCCAGCACTTATTCACGCTGCTCAACGAACACAAGTAGCCACATCACAAATACAGCAATTTTTTTTTAAATGGCTTGTTAGAGATACCACCTTTCTACTTCTTCAGCTGTTACTTAAACATGCAAACAAAACTTGCTCAGCAAATCACAATACAAATGTAGCTAACAGTGTGCTAATAACCTTCTTACTCATAGCAGCTTATAGACTTAAAAGTACATGCAATTGAAGAATTGTAGCCCAGCAATAGCCAAGACTAAAGGACAATGGAAAATAAAACAATGCATATTATTCTGTTTTAACACTTGCATTTAAAGGAATTCTAATGCTATACCTTTCATAGATGGTCGGGGTAAGGGCGCTATTGCTGTGAACTACTCTATCCTGGTATAACACAAGTTGAGGTTGCAACAAAGCATAAAGCAAATGTGTTTTGTCATCAATGCCCTGATCAGATCTCACAACACCCTTATTCTCCTTCATCATCAGCATCGCAATTTTTTGTAAGTGGTCACCTTTACACGATAATCGTGATACCTACTGCGTCCCTTTAACTGGTACCGCTTCAACTGGTTGGTTTCCTACCACCCCCTGCTGGTCATGAAGCTCGCCCCTTTGCTGTGGCGATGTCCGAGGCGTCAAAGTGTTTCGCGCACACACGTGTATACTTCGATTCGAAATTAAAACCGCCACTTCCCTGCCGCGGTATGGCCCGCTTCCATTTCTCGCGCTGATCCTTGTTATTTGGTAAACAGAACAACGACACGTTTTCAGTCGTGCCCTTGTTGCCGGAACGGCACCCAGGCACGCAACACGTGTTCGGCATCGTTGTCCCACCCCACCACTTCAACCAAACAGCCCAACACTCGAAAAATAGCACAGCACACGCACAGAACGCACCCGATCAGTCAGCTCGCCTCGCACTGCGCACGCATTTCGGTACGCGAACGATGCCCTCTGTGGCATAGTGGCGCCGCGTCGCGGCACCTTTGGGCAGTATATGAACCTCTCCCATAGAGTGACGGCGGAGTTTCGTGACCAGAAAAACATGGAAGGACTCTGATATTACTAACCGATATGGCAGGTAGGCAAGCATGCTGTCTTTCTCGGATATATATATATATAGTTTTCATTTGGTAATTTAAAGAACTCTACAGAGCATGTTGCGCAATGCGGCCTCTTGAGGTTGGTGTGGATGAAAAGCGCTGATAATACCTCCACAATATGGCACAATGCACGCGTAGCTAAATAAGAAACCAATGACCTTTTCTATCAATAACCTTGAAGTGTGTGTGTTTGTTACATTCAAGCTGATTAATAGTGGCGTCATTTCTGTTCAGCACAAATGAGAAGACTAGCACTCCTATCAGGTTCACAAAATATAATTGTATCAGTGTTACATACCGTGTGAACATAGATGTGCTACTATGGAGGCACTCGCGTTCCTGTTGAGATTCTTTCAAACTGCTGGGGAGTTGCTCCTGGGAAATAGTTACGCACGAAAGAAAGTGTTGCTTAGAAAAACAAGCACTTAAACTGCTAAAACAAGCCCTAGCATGTCACGGCAACAGGGATTTGAAATCACACTATTTGGTTAATCAGAGGATTGGGCAACCCGCCGCGGTTGCTCAGTGGCTATGGTGTTGGGCTGCTGAGCACGAGGTCGCGGGATCGAATTCCGGCCAAGGCGGCCACATATCGATGGGGGCGAAATGCGAAAACACCCGTGTACTTAGATTTAGGTGCACGTTAATGAACGCCAGGTAGTAAAAATTTCCGGAGTCCTCTACTACGGCGTGCCTCATAATCAGAAAGTGCTTTTGGCACGTAAAACCCCATAATTTCTTATGATTGGGCATTTCGATTTTTTATGACAATATGATTTCGCTCAAGGACTAGAAGTGCGTTATTTGCCGCCGGCAATTTTTTAAAATTACTTAAGTTATTCGCAAAAAAATACCTGGTATATGTGGATAGTGCCACTGACAGGGGTCTGGTTCAGACCAGACCACCATCAGCGGCACTAAAGAGTTGGAGGAAATAACCAGTCACAAAAGACAAATAGAGAGGTTCACACCACAACGACGGGACTTTCAGTTGAGCTTTATTCGGCACGGCGTATGCCCAGCGAGGATAGCAGAGCCTGCGCAACAGCATCACTATTTACAAAGCATGAAAAGACATCACATGTATCGTGACCGACCTGAAGAAAGCAAAAAAAAAGACATTGTTCAGCTATGTAACGATTCTTGATAGCGGCAAGGGCAAGGAAGAGAGAGAATTCCTAGAAGCGTACTACATGAGTTTATTAGGTGACGACAGCATTAGTACGAGGTCTGTTCGAAAAGTAGCCGACCAGTGGCCAAAGAAAAAAAACTGCCATAACTGGAGTGTTGGAAACCTAATCACCCTCGAAATAGTCTCCTTGGGACTACACACACTTATCCCAACGGTGCTGTCATTGTAGGAAGCAATCTGAGAAGGCCTCTTTCTGCATGGAGTTAGCTCGGCTGTCATTGCAGCCGTAATGTCCTTTCTTGTCTGAATTCGCACTCCTTTCAATGGCGTCTTGATTTTGGGAAACAGCCGGAAGTCGCAGGGGGCGATATCAGAAAAGTAAGGAGTCTCTTGAACTACAGGAGTCTGGTTTTTTGCCAAACAAGTCCGAATCAAGTGCGAGAAATGTGCAGGTGCATTGCCGTGATGGATGCGCCAATTTCCTGTTGACCACAACTCAGGTCTCTTGCGTCGCAGAGCATCACGTCAGCAACGGAGGACATCCCTGTCAGAATGCTCTTTGGTGATTGTTTGACCCCGTGGTGCGTACTCGTGGTGTACCACAGCGCGGGAGTCAAAGAAAGCAGTCAGCATCACTTGCACGTTGCTGTGCACTTGGCCGGCCTTGGTGACACAGAATGCTTCCACTGGGACGACTGGAATTTGGTTTCCAGGTCGTACCCGTACACCCAGGACTCGTCACTAATCATCATGGTGTTCATGAAGTCGGGGTCACTGTTTGTGGCATCCAGCATGTCCTTTGAGACTTCAACACGAATTTTGCTCCACCGTGAGCAACTTCGGCACGAATTTCGCCGCAACTCTCTTCATGGCCAAATCTTCGGTCATAATGGAATGTGCGGAAAAAGTGTTGATGCCCATCTGTTCCGCGATTTCTCAGATAGTCACACGACGGTCCCACATAACCACAGCATTCACTTCGGCAATGATTTGGTCATTTCGGCATGTTGATGGCCGACTGGAGCGTGGCTCGCTCTCCAGCGATGTGCGACCGTCTTTAAACCGGTTGTGCCACTCCTTAATCTGTGTGCTGCTCATAGCATCGTCACTGAAAGCCGTCTGAATCTTTCGAATGGTTTCCACTTGGCTGTCGCCCAGTTTCTGGAAAAATGTGATGCAGTAGCGCTACTCCACTCGCTCCGCCATTTTTCTTGCAATACAAAACCGACAACAGCACTGCGCACTACCTCACTCAAACGCTGCGTCCCAGCGACTGACGCTATCGGCAGGCGGGAAAAAATTCGCACATGCGCACGAAGGTTCAAGGTCAGCTGATGCAAGCGCGCTTGTTTCATATCCACCAGGTGTTCGGCAAAAAAAATAATAAGTTTGGATACCTTTCTAACAGACCTCGTACAACCTCGGTGCACTTCCTTGAAAAATAATTTGCTTCTTTAGGTCGGTCCCGATAGATGTGATTTCTTGTCTTTACATACTCTGTCATTAGTGATGCTGTTGTTGCGAATCCTCTGCTGGCCTTATCTGGCACTACGCCGCTTCGAATAAAGCTCAGTTGATAGTCCAGTCATTGTGGTGTGAAGCTCTTTTCTTGTCTTTTGTCTTTTGGGACTGGTTTTTTCCTTCAACTACGTACCAACTGGCCTGGATTTCAACCCTTCCACTACAGAGATATACACTTCTTTCACTTCGTTGAACGAAATTGCACATATGTACACTTACTTGTACTTCGCTCTTCGAAGAGGCAGGCCTTGTGTCGAGTGAGTTCCTGAACTACACTTTGCAAGGTGCTGAAGGCGGTTTAAATCATGGATGCAGAACCAGGTGCGCGCAATGTTAAAGCGTTTTTCTCGCATCTGCCGCTAAATTACCACTGAATATTTTTAGGCTATGCGTAGTTCATGAAAATTATCAGGGACAGATAGCACATTGTTAGTCATTAAGCTAGCTTCCTCAAAAAAACAGACAGCACTTGCATAAGAAATCGAATTGTATATTCCAGTAATTGCCACATTTGCGCAGTGAAGCCAATAATAATAATAATAATAATAATAATAATAATAATAATAACAATAATAATAATAATAATAATAATAATAATAATAATAATAATAATAATAAATACAATGTCAGTGTGTGTCGTTTCACTCATTGTAAACGAATATTTCGAAACTGGCGTCATCCTGTCAACTCGTTACAAATAAATACACTTAGGCATTCCGCCAGCTATAATTCGTAACTTACACTAGGTACAGTGAAGTAATTGACTAAAAATTAACTTTTCCCTATTTACTCCATTGTAAATTTCAATTCCACGTGCAATTTGTTCGCCCAATTCAGCTTGAAAGTTGCCCACATGCCCACCTCTTAGAGTAATTCAGTCAAATGACTAGAATTGTGCAATCTACCCCAGGGGATCTCAAAAACGTTCTGCACAGTCTAAATAAAAGCAATGTTTCGCGAAGTTTCGCACTCTACACTAAGACCGGTACAGTAGTAGTGACTATGTGTGTTCCTCAAAAGCCACGGAAGACAATACTGTATTGAAATTAGAACGACGTTGCCTCCATCGCAAAAGTCAGAAGTTGCTTTTCATAAGATTGCTTAGTGACAATTGCGAGAAGCCTGCTGCAGTCGCATTAAATAACTTCAGAGTCGGAGCAATCGCAGAAATATCCGTATTTCGTAAAAGTGTGTATTTCTCTAAAATCCTTTGCATAATTAAGGGAACGTCGAAGTAAAGCACAATTAGTCCATTTGGCAACCGCAACCAGACGACATCGACGATGTGCAATCAGACGAAACTTTCCAGACGCTTCTTCATTCTGACTGTGGACTCATTGCCCCTTCAATCTCAGCAAACATCTGGAAAGCTTCTTTCTTTTGTTTTGTTGTTTGTTTTTTAGTTTGTACAGCAGGCTGACAGCAGTTCGAGGCTTCCAGAAACACGCTATCCTGGATTCAAGGGGAAGAAAACTTCGAAGAACCGAGATTCAGTGTGGCTCACCTGATGAGAGTTACTTGAACGCAGGGGTGCCCGACTAACCAAGCTGCCCGAGTATCGCTGGTCCGGCTGTTGCCATGGAGACATTCAATGTGAACTGCGCAGATAAGGCACCGGGGTCGGTTACTAGGACGACTCGGGGCGATTCGAAGCGTTAAATCTTTTGGGCGCAGTTTCTACACTTGTTTCTTCTTTCCTTCTTTTTTCTAGGCGAGTCTTGTCAGCGTAGCCACCCTATTACTTCTATCGGTCACAAAAACACGACTAAAAACATAGCAAACAACAAAAAACAAAAGACCGAATCACTTTTTTTTTATTTTACTGCCCCAGCAAGGGCAGTAAACGCACTATTACGAAAGACAGGGCCGGGTGTTGGCGCTAAGCCTTGCTTGTTTAGCGAACAAAAAATACTTGTTTAGTTGGCCATGCAATAAGGCAGCCTTCTCAATTGCGGCTTCGGCTTGACTTCCTCCTAAAGAAGCGCGTGCTTTTTCCACCGACCACTTTTATTTCTGTAGAGGAGGAATATGTAAGGAGTGCTCCTCCGTAATGATCCCCAATTAAATACCATATCAATTAGGCATTAACCAAACTAATTCCTCATGCTGGGTTCCGTGGTTCCCGTCATGCACCTAACCTCTGGGACATTGTCAAGCCTTAGAGCGAAAAGTCTAGCCTGGAATACCATTTGGCCGGTGGCCTCACTTTTTTGTACTACGCAGAAATAAAAATAAGTTTTCCGTTTACCGCTGTCTACACTGTCTCAAGTTTCAAAGTGGTATGACATTTTTTGGCACGGTACCTTGCCAATACTTTACCTCAGAAGTACATTGCAGCATACCTGAAGGTACGAGGCGTACACAAGTATCCTTGTGCAGCGAAATATAGTTCTGAGCGTGACTGGCTGATTATTGGCGGCACTAGAAAGTTATATTTTCACTCGCCAGATTATACGGTACAGCGACACGTGGCATATGCTAGGACCTCTGCGCACGCACATCTGATACCGAGAATCACTGGGGCTGTTACCGCCGATAACTGTAATTACAACCCTAACCGTGATTACCAAGCAGCATGGCAGCACCAACTCAGAGCCGACCACCCGCTTCGATCCGAATTCCTACTTTTTACTGGCCATTCTCCCTGTCAGCAATAAACCAACTGGCAAAATGGATCATCGCTAAGCCTCATCTCAAGATGAAATATGTTTTGTCGCAGTTAGTGAGATCGGCTGCTTCTGTTCACTCTGCTAGGACTGCAGACACGGCACCAAGCCGCAAAACAGGTTCGATTTCTAGTTAGCAAATGGCGCTACAGCATTAGCACTGGTGACGCGTTGATGATGCGGAACGCTCTAAATGCCTAATTGCTCAGTGCATCACTAATAGGTGGGGTCCAAATCCACGGCTCATAGGGTGGGGGCCTCTGTATATAAAATCCGGGTCTTAAAGGCAACGATTTTGCTGGTCGAACGCAGCAGCAGCGATTTCGAAAACCGGAAACATGTTACTGATGCCGGGTTGTGGACACCGCCTATTTACTACACCGCTATAGCAGGGTACGTGATCACGGTAGCGAGCAAACGCCAAGCAGACGCCGAGCAGACGATGTGGCGCAGGTGAACATTTATTAGGGTGTTCACGCTTACTGCCTAATAAGGAGGTTGCAAGGTAACTGCACGGAAAACATACGGGTGAAGCGTAGTCCCGCTGTAGCATGCATGTAAACTCAGCTTATCTTTACGGCGTCCAAACATTTCTTGCGTCAGTCCAACAACCATGGCGTATGTACCGAAAGAACCTCAAGCATACGCTGAGCAGACGACGTAGCGCGGATGAGCAATTCTCGAGGGGCATTGGACCTTCTCATCGGCTAAGAGTTCGGTTAGGCTCCGCAGTACGGCAAGGTATTTCTGAGATAGAGCACACTTTGTCAAGTAACAAAATCTTCGAACTTAGCCTTCGTCCGTGCCCCATGTGATGCCCCTACTCCCCTTCTCCCCTATTTGCCCCGCCCAACAGAGAGTAATTGAAACCAATATCGAACTTTATGCATTGCCATATGCTGCAGCCGTCGGAAGTCACGGGGTGACGCCAAAGACATTATGTTTTGGACGCCGCTTACGGCTTAGACGAAGGCAAACTAGCATTTTTTTTTTTTGACAAACGGGGTATGTAGGAGTGCCAAGTGTAACACTGAATGATCAGTACCGTAAAATGCAACCCTTGCGTAAAATTTGAGTAGGAGCGAAAGCAAGAACACGGGTCCAATCCTTCAAAGGCCTTCAATCCTTCAAAGATATAAGTGCAGGTCCTGCGCGTGTCCAGAGAAATATAGCTGGAATAAAGCTCGGGCCCTTTTTACGTTATGGAACCCAATCAGCTACACTGTAAAGTAATTTATGCACTTAAAAACAAATAAGTCTACACATCAGTCTATACCTCACACTATTAAGCCCAGAAAAATAGTGTAAGGGTGAGTGAAAGTTGGCCAATTTACAACCTGATTCATTTTAAAAGATGTAGATTGTTCAAGCGTGAAGCAGATGACAAAGGCGCTCGTGTAATCTGTTGTCTCGTCCATGTCATACGCTACTTTATAATATGTAACTGCCTCAAACTGGCCAATTGAGAACTTTAGTAAACAAAGGCATGAAGTTAGGCCTCTGCTTCACTTCACAGTGCTGCCGCAACCATCGGAAATTTGAAGACTAGCATGCCTCTTTTTTTGTTATGTCTTTACTCATCACTTTTCACCAGCGTCGTGACAGTCGGTTATTGACTGAAGCCTGAAGCGTCGTCCACTCACCCGACTTCGAAACTGTCACTCAGACGTGTAATTAGAAACTTGGCCTAATTCACTCGTGGAGTTGGATGTCACATTGGGCTTTTCGGAGCCTTTCGACGCCGTCTACAGACAGAAGCAGCTAAAACTTGTTTCTCTTCCTTGTTCTGGACGTTACTTTTGAGTTGCTTGTAAGTGGAAACTTGCACTGTTCATTTTTATTTTTTTGTTGCGCCCCTGCGCGTAGGCTTCACTTACTTGCTTGTGCGGAGGAGATTGCGCCAGCAGAATAAGAGGCGCGATGGCCTACTTCTCCGCAACCCATGCAAATGTTTGAGCGGACCACGTCATCACTTGTTGCTGCGGTTCTACGCAAGCTCGCGCGTGTACAAAACTTTTAATGTGCATTTCTTTTGCTATTCTTTTTTTTCTTTGCAATCTATATGGTCAAAGTCTATCGTTCAGCTACGTCTTCTTCGCATGATAGTATTCGTGGTTTTGATCTCTTCTTTCAAGGTGTAGGTAAAGAACTGGTCAGTGACTCAGGAGAAATCAAAATGCGGTTAAAACCGTTTGATATCTAAAGAAAATGGCTACCTCAACTGTACTTTGCATCTACTTTGAATGCGGAGGACTACAAGCACGTCTGTGAGGCAGCTTACACACAGCAAATTTTTAAGCGTGTTCTGTTCCGCCTGTCGACGGATGCACGGGTAACAATAAAAAAATTACCGAGAAAACCATGCCTAGTGTAATGGTACCAGCATCGGACTTGTGTGCAAGAGGTTAGTTCAAATCCCGCCGGCGAGCACTCTTACTTATATTTACTTATTTATACCGTCTACATACATACATATATCAAAAACATCTCGGCCACCAGTGACACCCAGTCGCATATATCTGTACTATCTCCGGGATCTGCACATGAAAACGCCGCGGTAGACCGTGAGATACGCCGGAAAAAATGGCGTAATTTGGAGAAGAATACTTCGCATTAAAAGTGAGAGCATGCTTCCGCTAGCGACACGACACTCTCTTTGCATTTTGCAGCAGTCGTCTGTGCACTTCATTCACTCAGGCACACGCCTTATAATAAAGAAAGCAATGCATGTCATAAGGATCGCACCGTCTACGTGTTGCGCTCGTGCGAAAACGTGTTCACTGTATCGACGCCTCCGTTTCAATACACAGTGGGTTAGTCGAGACTGCGTATGGGACATTCCCTGTGCGGTTTCTCCTTCGAGCCGATGGCGAAAGAGCACAAGGAGAAGCCTAAACTCACCAAACAAAGAAGCACACTTAACGTACCATAAAATTCGATTATTGTATAAGATTAGGACGCACCTGTCTGGCGTTTCCTAATATTTATACACTTCTTTGAAATGTATTTACTCTTAGAAGAAAAGATCAAGCGAGGCTTGATGTTATTGATAATAGACAGTGTATATTTCAACTATACGTAATCGCCGACTCGCTGTCGGTGATACCCAGATTTCAAAACGGAATTCCATAGACGGTATTACATCGCAAAGAGCTTTTTTTATCAGATAACATACACCTGTCTTGTTCGTTTTAATCTAGAAGTATTCCTTTATAAATACAAGAACAACTTTGAATGCGTCATGAAACGAGGTTCCATTTTCTTGTTCAAAGGTTGCGTGCAAACCAACTAAGCCCCGTCTAATCCCTTCCAGTGATACCCTGAGTTCACTGTGCATTTGTGCAACCGGCACGATTGCAAAACCACGCTCTTCACATCCATAGTCGCGAACCAAAAGGTCTGCGTTTCGTTGATTGTTGTTTCATTCTTTTTCGAGGGCAGGAAATTAGAAGCTCAACGCGTGCTGCACACAGGATAAGTAAGGAGCTGGTAGCACAAGAATGAAAGAAAGAAAGAGAAAGAACAAATCTTTACGCGAAAACTCGGCGCATTGAATTAAAATTGCCGCGACACGTACAGGTGTATATATTTTGGGAAGGCCTTCCCTAGCTTGTGGGTGTACTTTGCCCCATCCTACGCTCGGGTGGCGAGGCACATTTTTCGAGATGCAACGTGGGTGTGTGCGAGCGTGGATGACTTGCATAACGTGGCATGTGGGCGCATGCTTTCGCAATTCTGGGTCGCAGACTGCTGGAACCATGGATTTTTACCAAGCTGAACAGCACTGACAGCCGCGCTAGAAAGAAAGGCAGACCAAATGACGGGTGCGCATTTTACATCTATCTTTCTTTTATTGTCGTCCACGCTGTTCCCCCTGCGCCGCATTGTCACGTTGCAGTGACGATGAAAAAAAAACAGTCGGGAAACTGACTCACGAAGCTATCTTTTTATTGGGCGAGTCTGTGCCCAGGAAAACAGGTAACAGTCAAGCACAACGACAAGCTGCGAGCGCTACAAGAACCTACTACACATTTCGAGTCGCGCATACAGTACGATTGCACCAGGGGTCTCCTGGGCACGCTGAGCTCGCACCTTTTGCTTGGCTCATTGAGCTCGTGCCCGGTGCTCGGCGACGACATCGGAGTCGGCCGACTCACGCTCAGCCTGTCGCCCCTTGCATCGCTGCTCCACTCTTCTCGATCGGCCCCTCGGTCACGAGAAGAAGCCGGTACGTGCATAGCGCACACAGAACCCGTAG
The DNA here is from genome assembly GCF_038994185.2 of Dermacentor albipictus. Taxonomy (NCBI): domain Eukaryota; kingdom Metazoa; phylum Arthropoda; class Arachnida; order Ixodida; family Ixodidae; genus Dermacentor; species Dermacentor albipictus. The sequence goes on along the minus strand of NC_091830.1, from coordinate 21,783,187 downwards.
TACAGTGTCTCGTTGCCGCTGGTGCTTACGGCACACCAGCGGCAACGAGGCGTCGAAGTACAGACAGAAAAAGGCGCGAACGCGGTCGCGCACGCTACGTTGATGTCGACAGTGCGAGGCATGGTGTGCCGCAGGGAAAGTGCATGTTGCTCTACGTGCAAAGACGCACCTTCAACCTTGCACTCGCACACCCCTTGCACACGCACAGCGAGCACCACGGCGTCGAAGAACAAACGGAAAGGGTCCGAACGCGGTGACTCCCCTCTCCCCCTCCGAGAGTCTTCCTCTTCCGGCGCTCGCTTTTTCTCTTTACAGCATCAAGCGTCCTTCCTTCATTTAAATTACTATCATCCTCATCATCATCACGCTTCTCTCGTTGGGACAAACATAACCTCACCGATTTGACAGACGGAGGCATCTACGCTGGCGCGTAGAAATTGGGTTGGGCAGGCCATATCAAGCGTCGTTCAGATAGCCACAGGATTATTGCAGTCACAGAATGGGCACGTGCATAGGAATAGGAGCCACAGTCGAGGATAGGAGAAAATTAGGTGGGATGATGACATTAGGATATTTGCAGGCGCAAGTAAGAATAGCAATAGTAAGTAATAGCAAGATGTGCGTAATTCCAGACTGCTGGAGGAGGTCTTAGTCCTGCCCAGTGGACATGAATATTGGTTCACGATGATACTGATGCCGGAAAGCGTGAGTTGCGTCCATGTCCGATGGTCAATGAACTTCGCGCCATGGCAGGTTGACAATAATAGCGGGGAGTTATGTTTCCGAAAAGCACCGTACTGCCTGTGTTCCGCTCACCCAGATGACGCCTAGCAAGGCAAACGTGCCTCTTTTGTATTGCATTTTACAACGAAGCTGTTAATGCGACTATAAGTGCCCACAAATGTTACATCCTAGCTTTCACAGTTTTTTGAAAAAATAAAGCTTAACTATTCATGAAGTTTATATTTGAATGTAATGTGGGAAGTATTGAGGGCAATAAGCAGGCACATTTTTAAGCGTGTGTCAATTAGTAGTTAAATAAGAAACGCTTAAATATGTTATCTCACATTCCTAGAGGACCGTGAACGTTAGAAATTTCATATATAGGGTAAGTGGATAAGTGGAGACCCCTGTACGTGTGACCTGGATAATATGTTTGAGGTCTGTAGCTCAATTAAAGATGTTCAGAATAATTACTTAATAGTGGCTGTCATGCAATTTTCGTGTCTTATACAATATACGAGGCACAGTGTTTTTATTTCGCCGAAAAAGGAAGCACGTTGTGAGTGATTAATGTTAAGTATTTGAACTGTGTAGGGCAATTACAGCCTTTGTTGAAAGTTACTCATTCAAGCGTTTCACAGTGTCATACCGCCCATACCTGTGATATTTTCTATCGCACTTAAACAACTGCGCAAGATACCAACTTCTAACTGTTTGACAAAAAGTGGAAACGCCAATTATAATCTGTGGCGAAATTTCACTTTGCCCACCCAATTGTTACCCTTATTTCCATGCGTCATAAAGTGCTCGCAGTTGGTTTCTCCCGTGACCTCGGTGAAGTCTATAACGCACGTTGTATTTCGAGCAACGTGCAGGCAATGATTCCAGCTATGTGCTGGCAAAGTTCAAAGTGTGTGGGCTGATTGTTGCTTTTTCAATAAGATGACTCTAAATGCCACCATCTCAGACAAAAAAATAACGGCAGAAAAATCATAACTCCATCAGAAAAGTGGCGTACTGTGGACGTTTGCACTCGACGAGGCTAGCATCTACTGCTCCTGCGCTTACGCACGCCAAACGCGAAACAAAAGTGCAAGTGCTTCTGTCGACAAGTGGCAGTCACAAATTTCCTTCCAATCAAACACCCTGACCTCTTTTATAGCACACGGTTACTTTCCAACAAGATAGGTTAGAAATATGCAGCTAATGATAAATTCAAGAAAGTTTTAAACCTGGAAACTTCAACCAACCTTGTTTCTTTTCAAACAGTCTCGAGACAGCCTAACCATGAAGTGAATAACAAATGGTAGAACAAAATCTATACCGGGCGACCCCGATTGAGAGAGGCATATGCCCATTCTTTTCAGGGCAATTTTTAGCACGACTTGCAAGCTGTGCGCTCTTCTAAGCACCTTTTGATGTGTTCTAACTTATGCAGCTATTGTAAGGTCATTAGGCTTAGTCTATCACCACTGGGGTAAAGGCAAGTGCGTCACTGCCAAGCAGACACCGTTGCACACCGTTGCGCGGCGCCCCGATTTCAAGTCGCATATTAATCATACTGAAAACAATTGATAGCGCAAAACGACACGAACATTTCGCGCTGTCAATAGTTTTCAGTATCGATTACCAACGTCCCCAACGTACCGTCCTCTTGAAACCTACAATTAGATCTAACATAACGGATGTCTTATTGAAAGCTTCCTTCAATCTTTTCGCGAGGCCGTCCAGGCAACATTCAATGTTTTATTGTTCCTGAGCGAGTGCTTTTATAGGCATTTAGTTAAACATTAGCACTTTGCCATAGTTCCAGTTACTCGTGCGTGTAAGGATGTTCCGGATGACAATGTCCCAAATAAGCATGACATGATTAAACATGGTGGGTAGAAGAACGAAGAATAGGTACCGATAACAGGAACGCTGTTCCGGATAACAGTAGTTCTTTCAAACATGGTTGTACATATTTGTTATCTGCATTTGCAAGTTAGAAAGTTCGAATATATGGAACTCTGTTCCTTACGCTTTCTACTTTTATGTTGAACGCCGCGTTATTTAAGGAAAAAGATGTGCAAAAATATTCCATTGTACCCAAAACAGAAAAAGTACGACATTTCGAGGGCAGTACCTTAATGAGGGGGCCTCTAGGATTTAATCAAGAAATAATTTTTTTATTCAAGCACGCAGATAATTGGCATCGAAAACAGAACAAAACCGAAATGAAAAGAGAGAGAGAGAGAGAGAGGAAGAGAGACACTTCGGCAATGGAAGTTTTTACTGAACGGCCACTTACGCGCAGGTCAAGCAGGGCGCCGAGTCAAAAAACATCAACCATTGCTGTGTTGGGGAGCGCGTCTTCGATCAGCTGAGGCCAGACGTTTAAGTGATATATTAGTTTGTCGCCCCCTCGGTTACGACCGCTTGTTTACCATAACTCGTTGTTAGGGCAGTTTGTGCCTGACGCTATTGGCCAAGACTGAAGTTAGCGAGCTCTGTTGTTGTGGGAAATCGCACACTCCAGGACTCACAGAGATGAGTTCGACGAACCTCGCATAAGGGAGATTGAATTATTTGCTTGTGCGGGTGACGTCGCTACGCTGAACTCTCCAACTTCTAACATGTAGTACCTCCAATCAAGCCCAGGCATACACCCTTTTTTTGCAGAGGCAGAATAGCGTGAGGCCTTCCTTTGCGGGAAAACTATTCACACAGCTCACCGCCAATGTGGTGGCATACATGTTTAATGATTCATCGGCCAAATTGTTAACATCATCACGTGAGTAGGGCAAAGGCCGAACGTGGGCTTTTCTAAACGGAAGAGGCGCAGCAGATGGCAATTGCACAAAAAAGTGTTTGATGCGTTTGTTTGCAATATCGCCGGCATCGCTGTTTCTTGCGATTATAAGGCACTGACCCAATGTGCTGTCGACACTTGCGTGATATTGTTAACAATCTGACATATTTCTATGAGTTTGAACGGAAGCCTAATGTAGATACAGACATGGCAGTGAATATCAGAATACCATTGAAGAAGCAAACGAATGTCCAACAGAAAAGCCCAAGTGAACGGATATAAGCACATATGTCGGTCAAGAAATAACAAGCATCAATGCAGAAATTTATGACCAGAAATTAACACGCATAATTTGAGACAGATGTATGTTAGCTAAACGCCGAAGCAAACGTGCGATCACAGCTCTGTTACCAAGGCAATAAAATAGTCACTCTTGGGTGCTACTACATCTTATGGCAGTGAATTTCAGTCGGATATTGTTTTGGCCAAAACAAGAAGACTTTATATAATTAATACTGTACAATATTTTCTTCATGTTTTCTGCTCATCATCTTTTCTTGCTAAGACACAGTGCAGCGGTAAAATGCGCTGTCACTTCTCAATTTCACTGAAGTCGTCATTTCTCAAATATTTTATGCCTCTTTCTGTGCGTGATCAATTACATCTCCGTTCCTGGCAGTAGGTCTTAGTTTCAGGTTTAATGAAGATCAGGAGAGAAAATATCTTTATATTTTCTCATTGAGCATTTCACCTGACCTGTCAAAAGTATTTTGTGGACTAAAAGAATGACGAAGCATATCTTAGCCGGTGATGCCTTGCACTTGTGAATAAAGAGCAAACATTGTTTTAGTAGCCACAGAGATGCAGTTTATTCTAAGGTGCCCTTCACCGAACACTTCAGTGTGACTTCGATCGAAATCCACATTTCGTGCGATATTTGGTACTCACTATTAATGGTGATGGACCATTTCATGTGTTTCTCAACATAGGAATGCCTGGCCCGCGGAATACGCTCCTGTCGGAAGGGTACGCAAAGCTATAATTTCTTCAGCAGTTCATTTCCGTAAGATGGTGGTGCATCTGTAGCATCTATGTAAAATGATTGAATATCGTTGCAACTTGCTTTTTATATTGGCGAATTATTTACCCTTACCGGTATTTAGCAATTCTTGTAAAGCTTGACTATTGCCTGAGCAGCACAAGGACTGCTATGAATTTCAGGGGGTTTCGGGTCTATCGGCGTGCAAGTAAATAAGGTTCATTAGTTCGTTCATCTGCTCATGTGAGAGTCATTGAAAACCTGCGATAATTACTATGAAATAAAGAACTTTAAAAAATGTCAAATGCTTGTGGAGAAGTCGTGAGCGACCATATTACATCTGCAACGTTCTTAGCTAGAACCCAACTTCAGGAACGAAGACTTTGTTTTGTCTTACTTTAACCTGGATGCTCCTTCGAGATCAGATAACTAACCAGAATAAGGAAAGATGGTTGACGCATGCAACAAAAACCTATCGCAAGTTAATGATAAAGACTCGAAAACAGGGTAAAAATTATTTTCGACATTGCCACCGTCAGCTGTATAGTAAGACTTCTAATTATGCATCTTCTTCAATTGTTTTCGCAGGAAAAGCTTAGAGAATAACTGAATAAAAAGCACAGGAGCCTTTTGAACAGGCTTCTCTTATTATTCCACTGATCTGATATCCCGCAAGGAGCTCAGTTTTCATTGCATTTCAACGCGCACCCAGACCGATCATCAAGCTAATTAAGCTCCTAGCTCCTATAGTAAATAAATCGCGAAGCTTAAACCCAAGAAGCCACACGGAACTCAAAAACAAAGAAAAACACTAGAAAGAAACACGGAGAAAGAAACTGTGCGGGAGCCCGAAGGCATCGACAAAGGTTGCACGAGCTCTTGCGAGTCTTCGCGAAACCAATTACGATGTTCCAATTAACGTGAGCACAGGACTCTCCCGCAATGGCTGATATTATAGCTTAACGTTAATCAAGCAGACACCCAACCCCTTTTCTTGCGTATCTCATCGGAGAACTAAACAAACAATAGCTGAACTTTACTTAACTTTGAGGTTTGTTCCTTAGCTTCTCCATTCGGCGCAACCCCATTCCTTTAGCAATGAGGCCCGACATTTCACAGCAGGTTTCGGTATTACGAAGGAACCGCTTAGTGATGCGCTATATTCTATATGTCAACGACACGAAGTCCTGTCAGCCCTGCCAAGCCTGAAGGAATGGCTATAGATGGATCGCACTGACGTCATCGTGGCCGCCATCTTAACGTATTAGAACGTCGAGAATCTGTGTAAAGTAAAAGCGTTATAGCCCGACAGCCACGGACAGCTCGCCTTGCAACGAGAGGCATAGTCGACAATAGCTATAGTCCGGTGAATAATGGTCACTATCTTAGAGTACAGCAACGTACAGGTGATAATCTGGTGCACTGACGTCATCCTCGCCGCCACGTTTGGTGTGAAGGCGGCGTACGCGGCGTCGTGCAAAACGATCCAATGATAAGGTTCAATGAATACGGTGTGCCACTGAGCTCCATTGTCTTGCAGAACACTTTCCCGGATGGCTTGCTTGCATGTGCTTGACTTTCGAACTTGTGGCATTTCTGCATATATTACAATATTATTACGTTTATGAACTATTATATACAAAACAATAGCCGCTACACTTGCGTTGCCAATAAGCTTCTTTCACTACATATTGAAGAATCACAGACATTTACGGCAATGCCAACAAAAAAATGGCTGTGGCTTAGGTAAGGTTAAGCCCAGGATGCGAAGCATACTAGCCTTTATTTTAGTTGTTGAACCACTGTTTAGCCTGGTGAACTGCTGTTGCTTGGCTATATTTGGTTCGGCTAGACGAAGAAACAACTCATGCATTACTTCTTCGCCTTCAAGAGTGGAACGCGACAGCGTTCCCGTCGACCCGCCAAGGGGTGTAAGACAATGGGCTACAGGGCAGCGACTACGCGCCCCGCATTGGACGCGGTGAGCGTCGAGCAAAGCAGCGTTCGGCGCGGCAACGAAATGTGCGCCTGAGCAAGAGACGCACGCCTTAGAAACAGCGCGTTTCTAAGGCAACACCGCATTCACTAGAGGCGCTTTTGTACCGCTTTGAAGCGTTGTACTCGTGGCTCAGTGGTAGCGTCTCCGTCCCACACTCCGGAGACCCTGGTTCGATTCCCACCCAGCCCGTCTTGCAAGAGTTGAGCCAAAGCCACTTCTCCTCTGTCGTGACGTCACGGTGTCACGTGATTTCATGGTCACCGCCGCGCCTGAGGAGCTGGGTTGAGCCCTCGTAATATGCTTCGCATAAAAGACAGTTGGATTGACGTGTGTTTCTTCATGAGAATGAACCTGTATGGCCGTCCATTCTCGTGTTCGCTTCACCATGACGCGTGGTCGATCTTCATGTTACCCATAGAGGACTCTAACCCTTCAGACACTGGGCACGTGACAAAGGCGATCCAAAGGACGATTGACTAACGGACTAGTTGGTTTATTAGAACAGCGTTATCGACGCAACGATAAATGAAAAAAAAATAATTATGGGGTTTTACGTACCAAAACCACTTTCTGATTATGAGGCATGCCGTAGTGGAGGACTCCGGAAATTTCGACCATCGGGGGTTCTTTAACGTGCACCTAAATCTAAGTACGCCGATGTTTTCGCATTTCGCCTCCATCGATATGCGGCCGCCGTGGCCGGGATTCGATCCCGCGACCTCGTGCTCAGCAGCCTAGCACCATAGCCACTGAGCAACCACGGCGGGTAACGACGATAAATGAAGGAGCACACAGTCGCAGCACTGACTAACAACGACTAACAGCTCTTAATCAACCGACAGTACTAGCAAGTGTACGTCAGTCACTGGCAACTATTTTCAGTTGGCAGAAAACACAGACAGCTCATTGCTCTGTGCACCACTGTTCTGCCTTCATAGGTAGGAACAGTTGCTTCTAGAACCCCCTGAGAGAAAATGTTAGCAGTAATCATGTAGCAATCATTCATTCGGCGCTAGCTGAGGAAGCGGATAATTCCAGTAATAACGTTACGCGTCCCAGACGGCGTCAGTGACTTGGAATTCGTTCTCGCTAGATCACAGCATGCGAGCGGAGCGAACCGCGCATCCAGTGCTTGTGTGCCTTCATAGTAGAGGCTGCTACGATAGCCTAGCAGCAAGAATCGTCTGTTCTGCGCACCTGCGATCGCCTGCAACTATCAACATTCCTCTGCGACGCCCGTCTTTCGAAACTGTGCGAAAACGTGAACGACGAATCTTGAGCACGCCTATACGCCTCGGGTGCAGTTTGCGTCAGAGTCAACCCTACCGTGCTCAATGAATACCAGACCCGAAAACTGTCCTTTTTTTTTCTGCATGGAATGGTCATGGCGCCATCAACTGTTTATGTCTCGACTGCTGCGTTTCAAATATCCGACGCATTAGACCAATTTAGCTTAGAAAGACCGCTGCCGATTGCGCCTTCCGCCATCCGCGGTTGTGGCATAGTGGCTTTTGCGCTGCACTGCCAAGCCAGGTTGCAAGGCATCAAGTCACGAACCGCTGTGGCAGCAATTCCAAGGAGGTGAAATGCGAAAACACCCATGTGCTGTTCCTTTGGCACATGCTAAACAAAAGAAGGAAAATAATAAAAACAGGTGGTCCGAATCAATCTGCAGTCCGCCAGTACAGCGTGCCGTATAATCATGTCGTATATTTGTCGTGTAAAGAAGCAGATTCATTTCTTATTCCGCCTTCCACCGACCGCGCATGCCTGAAGTTCAACGTGCACGCGTGGATGGGAAGAAGCGGTCACGGAAACGGTTGAACTCGACGCTGTGATAAAATACTCTATTAATCAGCGCATGAAACGTCATGGCTGCTCAGTGGCTTCGGCGTTCAGTAGCCTAGCAACAAAGTCCAGGACGGCGGGGTTGTCGTATTTTGATGGAGGCAAGATGCAAGAAAAAGAAAAAATCCGCTGATACGTAAAGTTAGGTAGACGTAAAAGCACGCTAGGTGGACAAAATTATACATGAATCCACAGCTACGCGGTCCCGCGAGCACTATATTCGGTATTCAATCAATAATTTCGCTATAGATGGCGGTAATCACTAAAGGAAGCTCGTTATAGGAACGCGGTTTCACATTAACCGCGAGCTCTTCACTATCAATTGGAAGCAGATGACGTCGAAGGAGACATTGATTGGGTGAGGCATGCGTAACGCGACAAACATGACACCCCTGGAGAGAAGCATTGGGCGACGCAATAGATAGGATCGGCTGTTCAGCCCCGCAATATAACCGCGAAAGCCTTATAAGGTTATATACCAGGACCGCCAAAACCCTTTTCTCGGGTACGGTTCGGGTGACGGTATTGGGTGGCGCAGAAACAAAGGTGTTTCGTAAACTGCAGCGTCACGTAAGCGGTGTGCTTAGGCGTAGCGCGCAGGCCCAAGCACTTCCGTAACCCACAGATATTCAATATGGGCGCCGAGTCATTTGCTCCACACATGGGGCCGAATCTGCTGTTCTCACGTAGGCGCACGAGTGCATATAGGACGAGCTTTTCCGTGCCCTGTCGTCAGCGCGAGGAAAGTTAATCTCAGGCTCGAAGCGCAGAAGCGGAGATTATGCAACCCTTGGTCTCGTTCATACGCAGACATTACTTTAAGAATATTTATTTATTTATTTCAACATACCGTGAACCCTTTGACAGGGTCATTACAGGAGTGGGGTACAGAGAGAAGGAAGGTTTGCACATAAGCGGTTACAATAACAGGAATTGTCAGGGGCAAATTTCCTAAACAAGCACAAAATAAGAAGAAAGAAATGCCAGTAGCACCAGTGCTGCTGTCGTGCGCGGGCCATCGGTTGATCAAGACGTTGCGTAGCCACTTTATGGGAAATACTTTATGGAAGCTCCTTACGAACAGTCCAGAGAGTTGATCTGAAGCTGCTAGGCTTTGGAGCTATGGCATCGAGGTAGGCCATCGCTAAAGCATTGCCTTACGTGGCCGTTGGGACGTTTTGAGGTAGATGGAATGGCTGAAGCTTCAAATAGCAGCGTAGGAACCGCGAGTGGTGATTAGATCCCAGTGCTCATGTTAGCCCTCCCAGTGAGAGAGAAGTAGTTTCACGATTTATTGGGTTTATAGTGTCTGAAAACAACACCGACGCTTAATTTTGTTACCACCAGGAGTTCCCTAATGCGCGGTTTAATGTGAGCGCACTAGCGTTTTTTTTTTTCGCCTCGCATCGAAATGCCACCGCCACGGCTGGGAGTCGAGCCCACGACCCCGTGCGCAGCAGCAGAAACGACAAACCTATTCACCCAAGCACCGGGGCGAGTAGTGATATATATATATCTATGCTTTTTTATTATTATTTACGAAGAAATGTCCACCTGAGCTGGTGCGCGCTAGCCAACTACTCGGCATGGTTGGCCGAGCGTAAGGGTAGTGAGAGTCTAAGAGCTAATGATGATGAGGAGAAGAGAAGGAGCGCAGGCTTACCCGCTTACAATGCACAGCGGGCCTACCAGCGCCACCAGTCCCCAGTGGTACGCAGAAACTGCAACAACGGCTGTGTTTTCTGCCTCTCAGCTCTACCATGAAAACTGGACTACCGTCGGGCCATGCATCACGTGATCCTTGTCCCGGAACACTGGGATACACAAAAATAGTACGCGCTAATGCCATTGCAGAGACCATGCGAAACGAGAGCGTTAAGTGAAACCCAACGAAAACCACAGCTGAGTCGACTGCGGCGCCGACAATCAGAAGGTTTCGCACGTGCGATAAGAGCAGCAAGCCTGAGGCCATATAGGAAACCTTCGATCACGTGCCTTTAGGAATTTACTGGGATGAAATAAAAAAGCGCGATTTTATATCGTTTACATGTACGTAGCTTACTCTCAGATGTACGCAGGCATTCTCAGATCATGAACAGCAGGTTGCCATTATTCCTCAAGAGAAAAGTGTATAATAGCTGTGTCTTACCAGTGCTCACCTACGGGGCAGAAACCTGCAGGCTTACGAAAAGGGTTCTATTCCTATTGAGGACGACGCAACGAGCTATGGAAAGAAGAATGACGGGTGTAACGTTAAGGGATAAGAAAAGAGCAGATTGGGTGAGGGAGCAAACGCGAGTTATTGACATCTCAGTTGAAATCAAGAAAAAGAAATGGGCATGGGCAGGACACGTAATGAGGAGGGAAGATAACCGATGGTCATTAAGGGTTACGGACTGGATTCCAAGGGCAGGGAAGCGTAGCAGGGGACGGCAGAAAGTTAGGTGGGCGGATGAGATTAGGAAGTTTGCAGGAACAACATGGCCACAATTAGTACATGACCGGGCTAGTTGGAGACGTATGGGAGAGGCCTTTGCTCTGCAGTGGGCGTAACCAGGCTGCTGCTGCTGCTGCTGATGATGATGATGATGATGATGAGTTTATTCTCTTGTGTTTTTCGTATAATGGAAAGCCGCTTAATGCCTCAAAGCTGATTTTTTTTTTCGCATAACTTAAAGCGAACTTGACGCGTGAAATTGCGGTTACTGAACGGAGGAAAAGCGAGAAGTGGTGGGCTTCCGTGTTAACGCGCTCCTTCCTACTGTTCATTCTTGCTGTTCTTGCCAGCCGAATTTCGCGAGCTAAGTCAGCGGGCAAGGTGGAAAGCCGTCCGGGGTCTACATTAAATTTGCAAGCACTCATGGCGTGTATATGATACATTTTAACACGTAATTGACACATCTTTCTGTCGTCGCTATCGTACGCGTTAGTGGCAGTTGGCTCACTACACGAACCGCCGGCATTATTAATGAGCAACCATTACAACAGACCAAAACAGGGGCGCAGCCCTTGTAACCGCGTTTGTAACGCGTACTGATCCTGCAGGCTGTGTGATCGAATGCACTTGAGGGCCGGTGCTGACACCTGTGCATAATATATGTCTTCGCAAGCGTTCCAATGTCGTATAATTCAACTGAAGAGTACACGCAACGTGACGTTAATGAGCGCTTTCCCGTACATATGCCAACACTGCGATTCTTGTGTTAGCGTGTCTTCTGTATCAATGTATTGCAGTGAAATATGCTACCTTACGAATGCGTGATAGTCTGCCGGCAATAGGGGCCAGTGACTAATTGTTCCTCTTTCTTTTCTGCTCAAATTCTCTTTCCTATATTTGCAGCTGTTACGCAATAAAGACTGCTGGCCATCGAGCGATGTGTCGGTCCCCATTACTCTAGCCCGTCTGTCATGCTCTTCGATTTTCTTTTACCCATGCGCCAACCAGCCCAGTTTAGCACACATTAAACACTGGTGCAAACTTCGCTGATGCAGGGAGGTACCTCCTCGACAGAGAAATCGCCGGTATGAGAGAACGGTGGATCTGGAAAGGAGGAGTAGCGGAGCAGTATGACGTAAAAAAAATTATGGGGTTTTACGTGCCAAAACCACTTTCTGATTATGAGGCACGCCGTAGTGGAGGGCTCCGGAAATTTCGACCACCTGGGGTTCTTTAACGTGCACCTAAATATAAGTACACGGGTGTTTTCGCATTTCGCCCCCATAGAAATGCGGCCGCCGTGGCCGGGATTCGATCCCGCGACCTCGTGCTCAGCAGCCTAACACTATAGCCACTGAGCAACCACGGCAGGTAGTATGACGTAGATGGGCACGTGAGCGAAGCAGGCGGTGGCGCTTGCGCGTACATGTGGCGCATGCACTGGATTGCGCAGTGTTTTTAACTTACTATAGAGCACTGCGTAGTTGCGGCTGTGCTAAAGCGAGAACTATGCTACGCGTTGATAAGTGCATGTGCGTGGATTCCATGTCATCGAGATTACATTTAATGATGTGAATAGTGCGAGTACCGTAAGAAGCACTGATATTATGGTATTCACCTAAGATTTAGTATATACGTATAATAGAGACTAAAATGTTGAAAGACTAGAGTGGAAATGTTGAAATACTAGAGGCGACGGGTGCTGCCCCACCCGCCGCCTCACAAGGTGCTAGAAGGAACCAAGCTGGCACCGACGAGCACCCCGCCATGACCTCCCAAGGGCTGACACCGGGTCAGAAACGCCAGCTGGTTTGTACAAGCCCGCCTGACGGCAAGCGACAAGACACTGGTGAATCTGACGACGAGTCAACTGTCATCGACGACGACAACGTGGCAAACCCTTCAGACCTGGAAATGGACGAGGGTGGTTTCCGAATCGTGCGCCAACGTAAAGACAGGGCGGAGGGCATTCCAGTGTTAATCACTGCAGCATCCGAAAGAGATGATTTAAGGCAAGTAAACCCTATTGTCCTGTATTCTGAGCTTGAAAGGATTCTCGGTGGAGCACCCGCGAAGAGCCACTTCACAGCACAGGGAGCATTGCTCTTAGAACGAGCACTTCTGGACATATTTAATCACGTCTGGAGCACAGGAGAGATCCCAGAAGCGTGGAAGACAGCATGGGTGGTGCCAGCGCTCAAGTCGGGAAAGGATCCTGCAAACCTCACCTCATACCGGCCAGTATCGCTAACATCATGCGCATCAAAGTTGATGGAAAGACTAATATGTACGAGGTTAACATGGTATCTCGAGCAAGAAAATAGACTGCCATCATGTATGACCGGATTTCGTCCACGGTTGAGTGCCCAGGACAGTGTCTTGGATCTACTAAGCCATATCGAGCACCATCGCGCAGACGGCCTTTCCACACTCGCCATCTTTATGGACGTTGCCAAGGCATACGACTGTGCTTAATACAGGCATCATCAATGGACTCCGAGCCATGGGCGTCTCGGGAAATGCTCTTCGATTCGTCCATGAATTTCTCAGGGATCGATGTGTCCAAGTTAAGCTCGGAAGTATAATGAGTGACAAGCGTCGTATTTCCCTCGGCGTCCCACAAGGAAGTGTCCTATCCCCCTTGCTTTTTAACGTTGCCATGGCCAGCCTTCCAGATGCCCTGAAAGTAGGTCGGACGGCAGTTAAAATGTCCATCTACGCAGATGACATCTGCATTTGGATCTCGGGGTACCAGCACAAATGTTTGGCCCGAATAGCCCAGGCCGCAATCTCCACTATCCATCGCCACTTAGCGACGCTTGGCCTATCTTTATCAGCAGAAAAATCGGCCTTCATGCTTTTCCCGGGAGTGAGACGCAAGTCAACACGTCTGACGCTGAATATTAGAGGGCATTCAATTCTTCGTGCAACTCATGTTCGATTCCTGGGCGTCACCATCGACAACAAGCTGCTATGGCGTGGTGCAGTCGAAAGTGTTGTGGCTGCATCAGTGCAAAGAATCAACGCACTTCGTCGATTGGTAGGTATACGTTGGGGAAACAATCCTATATCCATGCTTAAACTGAACGCTGCACTGATAACAAGCCGCATTCTCTATCAGCTCCCTCTGATATCACCGTCATCGAGTCAATTCGAGCGCTTGGAGGCAGTGCACAGAAAGGGACTTCGCTTGGCGATGGGAGTTCCAACGGCGGCTTCAAACAAGAAAGTCACTAATGAGGCAGCGTCGCTTCCACTCCGCCTCTTGGCATCTCAGGCCTTGCTGACGCAGCTATTAAGGCTGGGCGAGTCACGCGCAGGCACGGCGCTTCTCCGGCGGCTAAGAGCAAGAACTCGCTCACATTTCCATGCGGCGCTGAACACCTTCCGATATTTAGGATTGGAATGGCCTAAACGAAGTCGCCTTGACCCGCCATGGTCTTTTCCGGACGTTACCTGCAGCCTCAATGTACCCCACCTACCGACGAAACGCACCATTTCAACTGCCGAAGCCAAGTTCATTGTGCTGGACCACTTGAGCACTGTGTTTCAATGCCATCTACAAGTGTACACAGACGGTTCGGTGTGCGCACAAACAGATAGCTGTGCAGCGGCATTCTGCATACCATCCCTTGATGTGTCATGGTCTGGCCGTCTGGATCGCGTAGTTTCCTCTACAACAGTAGAAAGCGCCGCAATCACCGTGGCTTTGCGGAAACTACGGGCCTTTTCTGCACGAGATGTCGTGGTGCTGACGGATTCCAAGTCAGCATTACAGAGATTACATCGGGGCCTACCTCTAGAGAAGTTTACAAGGCAGTCTCTGGCACTGATCGACGACCTAACGAGCAAAGGATTTAACATAAGGTTTCAGTGGATCCCATCACACGTAGGAATTGATGGAAACGAGGAAGCTGACGCCCTTGCACGCGTAGCGCTGACATGTGTCCCAAAAGTGAAAGCTCCAAAAGCTTTTCGAAACCCTAAGGGTGCAATCCGCCTTCACTTTAGAGAGATGTTCAAGAATCCACACGACTCCTGTGTGACTCATGGATTTACACGTGAACAAGCGACGCTTTTATACCGCATCAGGACCGACTCCGCGTGCACCCCAGCTTGGTTATTCAAGACTGGGCTTCGCGCTTCCCCACTCTGTGTTTTCTGTGGTGACATTGGAGACATCGAACATTTCATTTGGCTATGCCCTCAGTTTGACACAGAAAGAAAAGTGATGGTGGACAGCCTACAAAAAAGCGGTATCACGCACAGGACCTTTGAAGACGTTGTTTTCCCTGGAGGGCCCGCGGCATTCAGGAAGAGAGCGCAACGAGTGCTGATAGCATTCCTGCGAGACACGGGGCTCATCGACACCTGGTGACACACCACTGATCTCAAATCGAAGGAGGATCAGGCGGAACAATTGCCGGCTATGTATGCCAGGCTAACCCCGCCTGCTTCAACATCACCACCACCACCACCACCACCTAGAGTGGAAATGTGTAACTTTAAAAACAATAAATTGATTTTCTATTGAAAGCTTTAAAAAAACTCGTGAGTGCTAAGTGCGGAGGGCTTTGAGAGCCCAAGGTGTCCACCGTAAAGCTGCAACATGAAACAATACACATAGCAAGCGTTGAAGGGTGTCAGCTCCAAACTATATTGTAGCTTGCAAAGCGTATAAAAATGTCTCCAGAAAAGAACTACTTTGTCAAACGGGGTACACACATTGTGGAGAAGAATAAAGATAACCAACCTAAATGCATATCCGGAATTATGAGTAATATTTGTAATGTGATTTCTGCTTTATGACTTTCACCTTAGGCACTCGAATAGCGTCAACAAAGTTGAAACATTCATTTCATATGCCACATTGAAACGCAAAATTAGAACAGAGCGAGAGGGAGAGGAAGAAAAGCCTTGTTAAGAGAAATGTATAGAGATTGGCCTCAGTGACGTGCCTCTAGCATACTATTCAAAGTTGAGGAAGCGATTTATAAAACAACAAGGCCAAGGTAGGAAGATGAAGGCGGTATGACGAAGGTGATGATGAGAACTGCTGCTTAGTCTAAAATATATGAGCCTAAGTTTGTGACATCAAAGGAGCTTGCGTATATGGACTTACTAGGGCTCGGCATTTATCAAGAGCTACGTGAAGGTCTCGTGATTTCCAAATAAACCGCGTTAGCTCTTTATAAATGAACGCCCCTTAACCTGAAGCAAGTTACTTTTGTTAAAATGCCCGCCCAAGCACACCGTACAGATGGTCAACCAGCGAAGCTGAAATGTGCGGCCCCGGTGTTTATTACTGGGTCAACCCCGAATGTTCGTTAAATCGCAGCTTTGTAGGCTGCCCGATAATCGGTACGCAGTTGGTGTTTGAGCTCGGCTGCACAAGCCTCTCCTCGTGCCCGGGTTGCAGCATCAAGCATGGCGTTGACGAGCTCGTTCCCGATTGTGCTCGCGACGTTGCTGATCGAAAGCTGCCTGCTCCTGAGGAGTACGTATGACGCGGAGCGGAAGAGAAACTGCGGCGTGCGTGCTCGGCTGCGACAGAAATCTTATTTTGTTATAGCGCAAGCTCGACAAGGACAAAAGAAGGCACATCAGACACACACAGCGCTAGCTTTCTCATTGAACTCTTCATGCGAAAAAACTGCGAAGCCACCTTCTTTATCAGCTGGCAACACACACAGATCATGCTGTAACAAGTATGATTCTACGTGTTTCACAGGTAATGTCTGACGTGGAGGCTTACAGCTTTTTAAGGCGTCGACACCTTCGGAGTTGATCCTCGTGGCCTCGTCCTCTGGAGCACGTCGGGAAACCTGATGCACAATAGATAAAAGTTCAGGTTTTTTCTTCGGGGGTTGCAGCGCAAACTTTGGTCCCAGCCCCAAGACATCACGTACAGGTTCAGGGAGGCAGAGTCCTTCGGGTATATGTAAGTTGCAGGTCGCATTCACGCGCACTTTGCTCACCCAGTCACGTAGATGTCTCAGCTGAAGATTCCAGTGGAACTCCGTCATTTGGTCTGCCAGCCGTAGATGCTTTCGGACTTGCAGTTCCGCTGTGTCTGGTTCATAGGTGCTGCGCAGCTGCGTCCCCAGAAAGGGTCTGAAAAGTCTAGCCTGTCGGAGCCATTCTGAGCGCTGGATTTTTAGGATCCAGAGGAGCGCTGTGTGTGTTAGGATTTAGGAGCGCTGTGTGTGTCTGATGTGCCTTCTTTTGTCCTTGTCGAGCTTGCGCTATAACAAAATAAGATATGCCGTACCAACAAGCCCCTATTGCTATCCTCTGCGACGGAAAGCAACGACGTCCCTATTGGCGCAGCCAATCGCGCGCCCATCTTTTTTTCACACTTGTGCGTGGGGTTGCACCGGAGGAGTTTTCGGCGTCCAGGTGGCAGACGGTCGGATGAATCGCCTCGCAGTATACAGCTTCGCTGTAGTAAGCAAGTGTCAAATCTGTTCATTGGTCTCAAACCGGGGAAACTAGACGAAATGGGGAACAGTGCAAAAGATATTATGGCAAACGGAGATCTCGAACCGATGTCACTTCTTGCGATTGCAATTTACAGCACGCACCACTGCGCTGTACTGCAGTAATACTAGAGGAAGGATAGGATGCATGAATACATGTGTCGTGGCAAAGGTGAACCTCTAGACGCTTCCACATACAATGGAAGTGCCCTGAAACAGAAGACATCGGAAGAAGACATTCTTTTTCGACAGTGAATCTCGCCTAGCGGTCTGGCCAGCCTCCGAGCAATGGTGCACGGTTCGAACCATAGATCACATCTCTCCCCATTTTCCCCCGTACCCCATTCCTTCCTTTTCCCTACAAGTGAATGATCTCCTCAGACAGGAGTGGAGAAGTACGTCAGTAAATATATTTCGCCACCCCAAGCGCCGTCACTTTCCCTCTACAGTAAAGCAGTCTTGCTTGGATTTAATGTTGTGAAGAAGCCAAAAGCAGGTGTCGAGGATAATATTTGAATAGGGACGCTTATACGACCTAATCATCTATCGTCGCTGTGCAGCAGTATGTTTTTATCATTCCCTCTTTCGTCAATAATTGGTTGACAGGAGCCCTATACCCTCCAAGGCGCTGCACGGAACAGTTAAGACAGGGTACTATGCCAAATGCCCTCCCCCAACCCGCTCCGTGTCCCTTGATAAATTTGAAAGGTCAATGACCTACGTAGAGGAACGAGACGAATATGTAAATGGAGAGATTACAAGACCTTTGCTTAAGGGATAACGGTGAGAGGTGTCTGAACAAAGAATTAAAGAAGCTACTTGCCGGTGGCAGTCGTGCTGTGTTAGGATTAGAAAACAGACTTCGAGGTGATTGGAAGCGGGTGCAGCATGAAAGTTCATGTAACGCAACAACACCTCCGGAGCAGACGAATATTGGCGAACACAATGCGGGCTATGTGACGTAATCCATCTTAGACTATGCGACCGTCGCTTCGTGCAGTCCGTCCTCTTTTGACTGCCTCGCTGTTCACCTTAAGGCGATTCACGGCGCCTTTCGCCACCACCAAAACGAAATTTGGCTGAATCTCATTTCTACTCGGGTTAAATTAAGAAATATGAACTTTGCACGAGGTTACCGTCCTATGCAAAGAAAAGATTTAAGTAAGACACGTTCATCCTACTCTATCGAAGATGAGATTCGTTGCGCTGCGAAGAAAACTGCATGAAGTGTCTTTTTTTGCGCCAATTATGCGATCGAAAGACCAACAATACAAGCAAAAAAGGCTCACTCCTTTGTGTAGTGTGCTCACGAACGCGTTATTTATTGTATTTTTGTCAAAAGACAGCCCTGTCGCCTTGACTAGAGGCGCTGAAAAGTATCACCAAAGCAAAATTTGGCAATTGCATGCTTTATGAAACAGCTCGAAATATGAGCTGCAGTTTAGTAGTTGTTTGAATATCAAGGAAAAGTTGAAATTAATGTTTTTTAACCAGCCGACTGAAAGTTCCGAAAAGCAATTCGTTCAGTTTGCTGCCATCTCAGTCGCATCAATTTCTTCTTCTTCGCTCTCTTTCTTCCTCTCACGTCCCGTTTAGAAAAAAAAAAACTAATATATTCGCAGTAGTGATGAAGAGGTAAGAGAAGCTCCTTCTATAACTAGCGCTGAAGTTACAAAGGCCTTGCAAGACATGAAACGGGAAAAAGCGGCACGAGAAGATGGAATAACAGTCGATTTAATCAAGCATGGACGAGACACGCTAGAAAAAGTTTGCGGCCTTTTATACGAAAAGTCCCAGGACTTCAAGGGTCCCAGAGAACTGGAAAAATGCCAAAATTATTCTAATCTGCCAAAGGGGAGACGTTAAGGAAATTAAAAATTATGGACCCATTTGCTTACTTCCGGTATCGTACAATATATTCGCCAAGATAATTTCCAATAGACTAAGGGCTGGCAACGCTTGTCTTCAGTTAACCAAGAGAACAGGTTGGCTTCACGAAGGGATCATTAAGGAGTGTTCAATAAAAGACGGTCGTAACTTCGTTAGACAGGATACCGGCAAGCTATCGCAGAAGACGAAAGATCTGATTACGAAACGCCAATGCATGAAAGCCTCTAACCCTACAGCGAGAATCGAACTGGTAGAACTTTCTAAGTTATTCCACAAGCGTAAAATACCTGACATAAGGAAATATAATATGGATAGAATATGGACGAATGGATGAAGCCTAAAATCGGTGAAGATGAAACAAGGAACAGGCAAGAATCATATGTATGCGTTGAAAGACGAAGCAGGCAATATCATTACTATTATGAATAAGATAGGTCAAGCGGCTGATGAGTTCTATAGAGATTTGTACAGTACCAATGGCACCCACGACAATAATGGAAGAGGGAATAGTATAGAGGAACTTGACATCCCACAAGTAACCCTGGAAGAAATAAAGAAAGCCTTGGGAGTTATGCAAAGGAGGAAGGCAGCTGGGGAGGATCAGGTAACAGCATATCTGTTGAAAGATGGTAGGCAGATTGTTCTAGAAAAACCGGCCACCCTGTATCCGCAATGCCTCATGACCTCGAGCGTACTGGATTCTTGGAAGAACGCCAACATAATCTTAATCCATAAGAAAGGGGACGCCAAAGACACGTAACATTTAGACGGATTAGCTTACTGTCCGTTGCCCACAAAGTATTTACTAAGGTAATCGCAAATAGAATCAGGAACACCTTAGACTTTTGTAAACCAAAGGACCAGGCAAGATTTCGCAAAGGCTACTAAACAAGAGACCATGTTTACACCATCAATCAGGCGATAGAGAAATGTATGAAATATAACCAACCCTTATATATAGCTTTCATTGATTACGAGAAAGCGTTTAATTAAGTCGAAACCTCAGCAGTGATGCAGGCATTACGGAATCAGGATGCAGACGAGCCGTACGTAAAAATACTGAAAGGTATCTATTAGCAGCTCCACAGCCACCGTAGTCCTCAGTGAAGAAAGCAAGAAGATCCCAATAAACAAGGGCGTCAGGCAGGGAGATAGGTTCTCTCCAATGCTATTCACAGCGTGTTTACAGGAGGTATTCAGAGACCTGGATTGGGAAGAAAGGGGGATAAGAGGTAACGGAGAATACCTTAGTAACTTGCGATTCGCATATGATGTTGCCTTGCTTAGTAACTCAGGGGACCAATTGCGATGCATGCTGACTGACCAGGAGAGGCAAAGCAGAAAGGTGGGTCTAAAAATTAATCTGCAGAAAACTAAAGTAATGTTTAACAGTCTCGGAGAGAACAGCAGTTTACGATAGGTAGCGAGGCACTGGATGTGGTAAGGGAATACATCTGCTTAGGGCATGTAGTGACCACGGATCCGGATCATGAGACTGAAATAATCAGAAGAATAAAAATGGGCTGGGGTGCGTTTGGCAGGCATTCTCAGATTATGAGGAGCAGGTTGCCATTATCCCTCAAGAGAAAAGTGTATAACAGCTGTGTCTTACCGGTACTCGCCTACGGGGTAGAAACCTGGAGGCTTACGAAAAGGGTTCTACTTAAATTGAGGACGACGCAACGAGCTATGGAAAGAAGAGTGATGGGTGTAACGTTAAGGGGGGATACGAAGAGAGCACATTGTGTGAGGGAACAAACGCGAGTAAATGACACCTTAGTTGCAATCAAAAAAAGAAGTCGGCATGGACAGGGCATGTACTGAAGAGGGAAGATAACCGATGGTCATTAAGGATTACGGACTCGATTCCAAGAGAAGGGTAGCGTAGCAGGGGATGCCAGAAAGTTAGGTGGACGGATGAGATTAAGTTTGCAGGGGCAACAAGCGCACAGTGCTTGCTCGTGCCAGCCTCATGTAACTGCGCCATCGGAATGGCCTTTGGATAAATGGTCGCACGGGGTATCTGGTGCCACTTTGACGTGTGAGGGAAGATATTCACCCTCGAAAACTACCTTCACGCAGTGCGATATGCCTAGTCGAGACACATGAGTTATGGCGAAGGCGTCAACTGCCGCTTTCACTAGGATCGGCAAGTAAGCGCTGGAGATGGAGACGTCCATGTCGTACATGACAGCAGTAGTAGTGTCACTGCCTAGAGGAATATACGGGTGGACCTTCAAGCCGTGAAGTAACCTAAGCACGCTCAAAGTACTCGGCGCTGTCTAATGCATAACGTCAATAGCCAAGGCATTTTTACGTGAGTTGACTCTGACATTCATGAGTTGATTTGGCGGCATCGCTTCAAGGAGCACCCAGGCAGTCTGTCTGATGAGTCGCCTGAGGTTTTCGGTAGCGATTTCTGGTAGAAAGAGAATCATACTGACTGCAGTATTCCGAGTTGACCCTACAGTCGACGCCATCGAATATAAGCCGGCTTTGGTGTTTCTTCGTTTCGCCTTCTGGCAGGAGTACTCACAAGCTGAAAGTCGTCATCGGATAATTCCTCACTGTTGAGTGAGTAAACATTGATATCATCGCAGTCGGTGTCACTCTGGAGGCCAGTCCGCTTCCTAGACGCAGCCAACGCTGAAATCGCCATCCCCAGTAAAGGCACGGGCACGTCAACTTTCCTCCGTGCTACAACCCATGGCGGCTGCCCCAAGATATACACCGAAATCAGGCGACAACAGACGAGCTAGAGAAATAGAGCTCGGGCTTGCACACACTTCATCTTCTCTCTATTCATAGAGAGTACGTATAGTACCCATTAATTACTAACGCATAGTACCGCAGTCACAAGTGCTCTATCAATGACCATTGAAATCGAATATCAATTGAAAAAACACTAGCCTCATTGGTTCATTTCTGCGGGCTCACACAAAAGTATCGATGAGGCAGCTTTTCAGTGGCCATTGCTTTCAATAGTCAGAGAAAAAAAGCATGTGGCTGCGATGTAAGGCACCTGAGTAAACTTTAATATGGACAGCAGCGAGGGGGAAGAGTCATCCCTCGGATTAAGGAAGGTGTAAGGTGGAGCACACCACGTCACTCTAAATAGTTGAACGTGAATATGAATGGTGTCGCCAGATTTGCAATTGAACGCCCTCACCAGAACATTGCCGGCTACTGTCAGAACTATATTTTCTCTAAGTGTCAACTGCACTGTTCGAAATGTCAAAAAGCGCAGCTCTCTGAATATCGAGAGTATTATATACGACTCCATCGAAACGCACTTCCCCAGTGATAATGGCCAGCCATTACCGCCCCGAAGTACGCCTCGATATCGAACGAAAGAAAGAAATTACTTCCCCACAGTCGGTGAACTTTCCTCATTAAGGAATCTCAGAACAGGACTCAGTGACCTTCTGACTGCTCTACAGAAAAAAAAAAACTATACGTGCTACGTATAACACTGCGCCTGAAAGGGCTTGCGATAGAAAGTTCAGGTCGTGCAAATTGTGCCACTAACGGATGGCTATGTACTCACAATCACCGCTCCATTAGACTTTACCAAACTTGGAATAGAAAGACGCATATTCTACTCTCCATGGTGAAGCCTACATTATGGCTGCGGTACTGTTTCGTCGCACTGTCTAGCAGCCACTAGGCGAATTATGGCTGTTGCCTCCGAGATTGTGAGGCTAGAATTTTCCCGAATTTCTTTTACCTTTGTCTTTTGCACAGCTACATATTAAACCACAGAGACTGCAGAAGGGACCACAATAACAGAAAAATACATTGAGGTGTTATCCCAAGGTAAAATATTCAAGAAACGGGTATTGCATGATAACATGTTTCGGAGGCACACATGACATACGAGCCGCCTCAGACAAGAGACTTCACGAAGCACTTCAATGAGCTTCAGCTTGCTAAGGAAACTAATGTTGCGAGGCGTGACTGCGCATGGGCAAAGCGCAACCTGCGTTCGTGGTCTAGCCTCAGCTCAGTCCTAAACAAAAGTGACTTAACAACGAAGGCTAGCGAATGAGAAATGCGAGCTCTGATGACGCAGAGCCGACGTCAAATGGCCGAAGAGAGGCACATGGAAGGATCGGTGGGAGCAGAATGCTCTCGCTCCACCTGCAGTTGGACGACACTTTGTCGCACAGCACTAGGCTCATCCCTGCGAAACAGTGGCGCAGTCTTACGGATCTTCTATTCTCTGGGCCCCCCTCCCCACCTGAGGGTCTCTATGTGTCCAGTTACAACAACGGCCAGCGCCAATGTTTCGGCATGCGGGCATGTCTTCGTCATAGCCTTAACATGTCGTTAGTGTGCTGACTTCTTTCTTGCCCTGCGACGATAAGTAGCCGCTGTTACTAAAGCCCGCCAACCTGCCTTTTAAAAATCAATTGAATAAAGAATGCCACTAGAAAGATAAACCTGTGCAAAAGTTCTGGGGCGTTTTTGTTTCTTTTCCATTTATCCGATGTTACTTACCTGGATATCAGCTCTAACGAAAGCTAGCCGATTGGCTAACCTAGCAAACGGTGTCTTTTGTATGAAGAAACAATAGCCTACTGTCTTTGTCACTTTTGTCGACATCTGCATAGCTAGCATGTTTGAAATACCTTCAATATCACACCTATACCTCTCCCCCGAAAAGAATGCGCAGGTGAGAAATAACGCCTATCGCGAGTTGATACCATCCTGGCCTCAACGCTGACGGCTCACTTATCTCTTCTTTCATGACGTATTTTCTTGGTACTAGACTGGGCAAAACTTTCTCAATAGCTCGCAAACGCACGCATGACCTTCAGAGGCTTCGGGAATAAAGTGTGGGGAGTCAGAGTTGACCGGGCCCAGGCTACTGTTTGCCTAATTTTACTTTCATATGAACTCCTTTGTGCGGTGATGTGGGACGGCTCGTATATGAAAGCTCAGTTTTCTATGCAGATGGCTTTCGGCGAAGCTCATATATCCACACGCATGCGACAGACGAATGAGGCGACGTCGGCTTCTGCAGTTGAACGGAGCAACATAAGAAAGGATACTGTGGCTGCGTATACGTTTACCGTCGTTTGCTCGTGTACAAAGCACATTTAAAGAAAGAACGAGAGAAAGAACTTGCGAGCGCGAACTATCGTATGCCCATAAACAATATTTCTCGCAAGAAGGCATAGCTCACTTTCTCGTCATAATCTACCAACTTACTCAGTGTGTCTAACTATGCAGCCTCGTATCTGCAGAGTACTCTACTGGGTTATAAAATGGGTCCTTTGTTAAAGTATTTAACCAACTAAATGAGCCCACTAAAATCATTTTGAAAGGTATTTTACATGCGATAGCAAATCTCATTACCTTTATGTGAGGCCTTCAGTGTGTATATGTTCCTTTGAAATGTGTAGTCAAGGCGAGTTGCTCTTTTCAGATCCCTTCACAAGGAAAGTGTCTTTGTATAAACGGCCGTCCTGACAAATAAACGTCCTCTCGTCGAAACGCTGCGTGGGCCCTTCGTTGCGATACTGGTGGGAGAGACGATGGGAGATGGGACCGAAATTAGAGAGAAGCCGAAAGACAGCTCTACAGTTTTTTTAAATCGAGCGTTTTGCTATGCGCAGCAGGCCAATTTGCTGACGGGCTCTCGCTTTGAAAGATCCTCCCACTACGGGAGACTGGTCAGGTCTGCCACGTCATGTTTGCCACATTTGCGCCCTTATTTCGCAGTTCCTACGCTTCGTCTGTAAGTTACTTTTCGAAAATGTTTGGAGCCAGACTAAAGCGCCAATGCACATTGCGTTGCGCTCCTGTGTAGTCATTGCTTATTTTGTTCCTCTCAATATTAAGTTGTAAAGGTTTCACTATTTTGTGAGTCCTGTTGTCTGAGGCCACTTGCGTGTCATATGTACGTGCCTCCAAAGCCACTTCTGAATCCATGACCCCGACCATGACAAGTCTCCGTGTCTTGTCGTTGCCTTCGTGCTGAGGTTTTTCTTGTTTGTCCGCTGTTAATCGCTTCAAGCATGCATATTCGTGTTAATATTTGGCATGTTTAATGAAGCCACAGTTTCGCCCGAAAAGCGAAGCACTGATTGCGATAGCAAACGATTAGACAGCTATAAGAAGCAAGGCTGGTCGTTTTGTCCGCCGCATAAACTGGGGAGATATGCAATGAAGCAAGACTTAATCATTTTGTAAATGAGTCGATCAAGAGCTATGTTTTGAGCAATATACGCTGAGGAATGGTAAGCTAGCGACTTTCCTAAATGGTCCATGCCACAAAAAGTGGCGAAAAGAACGTGAGTTCAAAAAGGAAGGACAAGGGTGCTGTCTAATATTGTTTTGCCAAAAACATAAGAATGACACTATGTATTTAGTATACGTCCATTTATAGGTACATTTTGGCTACTTACACATGTAAGACGTATATTACACGCGGGCGCCAAGTAAAAAAAAAAGAAAGAAACAAGAATACAGGTGTAACGAGTTCTCACTATGCATACGATTAAAATTCGCATCTGTAGCCTCCAGACAAAGATTTTATGCATATAATCCTGCGCAGCCGGGCACCAAGTGAACATGTCGCACATTTATTCGCAACTGCTGAGTTAGTGTTGTGTCACTGCGAGTTATTCACGGATGTAAATGTCCAGTAATTAGTATCTCAGAGACTTACTGATTTTGCCACTGATTATAGCCAACGGACCCTGATGTCAGCCCAAGCTGTGTTGCCCAAGCATGCCCATGTCTATCCAGGAAATGGGGTAATTATCTACGCAGGTACAACACCTGATTTCTGTTTCTTAACGCTGTTACCATCAAAGTCCGAGACAAATTTATTATTTCTTCATGTGGTAGCATTTCACGTAGCGGCGTACAAAAAAGACGCTCCCGTATCCACGGATTCAGCCCGTACTTTGTTCAACCGTTCTGCTATTTGAAATCATTTAGCCATATTTTAATACAGCACTGACGTTACGACTTTTAAAACAATCTTAGCTTGACTGCTGCATCTTTCACGGACCTAGCGCTCTTGTATGAATTTTTCGCCCCTAGGGAATAAACGTTAAAGTGCATTAACAGCTCAAGTAAAAGACCAAGGCAACACAAAAAGCAGGACCGGGCGCTAGCATCTTCCTACTGAATCTTCTTAAAACTGACAGAACAATAGAAGCTTGAAAAGCCCTATACAAGAAATGCATAATAGAAGAAGCACATCCAGCAAGCAAACTCACACAAATGAAATGTCACTCTACGCTACACGAATTACACGTGTAATATACAAAGATTACAGCTTCTGATAAGAAAACTAATGGAACCGTCACTCAGAAAAAGAAATATAGTGAAACAGTGAAAAGAAATGCGGGAAGTCAGCTTTCCTCTTGTTTCTTTCTTTGTCCAGGCCTCTCACTCGCAATGTTAATTGCTTCTTTAAATATTAACTAGCAAAACAGGTTAGACCAACGCAACACTGTACACTGGAAATTCAACCTGAACATCCACGAAGGGTTTCCTTCACTCTCAACAACACGCGTAAATTTGTGCAACACCTAACAAGTCGCGTAGCTACGCTGACAGGATAACGCGTCCTAACAATACTGATAAGCACCGGAAGAACGCAACTTTTCTGCGCCGAATTAAGAGAAAATGGGCAAGCTTCCCCTTTCCACCAGTCACTCAGGTACACTGCATAGTTACGTATCCCAGAGAGGTCTTGATTGCCGCATAGTAATTGGGAGAATGGGTCTCGGCGGGACCGACCGCCACTGATTACCGCCTTGGTGACGCTGTTTGGATGCGGCTTCCGAGGCTATCCTCGTGGCAAGATTAGATGCACCAAAATAGAGTGACCGATGTGGTGGGCGTAATCAACTGCTGTTGCTCTTCTTCATTAGGTCTTCTTTTTCTCCCTCTCTTGGGAACAATAAAGCCACAACAAAAGTTATCATCCGGGAAGAGGAAGAAAAGGAAGTATAGCATTGTTTCCTTCTCCTCTCTTTTTATGTGATGCTCACTTGAGTAGTGTGTTCTGGTGAACAACGCGGCAAGTGCATCAGACCTGTTATCGGCGCTAAGGAGCCAAATTCGCTGGCGGAAAGAAAGGGGAAAAGACAGCAGAAAATGAAGTCTTTACGGCGATTCAAAAGAGCTCAGCGACCTGTTCAGAGAGAAATGGGGATGGAGTGAAAGGAATTTAGCACGAATAAATGTCCGGCTATTGGCAACCCTGTGCAAGAAAAAAAGTACATGCAAAATCTGGTATTTCAAGAGCGGAAACCACCATCCCATTATGAAGCAAGCCGCCCTTGGAGACTCGGGATCAGTTTTGATTGCCTGTGGTTCTTGAACGTGCACCTAAATATACATGCGCGTAGCGTTCTACAGCGAAGCTTTATGTGGCTAGCCGATTTCTCCATCCATCCGTCTGTCACCTGTACGCCGAAAACTCCTCCGGCGAGACCTCATGCGCACGCGCAGAAGAAAAAAGAAAGAAAGGCGCGCGATTAGCTGCGTCAGTAGTGACGTCGTTGCTCTCCGTCACAGCCGAGTGCGCGCGCAGCAGTTTCTGTTCGGCTCCGAAATGGGTAGGCCACGCATCAGACGTACTCCTGAGGAGCAGGCAGCTTTCGATCAGGAACGCCATGAGCAGAACGGGGAACGAGCTCATCTGCGCACTGCCGATGCTGCAGCCCGGGCACAAGAACAGGCTCGTGCAGCCGAGCACAAGCAGCAACTGCGTACCGAGGATCCGGCAGACTAGCAAGGCCATCGTTTAATGAACCGTCGGGATTAACCCAGTGATGAACACCGGTGCCGCTTGGTTGAGCTTCGATGGTTAACCATCTGTACGGAGTGCTTTGGCAGTAATTTTTTATTGCACCGTGCGCGTAATGCGGTTGCCGAGGCGGGATCGAACACGCAATCTCGAGCTCAGCATCACACTGCCATACCCACTAAGCTTCCGCGGCGAGTCTCTGTGCAAGAAGGAAAAGCGCCGAAGAGGCGAGCAGGCAAGAAATAACGGAGTGTGTAAGGGTGCGAAATCCTGAACTCGGAGAGCATCGCCAACGAACGTGTGAGACACCTCAACGAGGCCCGAATAAGAAAAAAAGTATTTTTATATCTGTGACGTCACACCCACGAACACGCTTCGACAATCGACTTTGGCCCTTATCTCCTCCTTCAGAGACAACCTCTTACGCAAACTACATAGAAAATCGAGTTTGGAATAATGCCGATTACAATAAAATACGTCGATTGGATAGAACGCCCATTTGAATAACACATATGGATCAAAAACGCAAAAATCTGTTCTGCGCTGATATAAGAACACATAAGGGCCACGCATATTTAGAGAGACTTTGCACAAGTCGGAACATTTCTTAAAGGCTGAACGGTATCGAATTGGTGTCGACCGATATTGAAAATATGATACAAACTTTTCGCGCTCTCCAAATTAAAATTCCGAAACGCGGATGCGAAGGAACTAGGAATTTCGACAGCCTACGTAAAACTCTACACAGCGTTACTCACTAACAAAAGTGCTTGTGATAAAACCCCTGCAAAACACGTTCCAATATCCCATACACAGGTGCGAATAATTGCTAAATCGCTTGCACATATCCTAGCTGGATCGAAAGTTTTCGAACTTCCCAAATATCCGCATGCCCACTTCGAAGTGAAATAATTGCATGTGGTGAAAAAAACTAAATTTCTGGCAAGGTGTCTCCCCAGAGGCCTGGGTGAAAAAGATAGCGTTAGGCTTAGAACGAGAATACTTCAAAGAAAGCAAACATTCCTCTATTCCGGACGTTTCCAGAAAGAAAAAGCACTAGGGGCCTAAATCCCACCCGATCCGCACAGTAATACGGGATCTTATACTGAATTATCCGTTCTACAAGCCGCACAAAATGTCGGCCATTAGGCAAACACTTCTCGCGTTTGAAATGTGGCAGAGACGTTCTGCAATGTTCTCAGCGTTTTGGAATTATTTTTCTGATTATGTCAAAAGCATTGAGCTGGGTAGTAGCAATTTAAGGCAGAATTCAGGCAGCACACTATTTCTTCATTTAATATAAAAATTATAAGCCACAACAAATAAAACATTATTTACGTGCAGTACAAGTATTTACGCGTAATCTAAAGGAGTATTTTAATTGTTAGTTCCTAAAACATGCGATTTGATATGGTTGTTTAATACAGAAATGTTAAATTTATTATTACATATACCTTAAATTGATGTGTTTCTCTGGCGCAAGGTAATGTCATTTCGGGTTTGTTAATGCTCTAATGTGACGACAGCTAATAATCCATTATTAGATTTCAAAAATGAACAAAAAATGTACGCGCTTGCATATGACCTAGAATGCTACCTGAAATGCACTCCATTGATTTGGTTCTTTAAATCTCAATACATTTCTTTATATCAACACAAATCCCTATAACAACAGAGTTGATGGAATTGTAGGGCTCTGATTATGTTGACATGCGTACACTTGATAAATCATGATAACTGCAAATTACCAACTGCACTATCACTTGCACTAGCAAAAATAATTGTGTGGCATGGACGAGTGCAGTTAGCAGTTCGGCATTATATTTATATGATAAGTAAGCAAGTTGGATAGCATACGGGCTCGATAAACTTGCGAATTACATGGTTTGAAAAGGTAACGGTTGAAGAAATACTTCGATTTACATGTACACCACTCTTCCATCGTACTGAAGAACAGTCTTCTTTTTTTTGTTGGCAACACAAACCCGTTACTGCCTACCCAATACCAAAACCAGTGCTTACCAAGCGTTATTGTACTTACCAAGCACAATAACGTGCTTACCAAGAGCTTACCAAGTGCTAACAGTAAGTGTTCATATAAATTACCAAGTGCTAACAGTTCATTGCATATACCGAATTTCGAAGCATATCGCACAAAAAACGTGATTGCATTTTTCTGGAGAACACAGGGAAAACTAATCTAAAGTACTTCGAGTGTGCGAAGAATGCACAAAAGCACTTGTGCTGGGGAAATCTAGGCGAAATAATAATTATTAAGGAATATACAGAACTTTTAAAGATAGTCCATGTTCGAGGCAGATATTACATACACCATACATTTAAATGCATATTCAACTAAAGAAATTTCATTGATTAGGTTTTTCTTAAGTTACATTAAAGCCCATATTGCACTCTAGAAATTAAAGAAAGAATTCTGGAGTTCTACGTGCCAAAACCACGATCTGATTATGACGCACGCCGTCGCAGGGGGGACCACGGATTAACTTCTCACGCCTTTCTTTAAAGTACACCTATGTGCAAAAGTGCTTTTCTGCATTTCACACCCTCGTAGTGCGACTCCTGTGGCCGGGAGCGTACCCACGACATCGAGCACAGCAGCGCCACACAACGGCCATTTTGCGAACTTTACCCGGTGAGCTACTCGGAGCGAACTCTCAGGACGACACCAGTTTCCCGATATTCATTTCCAAAGTGTGCGAAGAAATACACTGACGCTCCACTTGTTTTTCTGATTCGATGCATACAACAGTGTTTTGGCAAAGAAGCTAAGCGGAACAACAGTGCATATATGCCGCCATTTTGACGGCGTACATCTCGAAGCTAGCGTCATCCATAGAATTCGTTCGAAATGAATGTGCCTGGCAAATTGACCGATTATAATTCGTAAATTACACTATATGCCGCAAGGTAATTCGTAGAAATTTTATTTGCTAGTTATTCAATTATGAATTTGGATTTATTCTGGAAGTAATCTTTCTTTCTTTGAGCAAACTTATTCAAGGATAAGAAATGTGCTATGTGTCACAGTCAATTTGAAAAGTTTTGTATAATTTGAAACGAAGCTCGTGGTTTACTGGACGATATCGGACAGCTTAGCAACGTATGCTTGCGATGTCACAAAGTTGACTTTTGGAGAAGTTGAGAGCAGCAATATTGCACACGTACTTACTGCAGGCGCTGGTCACCATATATCTCACCGGTCATGATGCATCAAAGCGCTCCACATGGTACCAGCTATAACCTCGAAAACACGGTAAGATCGTCTTTTCCCATTGCGAAACGATCTGGATTTGGTCGGTCGTACGCAGAAGCCTAAACCACCCGCTGTACAGATACGCAGGTGCAGATGAAAGCCGGACTTACCGGCAGGGAAAACGAGGTTGTTGAGCCAGAAATTGATATAAGTAGGATTAAAAACAGGTTTTAGGGGTCGTCGCTACGGGTATTAAAGAACGGTGTAATTTAACCACGGTCTCCCAGACACCGCTGCGCGTTTCTGCAGCCACAAACTAAGGCAACTGAGGGAATTCAATCTGCCGTGCCTAAATATTGGAACTCTCGAACACGGATTGAAGACGTTTAGTAAAGCTTATTCTATTCCTGAGCATTAGGAGTATTAAAGAAGGAAGAAATTCAAGCAATTCGGAAAATTTCAGGCAAGTCTGCAAACTTCAAACAAGTCTGAAAACATCAAACAAGTCTTCAAACGTCAAGCAAATCTGAAAACGACAAGAAAGTTTGCTAACTTCTAGCAAATATGAG
This sequence comes from Dermacentor albipictus, assembly GCF_038994185.2. Taxonomy (NCBI): domain Eukaryota; kingdom Metazoa; phylum Arthropoda; class Arachnida; order Ixodida; family Ixodidae; genus Dermacentor; species Dermacentor albipictus. The sequence continues at coordinate 21,751,422 of NC_091830.1, read as the reverse complement.
AACTTCTGGGAAATCTGAAAACGTCAAGCAAGTCTGAATAGGTATCTGAAAACCCCAAGCAAACCTCCAAACGTCCAGCAAGTCTCCAAACACGGGGTAAAAAGCTTCACTGACATCGGACTGTGAGAATAGATGTAAGCGAACCTTTGTATGCTCTCTGCTTTGATTGAGGTAGCAGAAGTGTCAAACTTTACCTGAATTATGGGACTGTACGTAATTCAAGTAATTGTATAACTGTACGTACACATTGCATACAAACTTTCGCGGTCTACACCACGTTTCCGTGTGTAGCGAAGAGGCTCCTCTTCCGCGCAACGCGTCCTTCGGGCCTCGGTGTCCTCGGGGCTGAATGCACGCTTTCGGGCCATATTACTTACGCGTGCCTACGCGTTCCTTCTGCATACGTTTCCGGCGCGCTGTTGAGAACCCAGCTCCAAGCGCTCTCCTCAGGCTATGGACGATTGCAATGTTTACGCTATCACAGCCCAGCACCTGCGTTTATGTCGCATAAGAAAGCAAGCACAGCACGTGCCATACACACAAATTGTGAAACGCTGCCGCGATGCGCGGAAGCAAGCGCCATCTGGTGGTGTTGCAAGAAACTCAACGGCGCACGCGAGCCAGACCACAGCGGTAGCGCCCGGAACGTCGGGAGACGACGCAAAGAAAGCTTCTCTTTAAAGGTGTATGTGAAATGCGGGAAGCCAGTTACGTGACAGAAGTGTATGTATATATATATATATATATATATTATTATGAACTGATGGCATGATGAGCGCCATCGGAGCCAGCTATAGAAGACGACAACGGTCGCACGAGTAGTGGTGCGAGGCGAGGATGGCAAGAAATGGGGCCTGCTGGTGTGGACTGTGAGGTCACGTGGTTCCAGTCCTCTCTCTCTCTCTCTCTCTCTCTCTATATATATATATATATATATATATATATATATATATATCAGTTCGCTCCTCGAGGAGGCAGAACTGCAAGTGACAGCTCCTGAACAAATATTTTGAAGTGGTGATGGCGGTTTAAATCACGAATACGGAACCGCACGGAGGTGCAACGTATTGCTCACGCATTTTTCAGGCACGTACCGCTAAAGTGCCACTGAACTTTCCTTGCTTGATCTCTGCTTGAGAAGTTAAAATGTAAAGATACAAGGCCCAAGGTGAACTAAAATCTCTGTAGTACATGGCCATTCCCACTAAAAGCTGTCTGTTTATTACGTTTTGTGGCTGTGAAATCAGTAATTGAAGTACGTCACCCACAGTGCACCAGTAAAGTCGTCTAGACGTTTTCATCGGGCGAGGAGGAAAGGGCACGGCGAGCCTTTCTTCCTTTCTGGCATGAGCGAGCCGGGGCCGCGCTGCTTGAACGCGTTTGCAGTCGCGTGGTACGGAACAATTTGAGGGTGTTTTAGCTCGTTCTCCGTGAAATTTACGTGACATCAGCTCATACAAGTGCGTTGGGGAACCACTGTGTAGCCTTTCGATGCAGCGGTAACTACAGCATGCGAAATTTTCTCTTAGGTGCGCAAACAAGCGATGTGCACTATCAATCACGGTGTGTGTACATACGTGTTGTGAACTATTTTGGCTGTATCGGTTTTCGCTCGACGAAAAGGAGCGGGATCTGTGAATAGCCAATATGAATTGGCAAGTCTTCGCACTATCTGATCGCTTGGCGTGGGAAGAGGCATGCTCGTGTGCGTCACACAGAATGCAACCCCGAGACATCAAAGCGCCCATCATTGTAAAATATTTGAGTAAACCACCCGACTTCTTCTGGTGCATTTCAAGTCTAGTGGGCGGGAAAAAATTGTGCTCTCTCTACGCTAGTCTCCTGCGAGGCCGGCGGCGTTACTCAACACTACCATCCCTGTGGTTGGTAAACGGGCATCATACATATAAACTTGGTGTTTTCGCATTGCCTTCTTTCACTGTGAAGCAGTAAAATCCAAAGGAGATCGCACAAAAGAATCCAGCAGCTATGTGTGAGGACACAATTTCTGTAAGAAGGAACAGTGCATCGTAAAAAAACGGGACGAACAAGATAAAAAGGAGAGGAGGGGTTCTCATTGTTTTTGTTTCGCGACGAAGAAAAATGAAAAAAAGAAATGGAAATGTGTTAACGCCCCAATCAGATATCGCATCAGGAGACCGAACTATGGAAACAACGCTCATGTCTGTAGTCTTCTCTTGTTTCGTTCAATAGCGCTGATTTCATCCTCGAAGTTTACCATGAGGCACAGCGCTTAACATTTAAGCGTTCCTATGCGTTTAAGGTTTGCCATACAGCCCAATTTCCGGTTGACCTGAAATATAAAGATTCGTGTATAGGCTATAGCAGCTAAACCAACCAGCTGTGCGGCAGTGTACGGACAGTTCTACAGTTAAAACGACAACGTTCGGCTCTCAGCCGTCGTGCAGGACGCAAATGACAGCAGCGGCGTACGCTTGCGTAGTGAGTGGTGGAACACTAAAAAAAGAACATAGAAGTTCGCAAGCACGGCAGTTACTATGCCTCCAACGCACACTTACTATCTTTTTTACTAGTTGATGATTAATGGGCTTTCATGGCGCGAGAGCCAGTTCTGGCCAAAGAGCGCCAAACTACTTATTTAGCAAGATACGCCATCCATGCAAGTGATCGGAGGTTTAGTAACTCTACTATGTCGTCTTGGTCGTTGTCTATTCTGCCTTATGTGGCAATTTTATATAAAATATATATAAGCGATACTTCATTCATTACATCAGATTAACAGTTATGCACTACGTTGTCGTGCACGTACGTGCAGACAGAATGGTATCGAAATATGTCAGTAGATTGATTACTTATCTCAGCACACAGGTGCCCACCAGTACTAGCCGTCTTTCCTCAAGGTAGGGGCACAAAACACTTGTACCTTCGCTGCTGTTTCGCAAGTTTGCTGCCGTTGTTAACCGTTCCTTCACGAGTTGCTCTAAACTCTGGAGTTTTACGTGCTCAAAACAACATGTGATTATGAGGCATGCCATAGTGGGAAAATCTGGATAAGTATTGACCACCCGGGGCTCTTTAACGTGCACCGAATGCACGGTACGCTGCCGCTATTGCATTTCGTGCCCATCGAAATGCGGCCCTCTGCGGCGCCGGTTTTATCCCGTCTCATTAGTAAAGGTTACTTTTTATAATAAAGTTACTACCACTGCCGTTACTACCTGCATTTACCACCTAGGTGTAGTCAATATTTTGACAAACAATTCATACCTTGAAGTAATTGCGATACTTTTTCTAAAAGTCAATGATGAAATTTAACGTCTCCAAACAATACGGAGCCTACGCGAGATGTCGCAGTGAAAATTATTAGTTTTGACCATGGTGGCGGTCTTTTTCAGTATGTACTCCCTGAATACATCCACTCCCGCGTTACACCTCTCTCGGAACTGTTTCACTCCTACGACACGTCCTCCTCCCCCTTCCCAAGCTTACCCAGCTGCCATGCACTGGGCGAAAGAACGCCGTTGCCAACGATGATGGGCCTTCTTACAAGAATTGTCGCACCGCCAACACTGCATTCTGACCTCTTTTATTCAGTAAATAAATAAGAGTTCTGACATTTCCAAACGAAGTTTTCTTTCCTTGTTTTAGGCACAGCTGGGGGACACATCCGGTGGGCTGCAATGTTCACTTCGACACGCCCTTGGTAAAAGCTCAGAGCGCCACGCCGAAAGGCTGCCGCATCTGACGCTGAATCAGCGCTCATGTTTGAGAGATTAAGCGCACTGCTACTGCTCTATCCTTGCTGCTATACCATCTCGGCCACCGGTGAGCACGCGCGAAAATAGCCAACAACGCATGTGATTGCGCAGTACGGCTTAAGCACTTGCAAAGTTATTTGCTAAGTTTCCGAGACGGTATTTCTAACGGTAGAGCGGAACATCAAATGCTTGAGCATTTGAGGTATACTGCTCGGCCATAAAACGCTCTACCGTTAATTTTAGGGCGGTATACCGCGCTTTATATTTAGAGCGGTATACCTCGCCAATGTATCGCGTAAGCGTTCACGCCGTGGCTAATACGCGCTGCGCATGCAGCTATTGCAGCTTAGCTATTAAGGCCCAAACAATGAAACGTTCCTTTCCTTCGAGCGCTTCCTAACCTCACGTGAGGCCTCCTTACAGCGAAGGACCGATGGAGGAAGCAAGCATACTCTGAAAGCTCCCTTCACCCGTCCTCACGTAAGGAGCGGTTGCCGCCATGCCTGGGTTCGAGATTATCTCTTAAAAGCTTTAGGCGAACACCAGAACACCCCTATTCAATAAAAAAGGTTGTATCGTCGCACAATCTCTAAGTTGATGAGCTAATATAGAGAAGCGTGGACGCTATTTTTTAGTTTTGTTTACTAAATCTAAAGAAGTAGTGCATTACAGTGCGAAACTTGATGTGCTCCAGCAACGCTGGCACGCCGGCGTCGTGCAACGCCTAGCAACGCTTCCATGCCACACGGGTGACTGAAACGAACGTGCCTGGCAAAACGTACCGTGCTCGCGCTTCTCCGAAGGTGGGCGACAGCACGCACGCGCAAGCAAACGTCACGTAGTTAAGCAGTGAGGCGAAGTGCTCGTTCAGGGCCAGGAACGGCGTAAGGACGCATGAAGGTAGCTTGGCCCAAACAATAAAACGTTCCTTTTAGGGGTGTGCGAATATTGAAATTTTCGATTACGAATCGAATACGAATAAGACGAAGAACTCTCTTCGAATATCGAATCGAATATCGAATACATGTGTAGTATTAAAAAATTGCAAGAGAGGTAACAATAGCTTTATTACCCTTTTAAAAATAACATTGCATTTTACAAGGTTGCTTCAAATTAAAGAGGTACTCAATTATAGATAACGGACTCAGGTAATGCCCTCAGTCAGGTAAAACGCTTGTTACAGATTGTCGTGAAGGAAAATTAACTGCTCAATATGGCCAGAAAGTAAACGCTCTCTATGCACTGTCACATTTCTACCGGTAGAAAAGACTCTTTCACTAGGAACTGAAGTGGCAGGGATCGCCAAGTACTTCCGGGCGAGTGCACTTAAAAGCGGGTACCTGAAGCGGCCAATGGACTGCCACCACTCACAAGGATTCATGCCCCTTTCCAGAAGAGGCTTTTGCGCGTAGTCTGTACCTTCCCTCTCAGGGGCAGATGCCAAATGTGTCTTCTCTTTGTTCATCACTAGATCGTCAAAAGCATTCCATACACTCGATGCCACCAGTGGACACGAAGTCGACGCTGGCACGGCGGTGTCCCCATGGTGTTCCACGACGGCTTCCTGGAGCTCCCTTGTCACAAGGTTTTTCAGCCAGATCATCTGACATGATCATCTGATGAACTGTGGCCATAAAGCGCGGATCAAAAAACATGCCTAGGCTGGCCACTTCATCAAATTTCCACTCCGCACAAAGAGCCTTGATACATCTTGAATCAATGTTAGCAAACCCTGAGTTGCCTTTGCAATTTTCGAGGCAATGGGGCATTCCAAAATAATTGGAATTATAAAGCTTGGTGAAAAAGAAACCGAAACTGATCATGTCTCAAATGCCTGAAGCAGATAGACTGAAATAGAGCATACAGATAATGAGCGGATCATGCGAAGTTCTCAGTTAATAAACATGTTCTTAGGAGAATGCGGAGCAAGCATACAATTGGTTAATTGCTCAATTATTCGCAGTCTATCCGAATATTCGCCGTTTCCACCGTTATTCGGCCGTCCTCGGATATTCGTGAATTTCCGAACATGCATTTCTCGAATCGAATACGCTTCGAATATGGAAAATATTCGATTCGTATTCGAAATTCCGAATATTCGCACACCCCTAGTTCCTTTCCTTCGAGCGCTTCCTAACCTTACGTGAGGCCTCCTTACAGCGAAGGACCGATGGAGGAAGCAAGCGTACTCTGAAAGCTCCCTTCACCCGTCCTCACCTAAGGAGCGGTTGCCGCGTGCCTGGGTTCGAGATTATCTCTTCAAATCTTTCCGCGAACACCATTATTCTATTAAAAAATGTTGTATCGTCGCACAATCTTTAAATTGAATAGCTAATATAGAGAAGCGTGGACGCTTTCTTCTAGTTTCGTTTACTAAAGTTAAAAAAAAGTTGCGCATTACAGTGCAAAACTTGATATGCTCCAGCAACGCTGGCACGCCGGCGTCTTGCAACGCCTAGCAATGCTTGCATGTCGCACGCGTGACTGAAACGAACATGCCTGGCAAGACATACCGTGCTCGCTCTTCTCCGCAGGTGGGCGACAGTGCGCATGCGCAAGCGAATGCCATGTGGTTAAGCAGTGAGGTGAAGCGCTCGTTCAGGGCCAGGAGCGGCGTAAGGACGCATGAAGGTAGCTTTGGAGCTACCTTATGCTGAGGAAGCACCAAGGAAGCCTTCACCGAGGGCCCCTCAGTAAGGAAGCTTTCAGAGTGACATAAGGTAGCCTCACCCCAATGAAGGCTTCCTTAGTGAGGTAAGGAAGATTTCATTGTTTGGCTTCTTATGCTGAGGAAGTACCAAGGAAGCACCAAGGAAGCCTTCACGGAGGGCGCCTCAGTAAGGAACCTTTCAGAGTGACATAAGGTAGCCTCACTGCAATGAAGGCTTCCTTACTGAGGTAAGGAAGATTTCATTGTCTGGCCCTAAGCATGCAAGCTCTGCCGCCTTACCGTGGAAGGCACAGCTACCCGTAGAAAGGCATACCGCCCTACCATTAGCCCTAGCATCTCGGCAAACAAGCATGTAAATCTGCGCGTACCTGGAATTCCGCGATGCCCATGCGCCTGCTGTGGCTTAGCTATTGTTCAAGCAGTAAAACTGACATGTGGCGAACATAGTATTGCAGTAACGGCAGAATGGCAGCGATACAAAAAACAAAGAACTCTGTTGACGCGATGTGACGCGGTTGCGTTGTTTACACCGCGGGCTCAGTGAAGAAGCAGATCAGCATTTAAGATTGATTGCGCTGTTTTGCGCAGTTGTTAAGGGTCTCGAGCACGATGGTCAAGATCTTGCGCTCCAGCAATCTCAGCTGCGACGCCATCTTGAGCCTGGCGTTAGATCCTTTGTCGTTGATGATGTTTTCGTACTCCTGCAAGCATACAAAGGAGAATTAAATGGCGTGTCCAGAATGTCACTGCATGCGCTCGTGTGAACTTTGCAAATCATTTGTTTTATTTCGAATGCTCAATCACTGACTTAGGCATAGCATTTCTACGTGTGCTGCACTCTTCCCTGTGAGCGAGGTTCTTTTAGGCGAAGTATTCTTTTTTTCTCATTCGTCACTTTGCGGTAGGTAGCTAGATAGTTCCGGTCTCGCGTCGATTTAATAGAAAGATAACATAATGTGTGACCGACAGTAGACTTGAACCTCTGCCGTCGAGCACAGCAACCCTGTTCTCTACCCTTCAAACAATGATTGCTTTTTTTTTTTCACGGTATCTATAACGAATATAAAAAACACATGCGCAAGCCATTTATATAACGGCCAAAACATCCATAGCCGCATGCGTAATTCAACGGTTCCAAAATCCAGCCAACCAGATCTTGAAACACTTGGCCCCTGCGCTGCATTGCAACTTTCTCGTCTTCTGTCGTTGTGACAGGTCACGCTCCGGGGCACCGCGCTTGCCTGCACAATCTCCGAGACCAGTTCACATTCCTGGGTACTTTCCTCGTATCGCGCCACGCAGAAATTGTGCTACGTTGTGCCGACTTCATGATTGCCAAGGTTAATCGCGCTTTAACATTTCTTCGCCGGTGTACAATTGTCATCGTCGTTTTACACAAATCACATGGCACAGGCACAGGAACGCACGACTGTACAACGCATAGTCAGTGACGACATCGCAATCTGCGTTTGTCTGGTTTAGGCTCGCACGCTACCAATCTAGAAGCCAACAATTTCCGCGTCGTAAGCTCAGGCCGAACGGTCGGCGTAGAAATCATGATGTTGCCGCCACGAGATCGCTTTCAACGAGGTCATTGTCACCTCACTGTCGTCAAAGACACGTACGCTCGCCACCCACACATACAACTATAGTTTACACACACAAAAAATACACGTCGGGCCACCTGACATTGCTCTGCGGAACCCCCAAACAATGCTAGACAGCCAGGTACCTGCAAAATGTTTCGTACAACATCGATTCCTACAGCGCGCAGGATGTGCACAAGTGTTTTCGTTGCGCTTTTCCAACAGTGAGTATTCGAATTCACTGATAATGTGCGCTATCATTTGACGCTCACTTAGACCAGGTATATCGTGATTTCTTTCTGACATACGTAGAATACGCCGGGCTATTCTTCATGTATGCCATGCTTCATACAGAGCAGCGTAAAGTGGTACCAGCGACCCGTGAAAGTCGATAGCCGCGACAGAGAGATAAAAAGAGAAACAAATATAATTATTTCTTGTCATGCTGGGTCCGCATAATCATACGATATACAGTTAAAGGTGATTGTGAAGATGCCGGGGCAGAAATGCACGGTGTGGCAAAATGTACAGAACACGGCAAACAGGGCGAGGTGAGAGCACCGTCTGAGTGTCAGAAATGTATGCTGAAAAGCCACGGAGATTGATCTCTGACACTCACAGCGGTGACTGGACAACCCCACAGCGATGGCCGATCGTAGACCGTATTTATGGTACAGAAATATAGACAACAATGGTCACATTAATAACTTCCGTTAGCAGCATGCATTTACCTTTTTTAACTTTGGAAACGACATTGCTGCTTTTTTTCTTTGCAATGCGACGACAGCAACTCGCAGTTCAATGACATTCATCCTGCGAAATAATTCTCGTCCATTGTGTCTTACGGCTTATTATTCAAGAAAACGATGAAAAAGTACATGACGTTTGCTCTGACTTGGAAGGCTCAGATTTCCTAGCAAACCAGCTGTTAACGTTCACTGTGGGAGAGGTTCTCGCAAGTTCTGGCTAGTTAAGGCATTACACGCATTCGCGGACAACTGCTGGCGTCGCACTCGCCGGCTCGTTAGTTAAAGCTACGTGACAGGAAAACATCGATTCTGCAAGTTAGAAACATCAGTTTCCTCATACGGAAGCGACATGAAACACGTCCACGCTCCCAAACCAAGGCATGTCTTTTCTACAGTTTAAATAAAGAAATAATATGAATAATAAAGCACGCCAAAACAGGCCGCTCCCAACCAGCGCATTATGAATAAAGTTTTTCTGAAATCTCTATGGGCACGCTGCCGCTTGAATGTAAATACGAAGCTGCTTGGGAACAACTTTGAAGGAATCCTGAAATCTCGCAACCAGCTGGCCAATGTGAAGGGTTTTGTACAGCCAACAAAACTATGCTGTGTGCGGCCATGTCTGATTGCATTCTGATTGCTTATTCCAAATTCTAGAGAGCCGAGTCAGCGAGTGTGGACCTCTTGAGGGAGCAACACGATTTTCTTTCCCTTTGTTTTTTTCTCCTCTAACCATGCACCTAAAACACAAAACGCACATGATCTATAATGCTCAGCCCACGTGTTCTTCATCGTCCGTCTCAGTCGACGCCTCGGAACTAGCACAACGCATGCACGCTCTGCTTTACCATGACATGCTACTAGAACCGAAATTTTCATCGTCAAACCCAGCATGACGAAAGCAGTGGCGTCGAAATCACCGTGGCTTACCTAGGAGCGCATCCATTAGATTCTAGGGCAGTCGGGCCAGTTAGCATGACGTCATGGATCGGAGTGCTATCTAGGAGGTGTTGCCTGAGTACCAGTGAGAAGAGCCTACACCGAGTAGTTTATGGCGTATGGGAAGGAGCAGCTTTCGTTCTTTTCTTTTTCTTCTTTTCAACGCGATACAGTAAAGCAGCACCCGAGCCGACCGCATATCGATGCTCTTCGATCCATTTCTTAGCTCGTGGGATATTCCTCGGCCGTTCGAAGTTCGATCTCCTTGAAACTTAACGTAACGTATTGCGTAGTGGTCTCAACAAGTTTGCACGCGTTGCTAATATATATATGCCTCCCTCCTCTGAAGCAGAATCCATGTGAAGAGCGTTAAGAAACACATCCGAGAGATAACTCTATAATTTGTCATAAGTGCTTGCTGTATGCGTTGTAAAAAAAAAAAATGTGCATATTCCCCGTTATTCCCATATTCCCCATATTCCCCGAATCTGTTACGAGAAGCATGTTGCAGGTACTTGCCTATCCATTATTATTCGGGATTTCACAAAACGAGACCAAGTGGACCAACGTGTTTTTGTTAACTGAGTAGTTGTGCGTGTGTGTGTGGCGCGACGACCACCGCGCTGTAGACAATCGTGCAACGGCAACGGCATGATTTCAACGCTGGCTGTTCGAGTCCAGCCTACGACGCGGTAATTGTGGGATTCTACAAGGTGGATAAGCATAGGTGAGACACACGCTGATTGTGGCGCCATTAGCAACTACGTGTTACACATTCGTATACGTACATATGGCTACTTCACGCAGAGTACGTTAAAACGACGACGGTATTTGTGCTTAGGCGAATAAACGTTAAAGCTTACTTGGACGGAATTCTAAGGAACGTTTATTTCCGTTAACTCAGATTTCTCTGTTTAATTACTTGCAAAGCGCAGAAATGCTCTTACCCGACAATCGCTGAACGGGTTTACACGAAATTTGCTGCATTTAAGAAATTAAAGTTAATTTTACCGACTGCTGCAAACGAAATATTGATTTAGACATTTTGCGGGTTCAAGAGAGGTTTTCAAAAATTGGTGCGTTAAGAAAATATAAGCGCGATGCTTACAAATGCATAGTTCTGATCGAAGTAACATGGTTTAGCATCAACAGTAAGAAGTAACATCACCATATTGCAAACTGCCTCTGTTAGAATATCCGAAGGCTATAAATGTGAAATGTGAGTTTGCAGACTGCGTGAAATTGTTGCAAGGCTTACGGCGGTTTTCTGCACAAGCGAGAAAACATAATTTTTCTGGCATATATTACCCACCAGTGGGTAATATATCAATGTTCGTCCGCTTTGTATCAGACAATTCGTGCAGTTTTACAGAACTGTGATATAGCTTTTTTTTACTTACTAAGCTACAAAGTTGCAAACTTCAGATCTGCATTTTTTTAATTTGAAACTTTCAACAACGTTACTAAAGGAAATGAATGCTGGCCTACAGAAAAGGAATCCGCTCGCAACGGTGGGAAGATTTCCGGTTATTCTGTTAAACGCAACAAAACTAATCAAATACCCTTCGACGAATGCTCAATAAAACGATCTCTTTCTCAGGTACTTAGACAGAAGCCTAGGTCATCTCTAAAGGGACAAATTACATTTAAAAAAAACATTTCAGCAGTATGACATTATGCTCTTGCAATGCCAATAAAGAAAAATGAAAAGAAAAAAAAACGCCCTCTTATCGCAAAAGGAGGCTTACCGTGAGGGGAGTGCAGCGTTCAAGGACTCGCCCCAGCTCCCCGTAATGTCACATATTTTCACGGCGTTTGCTCAAGCCTACGTAATTTCCTATCAGTAAAGATGAACTAAACTGTCGCTCTAATGGAGCCAAACTGAGCTTGAGCTAGTTTCCAGAACTTCTACTGGGACAAAACAGCCCAAACACGAGGAGATGTTTTGAAATCTGTGACGTCACATTGACACACCGGCGATGGGGTTTCGGCGCGAAATTAAAGCAAACAAAAATAAAGAGAATCGAAGTTTGCCCCCGCGTTTTCTTTTCTATTAATCAACCTATCCCCACGAAATTAACGAAAATGTAGTTCTTAAACTATATTTTATTACTCTAAGTGTTTCTCTTTCTTGTTCCTTTACGTACCCTTAAGTAACCTAAGTACTTGCCTCCACTCGGGTGCCCTTCATCATTCAACTCACCTGGTCGCTCTTTGGGAACGCCCTGAGCAGCAGCTGGATGCGGACAATCAGGAAGTTGAGCGCTTGCTGTGCGTTGTCATCGGTTGCTCCCATAATGTGTTCGTCAGTGAACGTCGCCACTTGAGAGGCTGCGATCGAAGGAGCCAGTGCCGCAGAAGTGACTGTCTATGACTCAATCAATTCAGTAATATTCTTTTACTATTTGTTCAGATTACTTAGTAGGATAAACAAACTATACAAACATACAAACACTAATGCAGGTGCACTGGCACTGACAAACAGGTATACTCCTTGATTTAGTAAAGCGGAAAATCCACACAGGAGTTTACCGACTATAGGAACACTAGAGACGTGGCAGACACCAGCAGTGCTCCTAGCGACATCTCATGATCATTTGTTCAACCACAAAAAAAAGCCATTCATTACATGACGTTCTCCCTCAGATGCAAAACAACAGAAACGCGACAAAATGCTGATTACGTTGCTTCACTCACCCTTACGCAACAAGTTTGGCAGCAAATTGTAGGTCATTGTCATAAAAGTTTCCATGATTTTTCCTTAAACTTAAAATCAAGAGATGGCGCCACCAGTGCCGCTGCTTGCGTCTACGTCATCAGCATGGCAGCATTCAGCGAAGCGCAATATGCATACCGACAGCCTAAGCTACATCGTATTAATACGCCTATTTGTTGACAAAGCTTACAAAGTCATTCGCGTAGGCAGTCAGGCAACCAGAATATCATGCACATATTTAGTTACTTCGATGCATACTTATTTAGAAAACTTACACCTAAACCTGCATTGAGAGCAGCGATCCCTTACAAATGACTTAGGTACCTCAGAACATAACGGATAATTTCTTAGCGCTGCTTGCCTGAACGAAGTATGCTGTCATTGGCGAAAAGTTGACGACGATGCGCAGATAATGCAATAACGTTTGAGAAGCATAGTACATCTCTATTTGCTGGTAGAAATATCTCTTAGTGAAAACAGCAGGGAAAAGACCAGAACGAAATCGTGAAAGACATCACGAGGTGAAGTTGAGACAGCCTAATTGATCGATCGGAAGCGACATATTAACATATAATTAGCTCAGACAGGATCAGTGACTATACGTCGCCACGCTGATTCAAACGCGATGACATTAGCGATCATCAATCAATCATCAATTGCTGAAATGCTAATAGTTTACGAAGCGGGCAAAACTATCTAGAGAGTTTTAGTCTGTGAGCAAAATTATTGCCCTTTGCAGGATACGAAGTTACCGGTCACGTAAACGTGAGCGGCGACGTTGGTGGCCCAATCTTTTGGCGGAGAGCTTAAATCACAGATGATAAATAGCTGTTACTGCAATGACCCCGTATATTGGCTCAAATGCGGGCATAAATTTTTGGAGGGGAAAGTTTTGATCCACCCAAATGTAGCGTGAAGCTACAAAGCAAGGCCACGCGGGTTTCTCACAAAGAAACTTTCGCAGTTGAAGGAAAATTAGTCGTCGTGCGGGAGTCCACCCTGGACCAACGCTTTTTTGGGGCGATCGATCTACGATCTGAGCTAACCAGGAGACTAGCAGACCACGGCTCGAGGGGCAAATCAGTGGACACTCTCGAAGTACAGGGACACTGAATATGGCAAATCAGTCTTGCGGTTATGGGTTTCCTTTGTAGCTTCGTGCCACGTTCGGGTGGATCACGATTTTCTTTTCCGTTTCATGAACCTTCCTCCACCTTGCGGAATTCGGCAGAACTGATTTGCCGTATCCGGCATATTCATCTAACTCAGCCTTTCTTTTTATTTTTCTCTACGAAACCAATGTAACCTGATAACGCAACCGAAACACTCTCGAGAGAGAAGAGATAAAGATGCAGCCACTAGCTTTGTTGCTGCAGTTGAAATCTCCGGTAACTTAGTATTTTGTGAAAGTTATTACGTTTAAGCACAGGCCAAGAACTTACGAACCGCTCTAGCGCGCACGGAACTGCCGTAGCAACAGTGCGTTGGGCAACCCGGAGCAAAACGCTTACCGTCCTTCAGCACGAGGATCCTGAGGAACGTCGAGAGGTCTTCACACACCGGGCGATCTCGGGCGACGAGTGCGAAGGTTCCACTTCTGTTAAGACAACACAAATAATAACGAACACGTATTTCTAATATCAAAAAGAAAGTAGGTGCACGCACTATTGTCACGAAATGTACATACTAAGAAAAAAGAATATTCTCACATTAGTATGATAAAGCTTTTTCTTTTTAAAACTCCGCTTTATCTAATTTAGTTGTAACAGATCGATTATCAGATAAGAAAATCAACGCCGAAAGGCGACGGCACGTCAGTGTGACGTCATATATTTCAAATTATTTTCCTGTATTTATGCCGGTGTGGCGCAGTAAATGTTCTCGAAACTCTGAAACTTCAGCCTCGGGCCAGTTTAGAAGACAGCGCAGACAACCTTCAGATACAAGAGCTAGGCCTGAGCCGGCGCTGTGAAAATTATTGACGTCGCGGCAAGATATTGCGGGTAAATGAAGCAGGCGTCGCCACCCGTATTCCGCTTTGGCGTAATTCCTGCAGGGTGCTCAAATTGGGACCCCAGAGGGAGCTGATCGAGGCAACCTATTTTTCGTGGCTTATCAAGCGTTATCTCAAGGAATGAGTGGGCTTACTTTTCTTGTTGTAGAGGCGTCATTTATTATTACAACCTATTATGCTTCTCACTTTTATAGCCACCATCAGCAGCAGGAGCCATATTAATGTCCACTGCAGGATGACGACCTCTGCCAGCGATCTCCAGTTGCCCCTTCCTTGCACTTGCTGATTCCCCCCTTCTGACGCCTGCAAATTGTGTAATTTCATCACGTAACCTACTTCTCGGCCGTCCATCTCCGCTTTCCTTTCCTTAGTAGAGATTCTGTAACCCTAACAAACCACCGCTTATCAGCCCTACGCATTACATATCTAGTCGGACTGCGTATCTTTACCTTAATGTTAATCAAATCATTGGCTGCTATGGTACTAACTCTAATCCACATTGCCGTCTTCCGGTCTCTTAATGTTATGCCCAGTATCTTTCATTAAGTCGCTCACTTCATGGCCCTGAACTTCCTCTCAAGCTTCTATACATGCTAACCTTTTTAGTTTCTGCCCTGTGTGTTCTGTCAGTAGTGCCCCTTTAACACACCGCATATGCCGTACTTTGCGATGTCGTTGTCTCTTACGCTATTGCAGCGGAGAGAAGCAGCTGACTGCTCGCAAATCAATGCCGTGCAACTGAAGCTTAGCCCGCTTCCATAATTCGAAAACCAGAACTGCTCGCTTTACCAGAGTCTCTACGCAGTGAATAACGCGGCTCATGATGACGACCTATCGGTGTTGTAAGCCCACTTTGCGACAACTTGAAATACGGTGACGAAATACAGACGTCGACATTTTGAGAGTATATACGTACGGAGTGAGGTCATGATCTTCGCAAAGCTTCGCCTTGATGGCGTATAACGGGTCCTGCTTGCTCACACCTAGAACAAACACAGAAAAAAGAACAAGGATACAGTTGTCTTGAACGATTAAAGACTGTTAGCATAGAAGGGTGATGAACAGCTTTCCGACTCGAACATGCTCCCCGAAAGCATGACAAGAATAATGCACGCGGTAATTATTACAACCTGGGAGAAATGAAGAAAAGTAGAAGAAGAAAAAAGTAATTTCAGCTATTTCTCCACCTTTGATCAATAACTGCGACAGCAGTAGACTTTCAGCGCACACAGCAACATATTTTGCTACTGTTGTTGCTGCTGCTGCTGTAGCACCAAAGGAAATTGCTTCTTTTCGACGCACCCAACATCTACCAGGAATCGCCTGGTACGGTATCGCCTGTTGTGACACCGGAAACGCCTCACAGGCGCCAATATACGTTCGATTCCATGGAGCGCATGAGTCAGCGCAAATCGTTCAGCGCCAAATGTGTGCGATAATGCAGTGGCCACCACGACCAATTACAAATTTGCACATTGCCGCAGGAACAAGAGTTCGAATCCCAATGGGAACTGCATGGTGGGCAAGGCCTTATCTACCTCGCCTCAGGGTGAAGGAAAATATTCAAGAGCCGGCTTGTAAGCTCTAGTATGCAGACTGCGAATCTGCCTACATCGGAAAGACGGGAAAACTACAGAAAGTCATGGAAATGTGCCACAAACCATGTCGACGACGTTGGCACTTTGCGTCAAATACCATCTCAAACACGGGCCACGTCGTACTAAACTCGGACAATGGGACGAAGCCCGGTGTTAATATTACCGAAACAAGCGCATCAGCAAAGTTCCGTCTGGAATCGTCCGGTGGGCCCTCATTCATAAAGAAAAGTTCCTACGCTGGATATTTTTCCTGAGGTCAAATTCCAACCAATCCTCAAGCTGGACTTGCCATAAGCGAAGGCAGTCGCTACATGGCACAGGTGGCACGCGAAGACAAAAGCTTTCTGAATTCTGCCCTTGGTTGTCCAAACCATAGCAACCGTTACCAAAGCGCACAACAATTTCGAGAGCGCGAAATGTGGATCCTTTGGCTGGATGCTCAAGCGTGCACAAGTGAATCTTCTAACCGGTACACTGTAAACAAAAGTTTGCGCAACAGTCCCGGGTCATCATCTGGGTTGTCAACATTTATCAGCCCCTAGCTTACTAGTGATACTTCTTACGTCATACAAGGCGTAGCTCTGTCGAGCCTTCGATAACATGAGAAACATCCTCAAATCATATTCACGAAAATCGCTTCATTAAGATCCATGGACAAGCCCCTTCCTGTGAATGCTCATTTATTCTGGTCTGATGGTTTCTGGGGTAATCGTAATTCTTTACAAGCAACGCCCAACACGCACACACACATGCAAGCACACACGAACAAACACACACACACACACACACACACACATTCAAATACCAGAAAAATCGAAGCTGTTTCCCACCGACTCTATTCATTAAATAAGGTAAACTGGTTGCTTCACGTGGGTGACTGTCCTGAAAATCTCCCGAATATCCATATGCTGCAGCATTCCGACGTCAGCTGCTCAGAACGCTCACTACAAATTCAAATTTCAGCCTTGGAACAGTCAACCTTATAACTGTTAACTTTCACAACGCGGCCAGTAATTTAACTGCAACATTTTACCGGCTCAAATTCAAGTTTATTAGGGTAGAAGGGGTTTCTGCATATGTATATCTACCTCCTTTGGTGATGTAACACTTCTTGACTATTTGACAACGTACAGAATTCTACTTCACACTTATAGTGAGGCCTAGTTTCTGTACTCCCTCCTCGAGCAGTGCTCATACTACGGAGCCTGGGAGTTCCATTGAACAAACAAAAAGACAAAAATTCAACGCCTCAATAAAAACAACACAGCCCGCCTAAGGAACATTGCGTGGCTGTGAAAGCACGCAAACAGTCGTGGAATAATTTATCGCAATCCTTCACAAAGGTGCGATTTGAGAGGCCGATTTAGAATGCACCGTATAAACGTCTGGAAATCTGAATTGAGGGGGGGGGGGGGGGGGTAGGCTTCAATACGCTGTGGCAGACTGCAATGAAACCTACTTTTACTTCATTTCTCTTATATGCCCCTTTTTTTTTCATAGTTCGGACCGCACTGAAAGTAGTTTGCGATATCAAATTCCCGCCAGAAGGCTTAAACGCCCACGGTGTCGATACCCAGCCCACACCTCAAGCATTTCGCAACAGCGCCCTCGGTAAAATCTCAAGCTCTCCACTGAAACAGATTGCAGACGGCGGGCCCCAGAAGCTGCTGGCCTGCCCGGTGTAATAGGCATAGTAGGCTTGGTTCTTCGGTTCTTCCGTTATTTCCTGTTTTACAGTTGCTGTTGTTGTTCTTGTGTTTTTGTCCTTGCTTCTCAGCTCCATTACTCTACCCACAGCTACCGTTACGTCTGACACCATCCCTGTTTCTTTATGCCCTCTCATATTTCTTCTAACACGTTGCGCAACTATCGAGCCAATTTCGCTGGTGTCGGGTTCTCAAGCCTATAGCACAGGAGCTCACCGCACACGACAGCGAGTTTCGATGGACCCCGGTCTCCTCGAAACCACTTTGCATGCACACGCCGGACGGGTCAGATTAACGTCCAGTTTTTCTGTTCTTATCTCAGATTCTTTATTATGAAAACAGAAAAGGAGCACGTGACACGAAAACAAAATAACATAAAAAGAGATGCGAAGCGGTAAAGCCTAATCTCAATCGGCTTTCTTGAAACTTACGAGAACGACCGCTGTCCATAGCTACGTACCGCGTGATCGTTCTTTGCCTTGGTCATTATTCTTCTTTAGATCTTTCTTTTTTTTTATTTCGTGCCGTAAACGAAAGCGAAAGGAATAGCAAATGGGAGAACGACAAGACGAAGTGAAAACATGGCTGAGCTCTCGGGCGCTCGCTGCAACCGACAAGCAATGTTCGTCCTGTCACCTTGCACGTGTGTTCAAGTAAAATACAACCGAGCAAATGTGATCTTCACTCACATCACACGACGTTTTTGTGGGCCCTACACGCTCTCAGTTACTGCTGCCAGCTTAATAAAACGGTATTCCCGTTTTTTTTTTTTGCTCTTTCCTGTGCTATTGAGAACTATATGCAGTGGCTTGCTAATTTTACGTTCTTTTCTTTTATTAAGTTTACATATTGCTCCCATGCAGCAGGGTATTCGGACATTTTGCTGGGCAACTGACAGTTTTCATGTGCTTAAGCCACTGTGGCTTAGATTATGCCGTCTTGTTTGTCTTCATACTTGGGGCAGAATAACGCTTGTTATTGTTACTTCAAATTTTACGACATTCAAGCTTGAGTCTCACCAAGAAAAATAAAATGAAAATAAACGCGGAATACTTAACGCAATTTTTACGTCGAGAGCTCTTGCACTAACAACTCCACCGTATTATAAGACTTTGAGAACACGTAATAAGAGCAATGCAAATTTCTAATGTAACAAAATAAAGGTTACCTTTGCTTTTGTTTAGAGTACTGACCATGGTTTTTCCTAGCCGCGAACATATAATGACACGCACGCGACAATGTATGCATGCAATTTTTCTCGTAGTTGGTGGCTAGCAACTTAAACGCCTACCGCCTCAAACGTCTAAGTCTAATGCTGCGGTTGTAGTGTTGCATCTCTTTTCGTTCTTTCTTGTGCTATTTTAATTGCTCGGTAGATATTATATTTTCCCTAATCACATTTTTGTGCGCTGTACGAAAACCATCGTAACAATGCGCCATATCGAAAACCAAACGACTGTCCCTGCGAACTTCAAGTAGCACACGTTAGAGGTCTTTCTTTTTTTTTTTTGCCTTGTCCGTAAACTTAAGCGCGTATTGCCGTTCGTGGAGTGCCAAGTTACAGGACGGGGTGACGAGAACACTGATAGCGACTGCTTGCGTCGCGGAGTTTAATCAAGGAGCACACAAAGCTGACACTGCATACGACCCGCCATACTCTAAACTGCCTGTGCAAGGCGTTAGTGGAGACATAATCGTTAACGAGCTGTTTTTTCGTCTAACTAGATACATTTGACGACAACAATACGGCCGCACGCAAACGTTTCAACCGCATTTTAATTGGCCAAAGCCTCACAAGACGTCGACACTGCCGTCCACTGTTCCGGTATACCAGGTAATCTGTAACACGCTAAGATGTTTACGCGCAGGCTAAAATTCTGTACAGCCAGGCTGAGTAGTTTTGCCGGCTGTTATAATCAAACGACAGGGGGCTTAAGGGGCTTAACGGAGGACATGGGACTGAGGGGCACTGTAAAATAATTTGCACCTTTAGGAGTAAATAACTGTCCAAATCGATCTACAACTCATATCCTTACACCCTTTCTGAGTGTAAAGGTGTGTTAGAGGCAAATATAGATCCTCCTTCACTTTTAAGAGTCTCGATTATTTCACACTGTGGGGTGTCGCGAGAGCGCCTAGCGAGAGACGCATACGCTCCAGCTATCCGTCTTATAATCCGGCTGCTTCAAAGCTGAACCCCTCCACCACCCCCCCCCCTTCCCGCTACGTATATCGAGTTTCGTCGATTGCAGCTTTCCCCGGGACACACATTTGAGCCTCTACGATGAAATAACAAATAAAGTAGTGGGAGAATACTTAGGATGGCGAGAATACAGCCACGAAGACCAACACGTGTGCGCGTGCAATAGGATAAAGCGTCGGGTAACGCGAGTCACGTGATGCCGCAGGAGAACAGCCAGTTTGGAACCTGAGACGCGGCAGTCAGATTGCACGCGGAGAGCGGGAGCATTCGGGACCCGAGACACACGACTCAGCGCTTCGCAAGCGAAGCCCCAGGCCTTCTTCGACGACGCGACATCTCCACGGCGAATCCATAGGATAGCCCAGAGAGAGAGACGCAAATGAGAGAAAGGGAGGGGGGTTAACCAGAGTTAAAACCTCCGGTTTGCTACCCTGCACTAGGAGAAGGGAAAGGGGAAGCAAAGAGGGAAAGAAGATGCGCGACAAAAATAGAAGAGTGAAAAAAAAAAATGAAAAGGGACGGAATGGGATCTTTATAGTCTTTCTCATAGGCGACTGCCACGTAAAAAGGTCAACAAAGCCTTCACTGACTTTCGGTGCGACGACAGTTCATGTCGGCATTCCAAGACTGACTGTTCGGAAAGTGGCCTGTCAAGCGAAGCCCCAGGCCTCCTTCGACGACGCGACATCTCCACGGCGAATCCATAGGATAGCCAAGAGAGAGAGACGCAAATGAGAGAAAGGGTGGGGGGTTAACCAGAGTTAAAACCTCCGGTTTGCTACTCAGCACTAGGAGAAGGGAAAGGGGAAGCAAAGAGGGAAAGAAGAGCGCGACAAAAATAGAAGAGTGAAAAAAAAATGAAAGGGGACGGAATGGGATCACTGTAGTCTTTCTCATAGGCGACTGCCACGTAAAAAGGTCAACAAAGCCTTGACTGACTTTCGGTGCGACGACAGTTCATGTCGGCATTCCAAGACTGACTGTTCGGAAAGTGGCCTGTCGTCAAGGCGTGCCAACGTTGTCGCTGGTGACAGCCGCTGCGCGCTGTTAGGATAGACAAAAGGAGTAACGCTCTGTACTCGGTGCGCATTATTTTGTTGTGTTCGTATTTGTCTCTGGGGACGTTTGTCGTTGGCTACGTGAGAAGTTTGCAGTTGAAATTTGTACTGGGCTACGTGGGCAATTGCATGTGATATCTGAAATTTTGAATTTCGCTATGCAGCATTTGGTACTCGGCTACGTGGAAATAAAGATTCCGCCATGAGGAACATATTATTTGCGTATGTGGACAAACTTGTACTACTTGTTAATGTGGAAATTCATATTTGACTATTGGTAGATATTTATCCGCTATGTGGTAATTTATGTGCGGCTATCTGGATATTTGTTGTTTACTGTTCGAACATTTCTGATATTAAATGCACAAAGGTGTTACGGCTATTTGTAAATTTGTATTTCGTCATGCGGAAATTTGCGTTTGGACATTGGCAAATGCGTCTTAGCAATGCCGAAACTTGTATGCGGCTATGTAGATATTTGCATTTTGCTTTCTCAGAATTTCCGACAATGCGTAATGTTGTTAGAGCTTTGTGCAAATTTGTATTCTCTGTTTAGCAATACGTGCCCCTCTTTTACAAATATTTGTATCTGACTATCTACACACCTGCATTTGGACATGTGGAAATTCGAATTTGCCTATGAGAAAGGGCCGCGGTGTGAGTGCTGTCGTAGACAAAATTAGAACAATAAATGGAAAGCAAACGGGATAGTACAAAGCAGAGCGCTTTATTGCGTTATGGCGAATACCAGAGATGTTTCACGCCTTAGAGATGTATGCTAGCGTAGACGAATACTGCAATGCCGGGAAGCGTACAGATGGCTGCCGTCGGCGTCTGCAGCGAAATCTTGTGCAGCTGTGTTTAACCAACTTACGTGACAATTTCATTCGTGTTTTCTATTATAGGATCTTTTTTTTTTTTTTTGAAGCAAGGAAGGTTGTAATGTCGAGCCGTCTGCAGAAACAAAACACATGTCCGCTTCGCAGGACATTACGCTCAATAGAGGGCGCGACACAATAAAAAACGACAGAATTACAACAGCCACCGGTGCTGTTTTCCTTACGTAAAGGTGCTCCGCCCGTGCCACGCACAGCGCAAGCTTTGTTTTGCTTGGTTGTTGACCTTCGTCTTCGTCGCTGAAGATGTTTACACGATACCTGACGTCCGTGTTTATCCTGCCAAGTTAAATAAAGGCTCTCCATTTTCCATTGTTTCGTCAGCGCTCAAATGCCGCACAGCAAGGGACGAATTCCATCATATTTCTATTTTTGTCTTTCATCTTCTCGTTCTCGCCGAAATGAGGCATCTCGCAACGTACACAGCTTGCGATATCCGGAGGAAAATAAAAGGGGAATAAAAAGAAACAACCGAGTTAAGCGATACGTCCGCTTTATGTTGCCTTGTTGTTGGAGAGAGCTATGTTATAGTATATGCGCAACAACAATATCGTCGCTTCCTCTTGCCTGATGTACGCCTACGGAATTGAACTCATTGACTGCGAGACAGTAACTTGAACCACGTGCCAACACTTGACGTATTACCAACGACAACGCAGCTCGGTGAAAGAGCCGCTCCTACAATTAATAATAATAATATTTGGGGTTTTACGTGCCAAAACCACTTTCTGATTATGAGGCACGCCGTTGTGGAGGACTCCGGAAATTTTGACCACCTGGGGTTCTTTAACGGGCACCTAAATCTAAGCACACGGGTGTTTTCGCATTTCGCCCCCATTGAAATGCGGCCGCCGTGGCCGGGATTCGATCCCACGACCTCGTGCTCAGCAGCCCAACACCATAGCCACTGAGCAACCACGGCGGGTGCTCCTACAATTAAAGATCAGCTCATTATTTTCGTGAGACTGGTTCGCGACGCACATAACGTCGTGTCCGTTCGCTGCAGTTATTGCCAGAGATGCACTCCAAAATACCGCGCGAAACGATACGTCCCTGCTACCGTAGAGACTCGCGTAAGGGCCACATTTTTTTTTTCACAATTTTGACGAGGTGCGGCCTACGGGACCCAACCTTTTTTGGCCAAAATTGTGCAGGTGCAGCCGGCGACTGCCGCACGCCACGGAACCGCGGATGTACCACTGCACCAGATCCGGCTGTACCACTGTACCGCTGTATCGGATGTACCAGGTCAGCGCGCAACTCTCGTCATCTAGTAGCGGCACGCGAAAGTACGCTGCGGGCGAAAATTTGCCGACGCACGGCCGCGGCATCGGGGCACCAAACGCGATTGCTTCACCAAAAATCTTTTGTTTACAAATTTCGGACTGCCAAGTAGAGGGTGCGGCCCTTACACGGGTCTATACGGTAGTCTTTCTTTTTTTCACTAGAACGCGAAAGAGGTGCAGTGCATTTGGCTGCAAAAAAAAAATGGCTGTGGTTTAGCTAAGGTTAAGCCCAGGATGCGAAGCATACTAGCCTGTATTTTAACGCGACAGCGTTAAGGAGCTCGTGTCGCAGAAAAGCCGGTGTCGTCGGCGTCGGCTCAGGCGTGCGGCGCTTGCTCAGGCGCACATTTCATTGTCGCGCCGAACGCTGCGTTGCTCGACGCTCACCGCGTCCGATGCGGGGCGCGTAGTCGCTGCGCCGTAGCAAAGCCACCTAGAAACAGTCTCTGTAGCACGCCGAAACCTTCGCTTCTCATTCAAACGAGCAGCTCTGTCTCCAGGAGGCATCCCACCTCGTGAGTGTCTAGCAGAGGCAAGCGCAGCTGCTTATATACCACCGCGACGCCGCGAGCGACGGCGCGAGTTGGAGCCCCGTTTCTCCTCTGTCGTGACGTCGCGGTGTCACGTGGTCAGCCTTGAAGGCGACGCCGCGAGCGACGGCGCGAGTTGGAGCCCCGTTTCTCCTCTGTCGTGACGTCACGGTGTCACGTGGCATTGAAGGCGACACCGCCGCGCCTGAGGAGCTGGGTTGAGCTCTAGTAATATGCTTCGCATAAAAACAACGACGAATACAAGTGGACGCACCGACATGCACCGCTTAATCGACCCCGCGGCGGAGCCAGGCCAGCGTTTTGCCTTCTTCTTGCTCACACGAGCGTTGCACACCCAAACACTGGCATGTTTTCTCAGATGCCACGCGCATACCAAACCGTAGTGCTGACAGTGTTCTGAGCGAAACAGAATGTAAACGTCGAGCTACGAACGCCCGCTACTTTTCCTTCACTCTCAACCAAGGAGGTTTAAAATTAATATGAATAAAACACAGAACGCCGACCAAAATGGGGTTCCTATTATGCCGTTACTTCCATACCAGACGAGATTTCATCAAACTCTTAGTTTCAGGCTTAAAATTACTTTTTTCTTTAAAACCTCCTTGCCCTCAATTCGTGCGTCGCCGAGGTACAACGCCAGCAGCTCTCCTCACAGGCAAGCGTTGTGAGACGCCTGGTAGCTGCCGGGGCGCAGTTTCTTCTGCATAGCAGCAGTTAGCTCACTTAGCGAGCTAACTGATCCGGATGACAGTTTTTTTTATATATATAGTCAGAACACCTTTCGAGGATGCTACAGCACAGCGCTAAACCTTGCTGAACTGTTAAACAGGAAGATGGAATATTGGGCGCGTTGGTGAAGCTTCGTGGTAGCTACAGCGCGACAGACGCGGACAAAAAAAATGAAAGGGGACACAATACGGCGCCGTATAGGTCTAGTCATTGTGTCTGCGTACGTCACGCTGTAGCTACCACGATGTTACACAGCCTTCAATGTTATACGAAGGTTTAAACCCTTCCCGTGAAACTGCCAATTTCTTGCATTGCAAAAAGATAACTTACTAGTAAAGCTCGACATAATTTTCTATACGGAGTCCCTTCAACTCCTGCCCCAATAAAACATATTATGGGAAATATTGCCTACCCCGAAGCATGGCCTCTAGCAATTGTGCTCGACATATCTCAGAGGCCATGTCCGAAGACCAACTCTTCGAGAAACGTCAGGGTATTTATTCAGTGCATAAAAAACCGCGAAAGGAATCCCCGAGTAAGTATGGCGGGAATGCACTGACAACACGCGCGGGGTTATCCATTCACAAAGCAACCGCTTCATTACAACGATTCAGACTTGCTTAGTTTCCAACATTCCTTCTAATCATGACGCCTAACGGATATATGTAATACCAGATTATTATTCCGCTGGTCTTCACTTCGCATTTAAGCCACAGCGAGCCCTTCTACCAATTAGTGAAAATGTTTCTCTTGCAGAAAACGACACGGTGCGCAGACTCGCAAACATTTCAACTGCTGCTCAGAAATCCGATATGCAATAAGAGAACAACGAACAGTCTTCATGATGCTCACTCAGCGCTATTGTAGGCTGCAAACAGCTGTGTAGCCCGCTCTACTTTTTATAGAAAAAAAAAAGAGTCATACGCGTATACAACGCAATCGCTAGGTACTCTCGTTACACCGAAGTTCAACTAAGTTTGCGGCACATATTTGGAAAAGTGTACCACTTACTATGTGGTACACATGTGGAAATAACCTCCTTGAGCATCGACACTTCTTTCAGCCGAACTCTTTGTTGGTCTTTATCGATTTTGTGAAGAAGCCTTCAGCTGGCCGTTTGCTGCATATTCAAACATATGTGAAACTAAGAAATACTTCCCTGAAATAACCCGCGGACCGGTTTCAATGAAATATGCCGCATTTGAGAGAGAAAGTGAAATTCTGGTGACTGTGGAAGAGAAACACTTTAGTACCTGAATTTTCTTTTTAGAAATTGCCGAACATCGACGTACGAAAAAGAAATAGAAGCACGATGTTTACAAATCCGTAGCTCTATACCAAGAAGAAATAACTCCTTTCCGTAAACTGCGTTTGTTAGAACATTCAAATAAGACCAATTTGATACATTACCTGAAATTTCACCTGAACTTTTTAGAATGTTTAGAAGAATTTCGCAAAAGTCGAACTCATGTATTAGCGGCGTATTTTACAACCATGTATAACACATCAGTTTTGCTCTCTTTAGATGCACTACTAGGTGCAATTTACAGAATTGTGATATAAATTTTAATTGCTGAGTTACAGAATTGTAAACTTAAAATCATCGTTTCCCGGAAATACGGGAACTTCAACAATTTTTATTAAACAGTCGACGGCCTACATCGAAAATCCGCCTGCAACAGTCAATAAGTCTAAACTTTTTTTCTTTTAAATGCTACAAACCTCACCGAATTCGGCGATGTGGTAGTCAAGAAACACGATGTTCCATTTTCTCAGTGGAATCCTATTGAAAAAACAAGACAGTACGCTGCCGGTGGGTTCTACGATCACGATTCTCCTTGCGAAAGAGGGCGTCTGTTTACGCAGATGACAGGGCTGCAACGGCGACGTTAGCCGAGTACTGGTTAGTTTGGTCACGTGCCTCTAGTCGTTTTCAGTCGGACAGGCTACAGGCTGCAAACCTCGGGTGGGCGTCTCTTACCTAACTTGATGTCCACGGCGTCGTATCGGTTGTCCGGGAACACGAAACCATTGTGGATGAAGAACTCGGCGTTGGTGCGCTTCCCGTAGAAGATGGTCACCTGAAACCGGCAGGAACTAGAGCATCGAATTCCAGACCTAAACACCCTAAAGAAGCCGGTGGGTTACGAGGCCCCGCCATGCAGTTGTGTGCGCGTGTGCGTTGGGGGGGGGGGGGGGTGGAAGGCATGAGGAATAAAGGGTGGCGGGGTTTCTCATTATTTTCGAACGGCAATAAGGTTCCTTAACGTGCCACTTAAATGAAAGCTCGAGAGCTCTATCCTTGGAATGGAAATACGGAGCTCATGTTCGATAGAAGAACACCATAGCTATTCCTTGTGAAGCCGATGTAGCAGCACAAAATATATGCCGAGCGAGCCGGAGCGAGTGTTCAAATGTACAGCGATGTCCTGCTCCCACGTTCATTACCTCCTGCGTCGGTACAGAGTAACCTCCCGGCAAACTTGAAAATGGCCCTACAAAATGCTATTTCATTAAATTATTTCGGCGTTCTGATGTTTGCGATCCTACTGAAAAATCCATATGCCCCATAAGTCCCATATCCAATAATCTGATACGATGCATATAGGACCCCATAAAAAAAACGTTTTTTTCTATATGTGATCTGATGTTATTGGATACAGTGGTTATGGGGAATAAGTATTTTTTTTTTTTCAGTAGCGAAGTATCCATTTTAGAATCTCTATGTCACGGGTCTTCATCTAACGGAAGCAAAAGAAGGGAGTAGAAAATATCACGTTTCTGTTCCTACAACTCGTCCTTTAAGTGTACTGACATATTTTCTTATAATCGTTTATCGCATTAAAGGGAAGTCCTCAGCTTCTAAACTTCAAAAATATAGTGACAAGCTTAAGAGGGCCGTTCTTAATTAAATACAGCAGCGCTTATATAGCGAGTTTTGGTTTCACATCCAGGAGTATACCGTGTCGTGAAGTCCCGACACAGTATGCAGGAGCAGGACCTTGCGACGTGTTGACACTGGTTCCGACTCGCTCAGTCGCCTCGTATGGTGCTACTCATTGCGCTCCCACCACATGACCACGCACTGTGCCGTGAGTATGGTCTTGGGAAACGAAAGCGGAACTGGCTGCAGAAGAGCTGTTAAATCATTTACGGCGCTCTGATGTTTGTCACAATCTTTTCCTAGGGTTTAGAGCTCTAGAAACCCCATTTTATGCAAAAGGATGAATAGTCCAAAATATCATGTCGGTATCCTTTTACGCGTATTTTCGGACCGATCACGCAAGCGGCGGAGCGACGAGAGGCGGGGCATTGCCAAACTGCTCTATGCAGTGATAGGTGCACTTGAGGACGCGAAAAAAAGTACCTCTTGCGATGAGAAATACAGTCACAGGCAGTCGGAATGCAGGTAATTCAGCATAATGATTGTAATTGTCTTTGTTGATATCATACAGCGTCGCTAAACTAATAACGGGGATGTTATTCTTGACATAGTCAAATTACGCCGTGTTGTCAAATTCTTCGAGACGACCTCCACGGGCCGTATAAGCAGCCACAACGCCAATCAGAACTGACAAGATGCCGGATTCGCGAAGAGACCACAGAATTTGACAATACCCACAGTACCACCCCAGGGCCGCTATATAAAAGAAGGCCCGTGTTCAGCAAAGCTGGTGATCTTCATGAGCTCCGACGACGCACCTCTGATGAACGAACTAATCGCATGGAGACGTGAAATGTAACCCCACGAGAGATGCGTCGAGCTTTATCAGCTAACATCACTTCGACTTCACGTGATGGGCTGGCGGCGAAGAAGGACTCACGTGGAGAAGACGGACTCAAGTGGCGAAAACGGACTCCCGTGGCGAAGACAGGCTCACGCGGCGAAGACGGACTCAAGTGGCGAAAACGCGGGGCTCCCTCTTTCGCATGTTCGTCTTTCCGTCGAGTCCACACGTCCAGCAAGAATGCTTAAGAAGAAATATTTTCGTGCAATTTCTATCCCAAGTATTGTGCAGCTCTTGCAAACACATTTTAAATCGCTTAATATGAGATGTGAACCTATCAGCAACAGCTCGGAACTAATGTCGATAACGTTTGTGCACTAGGGGAACGCGACGATGCAGCACGCGCTCTTGCACGACCGCACGCTGCGTCGTGCTTGCTTTGGGAGTGGACATATGGAAATTCGCTGTCTCAAGGCGAAGCGATAGACTTCGCTCGAAAGAGGGCTTCAAACTCGAGAAACGCTGACGCCTTCAACAACAACCCGCAAGAAATTTCACCACGCGCTGGCAGCTATCCCCTAGACAAGCACAGGACGTCGAGGCAACGTCCCCGACACCAAATAAATTAGCATCCCTGGCTGTCCTGAAAAAACTTATGGCTCCTCAACTGAAGAGCCAAGCTGACATCGCTCCCTTATACACAGCATTCTCAGCTCAGGGCGGCAACCGAGAAAGCAAACACTTGCCCGTGTTTACGAGGACGTCGCTACTCTGAAGACGGCGAAATCTGGGAGAGAAATGAGAACGGACAGCCTTTTATGCGTTCAAGCTTTCAGGTAACACCCACGCTGCTGCAGCAGTCAAGCTTAGCTTCCTCAAACACTTCGCCCCCGTAAATCGATGAAGTGCGGATAAAAGCTCTGGAAGCGGCTAACTTTGCGCGTCAAGCTTTGATATTCGCGCTGACTTAGAAAAACACCCGTACTGCATGACTTCATAATGCGTCAGATAGAAGCGCTGAAGGTCACTGAAGAGCGTACAACTTTATAGTGGGGTAATATTTTTATGCGTTTCTATCTACATTTTCGAGACAAACTGAGATTATGGGAGAGAAGGTGAAACGCCGACATGTTTTTTACTGAAGTTTCGCGCGCGCACCCGGATGCCGCTGATGTCATGCTGAGGACAAAGGTTGAAAGGTACCTTCGCATATACTGCTCCATTTTTCTATGCGATGAATGCCCAGCAAGGTTGCTAGGTTTACCTTTAAATCATTATAGCATAAAGCGTAGTTTTACCTCGCCTATTTGTTTTGTTTTTATTATCTAATAATAAACAGTTACGGACAGGCTCATTCAGATACGGCTGAGAAAATCTCTGACATAGCGAAAAATTGGAGGACGCTTAAGCTTCGCCTTCAAGAGTGGGACGCGACAGCGTTCCCGTCGACCCGCCAAGGGGTATAAGACAATGCGCTACGGCACAGCAATCACTTACGATGCGCCCCGCATCGGACTTAGCGCCCACCTATCACGCGGTGAGCGTCGAGCAACGCAGCGTTCGGCGCGGCAACGAAACGTGCGCCTGAGCGAACGAAACGGACCAAAGAACTCGGTGTCTCGGAGGGGAAACGATCTACGCCAGCCAAACGTCGTGATCGGCACGGGCAGAGAGATAGATAGTAATCTAAACCGGGAGCACGGCGAAGCGTCGTCAGGGGAGAGGGAGTCCCGCGACGCGCCTGGCAGCGGTCCCAATGCGCGCGCGGCGCGCCTCCTGTCGGGGCAGCGCCGTACATTGAGAGGAGGGGGTCTTCTGTGTTTGCCGCAAGATGGCTCTGCGTGTGCGGAAAGCGCAGAAGAAATGCAGCGGAAACGCACTTCGCAACTCGTGTAATTGTGACTTCTGTACGTTACATGTTCATAATTACCGATATACACCGCAGTAGAACTTTCCACGGCTCGTTTCGAAGGCAACACCGCATTCACTAGAGGCGCGTTTGCACCGCTTGAAAGCATCGAACTCGTGGCTGAGTAGTAGCGTCTCCGTCTCACACTCCGGAGACCTGGGTTCGATTCCCACCGGGCCAATCTTGGAAGTTGCTTTTTATTTATGAAGCGCCTGCCGTGATTTATCGCTCACGGTCAACGCCGCCGACGCCGACACCCGACACCGACGCCGACGACACCGGCTTTTCTGCGACACGAGCTCCTTAACGCTATCGCGTTAAAACGGGTTGCGTGAATTTGACGAGTGGCATCAAGCTCACGCACGACCACAGTCACAGCAATCCTCTGAACACACACGCGCATATGAACGCTACAGCGCTGGCACGTACCTCCTCGCCAGTCTGGAAGTCCCGCATGGCATAGCAACGCAGCATGTTGGCTGACGAGT
Organism: Dermacentor albipictus; assembly: GCF_038994185.2. NCBI lineage: Eukaryota > Metazoa > Arthropoda > Arachnida > Ixodida > Ixodidae > Dermacentor > Dermacentor albipictus. The sequence goes on along the minus strand of NC_091830.1, from coordinate 21,720,855 downwards.
CGTAATCTGTCAATACCTGCGAGAAAGATTAGATGGATGTTCACAAAATACGACCAATCCAATACCGATTGATTGATTGGGTTGCATGTTTTAAAGGGTTACTTATTTACTTATTTATGTGTTGCGGTCTAAAACCACATAGTGCGAGCACTCTGTGAAGCGCTCTAAAGAAAAAAAAAATACTAGGCCTATTATTAAACTCAGGGTGAATTAAATCCCTTGCGCACACATTTAACTTTTTATGTCACCTCTAGGCACTCAGTACTGCTACATATGGCAATTCTCATGAAAGTGCTACCATGTTTCACGGTATCTTCGACGTGGCGCGTTCCATCATCAATAGTGAAAGGACTGTTTGTTTTTTCTATTACTTATTTCTCGCAAAGCTCGCAGAAAGAAATTAGCATCGTGTATGTACTCGGAGCCTCTACGAAGATGCGCAAACGCAACTGAAGGTAGAATCAATCGATATTTAATTACTCCGTAATCCGGAGCCCTCATTAGAAAGTGAAATAGCATCGTCCTATTATGTTTGCTTTCTTATAATGGAATCCGCAACGCGTCGGAAGAAAATTACGTAACTTCGACACATTTAGAAAAGAGTTTATCACGTTTAGTGACTCAAGGGGCTACGCACCGTCTCACAAACCCGCGCATTGTGGTGAAGCCGTGGAGGGGGGGGGGGGGGGGGAGGAGGGTAACCCTATCATTAACGAAAGTCAGCAGCGTGTTTCTGAGAAGGGAGAAGTAGGGCTCGTTCATTGTAAGCTGCTAAAAGTTCTGTGAAGCTTACATTCACTTTGCGTCGCATGTGTGGCCATCGCAGGCGAACAACGGACTCTTTTTGGTTCTCCTCCCTGCTGGCCCTCTGGCTCTCCTTCCTGACTGACGGGGAAAGTCTATTTTGCCGCAGTGCTCCCAGTTGGTGAGAGAAAGCACAGTTCCCAATCTTGCGGCTTCTACAGTGGTAACACAGTGATGCAAGACTACTAGTAAATTGACTATCGATATTATCGATAGCCTGTTGAATATATCAATTCGATACACTACTATCGATGGTGCTATATCGTAAGTATTATAACACTTACTACAGAACAGTCTATAGCAATGATATCAATTGTACTACTGTAAATTACATCATGGCAGTTCGCTATTGGTACGCTAATGTTCAAGAATGTGTAAATACAAAAATTAAAAAAAAAACCTGAGAACTAGATTACCAAATCGTCATTCGAGGTAACGCGTCAGGCTCCTCGCCTCAAGCGGTGTTTAGTCATAAAGGCGATGAACGCCACACCCTAGGCACCATCTTCAGCTTCCGCTTGATTATGCATGCGACTACTCGCCTCCATACGGAACGGAAGCATCTCTAAAAACAAGCTTCAAGGGTATCGCATCAGTGCCGGAAGATGCAGCGCGAAATATTAATACTACGCCGGCACATCCACGTCAATTCACGCATAACGATATGGTATGATATGCGTTCGTCGATTCAAGTTACTAGAGCGTACACACGTCTATCGTACAAATTCGTTGTACGTATATTGAGCTTCAAAAAAGAAAAAAAAAACTGAAAATATTTTTCATTAAGGAATGAAAACGCAGAATCATCGCACTTGAGGCGCGATCAGCAATACAGCCACGTCCACGACTCAAGTGCAGACCAAGCAACGATAAACTAACGAAGCAGATGACTACGCTCCGTTTCATATATAACTAGTGCGTTCCATTTTCGACTAGCATTGCGGACAGTCCGCCCTGAATACGAAGAAGGCACCTTCGAAGCCATGTAATAGAACGAAATAGAAAGACGGCTCTGCGATTTGACGCTGCCTGACGTCGATAAGAAAAAGAAATGCTGCAGAAACTCTGAGAAGTGTCTACTAACGCGTAAGCATTCTTTGGCTCAGCTGTTTCGCTCTTTGCTTACTTGCTGTTTTTTTCTAGCTTATTAACGTTTACCTATGGCTCTTCCGGTGCCAAAGAATGCTTCTGCATTAGTAGACAATTCTCATAATCTCTGCCGCATTCTTCTTTTCGCTTACGTTTATCTTGCTTAGACCACATTATAACGTTCAAACACAATTCCATTCCATACCATCACGGAATTACAAGCTTCTTTTATTACTGCGGCCGGTACAATTTTATTTTTCTGAATAAGACAACCTTCATTTCTTCTGTGGAGGCTGGGAACCTGCCTGTCCTTAGCTTTGAATGTATAGCTGTTCCTGTGTCGCCGTAGCTGCTCCTTCTTCATCTCCAACATTTTTTCTTGTGTGCTGGTGCGCATACACAGTATTTCCTCTTTTTTTTTCTTGATGCTACGAGGTGAAGCGGTGAGTTCATGAATCTTTTCTTTATTTTTTCAAGGCTACCAATCACCAATAAGCTACTGTTCCCCTACTATCACGTCTGACAATCAGTTATTCTATAATGTTCGATACTCCGCAATCCAGGGAGAAGAAGAAGAAGCCGTGGAGTGCGAATGCACATCGCGTCAGCTCCGCATTTTCTTATGATTCTCGGCGGAAAATCGCATTTTGTGGAGAAATCCATTGATCATCAAAAGAACAGGTGCCAAGGAGTCCAAGGACGGCATTCCCTACCAGGTGGGCCCGTTTTCGGCCGTCAATCGGTCCTTCCTCTCGCTGCGCGTGGCGGTAGATCTACACCTAACTAGAACGCCTCGACACCTCGAACGGCTCCGCCGCAGCGGTGGCTGAGAGAGCTCGGCCTACCGACGGAAATACCCAGGCCCTGCTCCCCAATGGAAGTCGTGAGCGTGGGAGGCGAAGAAATGCAACCGGGGGAGTTCGGAAAAGAATCAGGTTGGTGCGAAGTTAGAAGAGGCACAAAGAAGCGATGCAGCGGTGGTGCCGGATTGGCGGGACACGAACAGCAGGAAAGAGCCTTCGTCGGGGAAGCAAAAAATAGAAACAAATGGAAGAACGAACGCAAGGTGCGACAAATCATCAAAGCAAGTAGGCTGCCTAACCTGCCAAAAGAAGACTACAGGGTTATCGTGCGTCCACGTGGCGGACTTAAGGTATCAGACTACAAGCTGGATCGCATTTACTACTGTCTGCGCAACGCTGCCGGGGTCGGCCGAGAGACAGCGGAGGAAGACAGCATATGCATAAACAGCAAACAAAATATAGTGGTGCTCAGCACGCCTTCCGAGGACCGAGCCAGGAAATATGGGGCTATCAATAAGCTACGCCTTGGAGAACAAGAATTTGAAGCAAGTGCTTACAGAGCAGCTCCTGATAATACATCCAAGGGTCTCATCAGAGGAATATCTCAGGAGGAGAGTCCGGAGGACATAGTGACCAGTCTGGTCACGCCACGCAATCCTGGAGTCTTGCACGCCAAGAGAATGGGTAACACTGACAACGTGATCGTTTTATTTGAAGGTTTTCACGTCCCAAGATATGTGAGGTATGGAGCGATGCTTATCCAATGCTCCTTGTATAAAAAACACATCGACATATGCTATGGATGCGGAAGAACAGGGCACAGGGCTGACGTGTGCCCCAACCCTGAAGACAAGATTTGCCGGGGGTGTGGGTGCAAGAATCCACAGCAGGATCACAACTGCAACGCGGAGTGCCAACTGTGCGGCAAAGACCACCTCACGGGAGACAAGAAGTGCCAAGCAAGATACAAGATACCGTACCTGGTCAGGAGACGCCGCTGGGAGCGACGGAGGAGGGAAGAAGAGGCCGAAGAGGAAGAGTACTACTACCACAACTACAATGAAAACAGAGGGAGCAACAATAATAATCATAAGACTGTAGCGAGCAAGCAGCCCTCAACCGACAGAGAAGACACAAGCAGGAAAAACTATGGAAGACACCGCTCCGGTTCCTTCCCGAGACTGCCAGGGGAAGCCGGTCGCCAACGCTCCAGGTCCAGGTCCAGGACCAGATCGTGGACGAGATCAAGGTCGAGGTCCGGTTCGAGAACTAATCGAGGGGGAGACGGGAGCAAAGCACAGGTGAGCTGGGCAAGCGCGGTCTCCGGCACTGCTACTCAATCGCCTAAAGTTAAAGGGTCCGCCCTAGAACAGGAAATGACACAGATTAGAAACATGTTAGAACAGATTACCCGAGAGAATGCAATGCTTAAAGATGAGATCAAGCAGCTTAGGGCAGAAAACGCGAAGCTTCAGCAAGAAAAGAATGGCAACGCACCCTCCGCCAGTACGACGTCGACGCGGAGTCGGGCTCCAACGCCCGTTCCCACGCAAGCGAACGGAGAAGCACCACCACACAAAAGGAGGGCGCAAGAAACGGCTGAAGAAAAGAGCGTCTTTGCAATCGGCGAGGTTATGGGAACGTTTAAAGGAATGTTCGATGGGTTACAGCAACAAATCACAAACATGTATGTAGAGATTAAACAACGATTCGATGGATTAGAGAATAGAGTATCGGCACTAGAAAGCACACCAAAGGATATTAGGCCAGCAGGCGCAGGACCGGTTAAAAGCAAGCCGTATAGCAGGCCGAATGCGGTAGAAAATAGCAAGGCCACCGGGGAAGAACAGATAAATCAACATGGCGCCGCGTAACCAATACGCGATTTGGCAATGGAACTGCCGCGGGTATCGTCGCAAGCGAGGAAACCTGCAGCAGTTCATAACAAGTAAGGAGGCGCCAGATGTCATCGCCCTGCAGGAAACCGGGGGGATCGCAAAATTATCGGGGTATAAATCGTATAGTGCTTCTGGCGAGAAGGCAACCGTCACGACGCTCATACACAGAAACCTCTCGGCTGTCGAGCACGATACCGGTGTGCGCGGCATAGACCACGTCCTGATTGAAATAATCCCCTCCCGTAAAGAAGAGGGAAGTCTATTTATTCTGAACATATATAGTCCACCCCCGCACAAGCCCAAATTCGGCCCACTCTTCCGCAAAGTGTTGAGCGTAGCGCACAAGCAGGCACTAGTCGTGGTCGGCGATTTTAACGCGCCACACGCGGCTTGGGGATACAGCATAGAGAACATTAAGGGCCGAAGCCTGTGGGCAGACGCTCAGCACGAAGGCCTAACGCTCATAACTGACCCTCAGGCACCAACCAGAATAGGAAACAGCGTAACCAACGACACGACACCAGATCTCACATTTACGAAGAATGTAGCAATTTCTCAATGGACAAACATGCAGGAAAGCTTAGGTAGTGACCACTACATCGTCGTCACAACGGTACAAGCAGGCCCAAGGAAAAAGAGGGGGAGAGAACTGAAGCTAGTAGAATGGGACTCTTTCCGCAAAATCCGACAAGATGATGCGGAAGACACTATAACGGACATAGAGAAATGGGCAGAGAAACTGCAAGAAAACATTAAACGAGCTACCAAAACTGTTCCAGAGGAGGCAGGTATAGAGGAGATGGATAGCAGATTATTGCACATGTGGGAAGCGAAAGGTAGCATGCTGAAAAGATGGAAAAAGCAAAAACATAATCGGAAATTAAGGAAGAGAATTGTGGAATTAAACAAAGAAATCGAGATATATGCAAATAGGTTAACCCAACAGAAGTGGGAAGCCACGTGCGACTTGATGGAAAGGCAGATAGGAATGTCCAAGACCTGGAACATTCTCCGATGCCTCTTGGACCCCGGAAGTACAAAAACCATACAAAGACACAATCTACAGAAGGTTATACACAGCTACAACGGCACAGAAGAAGAGCTCTTCCGAGAGCTCCAAAAGATGTACGTTGGAGATGCGGATAGAGAAGTACTTCCGGATTACCTAGGTAACGAGAATCCAGATCTTGATACCCCTATTACGGAGGCAGAAGTCAGATATGAACTGACCAGGCTCAACTCGAAATCTGCACCAGGACCTGATGGGATAAGTAACAAAACACTTAGAAACCTCGACGATGTATCCATCCGAGCTCTCACGGACTACATGAATAACTTCTGGGAGCAAGGCAGCATTCCAAGTCAATGGAAATCAGCCCAAATTATTTTTATACCAAAGACTGGAAAGACACCACAACTGACTAACTTAGGGCCCATATCCCTGACATCCTGCGTCGGTAAACTCATGCAACATGTGGTTCTCACACGTCTCACGAGATACATGGATGATGGAGGACTTTACCCACATACCATGATTGGATTTCGACCAAAGTTATCGACGCAGGATATTATGCTCAAACTAAAACATCAGATCATAGATGCGGGTGAGAAAAGTCTAGACACTAAGGCCATACTAGGTCTCGATCTAACTAAGGCCTTTGACACCGTCACGCACAAGGCCATACTACAAAATCTCCAAAAACTGGATGTAGGACGTAAAACATACGCGTACATCAAAGACTTCTTGACAGATCGTACCGCAAAGATTTCAATTGGAGAATCCAAATCGGACGAACTCAAGCTAGGTAATAGGGGTACCCCGCAGGGTTCAGTCCTATCTCCCTTTCTATTCAACGTGGCAATGATTGGTCTTCCTGCGAGACTCGAAAAGATAGAAGGACCCGGACACAGCCTCTACGCGGACGACATCACCCTTTGGGTGGCGGGTGGAAGCGATGGGCATGTGGAAGAGATCCTTCAAACCGCAGTAAACACGGTAGAAGACTACATCAAAGACAAGGGACTGAGATGCTCCTCGCAAAAATCAGAACTTCTGCTCTATAGGCCCACATGCCGGGGTCGAAAAAGCATTAGGGAAAGGCCGGGCATTGTGGTCACAGTAGAAGGCACCACAATACCGATAGTGGAGAGCCTGAGAATACTGGGACTCCGCATATCCGAAAACGGACATAACGGAGAAACCATTAGACTACTTGACAATAGTGTTCATCAAACAATCAGACTAATAAAGCGGATATCCAACAGGCACTATGGCATGAAAGAGCACAATCTCATCCGATTAATAGAAACATTCGTAATCAGTCGTATTGTATATGTGGTTCCTTACCTCAAGCTCTACGCTGCGGAGAAAGCCAAGATAGACTGCATTATTAGAAGGGCCTATAAGCAAGCCTTGGGACTTCCGGCAAATACGTCAAACGAGAAATTCTTGGCGCTCGGCGTGCACAATACATTAGACGAACTTATTGAGGCACAGAGAGTAGCGCAGTATGAAAGGCTTACGCAGAGTTTGACGGGGAGACACATCTTAGATGACATCGGAATAACCTACGAAGCACAGCACGGAGTGCGGAGAGACATCCCAAGGAAAATAAGGGAACATCTATCAATACCCCCACTCCCCAGAAACATGCACCCGGAGTTTCACCAAGATCGAAGAAACGCACGAGCGAGAGCTCTCCACAAAAGATTCCGTGATGCCAGGGACGTGGTCTATGTGGACGCGGCGGAGTACGCAAATGGACAGAGTATGTCGATAGTTGCTACGAGTCTAGAGGGTGACTGCAGAGTTAGTGGGACGGTGAAAACATGGAAGGCAGAGGTGGCGGAGGAAGCTGCCTTAGCACTGGCAATAGCCTCCACGGAAGCCAACACCGTAGTAAGCGACTGCAAGACAGCAGTCAAGAACTATGCAAAAGGAAGAATCTCGCCGGAAGCACTCAGAATTTTAAACAACTTTCGTGAAGATCGCGACATTCACATTATATGGGCACCCGCACACTCCTCCCTTCCCGGCAACGAAATAGCGCACAACCTGGCTCGAGAACTGACAGGCCGAGCAGGTGACACGCAACAAATACTGGGAACGGAGAGAGACCGGATGACCAGCTTTAACGAGATCACCAAACACTATAAATTGGGAAGGGCCCACTTCCCCCCGGCACACTCCTCGTTAAATAGACGGCAAGCGACGGCATGGCGCCTCTTACAAACAGATACATATCCGAACCCGGTGGCCTACCACCGCTACTACCCGGACCTTTACACGGATAGATGTAGATTCTGTGAAGAAAGGGCGGACCTACAACACATGGTATGGGCTTGTCCTCGTACACCCATACAGAATAAAATAATTAAAACCAGAGAGCAGTGGGAGACCGCGTTGCTCAGCTGTGCGCCGGAAGACCAACGCAAGGCAATCCAGCAGGCCGAAGATGCCGCCAGGGCCCAAGGGCTCGAGGCCGTCATTTAGGTAGAGGCCTAGGTCTCAAATCTGCTGTGCACAAATAAAGTTTATTCCTCCTCCTCCTCCTCCGCAATCCAGAAGCAGGCTTCTTTGCACACTTACAAGCGATGCGGGAAAGACAGCTTTCAAGCGGGGCACGACGAGAACGATTGTCTCTTTTTGTTTTTCACTTTCTATTCCTTTCGTAGCAGTTCTAAAGCTACCAATAATCTGCATTTACAATATTATAACGATTAAACAATACTTTAACTTCGCCAATTATTCATTTATTCTGCAGATGAATGGTGGGACACTTTTCGCATTCTAGATAGATATTCCTGGGGTACTAGCCAAAGAATTCTTACGCATTAAAAAGATAAGAAAGGCAAATATTATAGTTGTGTTTCAACACGGTGCTCCTTACACCCCATGCTCCGTCCCTTTGTGTGAACCATAAAAATCCCAATGTCGCTTACATCGGTCGCATAAGAAAGCCTCGACTGCGATTTGTTGTGCACAGGTGCATTCCTGTCAATCTCAATCGACATTTTCTTTGGACAGCAAAGTCACCTGCATGACCTTTTCGATTCTTGTTTTGTTCGTGGGCTTAGCTCGATTTGAAACGTGACTTAAGGCAACCGCTGTACGTCTAGCCTTCTCTTTAGCCATCTACGGCGATTCTTACAACATGGCCTGCAGAAGGTAACGCTACGAAGGCTAGACGGATTTCTCGCATCCGCGACCAGAAAATAGTGCGTCACACGTCATTTCGCGTAACGTTAACTATCACAATTTTACGTCAAGAAATATGACGCATTTGTCAAATATAGAAAGCGTCGCGGAGAACGAACACAGACGCTCGTTTCTGGAACCAGCCACCGCGGCGTCCAGTAGCGTCCAGTACGCGTTCGCGGCCAAAATATACTACGTCGCACAGTGGCAGCACAAGATCTCGAAAATAACGAGTGACTTCACGGAATATCATATCCGCGACTTGAATTTCCAATATACGAGGTAGTTGTTCCGTATTAGGCGACGCTGATCGAAACAACCGCACTGCGGAACGCGCAGAATGACACGCGTATGACCGCACAACTTGCGTAAGGTTGCGCAGCGTTGCCTACCACGTATGAAACGGAGTATGGGAAAGTCATAGAGGCGAGAATGAATGGACTTCATTTCCTTTATTTTAATTCAAAGTGAGTAATGAGTCACAATGGTATGCGCTGAGTTGAGTGAGAGGTCAGCAATCTCGAAGAGCTGGAAGGTCCAGTGAGATCAGTTGACGTGCGTTTACCTGATCCAGTTGAATAGGCGAGTTGGAGGAAACTACCTATTTTCCTTTGGGGTGTAAATATGTTAGTAAATGTGAGTTAGTGTGCGACTAAGCGAGCGAATAAATGTGTGAGCGGATAAGCCTGCGTAAATGAATCAGTGACACGAGTGATACCGAGCGAGTCGCAGAGAGAGTAAGTGAAAAAGTGGTGATAGTTCATCAGTAAAGGCCAGTGAGTGAGGTATGGAAATGAGAGAGCTAGTGAAAGAGAAAGTGAAGTCAGGGAGTAAGTTCGACTGAGCAGCCGTGAGCTGGTAAGCAAGTGTGGCTAAAGGAGACCTCAGGGAGTAACTGTTATTGTAAGTGAAGGTTTGAGCGAGCTTTATATAGTCAATGAGAGAGTGAGTACTGAGCGCGAGTGAGTGAGGTAATGTGAGCGAATTAAGACGGTGGACTTGAGACAACCGGTAGAGTGATGGTGCGAGTTAGTGGGTGAGCAAGTGCGCGTGAATGTAATGAACCTGAGGCATTTCAGTGAGCAAGTGAGATTGGGAGTGAATACTGCGGACGTGTCTTACCGAGTGTGAATAAGTGAGTGAGCACGTGTGAGTGAAAGGAGAGCGAAGCGGTCAGCGTGCAAACGAGCTAGCGAGTGAATGAATGACACGACAGGGTGACGCTCACCTTGCCGTCGCTGTGGTTGCACATGTCCCAAAGCGGAACCAGAGCCGTCATGGCGTCAGTGCCATCGTCACCACCAGCAGCGTCCGTCGAGGGTACAGCGTTCTGTCGCGTCATCACAGCAGACACGGCCCACCTGCGGAAAGGAACATATTCTCGACGCTGTAGAATCCCCACCTTCCGCTTCTCGCAGCTAAAATAATCACACTGGGCAAGTGTGAATGTTGGCAATTGTCTTTAAGACATTTTATTTCGATACAAGAGTCGTCTCTACTTGCCCCGCTCGACGGCTTTAATATTTCGTGGCGCCGTGACAAAGGCCGAATTTCGCTGACGTCATGTACAATAAGCACGGGTACTTTGGAGTTGCCTATTAAGCATGATAATAAACAGCGCTGTGCGCGTTTATTCTGACTCTGCTGACCTGTGGCACACGCGGCGCTCAAAGCAACTAAGCGAGCCAAGGTACTGCGACGTCATGACGCATGCCTTCCCTGCGTACTGAAACCGGAAGTGCGTCACAGAAAGAAGTATAATACAGAAAGAAGTATATAATGAAGCGAAATAGGTTTGCACATCTGAACAGCCGATTCATGTCTTCTACGTACGCAGTCACTCGCTCATTGGGGCCTTGAATTCTTGCCTCCAACGCTAACTCCGCTCTCTCCTTCCTGTCCGCCCTGGCGAAGGCATTGAGGAACTGCCTACGAAATTCTTCCCATGACGTCAGTGTCGCCTCGTGGTTCTCAAACCATAAGAGCGAAGTACACGTAACGTAGCTTACGCTCGTGGTTCCAGTCGTTGAGGTTGGCAACCCGGTCAAAATGGTCAAGCCAGTCATCGGCGTCCTCGGAAGCACTTCCGTGGAACAGATTCGGCGTCCGGATGTGATTGACGACAACGTGCGATGCTGCAGGAGTGGCGGGAGGTCGTTGGGTCGTCATTTTAGTTCGTTCAGGTAGCAGACCGTGCTGTGGCTGGAGTCCCTGGAGGCGTCGGCTGGCACGTACGTGCACAGGGGTAAGCTCGGTTGAACTACTCGCCGGGCTTAGGTCTGGGGTATGCTCCGGAGATCTTAACATCGACCGTACCCCGCACCTCCACCAGAAATGTCACCCAGCTATGGCAACTAAAACAGTTTAGCACCGACAGACTGGGACAAAACGTCTGCCTTTAGCGATGGCTGGTCCTCGGAGAGCCCGCGCGCAACCACGAACTTCGTCGTTCTCGCCTTAAGCGTCCGGTGTCAACACGTGCAAACCTATTTCGCTTCAATACCAAATTGTTCAGTCATCCCTGGCCGTTTTAGGTAATTCTTCTATTTCATCTAAGCTTATAAGCGTTCAACTTTCCTTTGAAGCCCTCTTTCTCTACACCCCCCACCAAGAAAAACAAAACAAAAAACCGCAATGTATCAATCGAAAATGTGGTGTCAGTGCTCCGTTATTATCATTATCACCAACAACAGGCTACTGTGAACTAAGGACGAAGCGTCCCCCAGACATCTGCGATTGTCTCTGTCTTGCGCCGGCTGGCACCCATCCTTTGCTAGCAAATTTCCTGATTTCATCCCGCCGCCGGGTTCTCCGCTGCTCTCGACTGCACTTCCCTCCCCTTGGAATTCATTCTGTATAATGTAATACACGATCACTTGTCTCTCCTACGCAAAACGTTGCCTGCACCATCTCCACAACGTTCCTCTTAATGTGAGCTAGAATATAGACTATACTCCAAACTCTCTAATCCACACTGCTGTATTTCTTTCTCTTGACGTAAGGCGCCTATATCGTTTCTCGTTAAATCGCTTGGCGCGCTCCTTTATTGCGATGGCGCAAATACGTGTCCGTGAGCCGTCAGTCTTTATCGAGCAGTGGCAACCTACATGCCAGACTCGGTGTCGCCACCGAGCCGTGAACAGAGCAAATTGCCGAAGAAGCGATAGATTAGCGCTTCAATAGCGATAGCGCTTCAATTAGAAGTCGCGTGTTGTTTAGATCCCCCACCGCCAACCCCACCTACCCCCTAATCGCGCGTTGCCCAACTCTCTCTCTCTCTCGTCGATCCCGTTGGAGCACGCCAGGCGTGCCGAGGGCTGAAGCGCAAATTAAACGTTTGCAGGCGGCGGCACGCGGCAGACACGCCGAGCAATTTGTACACGCCAGGTGCTTCCCGCTCGAGCGGGTGAATAGAAAATGGCGCCCCGCTTAGCGACAGCATTTCAACCCGGATCGCTTCCGTTCAGTACGTGCCTGTTAAAGAAAGACGCTAAAGACGACATGTTAACAGTTTGTGCATACTAAACCTTTATTCTCCTGGAAGGATATCTATAGCCGGTCATTTGAGAGACAGACTTTGATTATTCTTGGAGAGAAGGAAGGCCCAGGATTCCCAATTTCAAATTTCGCTACCGAACCTCGGCGCCGGTATGCGCCAGTGTGACATCACCAGCTTCAATGCAATTTTCGGTATTCCAGCACTGTCTGCCCAGAGAAATCTCGTGAAACTTGTGAGGTTCATTTCCCTGCTGTTATAAAATGCAATGAAAGTTCTTATTTACCAATACTCACGTCACTGGAGCCAATGTGTAGAAGCTGTTAATGTTCATGATGTCACAGCAAAGCTTGAATGGCTACTTCTATTGGACCCGAGATCTACTAGTGGCGGCCTCTCACGTGTGACGTCAGTGGGGGGCCTCCGCAGCCGCGCCGCGCGCGCTGGCTACGTGAAGGCAACTTGCAGGCAAGATGAAGACAACTTGCAGGGAACTTGAAGACAACTTGAGGGAAACTTGAAGACAACTTGCAGGCAACTTGAACGCAAGTTGAAGGCAACTCGAAGACAACTTGAAGTTGTCAGCCGACCTGCTCTGCCCGAGTTTTTGAAATGCGAGCATGCAGGTTTCTCGAGCAGTATGTTATGTAAGAAATGTTCGAGGACAGTATTCCCAGCTAAATCGAGCTGAGTAGTCGTCGTCACCACACTCAGTGTGAATTGCTCCTGGCGTCGTCTGCTATAGTCATCAGTGTGGATAAGACGTGCTTGTAGGACGTTGGCTTCTCGTCATTGCTGTTCCGTTTTCGCGGCACACACGTATTCATTTGTGAGCCCTCTTTTTTTTCTTACAACGAACTGCGGCACTAGGCCTTCAGCTACGGTGCCTGCGCTGCAATAGTGTGTTCGCCTGTCCAGCAGGTGCTACGTGTTGGGTAGCCCACTCCATTTGCTACAGAAATTCCGATTTTATAGCAGCCCACCGCGTTAAGCATAGCACGGATCAAGTCTGACGCCATTCTCAGGAAATCAGGTGGTCACTGCAGTGCGTTATCGCATGCCTTGCTTTAGCGGCATCACAGGAAAATGTGGTCTGGAACGTCTGGTGGAAGGCCTGACAGAATTCTCGAGCAAATCGAGATTACTTAGTTCTGCGCTATAGAATGCTCAACTTTGCATAGTTCCTAATTAAGATGGCTTAAGTCTGACGCCATTGTCAGGAAATTAGGTGGTCACTGCGGTGCGTTATCGCATGCGTTGCTTTAGCGGCATCACAGAAAAAATGTGGTCTGGAACGTCTGGTGGAAGGCCTGACAGAATTCTCGAGCAAATCGAGATTACTTAGTTCTGCGCTACAGTAAACTCACTTTTGCACGGTTCTTAATTAAGATGGCTTAATTCCCCCGTGACACAGCTTGCCCCTGCATGCCAGTTGGTTGAACGTGACCCTTCCTTCCTTTGCTCCAACTGCGCGTAGCGTGCACATTTCTGGGGCTAGATTCGACCAGCCATGAGAGCTAGTGCTATCGCGCTACAAAATCAGTCGACAACCTTTTCTTAATTGACCATTTCCAGTATATACTTTGTTCTGCAAGCTGGCAGTACGTATTTCAAGCAAGAAAATTTATAAGTTAGGTTTCGTGATACTTTACTTGACCGAATACGTAGCTGGAGCGCTAAACACACAAAGAAAGAGGGGGGGGGGGGGGGAGGTCACACTTATATAGGCGAAATGTTCACAGGCTTTTCTGCGTTCTTTCAAAATAATATTTTTATTAGTACGCTGATAAAGCAATGGTTTCCGAGCGGGTTTACGGCAGTCGGAAAGTGATTTGAACCTAAATAGTATTATGCCAACCTAGACAAACAATTTTTTTTTCTGCATTAGAAAGGGGCAATGAGGTCTGTCTGCAAGAAAATGGTGCAACGCTTGCTGGACGATCGGCAACGATAGAGCGCGGTGCCCCACTGTTGTTCAAGGTAAACCGCTTGTCAGTAAAGTAAAAAAAAAGGTTTTATACGCAACACAAACTAACCGCAATTATTAGGAGCGAAATCTGAAATGCACATTCAGCTCTACAATGGCGCTCAGTCAACGTTAAATTTTACGAACGAGACCTACGATCGTGCTTCATTTGCAAATCTGCATCGTCTCTCCTTCGCTCCCTCGGCGCAATATGTTATGACTGAGTAACGAGATCGCGCCCCTGCCTGCAAGAGATGTGGCCATATAAAAAAAAAGCAAAGCAATACAAGATATACAAAAAATAAATTCTGCAATTTCACAAGTGCCGATACCACCATACGGTTACTAGGCACGTAGTGGTGGTCTCCGGATTAATTCTGACCACCCGGGATTCTTTCATCATCATCAGCCTGGTTACGCCCACTGCAGGGCAAAGGCCTCTCCCATATTTCTCCAACAGCCCCGGTCATGTACTAATTGTGGCCATGCCGTCCCTACAAATTTCTTAATCTCATCCGCCCACCTAACTTTCTGCCGTCCCCTGCTACGCTTCCCTTCCCTTGGAATCCAGTCCGTAACCCTTAATGACCATCGGTTATCTTCCCTACTCATTACATGTCCTGCCCATGCCCATTTCTTTTTCTTGATTTCAACTAAGATGTCATTAACTCGCGTTTGTTCCCTCACCCAATCTGCTCTTTTCTTATCTCTTAACGTTACACCTATCATTCTTCTTTCCATAGCTCGTTGCGTCGTCCTCAATTTGAGTAGAACCCTTTTCGTAAGCCTCCAGGTTTCTGCCCCGTAGGTGAGTACTGGTAAGACACAGCTATTATACACTTTTCTCTTGAGGGATAATGGCAACCTGCTGTTCATGATCTGAGAATGCCTGCCAAACGCACCCCAGCCCATTCTTATTCTTCTGATTATTTCTGTCTCATGATCCGGATCCGCAGTCACTACCTGCCCTAAGTAGATGTATTCCCTTACGACTTCCAGTGCCTCGCTGCCTATTGTAAACTGCTGTTCTCTTCCGAGACTGTTAAACATTACTTTAGTTTTCTGCAGATTAATTTTTAGACCCACTCTTCTGCTTTGCCTGTCCAGGTCAGTGAGCATGCATTGCAGTTGGTCCCCTGAGTTACTAAGCAAGGCAATATCATCAGCGAATCGCAAGTTACTAAGGTATTCTCCATTAACTTTTATCCCCATTTCTTCCCAATCCAGATCTCTGAATACCTCCTGTAAACACGCTGTGAAGAGCATTGGAGAGATCGTATCTCCCTGCCTGACGCCTTTCTTTATTGGGATTTTGTTGCTTTCTTTATGGAGGACTACGGTGGCTGTGGAGCCGCTATAGATATTTTTCAGTATTTTTACATATGGCTCGTTTACACCCTGATTCCGTAATGCCTCCATGACTGCTGAGGTTTCGACAGAATCAAATGCTTTCTCGTAATCAATGAAAGCTATATATAAGGGTTGGTTATATTCCGCACATTTCTCTATCACCTGATTAATAGTGTGAATATGATCTATTGTTGAGTAGCCTTTACGGAATCCTGCCTGGTCCTTTGCTTGACAGAAGTCTAAAGTGTTCCTGATTCTATTTGCGATTACCTTAGTAAATAGTTTGTAGGCAACGGACAGTAAGCTGATCGGTCTATAATTTTTCAAGTCTTTGGCGTCCCCTTTCTTATGGATTAGGATTATGTTAGCGTTTTTCCAAGATTCCGGTACGCTCGACGTTATGAGGCATTGCGTATACAGGGTGGCCAGTTTCTCTAGAACAATCTGCCCACCATCTTTCAATAAATCTGCTGTTACCTGATCCTCCCCAGCTGCCTTCCCCCTTTGCATATCTCCCAAGGCTTTCTTTACTTCTTCCGGCGTTACCTGTGGGATTTCGAATTCCTCTACACTATTTTCTCTTCCATTATCGTCGTGTGTGGCACTGGTACTGTATAAATCTCTATAGAACTCCTCAGCCACTTGTACTATCTCATCCATATTAGTAATGATATTGCCGGCTTTGTCTCTTACCGAATACATCTGATTCTTACCAATTCCTAGTTTCTTCTTCACTGTTTTTAGGCTTCCTCCGTTCTTAAGAGCATGTTCAATTCTATCCATATTATACTTCCTTATGTCATCTGTCTTACGCGTGTTGATTAACTTCGAAAGTTCTGCCAGTTCTATTCGAGCTGTAGGGTTAGAGGCTTTCATACATTGGCGTTTCTTGATCAGATCTTTCGTCTCCTGCGATAGTTTACTGGTATCCTGCCTAACGGAGTTACCACCGACTTCCATTGCACACTCCTTAATGATGTCCACAAGATTGTCGTTCATTGCTTCAACACTGAGGTCCTCTTCCTGAGTTAAAGCCGAATACCTGTTCTGAAGCTTGATCTGGAATTCCTCTATTTTCCCTCTTACCGCTAACTCGTTGATCGGCTTCTTATTTGCCAGTTTCTTCCGTTCCCTTCTCAGGTCTAGGCTAATTCGAGTTCTTACCATCCTGTGGTCACTGCAGCGCACCTTGCCGAGCACGTCCACATCTTGTATGATGCCAGGGTTGGTGCAGAGTATGAAGTCTATTTCATTTCTAGTCTCGCCGTTCGGGCCCCTCCACGTCCACTTTCGGCTATCCCGCTTGCGGAAGAAGGTATTCATTATCCTCATATTATTCTGTTCCGCAAACTCTACTAATAACTCCCCCCTGATATTCCTAGTGCCTATGCCATATTCCCCCACTGCCTTGTCTCCAGCCTGCTTTTTGCCTACCTTGGCATTAAAGTCACCCATTAGTATTGTGTATTTAGTTTTCACTCTACGCATCGCCGATTCCACGTCTTCATAGAAGCTTTCAACTTCCTGGTCATCATGACTGGATGTAGGGGCGTAGACCTGTACAATCTTCATTTTGTACCTCTTATTAAGTTTCACAACAAGACCTGCCACCCTCTCGTTAATGCTATAGAATTCCTGTATGTTACCAGCTATATTCTTATTAATCAGGAATCCGACGCCTAGTTCCCTTCTCTCTGCTAAGCCCCGGTAGCACAGGACGTGCCCGCTTTTTAGCACTGTATATGCTTCTTTTGGCCTCCTAACTTCACTGAGCCCTATTATATCCCATATACTGCCCTCTAATTCCTCCAATAGCACTGCTAGACTCGCCTCACTAGATAGCGTTCTAGCGTTAAACGTTACCAGGTTCATATTCCAATGGCGGCCTGTCCGGAGCCAGTGATTCTTAGCACCCTCTGCAGCGTCGCAGGTCTGACCGCCGCCGTGGTCAGTTGCTTCGCAGCTGCTGGGGACTGAGGGCCGGGGTTTGATTGTGTTGTTCATATAGGAGGTTGTGGCCAAGTACTGCACCAGGGTGGCCAATCCTGCTCTGGTGAGGGAGTGCGTTACCGGTTCTGGTCACCGGGATCAGGCCACACTCCAGGCCTGTTTATGCAATTTTATCAACACGCGGATTTTTTTTTATCCGGTGGAAAATTGCCGGCACCGGGATTCGAACCACGGACCTCTTGCACGCGAGGCGGGTGTTCTACCTCTACGCCACCGCTGCACCGTGCACCTAAATCAAAGTACGGACGAGCGCGTTTGCATTTCGACCCCACCGAAATGCGGCCGCCGCTGGAAAATAATAAAACTAACCACTAGGGAAATAATACGGATAGTAATTGGAGAGTGCCATGCTACGCGAGGAAACGCATGAAAATGAAGCCATTATGGCCGGAGCCTAGCAGACGACAAACACGAGCGCCTCCCCTCCCCTAAACCCTTTACGTATGACGTCACGGGAGCGCCGCCATCGGTCGCGCCCGAGGCGCATAGGGAAGGGTCTCCTACCCGCATTCCTTTACTCTTGTCTTTCCGGGCTTTCCGAACTTCCTCTCGTAAAAAGAGTGACTGCTCTTGCTACTGCGGAGGCCTACTTAACTTACGCAACGCAGTACACGTGTTTAAAGTGCACGTAAAGGGTTCCCACCCGACACGTCGGAAATTTTAGTTATACATAGGAAGTGTTCAAGCCCTTTATCCAACTCTTCCAAAACCGTTGTCTCGTCGCAAAACCTTCAAAGGAAGTTTACCGTACCGTGCATCACATTGCTGTTGCGAAAGTAACTCATCTTTACGATCACACAAGTGATTATCTTATTTTTCTCCAAAGCTGCTGAAGAAGGAAGTGCGGAAGTATAATTACTACTAAGCCATTCGACGGCCAAAGTGTATAAAAAGAGAAAGGGGGACGATCCTCTCTCGTACATAATTAATGACCATGCACACCGTCCAAAATTTGGTTACCCAACAAACAACGCTGCCTTCTTCATGGCGGTTAATTAAGGAGATGGATGTTTGCTTCCGCTCTTCCGAAGCGGACAGTCTTCCTGCTCGCTTACCGGAGGGTATTAGTTAAACAAGTTCAGCGCGTTAACCGAATCCTCTTTTAGCGAAACTCTGGCACTAGGAACCCAAGCGGTTTCGCGGGTACAATAAATCCAAACTACTTTGTACTCTAATACAAATCAAATTACGAGCTGCTGTGTGCCAAAACCAGGATTTGATTATGTAGCACACTGTCGTGGTGTGACTCCAGATTAAGTTTTACCAACTGTGTTTTTATTCTTTTTCTTTAACGCGCACCCAATGAGACACGAGCATTACAATGTACACGAGCATTTATCTTCCTTTTCATCTCCCTCAAAATGCGGTCGCAACGGCAGGGAATCGAACTTCCAACCTCCTGCTTAGCACAGCAATAAGTTTTGCACTCTCTCTCAGTCTTTCTTTCTTTTGCTATAGGTCTAGTCGTCAGCCTCCCTTAACGTTGGGTCATCTCAGTTCTAAGGATACCCAAACGTACGGAAAACGCATGTGCTGCGCCTGTGTTATGCATACAGACAAGTGCAAAACACGGGAAAACTAAATATCGGCAAAAGAAGCCGTTGTTCTTCAGTGTCATAGACATGAATTAGGTTGATGAGGATGAGAAGAAAAAAAAAGGCTGCAATACCGAGGCGTCAACGTACAAGCAGTTGCCGCAAAATTGCGCGTTGTAATAGCAATAGTGTAATGGTAGGAAGGGGATGGACCTCAAGGCGTGCGGGGGAGGTGAAAATATCGCTAAGCTAATTTATTCACTGCAGGGAATAAAAACTGGCCTAGCAGCTGCAAAAAAAAAAAGAAGTGTGCGATTTGAGCTGCCGTTCAACTGAGTCTGTAGGCCGTGTCGTTCTTCCATACCGGCTTTCGTTTCGGGACCGTGGCGGCGTCTGATGCTTTAAAAGTGACTGATTACTTTTTTCGTTTCACCCTTTTTTCTGTGTGTGTGTGCTATACATACGTTATGCGAAGTATAAATTCGGCACTGGTCATTTGAGGATGCGAGAGGGTGCGAAGACGACCACTGTACTTCGTTGGCATCGCGTGAATATTAAGAAGCGACTGCCCGTGTGTGCTCGAAGACTTGCTGTTTCGTCTCGTTTTATGTGACATGCAGATGTAGACTACCTGAAATAATTTCCTGTCTTTCTCTTTCGTTGTGTCCACCACCTCATTTTTTTTCCTTTTTTTTTACTTTATGCGAATCACTGCTGCACGTCCAAGGATAGTCAACTGCGTCAGAAGTTTGAAGATTCCCTTTCGTCAAAGTTTGTTTCGAACGGAAATTTGTCATTGCGGAGTGACCTGCGACGTATTTGGTGTCGACATTTCCAATACCACAATCAATTACGTCAAATAACATCGAATCAAAACCCATACAGACTGGCACCACGTCTAGCATATAGTTGCTTCGATAACTTCGTTGTCGGGCCGCCAGTTGCGTTTTGCATTTGTCGAGGCTGCCTGCGCGCGCAGAGCACTGCGAAAGACGACGGTAACTCTGTGACACTTGTTTGCGTGTGTACATGTGAGCGATACATTTGTGTGCGTGCATTTGGGGTGTTCGAAGACCGCAAGTACAACCTTGATTCTTCAAAAGCCGGCTGCTCCTATAGCGGCTGCTCCTTTCGGAAGCTCAGTAAAGAAGGGGGCAAGCACAAAGACAAACACACGCACACAAACATGCGCGCGCACCGACCCACGAGCGCGGACTCCCGCAATTTGACAGCACGCCGTCTCCTGCGATACGGCTTCGTAATTTCAGTTGTCGCCGCTGCCCTGCACTTAGGTAGTTCATAACCTCCAGGTCCTCTCAAACCGAGGTGAGAAGGAAAGAACTTTACATTTCTAGTCTTTCCTTTTTTTCCTGTCAGAGAACTACTAAATCATATGAGAAAGAAAGAAAGAAAGGGCAACCGGAAAGAGCGAAAGAATGCCCGAGCAGCTTCGGACGACGGCGGTCCGATTCGTTCCGGCATCTCCGTCCGGTCTCCGGCGGAGGCAACTTCGAATCCACTCGGGAGCCGAGTTCGGCAACACCGCGGCGGTCAGACGCCTGTGAAAGGCGTTCTCTCACTCTCGCCCTCGTCCATTCCAGCCTCTCTCGTTGCAGAATTGGGCGCGCACTCGCGCATTGGCGCCAAACGCGGAGGCCTACGACGATTTGTCGACCAGATGCCGTTGTTCGCGGCGGTGTAAGCGGTCGTGTTTGCGGTTCGCGCGAGCGTGATTTGGCGGCCCGGCTGTTTTTTTGTTTTTTTCTACCCGCAGGGACCATGCAGCGCACTATTCGGCGCTGCACAGCCATCAACGTAAATTAGACGGCTACTTTATCGTGTCGTAGTGAAAAAAGAATCCAGTTACAGGCATGCGCAGAAAGGTTCTCCACCATATGACCACCGCGACACAATTGGCGATAACTTTTATTTTCTGCGGTTGATCGCGCTTCTGAGTTCTCGAGACGGTCTTTTTCCGAGAAGTTTTACAATCTCCACGCAGAGGCCAACACCGTTTGTTGATGCGCGACGAATAGTAGTGTGTTTTGGGGAACGCTATGTGCGAGACCCGAACTGTGGGCTGTCAGCGTAGTACTGCAGCAAGGTGTTCCCGAAGCTTGAGACGAAATGGAGCATAGCGAACTGCGCGAGCGAGTGCGAAAGGCGAGACCCGGCGTTCCATTTGGAACTGCAGTATTCGGGCGCTGAATATTCGTGCAGCGTCAACCGCAAGAGGATCGACCATTGCGCCGCTTCGTACCGTGAATGAAGAGGCTGTGACAGCTGCGTTTTTGTAGTTAAAAACCTGAACTTTCACTGCACGAGTGAAATCCATTTCGCGAAACCCTTACATCGAAAATTTTACAGAACTGGGCGACTTCGAGACCAAGGCTCAAGACATGCGCTGTGCGAAGGCGTCCATGTTTCCTCGTTTATTAGGCGGCTGGCGTGCAGCTGATCCGATCGGCACGGGATCGGCACCCCGTAGTACGTATGCAAGGTTGCTTGTGAACGCGTCTCCCCAAGAAGCATCGTCGAGAGGACATCAGTGAGCTCCAGATTTCGGCAAGGACCAACTAGGAGTGTCCTGCAGATGACGTCACAGCCAGCGCGCGATGCGTCAGTGAACATTCGAAGTTGAACCAGCCATCGCCGGGGCCCCACTGGAGAGCGCCGTCACTCATCACAGAACAGTAGTGATCCGTAGGAGAATGTAGCCAAGGTGAGTTGCACGTCATTGTCGATTCCGAAGACTGTCAAGCTGCCTATTTCAGCTATTATCGAATTCCTCCACATTGTCAAAGTGCAGCGTGCGTGCGCATCAAACCAGTCAGCCAGGGCGCAGACACATTGTCAGCCAATCAGAGTCGAAAGGATGGCGAATTTTACAGTGTTTATAACGGCATTCTAGGTTACTAGACCCGCTACGGTGGCTTAGAGGCTATGGCGTTGCCTCGCGACCTCGTGCTGATAAGCACGAGGTCGCGGGATCAAATCCCGGCCGCATTTCAATGGATGCAAAATGCAAAAGCGCCCGTGTCCCGTGCATTGGGGTCACGTTAAAAAATACTGTGGTGGTCAGAATTAATCCGGAGTTCGCCACTACGGCGTGCCTCATAACCAGCTCGTGGTTTTGGCTCATAAAACCTCAGCGTTCAACTCAACTCAGTTTATTAGCACCGGTTACCAAAACTACACAAATAACAGCGCGACACATACACGCGTGAAAGGCGCGACGCGTTAAGCAGGAAGTACGTTGCTGCGTTGACAGTGGTTTTGGCACGTAAAACCCCATAATATTTTTTAAGGGCGAAGAGTGCGGAAACCCAGCTGAGAGCTGTACGTCGGACGCAAAACGTGAAGCCTCGCACTGCAACCAGGATTTCACCATAGACCGGCCCACGATACTTAAATTAACGCCAAGACTCCGAAAGCTGCGTCGATGCCGGCAGGTAGGAACTCGTACGGCCCGCCACAACAGATCCCACAACGACATGGTGATGAAACAATGGGCGACAACTTACCCGACTGTTTGCAGGTGAAAGGCGCGCTAATTTAAATAACTCAATGGTCGATGAAAGCCGGCTCATTTGAATACTTCCCTTCGCTACAAACACCGCGAGTCGCTATCGGGGTTACGGACGTCTGGCGTGGACACGGCAACTACCTGCACCTTGGGGCTAATTGTAGCTTGTTGAGAAGCCATTGACAGCGTAGTTGCCAACTTTTGAAACTCCATCGGAACCAATCAATCGATGAGTCAACCAATTAGGTGACGGAAAAAGAGAAATCAGCAGGTCGAATGGCACCTAAACAGCCGTCGAGCTTCCAAGGGTTCACCGGGCTCACTTAATGGCATTAAGTATCAATCGATACACTGAGCATTAAAAACTGGTGCGACAGCAACCGGAGGAGATCCAGCACCATGCGGTCTGTGTATCAAAAATTTGGGGTGCCAAGTCAGAGCTTTTGTTTTCTTATATTTTTTTTTCGAGACGCCGATACGCGAACCTACATCTATAGCTATGAGCGCCAGTGTTTTTAAATTAGGTTCTATTTTAACAGTGAGCACGCAGACGTTGGTTCTACTCAATGCCACGGCGATCAAATCTCTACTCAATGTAAGAACACCCCTGAAGCGGTGAATTCTTCAGAAGACTACGGGTGGTCGAGATTACCACGGATATCTCTGCACATATGCGTTTTTTTTCCCCTTTATTATTATTATTGTTGTCATAGTTGGCGCCATTGTTGAAACGTTCCGTATGCTACTCCACTAATTACATATATTTACCGTATGCTTTCCGCATATTTCTTACGGAATTAATACGGATTCCGCATAAGCTCCGTCTACTTTCTACAAGAATCATACGGAAAAGACATGGAGTTATTGGAGTGCACACGGAACGTTTCATTAGTGATACAAAAGTGCAGGAAAGGGTAGCATCATGGGTGATGCCGGGTACTCTTACTCATTTAACAAACCCACATTATCAAGGATAGCCCGACAATATATATATATATATATATATATATATATATATATATATATATATATATATATAGAGAGAGAGAGAGAGAGAGAGAGAGAGAGAGAGAGAGAGAGCCTGAGTTTTGGGCGCTGTACACATTAACGTGGCTACAAGGACAGCCAGCTGCTATATATTTCATGTAGCAAAATTAGGAATTCGAATCATAGACAACATTGCGTCGGAAGTGCAGGCCGGCAACGGGTACGGACAACAACAGAGCCGCCATTGTGAGCGCCAGGTGGAGCGGGTGCTTCAGCATAGACGACGGCCACAGGCATACAAAAAAAGCTCCCTATTTCGTTAAATATCCTCAACGCAATTTGAAAACAAGTCCGATGCAAACTCTGCACGTGCCGTTGTTTACCAAGCAGAGTGCATCCAAACGAACCTAATCGTGCGCGTAAATTCTCCCACGACCCGATCCACGAACTTGTTTCGACAGTTTAGTTATCGATGCCACTAGCATTCTATGTCTACTTCAGGTACTTTGAGTCTATCTATCCATCTAGCCTCCCACGCCGACCCAGTGACCTTTGTTGTCTACAAGCTTGGACTACTACAGGCGCGCGCTCGTAGTAGCGATGCTGTCGCAGTCGTTATATCGTCACAGATCCCAGCTTCGTCGTCACACTCCCGTAATACCGTCGTCGTCGCGCCACCGTCGTGCCATGCCATTCCATTGTCATGCCATTCCATTCATTCATTGTCATGCCATTCCATGCCATTCCATTGTCATGCCATTCCATTCATTCATTGTCATGCCATTCCATGCCATTCCATTGTCATGCCATTCCATTCATTCATTGTCACGCCATTCCATGCCATTCCATTGTCATTGTCCATTGCCATGCCATTGTCGTCATCATGCCATTGTCATCGTGCCGTCGTCGTCCCTGCATCGCTGTCATATGTCATAGTCGTGCTTTCGCTGCTACACAATCGTCCCGATGCCGTCGCGGTCGTCATTGGTCATCGTCGTCATTCCATGCAGCTCCGCCAACCGGCTCTCGTCGTACCATCATCGCGCTGTCATGGTCACGCAATCGTCTTCGTACGCGCGTCATCGCCCCTTGTCCTCATAGCGACGCCGCAATGCCATCGCTGTCATTTTAGAATCGTCAGCCCAATGATGTCATGCCTTCATCGTCATACGGCATTCACCATCCCATCAATTCCATTTCTCATGCGCCATTCCATCGTCGTCACGCAGTCATGGCCTTGCCATCATGGTGATGGACGCGACCGTGTTTCCCGGCAAAGTGGACCAATCGCGGAGACCACGTACGTCGCACGTAGCAGAAGCAATGGAAATTCCGGAATGGCAAGAGATTATAAATAAGGATGTCTTCAGCAACGCGGTGTGTCGCTGCGTCCCTTGAATGTTAATCGCATTAACGTCGTTGGTCATCGTGAAATGCATTCTGCAGAAGTTTTGTAGTTTTATTACACTTCTTTTTTGTCGCAGGTGTAACAAGTTGTAACATAGATAATATCCCGGACTAGCCAACTGGTTAAGATACAAGAACTTTATTTTGTTTCACAGCTAATGAAACATATACAAATATGAGAAAAGAATGGACAAAAAGTACACCTCCGGCGCCCTGACGAACGTCGACAAAGTAATGGACAGGACGAGCGGTGGTATGGTGTGATTTCATGGTTCTGAAAACTCGAATGGATAAATAACACTGAAAAACACACAAAGCACAGTACGAGCGCTAATTACCATCAGAAGACCTGACAGTGAGTAAATAAGAAAATAAGTACGTGAGTAAGTAACCAAACAAGTGGTAGTATAAGCAACTGAAAGGTTTCATAGTAAGCACTCTTCCTATCTATTTCAGTCCCTTTTGCCCGTTCGCGCATTCCTAACTGCAAAGCATGATGGGTCAAAAAATTTAAAGAAATAAATAGAAAAGAATTTCAGCTACCTTGCAAGTGTCATTAACTAGCAAGGCTTGGTTTAACCTTCATTCTCAGTGTCTCTTTAAGGCTCATTCTATGTTCTTCACATCAAACTAAATAAATAAAAATAAAAGTGGAAAGACTGACGTCCCATCCATCGACAACTAAAGTCAGCAGCGCTGAACATGCAAAGACCGAAGCGAGGTCTCCGAGGACCGACTCTTCTGCCCCTACATGGAGAAAGACAAGCGCCTTATCCTTCACATATACACTAAGCTAATATATCATAGCAAATCCGCTCCGCATAAATATCCGAGAGTTGTAGAAAACTGCAAGGAAAGAAAAATGTCAACCACCCAAGAGTATACAGCCCGTGAATTAAGCTACAAATCCAAAGCCCACATACTAGTTTCTCAGAAATCGATATTCGACAGTGAAGAGAAATTCGCCGCGGTGTGAGCATCGATTCGGTGGGCAACGCCGAACAAGTACCAGGCAACTTCCGCGTCCTCGAGTTTACCAAGAAGACAATGCGAAGCAAACCTAATCAGCCGCGTCGATTCCCCCGCGGCTAGACGGAAAAGAAGCATGAGGTAATACGCCCACGGTGAACGCTGGTGCACGTCCGAAAAAAAAAATAATAATCTGAAAATAAATAACAGCTAGCACGGAAGCGTAACCTATTAGCACAACTGAACAATCTTCTCTCTTGATCCTTTGAAGGTCATTTTCAATTCTTTTCACCGACCGAGGGAGGGAGCGGGGGGGGGGAGGGGGTGTGCTGTGAATGTGACGCCAGATCCGTCGACTAATAAAAGCTAACGCTGCATAATACGCTGAAATCGAAGCCACACTTCGCAGGCGAAGAAACTTCCGTCCCGGAACTCGAAAATAATCCCAATAACGTCCATAACCTCTGAGTCAATACGGTCATGGCAAATCAGCTTGCGCGAAAAGATGGAAGAAGTCCGATAAAAGTGAATAGAGTGCAATCCCACCGAGATTACCACGAAGCTACGTGTGAAATCCGCGCGGCTTTCTTAGAAGGGGAGCTTCTTCGCAGTCGGAGAAAAATTATTCCTGGCGATCGAACTTGGGCGCGAAATTAACGCCCAGTACACGCACCATCGTACGGGAACGGCGCTGATCCCGGATTTGGTACCCGCGGAACCGGGAGAGGTTTTATTTATTTTTTTTTGCTTTTTCTTCAACTCAGAGGCTTTCTTCCTCACAAACCAGAGCGCCTCTCCTTTGTCCAGATAGTAGTCCGAAACTATAGCATTGGGCTATTAATCGGCGAGTGCCATCTTTTGTTCCATCTCTCAAATTTAGTGATATCTGGACAGGGAAACCGGAAAATGAGTTGTTCTTTTTTTCAATGTTTGGTTACGACGATCGCCACCTGCCACGTCTTTCCTTAGCACCATGGATGCCAGGAAAATACACACCGGTTTACCTGGACTCCTGCTGTGGCGCCTGCATATATTGAATTGCATCTGCGCCACCAAAACCCCACTGGTCTGTGCATCCTGCTCAGGAACATAATCGCTTTTCATGAGCCTTCTCATTACCGACTGATTTTTTCTGCTTCCAGTTATTGAGCGCATCTTTTTAATTACCCCCGTTAGACGCCGAAGGCGTCAGCTTTTTCACGTACAGTTTTTGTCAAAAGTACACGGACTACGTTGCCTGCTACCGCCGTGCTGAACAGAGGCTGTTTAGAGGAGTTCCTGCGTTGTGCCGGAAACTCCGAAAAGAAAATAACTCTCGTGCTCGCCCTGCAAAGGCCTGAAATGCCAAGAGCGTCGCGGGAACCGCAGCACAGAGCCAAACGACTTGTACAGGTCATGCGCAACGTAACACGTATACTTCAGACAAAGGATCTGCGTGGAGAATGCGTACTTCATGTTTCCTTGTCGCAAGACCGTTTTTCATCGCCTTTACACACAGACGAAGAAAGAGAGAGAGAAAGGCAGAGGAAAGACGGGAAGGTTACCTAGAGAATATCTCCAGTTGGCTAACCTTTCCCGGGGAAGATGGAAATAGATGCGATAGGTGAGAAAAAAAGAATACAAAACAAAATAAACAAACACATACATGCGCAATACAGAACTGTTTCTGTGGACGCTGTCACAGTCTGCAAAGGATCAAGGGACTATTTAAATACTCCTCTACGAGTCACCAACGAATCGACTGGTGGGCGTTTCGGTCACACGTGGAGGAAGTTACATCGGTACCCATTTTAGTCTGGAACACAAAATTCAGAAAGCCATGGAAGAGCCTACGCCCGGTTTCCAGCCTTTCCCGAATTATGAAAAAGAAAAATGAAGCTGGGCAGCAGCGACTACGACCGATTCGCCGGAAGGCTGAAAGAAGATAGAGGCGAACTAAATTCATCCACGATCTCAGAGAGGCAAGGCGGACGCAAAGGAAGACTCAGCGCGGCATTCATGCACTACAATCTCAAAAATGGGAACGATTATGCGAGTCACTGGATCCACATGAGAGGTTATCTTAGATATGGAGGACCTTGCGTGGACTTCGCGCATCACAGGAACATCGTGCTCATTTCAAATCTCTTGTGGGAGACGGAGTGATGAGGTAGCCACCGTAGCCACGGTTTATTAATTTAGGCCGGCCAGTCATGGTGACACGGGATCGCGACACGTGTGGATGGAAAAAACACACGTGTTCTTTCCAAGTGATTCTCCTAACGCTACCCACCAATGTTCTCCACACATATCGCATGCTTAGCGAACGTGATATAGCTAGACGGGGCCTGGATAATATCATTTCCGTAATTACGAAATTGTCCATGACAACCTTTCTTCTTGCTTACTGCGCTGTTTTGAAAGCCTTGGCGTTATTCAAGCGTACTTGGGACTTTCCGAGGAAGCCGAGACTTAAGTAACCAAGAATTCAATAAAAAAAAGATTTACAGATCCTGTCACTTCGTTTGTAGGTTCTTTAATAGCGTGTGTACAATCTAAGAAAGAACGGTGTGTTTTGTTTTCGTCGCTGTCTTTTCTTTTTTCTAAATGCCTCATTCGCTGTCCTTGGACGTTTATTAAGCTGCTAACTGCCGGAGTGCTGTAACATACCTGTTATTATCCCGTAAGCCGCCAATAATTTTTCTAGAGCTCGGATAGTTTCGACCACCATTTAAATAAAAGATACTGTGACAAATCGAAAGCATCATGTCAATACTCAAATGTTCGTTCTTCCACACAACTACGTGCAGAACCGGGCAAAATTATATGGGAAACTGTAACTGTGCTACCTGTCCATCCATGAGAGAATATGCACCTGTGTGCCAACACATCCATCTTTATTACTTGTATCTAGGGTGGGGTCGTGCCTAAAAGCAGCGCCAGCTACTTCTCGGACACGTTAACATTTCTCAGAAAGATGGTCGTAACAAGTCCTGTTTACTTTTTAAAAATGAGCGGCAGTTTACAAGGAGTGCCTTTTTTTTTCCAGTATACAGAATTTTAATATTCACCTGTGGCTAATAGCGTAATTGTACTCCTAGAGCTGGACCACCAGGAAGCAGTCAACATTCCTCGCAAGAGATATCGAAACGCATTGTCAATTAACGCAGAATCACTAATTACATAATTAATTTAATGCACACATCGCCATTTTCTAATTGTCACCGGTGAGCTCGTAAGGCGTATTCCCTTGAAAAGGCTTCTCATAATCCCATGGGCTTCGAGAAACGAGCAAAGTTGCGGAGAAAACGCGCCGGTACTTTATATAACGAGACGTCGTTTTACGCACTGAAGCCCAAAAATAAATGGGACGTCAGTGTATTGCGTCGCGCACTTCAGGAATGAATCTCTAAAAACTATAGCGTCATCCTGAAAATTCGCTCCAAGTGGATACACCTTGCGAAGTCACCGGCTGCAATTATAAAATAGCAATGCGTGCGGTAAAAAAATCACTAGAAAAGCTAATTAGCGCATTTTTGTTAATTAGTCAATCGCAAATTTCCCCTTGTACTGAAAATAATGTGCACCTCATTGAGTGATCGAGCTCAATAACTACAATCACACTGTCTGCAACCACAAGCGATTTATAAATATTATCTATGGTGAAAAAAAATAACAAAAGTAAAGAACACCCGGCATAGCCCCTGGACAGTTTCGTCAATGCCAGAAACGAGTTAGAAAATCCTCATTCATCAATGCCCGAAAGGCGACACATGGTATAAAGCGTCCTCCAAGGCTCCTCGGTTGGAGAAATACGCGATCCTCGCTACAATTAAGGAAGACAGAGGACGCCAAGTTCGTTATAATCCCTTTCAAAAAGACGGAACTAATTAAACACGTGTAAAAGTAAAAAATATAGCCCCACGAACTTATACCATCAATTGTGCAGGAATTGTCTAAGCCGGCGGGACTCCTAAGAACTTCTAACGAATACATTGACGCTTCAATCTCGCTGCGAACGCCTTAATTAAGCAACTTGTAATAAAATTCGTGCGCTGCAAAGCTGAACATCATTCGCGCAGTGAGCTGGAGCAGTTCGGACACCGACGAAGCTGGAGCGTTTCTTCGTCAATCTAGTTGAATGGAGATGTATTATTTACGATCGTAACGATTTAGGTGCTAAAAATTTGTCAACTGGCGGAGCACATTATCCAAGTACACTGCGTGTGACATCGACGACCGCGTTCTTTATAG
The DNA here is from genome assembly GCF_038994185.2 of Dermacentor albipictus. Taxonomy (NCBI): domain Eukaryota; kingdom Metazoa; phylum Arthropoda; class Arachnida; order Ixodida; family Ixodidae; genus Dermacentor; species Dermacentor albipictus. The sequence continues at coordinate 21,690,584 of NC_091830.1, read as the reverse complement.
TTAAGTATTTTTGACAGCCGGGGCATAGAATGCACATTTGCACACGCATAACAAGACTTCAAAAAGTCGAGTTTCTTATATATAGAATGCCTGATGATGAATGATGGTGCACGTTTTTTGGTGATGTTTGGCACGTTGTTGCTGATGTTCCGGTGATATATATATATATATATATATATATATATATATATATATATATATATATATATATATATATATATATATATATAATATATATATATATAATAGTTTTCGAGTAATCTATCGGAGATGAACAGATAGATTTTATCGCCTTAACGAGACACCAAAGACATTAACTTAGTACATCGATATATTAGGTTAAGACGGACACTAACGTGAAGTGAAACTTCGTGCTCAAATTATGTTTGTTACTTGTTAAATTATTATACCAAGAACAGTCACTCGCCGCGCGCGGCGTCTTAGCAAGTCAAACAGTAGGCATCAACGAGAGACCAGCACTACTTCCCCGTGATGTAAAGATTATGACAGCGTCTGCCCAACCTAAATAATTGTTTATCGATAAACAATGGATAGATTGTGCTAAACAGAGGCTCTACGTGGGAAATCTTTGGAACATTTCTTTTTCTTTGCGCTAGAACAATCCATATCCGAGAATCTACTTCTGCGATCCTTGACGACTCATTGACGTAATGACGCTGCAGTTCTGCCGCCAAATTTGAAAAAAACAAAGCACCGATATTCGTTTTCTTCGCTAGAAACGGACGTTATCTTTTCTCATCGATCGCACAAAAATAGCAGTTAAAAAAAAGAACTTAACGAGCCTAAATTTATCGCGATCTTTCTTTGATAGCAAGCTTTCCTAAACCCGTGTGAACGGTTGTGTTCATGCCACGTGGAAGTTAATTGACAGTACTTAAAGGCTTGCGACGCACAACGCGAGGTGACTCCACACTGTAGGAACTATTTTAAACGCGAGAATGTCAGGCATGCAGAGGAACAGGTAAAAGCAGGCGACCCTCAAACGAACTTCGCTTGTCTTGGTAAATGTTCGCACAACTCTTGCGTCATCACACGAACGTAAGCACCAGCGATGGAGCCATGACGCCACTCGAGCTGCCACGTCTCATCGGGAGTGGAAGCTTAATTTTAAGGAGGAAATTAACACGCGTGTGCGCTTTCGTCGGAGTGCCTCTTCTCTGCGAACCGCGCGTACACCATGAGATTGGCGCAGTTTCGGGGTTGCGAAACCGTTGCCCACTCAGTTTCCAGTAAGGGGGGGGGGGGGGGGCTTATGAGTGTTGGGGGGGGGGGGAGACACGAGTTTGACTGTTTGTTTATTCAACAACTTGGTCTTGTTTCGCACTCCTTGTTTCATTCTTACCTTTTCTTTTTGTGCGTTATTATAGTGTCACGTTTGTGTAACATTTGTTCTGACATTTCCGCAAACATGAAAGAAAGCCTTGCTTAACTCTGATTTCCACGTATGCGTGGGATCCACCGATGTTTTTTATTGTTTTTTATTTATTTTTTTTTCGTTTTGCTTGGTTTGCGCTTCGTCTTGATAATACCGCATGTTGACGTCTCTGCGATGTAAATCTGCCTAAACGACAGACTTTTACACCCTTGTAAATCGGATTATAACTCGCACCCTTCTCGATAAAGGTGTAAGGGTGTGAGTCATATACCGATTTACAAGGGTGTAAGGTATTGCTATATACTGATTTGTACGCTTCTTTGAAACTGTGAAAAAGTGTGCAGGGTGTGAGTAATAGTACGATTTACAGGGGTGTAAAACTGCGTTGTAATAGGCATATTTACATCCTTATTCACTTTTAAGGGTATAGATTATTTTACAGTTTATAACCCGAAACCAAATGGACTCGCATATAAGCGAGTCCAGTGGGAAGTGGCTAACACTGTAAGATTTTTTAAAGGCGCCAAGGAAAGGCGGCCAAGCAGAAATGCGAAAACCTTCACAACGAAGTTGAAACAAACAGCACGTCTCCATGAGACAGAAATGGGCTAGCTTCTTCAGGTCAACCCCGCTGAATGAATGAGCGAAATGAGAAAGCTCGGTATCGTATCGGGTTATAAACTGCGAAATAATGTACACCCTTAAAAGGGAATACAGGTGTAAATATGTCTTTAACAACACAGTTTGACACTCCCTTAAAGCGTTCTATAACTCAGATGCTTAACACCTTTAAAACTGAATAAGGCTACGAATCGCTATATAACAATACACCCTTACAGCCTTTACACCCTTGCTAACTTTTACGGGCGTAAATTATTTCACCACGTGCAGGCGAAAAGCGCGATGTGACGACTATAAAGGCTATCGCAAAGCATGTCTGCACTAAGAAAAGCGTCCCAGTGTCCTATCTTGGCAAGAAACACGAGGCACGTCCGCATGCTATCATCGCCGCTTAAGTCAACGTCCCTACAATCTTCATACCGTTTGCCTCCGCAGAAGAAAGCCCTTTTCGAGCTCTCACTAAGTCAACGTCCCTGCAATCTTCATACCGTTTGCCTCCGCAGAAGAAAGCCCTTTTCGAGCTCTCACTGAATGCGCCTTTCTCGAGATCTCCATTTCCGTAAGCTCTGCAACGTTGGCGCATCCCGTGGAATAAAAGAATTCGCTACCGACCGCAAGAACACATAATATGGGCACCGCTTACGCGCCAACAGACACGTGCGCTTCAAACGCAGGGTGTAAGCTTGCGTACGAAGGCGTCCCAGGGCGACTCTGGGCAATCCGAGAACACAAAGCTCGCCGCTCTGCTTCTAAAGGTGCACTTCTACATAATTCCTTACCACTGGAAGAGCAGACCCTTTTACCGCGGCTCTTCCACGTCGCCTAGGAACGACCTTCAACTGGACATCACTTTTCGTCTCGAGTGTCACCCCGCTCGCTCTGCCTCCACGTTCCATCTCAATAGTTAGCCGCAGCACTGCGGAGGCTAAAAGCTGTTCAGAGGCTGCGTGTCGTCCCGTGGCGACGTGCACGGTACTCGCAGAGAGCAGCTACTTACCCCGTGCGCGCCAATAACACACGCATTGATATACCTAGGCGTCAGGGAATTAAGCTTTTACAAGGTGCATATAAAATGTTTTGATCAATTCGTGTTAGAGACCTCTTTCTTTTTTCATTCAGTTTGCTAAGCGTAAGAACACAGAGAAAATAGCTGCACGTTTCTTTCCATAACGTCCGAAAAATCAGTGGGAGACACCGTCCGTCATGTTTCTGACATATTTTCACTGTACAGTCAGAGAAAGAGGTCAGCTTGTGACTGTGACAACGTAGCCGATATTTATCGTGAAATCCGTACTATACGTAAGAGCGGAGAACAAAGGCTGCATGTAATACCCGAGCAAGCGTGAAATGTTTCAAACATACCGCACATTTATAGACCTTACAGCTCCTGATGGGGGGCACCGGTTTAAGTTAAGTTACACCTGCTATGGGGCAGAGTGAGCTCCCTCAAAAGCCATCACTCCTCCCTCAGATGGACAAACATACTGCCGATCTATACGCCCCATGTGAATTACGCGCGCGAGGCTAAATTTAGCTGCTATTGCGTCAACGGCGAAGCCTGGGCAAGCGACACATGAATGGTCCAGTAATGGCTTCCGCGCTCCACACAACGGTGTCAAAATAAGGTACCTGAGTAGTATGGCTGAAGAAATACAAACGATCATGCTATAATACAGGACGTTTTCAGTTACATCAGGTACAGCAAGCGACCCTCCTTAATCCTTTTTAAGGACGTCTCACGTCAAAATCACGTCGGGGCCTATGCCATTTTGTTTCCGTTCCCCATATAGTGTCGGCTAGCTAACCACATAAGAGAAACGAAAGACAAGTGGCCTCTAATGTCCGCTGTTTGTTCTTTGCACGTCACCGACTGAGTAGAACCTTCAAGGAATCTATTAGTGAAAGGAAAATAATTTCCATACACCCGAATGTAGCAGGAAGCTGCAAAGGATTACAAAGCTAGAACGTATTAGTAATCTCACACTGCTCAAGCGCCCTACTCTTACCTTCTGTGCGTTAAACACGCTCCGTACACTCGTCACCGATTGGCTGACATAAGGCAGATAGCTTTCGCACACTACATACAGAATCCGTGAAAACGCACTTATAAGTTTAAAGCTAAATACGGAGCTGAAAGAAGGGGTTTACAGCGGGGCTTATTTAAACTGGGATATTTAGAGGGATAGTTATAACAGTGGGTGTTAAAGCAGGCATCTCTACAAAAGGCACTTCGAAGCGTCGTATAGTAATCGGATTATTTCGCGGGCGAGACACACGATAATAATATAAGAGTGTAGAGCTCCGTCGAATAACTACGCCGCCACGACATTGCGCGCAAGAATGGGCCTTCAAATAAAGGCGACACAACGCGCTGTCTCGGTTGTTTACAGTTGAGATCTCATATATATAGAGCTTGTTCGGACATCTGCAAGCACGAAACAAATAGAAAAACAAACGTAATGGACTGAGGCTCAAGAGCTCCAATTCTTTCGCGCACTTTGCGAGCAAACAGACATTGGAAGAACGTGCTTCCATAAACACACTTGTACTTGCCGCGGTGTTTCCCGGAGATGGCCTTACACATGCGATGATGTTGTTGTTGTTTTATGCTGCTCTGCCCTTTGCGAAACGTTTACCCCCACCACAAAGGCTCCATAACCAACTATGCGATGGTTGTATAAGAAAGGCGGCGGTTCGCTCTCAGAAAAGAAATGAGAGAGAATGATGCCGACTTCTTTTCTGGGAGTACACTGACTTATTGCATCCTTTGACTCCTTATTCTAGGGAGTTCTCGTACTCTCTCAGAGGCTATTAAATTCCGACGTCTTACGTGCCACGACCGCAATCTGCATATTAGGCGCGCCGTATAGTAGGATGCTCCGATTCATTCAATTTCGACCACCCGGGATCATTTAACTTGCACCCAAATCTAAGCACGCGAGTGGTTTCGCATTTCGCCCCCATCAAAATGCAGCCCGCCTCGATGGCAACCGAACGCACAACCTCCAGCTTAGCGACGCAACGACAAGCCACTGCGCTACCACAGCGACTTATGCATGCAAACAAAGCAACTTCCTCCCAATGTTGTTTTATAGTAAAAGCAGATTTCCTTTGCTTCAACACATCATTGAAAGTGTAACATGGCGTGGTAACTTGACATGTTGACGCTGCTTCCTGGCTTTTCATGTCAAACCGATGTATTGGAAACTGACTTTACGAGTGGTTCGTTGTTTATACTTAAGTGAAGTCAGGTAAAGTGATAAGTTCGAAAGTTAAGTGAATAAGACCGGAGCAAGCATCGGGCGACAAGCGTTGAACGCTATATATAGTATAGAATTGGTGAACAAGAGTGAAGTGAGGGCATTGGAGCAAAAAATTACGGCACAACTCACTCCACTATGTCTGTCGACGGTAATGCGATTAGCATTCGATCAACGTAGCGGCACATCGTACCCCTGAAGTCACACTTATTTAACGCGTGCAGCGGTCATTCAGAGACTTTCGTTGCTTCGGCTACGTGCGACGTACTCCGATATCGCCTCGTTTTGACAATGGCACACGCTAGCCAACGAACGCCCGTGAGCATGGCGGCATGAGGACGACTGCATGACGCCAACGTACGCTGACGACGATGTAATGACGAAAAAGAAATGACGTCGATGGAAAGACAAAGGCAGCGTAATGACGACAAGCACGCCAATAGTGAGGTGTCGGTTCTTAAACGATGACGATGGTATAAGGACTACTGCGTGACGACGACGGTATGGAAGGAAGGAAGGAAGGAAAGACGGAAGGAAGCAAGAATGGAAGGAAGGAAGGAAGGAAGGAAGGAAGGAAGGAAAGACGAAAGGAAGGAAGGAAGGAAGGAAGGAAGGAAGGAAAGACGAAAGGAAGGAAGGATCGAAGGATGGAAGGAAGGATGGAAGGAAAGATTAAGGAAGGAAGGAAGGAAGGAAGGAAGGATGGAAGGAAAGACGAAAGGAAGGAAGGAAGGAAGGAAGGAAAGGAAGGAAGGATGGAAGTAAAGACGAAAGGAAGGGAGGATGGAAGGAAGGAAGGAAGGAAGGAAGCAAGGAAGGAAGGAAGGAAGGAAGGAAGGAAGGAAGGAAGGAAGGAAGGAAGGAAGGAAGGATCGACCCGTCCCTCCTCGATGGGAATGCGGCCGCTTCTGCTGGAAATCCAACCCGCGACATCATGCTGAGCAGCGCAACACAACAGCCACCGAGTCACCGCTGCGGGCAACGGGCATCTTGTCACTCAAGATCACGTGTCGGTTTAACGTTCACGCAACCTTAGCGAAAACAAGCGCGTACCTCGAACAGAAGAAGGCCAGATCGATACGGTATTCCATTTCAGTGCACGCGCTCTTCGTGTGGTGACATACGACCGCGACGGCTTGAGGCGCGCCAATTATAATGCGAGGTAATCAGACGAAGAAACGCTTGTTTGCTGGGTTAGTTGGCGGGGATCGTTGGTTAGGTGGCGAGGTTAGTTAGCGTTGTCTTGTTGCGGGTCGCCTGGTTTCTGTGCCGTCTGCTTTGCCGTAAAACCGAATCCAGTGTTGTTTTTCCAATAGCCACGCTAATGAGCAATGGGACTCCCTAGTATGAGCAAGAGAAGAGCAAGATCTCGGGTAGCAATGAAAACTTGCTACCACACATTTTTTATGTCTGTATAGGCGCACACGCGATTGTTATTCTAAAGGCAGACTGCATACCTCACTTGATTATCGTAGGACTATATATATATATATATATATATATATATATATATATATATATATATATATATATATATATGCGTGCGTGTGTGTGCGTGTGTGTGCGTGTGTGCGTGCGTGTGTGTGTGCGTGTGTGTGTGTGCGTGCGTGTGTGTGTGTGTGTGTGTGCGTGTATGTGTGTGTGTGTCTACTTATTCGCCACAGGCGTTGGCACTTGCATTTAGAATATTACACCTCGCTTAGACAGACAACCAAAAAAAAGGAAAGGAAAATGGGACTGAATGGCTCCGAGCACATCCCCAGTGATGACAACACAGCAGTACAGAAGTCTAGCCATTATAGTGCACGACCCTAACGAGTCTTACATACGCTCAACAACACACGAACGCACGCACGTACAAACAAAAGAAACCATTCATTCTCCATAATCAAAGGCAGGCGAAATGTCGCAAACGTTCCCGCCTATAAGCGTTTCATGTTGCATAAGCGCAAGGATGTTGCATTTGCAGCTAAACATTTCGCCGCTCTGCGCCAACGTTCCATTCCTCCGTCAAAGTATTTATACGTGCGCACTTTGTCATTCTGTCCAGCATGCAACAGGTATCTTGTCGTTGAGGAAGCAAAAGGAAAAATTTTCTTTGTTCGCGGCGCTTCGAACGAAGACGGCCGGGTTACAGGGGCAGAGGGAGCAATCGCTATGCGTTAAGGAACACGAAGCTCACAAAGGCGAGACGATTAGACCACCAAACAGTGCCAACAAGCGCAACACTAAAAAAAAAAGAAAAGAAAGTCGCTTTGCTCCGCGTCTATCCGCCAATCCGAAGCGCAAGTCGACACAAGTCAAAACGACGACGAACATGCAGGTTGCCGGGACACGAGGCAATCCGAGCAGCACGCCAGTAGGGAACAAACAGAGACGAGCAATCTTCTTTTCTTTTTTTTCCCCCCGAACCCTTCACGAATCACGCACCTCTTGTCTTGCGTCAACACAAACTCAGCGGGAGGTACCTGTGCGAATTCCGACGGGCAGCATCTCGACCAGCGAACTATTTTCGAGACATTCCTCGCGTCATCCTTCCGAAGCCTACGAAAGCAGCGACGAGACAGGGAGGGAGGAAGGGGGTTGGTGAGGGGGCAGCGCCAGAAATGAGCACCACGTAGAAACGCGACCTAAAGAAAGAAAAAAGGGAAAAGTCACCCCCGCGGCAATCCGTGGCATTCGGCGATTCTTTTTAACGCCCTCCCTTCGTGGCCTGTTTGCATAACCTGCAGCGTTGTGAATGCGGGCAAGCAGCATTAATGCCCACTGTGTTCGTTTTATTATCTTTTGTTACGACGACTCGCCTCGGAATACCACGAAAGCTCGACCGTCGAGGAGCACGGTTCGACGGGACTGCCGACAATCGCCTCCTTGCGCACATGCACATAGCTGCACAGGGCGCAAAAAGAAAAGAAAAGAAAAAAAAAGAGCGAAGGAGTGCGTTAGGACCTGCCGACCGCTCGCTCCACCACGTCTCAACAGCGAGTTTCGAAGACAACAAAGGCGCCGGCGCAAGAAGACAAAGAAGTCGGCGGCATTCCTGCCTCGACGGTGGGTCAGAAGGGGTTACCCCATCGGCAATCCTCTCCCCCCCTCTCCCCCTCTCCCCCTCTCCCTGTCTTTCTTTGGAAGCGTGTCGAACGGGGTGATGGCGACGATGCTGATAGAGAACTCACTTTCGGCGTCGTGCGTCCTTCTTCTCGACCAACGTTCGCTAAGTTCCCTCACCCGAAGAGATCCTCATCGGCAGTGGCATGCGCACAGCCGAGTTCGGTTTGAAGCCCGGAGAAAAATAAATAACTAAAAGGAGGTGCTAACGCTTAGCGCACGCTTTCATTGGTCCTCCGGAGCGAGAGGGCACGTGACAGAATGACCGTCACGTGACCGTCACGTCCCACGAGGAGACGCAGCAGCCGGTGCGGAGAAGAGCTTCCTGCAATTGCTACTGCAGGAAACTCTGGCGCTGCGATCGGTCTGCTACAACAGAATTTTTATTTATTTATTTATTTATTTATTTATTTATTTACTTGGTACATTCGCTTTTGCTGGCATTACAGCAGGATGTACATATCCGATTTAAGATCGCGAAATCGACAACTCAAATCTAGGACACGAGGCGCGGTAAAATCATCATTGGATACAGAATTAAGGTTTGCCGGAGAAAGAGCATTCCACTCTATTGTAGTATACACGATATATGCATATGTCCGTTAAAAAGGAAATTGAAGCCAGGCAACATCTAGCGATGTTGAAAAGTATTTTTGAAACAAACGTGTAAATCGAGACTATACATTTATCACTGACAGAGTTTCTTCCAAATAAAAGATCCAGCATTAAGAACATACGCCGCTACCAGTTTAGCTACCACAGGATGTTCCCAATGGTGAAGGGACAATATACGAACACGCTAAAAACTCTCTGTATGTGAATTATGTGAGGTTTAAGAAAAGCTGTAAAGAAGGCTAGGTGGTTACACATAATTAAGTTTATTCGCCCTAACAACTAAAAAAATGGCTGTGGCTTAGCTAAGGCTAAGCCCAGGATGCGAAGCATACTAGCCTTTATTTTAGTTGTTGAACCACTGTTTAGCCTGGTGAACTGCTGTTGCTTGGCTATATTTGTTTCGGCTAGACGAAGAAACAACTCATGCGTTACTTTGCTTCGCCTTCAAGAGTGGAACGCAATAGCGTTCCTGTCGACCCGCCTAGGGGTGTAAGACAATGGGCTACGGCGCAGCGACTACGCGCCCCGCATTGGACGCGGTGAGCGTCGAGCAACGCAGCGTTCGGCGCGGCAACGAAATGTGCGCCTGAGAAAGCGACCGCATTCACTAGAGGCGCTTTTGTACCGCTTTGAAGCATCCTACTCGTGGCTCAGTGGTAGCGTCTCCGTCTCACACTCCGGAGACCCTGGTTCGATTCCCACCCAGCCCATCTGGAAAGAGTTGAGCCAACGCCACCTAGAAACAAGCGCAGCTGCTTATATACCGTCGCGACGCCGGGAGCGACGGCGCGAGTTGGAGCCCTGTTTCTGCTATGTCGTGACGTCACGGTGTCACGTGGTATGGCATGGGGTCAAAGGTCATTGAAGGCGACACCGCCGCGCCTGAGGAGCTGGGTTGAGCTCTCGTAATATGTTTCGCATAAATGACCCCACCGAAGCATATTGTTGCGGTACAAAAGAGGTTCGCGAGACCGGCGGCAATGTAAATGCGAACAGGTGGAACCGGGGCTCTTGACGCCAGTCGGTTTGTATGTAAGTACTAAATACAGGGCGAGTTGCTACATTATACTGAGGGTTTCCATCTTAGTCTGCGTACACACTGCATATTTCTCTCTTGCCTGCGTGTCCTTACACGTAGGAATATACACACACAAGAAAACAGACGACACCAAGTGCAATTTTCGCGCACGAAATTAAGCATATTAACGCTAATAATAAAAATTAATAAAAAAAATATTATTTATTGTGCCGAGGATCAACCCTGGTCCGAGTGCTAGCGCAAGCACATATTGGGAATAAATATAAATCTACAAGAGAGTACAAATATAATAATAATAATAATAATAATAATGTTTATTAAGGTGCCCAGGAACAACATCGAGGGTGTTGGTGCTGGCGCACTCGGCAGTACAATGCACAGGAAAAACAATGCACGCCCACGTACACACGCGCGCACGCATAAAAAAATAATTTATTTAATAACGATAATAATCATAATGTTATTATTATTAATAACAGGCGCTATGGAAGCTTCGTGGGGCCTGATCCTCTGCCCCGAACCCTTTCGACACGTTGCCGCCCCTTCACTTATCGCGATGACAAGCGTACGTGCCATTGACGAAAAAAAAAAGAAAAGCAAAAAAAAAAGAGAAAAGAACAGGCCTACCGCGCAACGTCTCAGCACGCCTCGACGGCGACCTGATTGAGCGGTTGCAAGAAGAACTCGGCGGACTCTGCGGGGAAGCCGCGCTGAGAACACGGGCCCCGAAAGCGTCCGAGCGCGCCGACGTTGGCCGCCCAAACCTGCACACCCCCCCCCCCCCCCCCCAACCTCTTCGGGAAGGGTGATCCCACCGCAAGGTCGAACGCAAGAGACCTGAGCAGCCCGGCGGCTCCCGGGGCTTTCCCACCGAAGACCCGTCTCGAGACGGCGACAAAGACTCAGTCAACCGAACCAACAGGTCACTAAACCCTTCTCCAGAGACAACAAACCATAGCGGCATAAAGATTTCTTCGTGCCGGTCACGGTTTCAGACGCCTATCTTAGACCAATAAAATGTGCGACAGCGCGCACATTCTCGAAAAAGCCTCTACACTTTTAAAAGGGGCTAAACGCGGCGATGGCATGGCACGGCGGCCAAGTCTGGAAATAAAAAGGCACAATCTCCAGCGTGGCCGTCTATATAGCGCTGTAGCCTTGCGCTGCAAAGAAAAGAAAGCGTTATCTGGAACCACTGCCGAGGTTCAAGATAAGGTGCTTAAAAACATGTGTTTCTTGGAAGGATCGTGCGGCTTTCCTTGGGCACGCGCGCTATCTCTCGAGCCCTAAGTATGCACTCGAATGCGCACGCTCCTTTATTCAGCAGCGCTTCGTTCCATAGCACTAGGCGAAAATGACGCGTGCTGTACGTGCCTCTGGAGGCGTATTCGCTTGGCCACTCCAGAAGCGCTCCGAACAAGCGCCCCCTAGAGTGCGAGATAGCAGCTATAAGATTTGCTGCGAACTTAGGTGCGCCATAAATGGCGATAATAGAGTCGGATTATCACTTATCATTGGCTACACCGGCGTTTTCTCGTAATGCGGCGTTAAGACCTGCCTTCAAAGCACTGCTAGCGCCACCACAACGTGTTCTGAAGCGACCAGTCGCTGGTTTGCCAATAGGCGCAAAGTAATTTTTGTGGGATGGGGCGGGGCAGTGAGTAGCGGAGTGGGTTAAAGTTACCCAAGTTCAATAGCAACGGCAGACAGCATGTCAAGTAAGTTCAGTGTTGCGCTGAAAAAAAAAAGGCATTTCAGGAATAGACCATTTTCATGCTTACAAACAGAGATCCCAGAAGACTTCCGGTAAAGTCCTCAGCAAGAACACGTTAAAATAGCCTATAAATATATAGGACCCTCCAGCTGGCACCACTTTTGTTGGGGAGTTGGAGTGTTTGACAAGTTAATTGTACTGTTAAGTGCAACAAAAAAGAAGCCCATACACGAGTTCGACACATGGTGCACGTTCTTTATATCTGAAAACATTAATAATATGTGCCTACAGTATACTATACTACAAAACACTTATTTTTTTTCTTGGCTAACTGCTGGACTGTCAAAAACGGCTGACCGGAAGTACTCTGGTATCACGAACGTGCTGCTGCTACATCGCGGATGCAAAAGATAAAATCGGTCGGTCCCCATATGGTGAACTCTCGTAAACAATGCGGCTTATACGGATGTTCTTGAAGGGTACAGTGTAAACGGTGCAAGTGAAAGCGTGGACAGCCCGAACTGCACCATGCCTCGAGCTATCGACCGCCAGCTTTGTGAGTTCCGGCTCAACTTGCCAGATGGACGATCAATGGCTAAATCTTTGCCATGCCTATCGACAACCGGCCACTTTCTTTAAAAAATCAGTTTTATGGCTCCATCGCCAATACAATTTGTGCGTCAGGCCTTGGGTGGCAGTGCGGCACTTTTTAAGACGAAGTAAACAGGATATGTGACTGTACACCGTAACTCCTTCCAGTGTTTCTTGGGCCTTTTCAGGGTAATCTGCTCAGCTATACACGTCATCAACATCACCTTCGCCTTCTCTCTCTCATTTTGTTGATTGTTTTGCCAACACTGAGCCCCACGCGGGCCATAACACAGTAGTTAAGGCCGACCACTCAGATGTCTCTCTCTCTCTCTTTCTCTCTCTACATGTAACCAATCGATGACGCTGAAACACTGCACATATCAGAATATAAAGAGGAAGAACGGAAACCAGAGGCAACGTAATAAAGAATGTTTTCGAAGATTCTTCGGCAGCACAACAAATTACATAGCACATCACAGAGCAAGTGGATCTGACTAATGTATCCCAGTTGAGATTAAAAGAAAGATTGCTTGGCAGGTAATCTGCACAACAGATAACAGGCGACCTATTAATAGAATTGGTGCACAGGCAATGGAAATACAGTCTAAGATGCCAGGTGATTTATCTGGTGCAATGACATTAGGGGGCCGATATCCTAGCTGACATTAGGAGGAACAAGATGAGTTTGGCAAGTCATGCAATGAGCACAGCAGATAACCGGCGGTAGATTAGAAGAATGGGTGCCAGACAAGGGACACTCAGTCTAAGACGACGGTGTATGACTTGGCGCGATGAGATTAGAAAATATGCAGGCACGTTATAGAGTCAAGCAGTGGACTCAAGAGAGGGGCGATCAGATATCGATGCCAGAGACGTTTCCCAAGCAGTGAATAAGAATATATTCCGAGAGCATTGCGAATTTGGCGATGTGCATGGTTTAACCGCGATCAACGTCCTTGTAGTTACCAGCGCATTCGTTCGCGTTTATGAACGTACTCAAGCGATCGCGCGTTTCCTCTGAACGCCAAGTTGTCACACAGAGCATTGTCGCACCTTTTATATTCGTGCATTCATCTTCCTGAGCGCTGATGATAAGTGGATACGAAGTAGGCTGCTGATGAATATGACTATTATTTTGTTTGGTTTCTTTTTTTGTTCACGTAAGCTATAATGTCCAGCACCTTGAGTACGCCGTTTCAATATGGCTGCGGAAACCGGGAATCCATTCAGCGGCATCGTGCTCAGCAAAGCAGAACGTCAAAACCGCGGAGCCACTGCAAGGTGTCTTCAACGGTTACACCCGACGTCCCACTTCCCAGCATGCACCTGGCTAAGAACGCGCGCGCCGCGTTCACTCCCCTTGGAGCGTCAGCGTCAAGGGTTTTTCTTTTCTTTAGATCACTATCATCATCATCATCATCATCATCATCATCAATTGAGTGAGTGACGGCCGGAATGCACTGCCGGGCGCGTTCCGCGCTTCCGTCATTTCCTTCTCTCCATCCACCCCCTCCCTTTCCCTCTCATCTCTCTAGCTGAACTATAGGAACGACTAGACATGCCCTTCTGCGGAAACCCAGACATTAACCGAGGCGGTCGAAGAACGTAACGCCACCACTGCAGGAAGCCTTATAAACGCTAGCCAACGACTGGCCTGCGACAGCTTGAACGTGCTTTCGTGGGCGTGAACGCTGCCCCTTGAACGGCGTACAGCCACTACCCCCGCAACAGCGCCAGTGCAAAACCGCCCTGTCACGCCTGCCCTTCGATCAAATTCGCGCGAATCGCAACAGCATGGACAGATTGCGCGGGAGCGCGCAACAAGTCGTCCACGGTCGTTCCACGCGGAAGCCGTCCTCCAACTTAGAAGACACACCGCGCGGACGCCTAATAATAGCGCTGCATCCGCAGCTTTTGAGCCACGAGTTGGCACGAGTGCGCCGTTTTGCTTATCTCTTTCTCGCCGGAATTAGGCGGGGGCTGCCGAGTTGCCCAGTTTCACGCGCTGTGCTGTTACACGGACGGAAGTCGAGGGGGTCAAGGATGGCAAGAAGACGAGGACGCGCCCGCTCCGTCGATGCTTTTATAACAAGAGCCTCAGAATCGTTGGCTTTCTGCAGTCGAAACCTACCGACTGGCAAGCCTGGCAGGTCGGAGACCTCCAAGAGCGCCTCACATGGCTTCTTCTGCGGTACGCCTCACAACGCTGAAGCGAAGCTACAGAGAAAATCTAATACCCCTGTCAAGCGGGCAAGTTAAGTGCACTTACGGGGAGTGCACTTCGGTACCTTGAGTCACACTTTAGGCAACGCGCTTCTTAACGGGAAAACAGAGCGCACTCGCAGTAAAAAAAAAAAATGGTGACAGACTAAGAGCGCGTTTTTAAAGATGTAAATTAACAAGTGAAAGCTGCTAAAAAGCGATTGCTTTAAGTAGATTTATATATAAAAACAAACTTCACCTATTTGTCTTAACAAAAAACGAAGAAGTTTTTATTATAAGTGTGTTGCAAGTCAATGCTGGCCAAGACGAATGCCTAGCCAATCCAAAACAACATGGCAGCGTGCGGCAGTTGATTCTGCTCATGATCCTGCGAGAACAGAATATGAGCGAGTATATATGAGCAAAGACGGCGAGTTCGATATTTAGCTACACTGCAAAATGCCACGCACACGACTCAAAGCACGACCGGCGTGGTCAGCACGCTTTCACACCAAAATAAACACGAACTGAATGAGCATGGCGGCGCCGCAGTGCCGCAGCATTCTAGCGCCGTTAGTTGCGTACACGACAAATTCGTTTCTTTATTGCGCTGTTTCGCTTCTCGCTGAACACAAATTATATTGTTAAAAGCTGCTCAATAACTGAAATGAACTGTTGTGTCCTTTTTCTATGCCTTACATTTTGCGTCGTTGAAAGCGTTGGTGGCGAAGCTAGGAACTCCTGCAAACCGTTGGCGGCGAGGCTAGGCACTCGGCCAGCAAAGTGCGTTCCGTGAACGTACTCCGACTTGAGTCGGACTTAAGTCCGACTTAAGGGATAAGAAAAGAGCAGATTGGGTGAGGGAAGAAACGCGAGTTAATGACATCTTTGTTGAAATCAAGAAAAAGAAATGGGCATGGGCAGGACATGTAATGAGGAGGGAAGATAACCGATGGTCATTAAGGGTTACGGACTGGATCCCAAGGGAAGGGAAGCGTAGCAGAGGGCGACAGAAAGTTAGGTGGGCGGATGAGATTAAGAAGTTTGCAGGCACGGCATGGCCACAATTAGTACATGACCGGGGTTGTTGGAGAAGTATGGGAGAGGCCTTTGCCCTGCAGTGGGCGTAACCAGGCTAATGATGATGATGATGACCTGAGAGTACACTCCGCTGAGACGTTGAGATTTGGGAAAGTGCACTTAAAAACCGACTGCACTGGCCGTAAGTGCACTTAACTTGCCCGCTTGACAGGGGTATAAGCTTTACTTTAAGCATAAATTTCTACAATATACACTGCGCGAAGCGAACGATTACATATACACAAAGCAGAGAACGCGAAGTCCGCTATGCTGAACTTACAGTAAGAGAAGAAGACGTATACCGACAAGCCTGAGAACAAGTCCTGTTCAAAGAATGAGCCTACTTTTCACGCCAAGGCATGTTCAAATACCCAACTTTTTTTTCTTTTTTTACTGCGATGGCAGTTAAAATTGACCAGCGTTAAAGAGAGTTCAAGTGGGTTAGCAGTCCCAGTTTGCAATTTCTGCTGCACCACAGACGTCGTGGTCAATTCGACGTTGTTTTTGTGTCACTCACTCATTGTTATCGCGCCCTCTGGCTCATCCTGAGCTGCGCCCTCTGAAAAATATAAATTTTCCGCATTCAACCAACCAATTATAGTCTATGGGAAGCGAAATTTTACTCGAGCGTTTACACTAGCATATCACGACCGTAGCAGCTGGACATCAGAGAAGAGAATCCAAGGTGCCCAAGTTTTACGTTCACGCTGTCAGTCTATGGATATGTCAGACCAACTGGTAAAAAGAGAACTTGCACCCTGTTAGTCAGGCGTTGTGTATATAATTCCATACAACTAAAGGTCGCGCGTACAATTATGCATGCTTACTTTCACCGTAAGAAGCGCGCACGTATCACGGTAGGTTTACGTTTATCTACCAGGAAGGCCAGGAAGGCCACTACCAGGAAGGCCACATCAAAGAAACTAAACTAAGCGAATCTGATGAATATATGAATGCGCTACTTCGTTAAGCGGTACGTGTGCTTTTTTAGACGCCTACGAATTTTGAAAAATGGAACTTCAGCTTTTATTCCTCTACCGACGATCAACCTGCTACCACGAAATTAATGAAACACTGAGCTTTGAATGAATACCTCATCAGCCTAAACCAGTTCATTTTTTATCACTCTGAAGGAACACCAGCCATTCAAAACTCGTCCGGAGCTCCTCCACTGCGGCAGGTTTCACAGCCCCTGTGTTGGTCGCTTCGGGACCATAAACCCAATCGATCAATCTATAAAACAAGCACTCAATCAACCTTCAAAGGCGTTCGCAACTTCCGGTAGCATGGGTACATCACAAACTATCGAACTCATCTTCCGGGTTATACAGAGCGCCCGATTCAGCGGCACTTTGTCGCTGCCGCCTCAATCGGCGGCGCTCGGAATTCCCAAGCGCCCAAACACGAACACGACCGCGTGGCAACAGCCCAGCGCAAGGCTCATCCGTCTGGAGAAATCGCGGCCTCCGCGCTCCGAGGTGCCCGAACTCCGCCCCATTCGCCGTCCCCCAACGCCGGACGCCGGTGGTGCTCCCCGGGCACGCGTCACGAGATCGTGAGCCGAAACATTCACCGCGCGCCCGACACGTGGGCAGGCACGGGCACGCGGACGCGCGCTCCAAGACGGGATTAAAGTGCAAAGCACCCGCCACAAACAATAGTCATCGACCTCCGCGAAAGGAGCGAACGAAACGGAAGCGAGAGAAAAACCTCGCGTGCGGCGCTCAAATGTAGGGGGCGCGGCAGTCGGCACCTCTGCGCCCCGCGCGCCCCCTGTAATCCGCTCTCGCGTAACCGGCGTGCGGATGCCACTTTCGAAACAACGAAAGGTGGACCGCGCACGTCCCACCGCCGCCGCAAATCCTGTCCCGACGCGTTCCCCCCGACGAACGAGGAAGGGCGGCTAATAAAACGAGCGGCGCTTTCACTTTGCCGACCGAGTTCGTTGACCGTGCGTCATCGCAAAACTCCGTGACGTGCGCACCTCTTGAGACAGAAAGACCAGTGCGGCCATGCATTAGTGTCTTGAGAAGGAACAATGAACGACTCTTAAAAAGAAAGTGGAAGTGAGAGAGCGAAAGACAAAAAAAGAAAGAAACGAGAAGCGTTCGAAGTCCTTGCGCTATCGGAACTCTGCTCCGGAATACTTGACCTTCGCATCCACCGCCCCGTAGACGCGTTTGAAGTAAGCACTTACTTTAATGATCCCCTGAGGAGATCGCATTATCACCTTAAGGGCATGGATCTAGGGGGTACAAGATAAGCGATGGTTATAGAGAAATGATTAACAAAACATACAGCTAAATGAGTTTAGTTTCGCTAAGCATTCTTTCTAGATTGCGTTGCTGTATTTGCAAAAAGAAATTATAGTACTCGTTAAAATGAAGACCGAAGTCCTAAACACCTGATACAACCAAACAGTTACATAGATTGAAAAAAGACCTGCCCCTGGTAACAGGTAAGACAGCTGAGCAGACAGTAGTACATTATATATATGCGTAAGTGAATGGGAACATACAAATAGATTACGCTACAAACACCCGTAAACAAGTGAAATTGCGATATATGTGTGTTTCAACATCAGGGCATAAGATCCTGCCAACCAACAACATCCATTTCAGAAACGAGTATACGTCTTAATAAACAAGAATACACAGATGCACAAGACATAGCAATTTAAAGAATTATTACATTTTTAAAAAAAGGGGGGGGGTTATTATGCGTGCTCCCTTTTGCATAAAATTTAAAATAACAGCCAAAGTATAAAGAGCCACTTTTCGGCACCCACACTCGTACTTCGCGCACGTTCTGGATTACAATAACCTTGCTCTTCTCCGAAACAGTGGGTCGTTTTGCCGTTTTGCTTCAAGAGAACGCGAATCTGTACTTACATGTGATGCAAGCGACTAACCGCGTCCTTGTTGATACCTCAACAGGCGAGCTTCTCCTAAAGACACCATGCGTTGCAGCTTTACACAGTTAGACCTCAGCGCGAGCGCACAGCTTAGCCAGCGGTGAAAGGATGTCATGTGCATACGCCCTGACACCTGCGCTCAAAACCTTATCACGGTTCAATAATCATAATAATAATAATGTTTATTTTCTCCAGAGAAACTGGAAGGTCGTCCAGGCTAAAAGCTGCTCTAAAGAGCTTGACATGGGCCCGGAAACCCTTACCTGGCAGGGTTCAAGAACATGGCAAAAATAATTAGATCCCTCTTATGGAATAACAAAGAAGAGCCAATGCAACGTAATTTATACAAAATATCAGCAGTATTCAGAACGTTATTCACGGACTATATAGATGCAAAAATTAACAATTTGTACGAATACAAATAACCAGAAACATTGTCACAGACGAAAGCAGACATAAAACAATGGCAATACCAGAATAAATACAAATACCAGCACATAAGAACGAATGTGTAGCAAACTAGAGGTTAACAAAGTATTACCGCAACTGTTTTCGTGAGAAGTCCCATGTATGTGTATAAGTGTCCCGAAAATGTCGAAGTGCCTGGCACCTCGCAAACTTTGTCACGTTTGGGGTCGAGATCTGGAGCACGAGTGGTTGCTCATCTCGGCGTCGCTCAGTGGCTAACACTCGATCGTACAATACACACGAGAAGCAAGGGCCTCCGTTGTCACTCGGAAGGCCGCCTCATTTCCCTCACATCCGGCCAATGTCGGCGAGTCTGGATTGATAAATGAAGGCATCGTAGCACCACCCTCTGCCCGGCACCGAAGTGTCTACGGGGTTCGTGACCCCGGAGTGTGCACGATGGCTGAAACACCGTGCAGCCGCATCCGCGTACAGTACACCGGACATGTTTGGAGCAGCGCAACCGAAAATACCACTTTCGGCTTGGGCCAATAAGAAGAAACACTAGAATAAGATTGGCGTGCGGAGAATGTCGATATCCAAAGTTTTCGAAAAGTAAACGACCGGATTACATTGCCGACGACCCAAAGGTCATGTCTCCCGATTCCTCTGACTCAACTCGGCAGCTCATGTCTCCCAACAGACAGAAAGACAGTGCGCTATAGCACACGCAAAATAGAATGGTGGTGATAGAAATAATACAAGAGATAAAGAAACAAAGTAGCTAAATATGCCGCTCAAACACCAACCGACCCCTCTGTCCTCGCAATCCATTCGACCGATTACCGACGCATCAGACTGGAACGCGACCGGTGCAAAGACCCAAGAGCTGTGTACCGGCCGCTGTGTAGAAATACCTTCTTGAACGAGACAAGCATCCGTCCGCCCCCACCCCCCTGTACACACAACGAAGTACCAACATCGGGAATTGGTTATAGTATCGTCACTTGTTTGGCTCGATGGAACCTTCGAAGAACGGTGCCTGTTGCTCAACATATAGGCTCCCGTCTGTAAGCGCGCGGAGCAAAACAATAACAAAATTTGCTAAAACAACGTTTTCTCTGAGCACGACCAATTTCCTTTACTTGACTCTGCCTTATGCGAGAAGCGCTATGACAATGAATACCGAAGTTATGCAAACAAGCGCACTTTCGGGCGTGAACCCCATAGAAAGGCGTGACCTTTGCTTGGATGGAAATGTCTTGTTATCTCTCGCTAACTGAACTGTGCATACGCTGCATCCGTGGAAGCGTTAAACCGATTCGACGAAGACGTCACGTCTCCTATTCTGAAAGGGAAATACCCGGTTTTGCGACACTGAGAAAATCTAGATGTGCTAAATGCTCGGGAACCGCACAGCAGAAAAAAAAAGGAAGATAAATAATATAGCGGCGTCATGATTTCTTTCTTTCTTTTTTTTTCCCTGTTTTGCCACATATAACTAATCCTGCCACGGTGAAGATATTTGTGCACGAGACCTGTTTTCGCCACTTTCAGTCCAGTATCGGCGGGCTAAAAAAAAAAGAATAAACGAAAGAATAGAACATGGACAGTAGTAATCTTTAGTTTTCGCGCATCGCAAGTTAGGGTATGCAAACCACCGAGCGTACAAAAAAAAAACAAAGCGCAAGGAGATAACGCAACACGAGAACTAACTAACGCAAACAGGGCGTCCGGCTTTGGGTACTCAATAACGCTTCAGTGCGTTTTTTCGATAACCCCCTACTGTGGTGCGGGTAAATTGAACCCCTTGCATGAGGTGTCACGTTACTTCACTGTACTAAGTATTGCTCCACACGACCAACTTATTTAATGCAGCTGCTACCATGTTTGATTGTACGTTCTCTCGCGCGCCGTTCTGTCAGCAGTAGTAAAAGAATGGCTTTCCCTTTTTGAAGCATGAATGCTTTTAGCGCCAGTTGTCGGCTACGTTCAAATGACCTTGAGCCAAAAGCCAGAGCCGTAATTCGGGCAAGTTGCGAGAACAAAACGAGATCACCCGGGCAACCAATGTTAACTAAAGGAATTCGGTCTCTGGCCCCCTACCCTTTGTACAAGACCGCATTACATGCGCTAGTTACTGCCCGAACAAGTTACAAAAAATATTGCTTCCGAGTTCTACCTAATTTTTGTTCACGACATGCGTCAAGCTGTAACTTCTATAGTACGCTGAAGTCTTATTTGCCATTTGCAATAGCGACGTTCTAAAGGCAGAGAAACGGCACCATACACTTCATTGTCATGTTTTGGTTCTGAGACACAGTTGCCTTTGCGCTTCTAAACGCCAGCGGTCCGTGAGTTCCGCGGCGCGGGTTTCGCGTCTCCTCTAGAGATGGCGCCATGCTCCTTCAGGTGGTTTGCTTCTAGCTGTCTCCCTGGCGTCTATCACTGCCTCTCGTGCCGCCTTCAGCCGGCTTTCTTCTTCTAGCTGGGCAGCATCCATATGTATCAGTGCACAGTATGGCGTGGTGCGGTGTGGTGGGGTGCCTTTTCGAACATGCACTACATCCATTTTATGTTTGTCGCTAGTATCATCTCCAACCAATCTGCTTTGCCGGTTGCTATCTCATGCTTACATTTACTCTCGATTACGGGAGAGACAGCAATATTTTTTTCTTGTTTATATCATAACATTATGATGCATGCATTTCCTGTCTACCGAAGCCAGGGCTATTTGTAGAAACAAGTATAGTGGTAAACTATTTAGGCCGCAGTCCGCAGACAGCAGAAAGCGGCCGCCTAGTACCGGAATCGAACCCGCGACCTCCTGTTCAGCAACGCAACGCCTAGCACTTGCGCTACCGTGGCCAGTGCAGCACAATGTAACGGGAACGAATGCACCCCCACCTAGCCCGATTATTCGCTCTGGTAAATGGTAAATCCGTAAGCTGCCTCTCGTGATCTTGAAATGCCTAACCAACGCGCTTTAATCAACTTTTAAATTTTTTTACCGCTGTATTTCTTCTCGTAACGCCGAAAATAAGTAGGCTGGGCCACTGCTGAACCACACAAATGTCAATCACTGATATGCTATTGATACCTTAAAAAAGAAGGAAAAAAAGTTTAAAGAAGCAATTCCACCATGGGAGAAGTTCTTAATGATGGAACAGCAGAGGACGGCGAGAAGTCTATTTCGTACGTGCTCCATATAACGCCGACAGCCTTCTTCTGTGCAGCCCAAACTTTTGTGTTACACGCAAAATAAGGACACGGGACAACTGACGCACATATACTTCCAGCCCGTTACGCTGTCGCGCAGAATAACGCCACCGGTCGCAGAACGTGCGTTGCCGAGGCTTCAAGGAGTCAAACCAAGCACGCGCATACCTATGGCGCGTGTCTTACCGTACCGTCGGTGCTATCTCAAGCCGCCTACGTTACAGCGGCGACATTAGGCAGCCCCATTAACGCAGATCCCTCGCTCCACAAAGATAGCCGAACGACAGGAAGACCTTGCCGGCTCCGCGAACCGAGACTGTACAGGTCGGCCACTCAAGGCGACGCCGTCAAAAGTACGCGCCGTGCACGTAAACCCCACCGCTGTGATGACCTTCAGGCAGAACGTCCGCCTATACTGTGTACTGCGCGCGATCCATGTCATAAGAAATGCCGCAGGAATGCCGCTCCTCGGCATTGACTCAAGCGCACACCATAGCTCGATGCTCCAATTTGCCACAATTCATCTCGGGAAAGGTAGATCTGCAAATCCATGAATACTTTGTTTAGCGCAAAACGACAAACACAAGAAAGACGACAGGACAAGGCGCCTTGTCCTGTCGTCTTTCTTGTGTTTATCGTTTTGCGCTAAACAAAGCCTTGTCCTGTCGTCTTTCTTGTGTTTCGCCTTGTCCTGTCGTCTTTCATGTGTTTGTCGTTTTGCGCCAAACAAAGCCTTGTCCTGTCGTCTTTCTTGTGTTTGTCGTTTTGCGCTAAACAATGTATTCGTGGATTCGCACCAACTAGCCCGCCAACGCATTGTGTAGATCTGCAACTTCGCGGGAAGAGAACCGCGCCCGATGCTGAACATGTATCCCCGACTTGTAAATTCCAACTTACTTCTACAGACACCTTCACCGTTTGGGGAAATGCGTCGACACAACGTAAACGAGCGCGCAAGAGTCGTAATGTTCGCGTCACGGTTCAAAACGACGGCTTTAAGGCGAACTCTCATTTTCCTATTAAAACGCCCAAAATTCTCAACATACAACCGTTTAACCTTTGAATGCGGTTTGTTGCTTTTAGATTCTTCCGCCTGTAACAAGCAGGATCTTCATATTGGGCATTACATTTTTTTTTTCAGTTTCTGAAAACCGGTAAGTTCTTTAAAGAAATGGTGAAGCACGTTTACAAATCTCCGACATAGCACCTGAAACAGATCGCTGTTCAGTACACCGCCCCTGCATTCTAAGCTGACAAAGTTCACACACGAGACAAATTATTACGATTAGGTACGGGGGTATAAAATTAGTAGCATGTCTCACAGTCACGCATACCTGATCAATTTCGTCCGCTGTAGACGCTTCAAGAGGTGCAGCTCACAAAAGTGCGATGTTTTCTTTTATTTTTGCTTTTGCTGAGCGACTGGATCCTTTAGTTCTTCCAAGTTTTCCAATGATAATAAAATTTACAAAGAGATTGATGGCCTGAAAGAGATTATCTTAACTGACTGTAGATTAAAACTTCTTTTTCTTTTTAAGTGCAATAAAACTAATTAAATTCGGTACAGCATGTGCAGAGCAAGAGCGAATTCTCTGTTCCCATGTATTTAGATTTTTCTCCCGAATTAAAGCTTCCTCCAAGGTCGACGGCGTTACAAGACCTAAACTTACCTATATAGTCCAGAAGCTGAGCCGGTTGGACCTTTCCTTAGTATGTACACGTCTTCTATGAGCACTTCCGAGTTGATGAAACAACGTCCGCAGACCTGACTCGCTATTACGAGTGCTTCGCTGTATCCAAACCGCAAGGAGCTGTTTTGCCAGTTAAGTCCAGTTTGGCCTTCAAGTATTCAAGCATTCAAGTATTCACGGATGCATCTGTACACAGCGATGGTGCAGGCGCCTCTGCAGCTTTTTTCTGCCCTTCGACTGAAGTACGCCGTATTTTTCAAATACCTTATCCAACTTCAACAACTGCTGAGCGAGCAGCAATTAATGTTGCACTGAAATACGTGCAAAAGGAGTTAACTACATCGAAGATTGTCATCTTTACAGACTCCCGCGCTGCTATTAGCAGGTTACAAAGCAGTGAGATTGATTGTCCACTTGTGCGCGGCATTACTGACTCTGCGAGCAAAATTTCATCACGTGGGGTATCTCTCGTTGCTCAATGGATACCTTCCCACGTAGAAATCACCGGAAATGAAGAGGCTGATCGGCTCGCTTCAACTTGCGCTCAAAACAACTGTGACTGCCCAGGAATATTGTGCAAGCTTGATGACGCTCGTCTGCTGATTCGTCGCCACCTACTCAAGCAGCATCCAGATCAGCGCGTCGCAAATGGAACGTTCCCGCCCCGTGTTCGCGGTCGAGGCTTGCTTCGACGCGCTAGAGCACAACTACTCAAGCTGATGGTGAGATGTGTGAACGTGCACAAACGTTTATACAGACAAGGACGTGTGGCGAGTCCATCGTGTGGTCGCTGTGAGTTACTTCAGCACCTTATATTTAGTGTCCCGCTTTAAGTGCGCAGCGCATGTCGCTAGTGAGAGACTATCATCTTCTTGGCCTACGGTGTACGTCACTCGACGAATGTTTGTACGCCAGTGATTGTGCGTCTAAACGTGATCAGGCTCATCGCGCTCTACTTACTTTTTTAGAGTTAACTTAGGTTCCCGTTTGTAACGTCGAAACTATTTTATTCAACATTCCGTAGAAGCGTGACGTTCAGTGACCGGCCCTACTGTGTGTGATCTGTACTGTGTTCTACTTTATTCTTTAGATTTTTCCTCTCTTCCTTCCTACCTCCCATTTCTGTGTTGCCGTCACCTACCTTTTGAAGAGTAGACAGGCGTTGTGCCCTTTCCGGTGGCAGTGCCAGCCTGCTTCTCGCTTTCCCTTTCCTGTTATTTGTATATATGTGTTCAAAACAAATAATAATAAATAATTTGGCCAGCTGAGAAGGGCAGAGTCCTTTGGCACCTTCTTAGAGCAATCTCGCTGGATGCGACGGTCGGGCGACGCTTCCTGGTTCCTTCATCGCAATTATACAGATAAGAGAGACTCGAGCAAAACAGGGCCGCACGATAGAGACGTTCTTGACAATTCTCGTTGCAACGACTCGCCTCTCCCTTCTGCCGCTTTTAAGACAGCGCTCGAAAAGCGCACAGCATCCCGAATGGTCAGCAGGCTCTCGAGCACTTATGTAATTCGCGTTTATAAGTGCACGTCAATTTAATGCGCAGCGATAAACGATAAGGAGAGAAATCATCGCACACGGGCCGGCGGACGTATGTAGGCACTTAACACAATGCCTGGCGACGTTTGAGGGCGCTATACTGCTGCCGAGACACCGAAACGGTCGACGCGCGTACGTAAATCTGCCGCCTTATCACCTACCTTCCCTCTCCTCCACCGTGCTTCAACGCCCACGTGCTGTTTTTACCCTCCTTTACACTACAGATATCGCAGTCGGTGACTGCAAGAAACTGGGGCAGGAGTCCACCCTGGCCACATCATCGCGAGGCGAACCACGTCCAACCGATCCTGCAAGCAAACGAATCTTGCCGGGAGCCGTAAGGTCCAGGGGACAGTACCGAGGAGGACCCTGGACGTCACGGCTTGGCGGCACGTTCGCAGATGCGCGCGTGTGACGGTGACGAAGCGCTCCCGTGATACGAAGGCGTCGCTGATTGGCCAGCCAGCGGCGAGCGTTCTCCAAAACATGGCGTCCAGGACGCTGCTGTGGACGCTGGCGGTCTCGGCCTGCTGCCTGGCAGCGTCGGCGGGTCCAGTCACGACGACCCCCGACGCGTCGTCGTCGACGCCGCCGAGGTCGACGATGCCGGGCGATTCGACGACCGGGCACGAGGAGCCCGGCAACCTCTTCGTACCCCCGCACTACAGGGCAAGCCCCGAGCCCAACAGCACCGACGGCCAGCCCTCACACGGTTTGTAGTACAGGCCAGTTGGTCGATTGACTAAAGGGCCACTAAAGAGAAACGCTATAAATCACTTCAGACTGACATAGTGATCTTTATGAATTGTATATTTCGCTAGTTTTCGCGTTCATGCGCTTGACTACTACAATAGTGTGAAGACCAAACACCGGTTTCGTTTATCTTGCGCCGAAATCTGAGCGCCGGTACGTCAGCATGACTTCACGCATTTGGAAGTGTTATCTGGTATTTGGGCCACTGTGGCACCATGATCAGTTTCCAAACTTACCAAGTAGCACACTGTGGCATAAAGATTATAAACAGGGATAAAGTGTCTCAGAAAGGCTGGCCAACGTTTCGATAGGAGGACCCATCTTCGTCAAAAGCGGCCTCGTCATCCTCGGCATGTTAGTTTTGACGGGTTAGTAAGCGACGTCACGCGCGGTTGTTGTCGGTGGCGGCTGGTCGTAAAGGGAGAGACTCCAAAAATTGAAGCGCTCTCACCTGACATCTGTAAGCGTGGTTCCTAAGACGAGCGGACAATAGCGGGAAAGTGGGAAGAAAAAAAAATGGCTGTGGCTTAGGTAAGGTTAAGCCCAGGATGCGAAGCATACTAGCCTTTATTTTAGTTGTTGAAGCACTGTTTAGCCTGGTGAACTGCTGTTGCTTGGCTATATTTGGTTCGGCTAGACGAAGAAACAACTCATGCATTACTGCTTCGCCTTCAAGAGTGGAACGCGACAACGTTCCCGTCGACCCGCCAAGGGGTGTAAGACAATGGGCTACAGGGCAGCGACTACGCGCCCCGCATTGGACGCGGTGAGCGTCGAGCAAAGCAGCGTTCGGCGCGGCAACGAAATGTGCGCCTGAGCAAGAGACGCACGCCTTAGAAACAGCTCGTTTCTAAGGCAACACCGCATTCACTAGAGGCGCTTTTGTACCGCTTTGAAGCATCGTACTCGTGGCTCACTGGTAGCGTCTCCGTCCCACACTCCGGAGACCCTGGTTCGAATCCCACCCAGCCCGTCTTGCAAGAGTTGAGCCAAAGCCACTTCTCCTCTGTCGTGACGTCACGGTGTCACGTGGTTTCAAGGCGACACCGCCGCGCCTGAGGAGCTGGGTTGAGCTCTCGTAATATGCTTCGCATAGGAAAAGAGACCAAGAGGGGAAGAAGAAAAGAAAAACAAGGGCATGGGAAGGTGTTGGGGGAGTGAGCGGTTAGGGAGCATTCAGGAGTGTCGCTGCGGCACGGTTTTGTGGCTGTAGAAGAGCCGGTCAGCCAGTCAGTGCGCGAGTAACAAAAAAGACCCAAACTGACATCAGTTGAAAGAATGGCTGGAGTATCGTAGCAGCAATGCGTCGGGTAATTACGAAGGAGTTAAGATGGCGACCAGGAGTCTGGGGTGCAATGCACGGGGTAGCGGGAAGGCAGCGGCTTGGTCTTTCAAGGGACGTTAGCCCCAGAAGCTTAACGTAGCCATCGTCATGGCGGTATACAGAAGTGTCGACACCCTGTGTCGCTGAGGCACCGAAAAAGGCATCCTGGTGTCTGGCACTCTGGAATGTGTTGGTGAAGGTGTGTGAAAAAAATAAAATAAAAACAGGCAAAAAAACAGGGGGGGGGTGAAATAAGAATAACAAATAGGAGGGTAACAGGAGTAAAAGCGGGCAGGTGCAGGTGTATATGGGAAAAGGGGTCGTACAGTTGATATATGCATAAAAACGTGAAAGAGTATGTTAAGTTGAGTAGGAGGCAGGGAAAAATTAGAAATGGAGCAATAGGTCAGGTTAAGAATTAAGGATAGCGGGTGGCACAATGTGTTTTCTGAATTGGTTGATGATATGAGAATTTCAGATTTAAGTGACAGTTTTAGAGATTCTAGGTTGCGACACGCCAAATTAATTCCCGTCAGGTGTAGCACTTAAACTTGTGTATGAGGTATGATCCCGTATACTTCCTCTCGTGAGGTGAACGGGAATTTGTTTGGAGTCTATAGAGCCTTATTTTGTCGAATATATGGCCATGTTCATTGAAGTGGCTGGCTACTGCTTTAGATAAATTGTGTTTTGTGTCTGCGTGGTGACCGTTGAGTCTTGTATGAATTGGTTGTCCTGTCTCATATTTGTGTTGTTTGCTACAAGCGGCACATTCTAGACAGTAGACTAGGTATGTTGCTTGATGTACAGGTGAAAGTCGAAGTTACCTTGGGCGAGTAATTCGACGGTGTACTTTTTAGTGTAGTAGTAGACTGAACATATTTGCATGTAAAGCACCTGGGGCTGCCACAGAGACCAGTTCCTAACTTCATCTTTGTCCTTAGTTTGACATATACAAGAATATCCTTAAAATTAGTGTTGCATCTGTAGGCTACTCTGGGCGGGTCAGAAAAAATCTTAAGTTTCTGGTTGCTGGTAAGAGCTGGGTAGTATTTGCACTGGATGTTCATGTTTGGGATTGCGTTTGAGAATTTAGTAGTAAGAAGAGGCATTGCCGTTCGTGATCCTAGGGTGGGGCTTGAGGGCCTCGGCTCGATCAAGTTTGGTTGCATTAGTGTAGGCTTTTTGAAGGGCAATGTTTTTGGGTAGTTCCTGTTTGATAGGGTTTCTTTAAGGTGATCGAGTCTATCAATGCACACTTGGTTTTCAACAGAAATGCAACGTAGTCATGTGGCTTGGCCTTTAAAGGTGCATTGTTTGCAATGTCTGGGATGGTGGTTCGTATATACTATGTGCCGTTGTTTGTTGAAAGGTTATCTATACTGCCTTGTCTTTAGTGTCCAACTGTCAATGTATATTGTTTGTCCAGAAAGTTTATATGCTACATTGAAGATTCTGATGTGAATTTTATTATTGGGTGAAACAAATTTACAAATGCTACATATCTATCTAGACTGTATTAACCATGTCCCCATATTACGAGTATGTTGTCTATGTATCGTAGGTATGTGTGGGGCTTGTCAGTGCAGCACGATAGGCAATCCGCTTCTAGAATTCCGATAAACATGTTCGTGTAGATTTACAGTGGCTTGTAGTGCATTACGGCACCAGTTTCATTTCCATGAATCCTACCTTCCTTATCAAGCGTGCAACCATGGAGCCGATATCTGACGCTAGCTCCAAACCATTAAGGAATGCAACTTCTTGCAGGAGAGGGCTCCAATGCTGCGGAGCCACGTCCTCTTCCTCCTCGGTCTCCGCCGGCACGTCGACACCGAACAAGGTTTGGGCTACGGCGTCCTTCTCTGGCCAAAGGTCTTTACCCGCCTTTCCAAGTATACTCTGCCAACACTGGCCACAGCGTGCCCCAAGAAGAACCAGCTAGACTTGATCATAAGTTGGCAAGCCAACACAAGGACCAGTACGGCAAGTCCGAAAAAGGTTTTCACGGTTCAGGGATGCACGAAACCAAGGACATCATCCCTTCACCGCAGTCCGCGCAGCCAGTAGCGCAAGTAAACGAAACGCTAGAGGCAGCAACAAATGGCACGGCCAACGAGGACACCAGCGGCGTAGCCACCATGGTGCTATCGGAGACGACGATATGGACGCTTGCGCTGTGTGCCACCATGATCATTGTCGCCGTCGCCTTCTTCGCAGTCGTTCTTGTCGTCTGCCGCTGCCGACAGCAGCGCGAACGTCGCAAGCGATACCTGAACACGCACACGAACATTCGAGTCATGCAAAACATGGTCAAGATCGCAAAGCGCCGGGAGAAACAGGCCACCATAAACCAGGGGCCCTTCAGCAGGATATCCATACCGTGATTAACTGCCCAAAACCAAACGTGGCTCAATAATCACAAGGGCAAATGTGCCTGAGAAAGTAGCAGCATTCATCTGCTGTCTTCCTCTATGATGCTGATAGGTCCAGTTGGGCAACAAGTGCCCCCAGGAAGTTGTAGAGCTTATGCACGTGTGCCTGCCATCTCGGCTTTTTTTTCTCTCACAACCGTGACTTTGTGTTTGCAATTGCTGTATGAAACAGTTACAAGTGGCGATATCGCAAGTGGTTAGGACACAAGAAAGTTCGGTCATGTGAAACATGGTCAACATCGCACAACAGTCGGATACTGCGAGGCATAAGCAGGCTTGTGTCGCAACGCCTGGAACCGATGCGCAATTTGATCACCAAGAGAAACGATCCGTTACTAGTAACAGCCCTTGCTTGATGTGCTTGTCTAAGACCATGATGGCCAAGAGTGGCATGAGAAGCCATCAAAATTATCGTGCTTTCAAGTGTGCGTTTTGCTTCGTTTTACAACCTTAAGCATATTTTACAATCCAAGCATGCTGCCATTATCTCGTGCATCTAGTCTGCCAGGCTTCTCTGCTGAGCAAGGTGTCCACGATGGTGCGACCAAAACAGATCTCATGGCATGTTTACATAGCCAGTTATTGTTAACTACAAAGGTGCCATAAATGGTGATTAGTACGGGGTACTACAAACTGTTGTAGTGCAATGCTGTTGCCACTGACATGCAAGGACGTTGCAACATTTACATATGTCTGTGTGTATTCATTTGACAAAAGGAGTGCTGTCATAGTTTCCTAATTTTTCTGATTATTATGTAGCAAGCATGTATTATGTAGTGTGTGTTATCAGCTGCTACAGCTGGTGTGACTTTATTGTGTGTATTTATTATCTGTGACTGTGTGTTATAAGACATTCATAATATGCCATGGAAGTCGTGCTACCACAAGCCACTTCTGCTGTTGCTCCAAAAAATCAGGCACCAAAAATGTTCTCTTTCTCCAAAGCATGATGAACATGCCTTTTTTAGCTGTAAGCAGTTGCTGGCTCACAACTGCACCATTATTCCACACTTTTATTTAGACACGATCCTCAGTGTGTGAAATTTTTTAAATGTTACTAGAATGGAGTGCTTAGTTCAGCAGAAAGAGTAAAATTTCATACCGGTATTTTCCCGATACTCGAGGCTCAAAACAATTTTCTATCTCAACTAGGAATTGAGTGATAATGTTTAATACTACCATTAACAGCCAGCCATTTGAGTGCCATATTGTGCGTAAGGTAAGCCTGTCCCCTGTAGTAGTAAGAGAGCTAGCAACTTACCTGTACAGATCATATGTGAAGCAGTCCTTGTAAGGAAGGCTCTTGGCAAGAGGGTGTGTCTGTGGATGAATAAAAATTTGCACCAAGGCCTGTCTACAATTCGGCTGGTCAAAGTGTTCCTTATTGAAACAATCTTTTTTTAACATCAAGCTTTTATCTACGCAACAAAGTTAACAAAGCTGAAATTTATGCTTCGCAATACTACAAAGTCAGAGCGATGAATGTGGCTGCAAATAGGCAATAGTGACACAGTGTACAACAATGAAAAGTGCAAAAGAATATAGCAAGAATTTTGCTGCATAATTCTGTGCCGGCTTGAGCAGAATGCTAACTATTTATGCATCTGTATATGCTGATTGTGCACAAAAACGGGTCTGTTCTATAATCTGTAGAACTCACCATGGAATGCTTCACAATTTATAACAATACAGAAGAACTTGACAGCCAATGAGAGCTTAAGGGTGAAGGCATACTGAAGCAGCAATGACCTGTAAAGTAGGTACCATGCTAAAGCAAGTTACTCACCCGAAAAATCTTGTGAAAATAGGAGTATTGCCTAGCAATGCTTCTGTGCAACTTCAAGGCTTCATCTGTAGAAATAAATTTTATTTCCATGAGTCATACTGTTCATCCCTTTAAACTTTTAAAGGTTCAATGTTATGATGCAAAGCAATTCCAATGTCACGTAAAGTCAGATGAAATCTCTCTATACATAACGCGCTAGGAATGAATTGTATCATGGGATTATCTCTTAATGTCTTCTGTTATGAGATAGTCTCTTACATTTTTAAAGACCCTACTCAATCATACACAGATGGCACCCTTGTTGCGACATGCATGATACAATAGGAGTCCTATTAAGCCTTGCCCTCAGCATTCAGAGGTGCATGGCTGAGCAGTATGTTTGTCAAACTGAGCGGGGATGGTTACATTTGATAGAACTCCCTCAGCCATAAGGTATAATTTATCGCGCTCAAGGCTGCGCTCGTCTGGAGTTATACGCCCTGCAAGTACCCAATTTACTGCAGAAATTTCACCCCTGCTTGGTTATGGCCCCCCTACATTTGACATGGAGCGCCCAAAACTGGTGCAAAGAGACTCGAGCAGCAAGACCAAGGTATACAGAACAACTTTGACCAGGGCAGAACGAGTCCTTCTCTGCACGGAGCACAAGCGCAGGAGATTGAGGCAAATGTAGGAGCCCCAACCAACAACAAGGAGTGCAACGGGCTTGACTGGCACAGGAAAGTTGGCATGCAGCTTTTTGACGCATGAATAAATATAACTGAGTATTTGGTTATGTCTCTTCTGTGCCCTAGAGCCCATATACCCGGCAGCATGCACAAGACATTTCACGTACTCCAGTGCAGCTACGTCGCTGTACAGCGTACCCGAGTTTTGTGCAAGCAGGTAGGTTTACTGATCCAGTAGTTTGACACAAGCAAAATATTCTCAACATACCGACTACAGTTGACCCACAAAGGAGTTCAAGTTCTTCAACGCTGAAATACAAAACAGTATTGAATGATGCTGGAAGAGTTGCTGTAAGCTTAGGTCAAGGAAAATATCCAAAACAAGAGCAATGTTACTGGAGAATCCTATTAGGTACTGTAAATAGCACATTATGATAATAAAAAACTATGAAAACTTTCCAACGCACAAACACAACTGAAACACATAAAAATGTAATTAACGGTGATTTTTCACACAGCATTATTTAGCATAGTTTCTAACTACTATTTCAATGCATACACAAAAATTAAAGGCTTAAAATCCACTGAAGAGAAGCTTGGCAGGGCCACATCAGCAGCGATACCAGATCCCTCAACCTAGCTGTTGCAGCAACTTATGTAGGCAGCAGTCATATGTTGCTGTGTTAATTTTATGTACAGCAAGAAGCCCTGTGGAGAAACAGATTCCAGTAATATTAGCAGCAGGTATTGGTGCACTTTCAATTCATTTTTCATTGCCATTGAACAATGCCTATCTAAATAACTGAAGTAGAGTCGCATTGTTCAAAAGAAAGTTGTAACCATCCATCCAGTCGCATTGTTTACCATCTAAATACATAAAATGACTTCCATAAAAGTTGCGTCTGTAATACGTTACCTTGTATTTGCCTGTTGGTGAAATTGCGACTACCCTTCAAGTGGCAGTATGGCTTACAAAAGAAGACAAAACACAGCTTTACTGGAATAGGCACATTTGGTCGAAAAGAAAGCTGCACATGGATTGTTTATAGTTATGGCTAGTGTCTTGCAGCTGTAACAGTTGTTAAATAAGAACATCCACACAAGCACTTAAAGCAACTAGCAACTATGGAAGTTCTGCAAGGTATCTAGTTATGTTGGGAAGCCTATGGACATGTGGACGCATAACGAACTGATGAAACCTGCTGAAGTGGAAGCTTGAGCAAGTTGGTATAACTTACTCAGGATTTCAAGACAGTGCAAGCACCGTGTCAGTGTCTTTCTTCGGCCGGTCTCACCTTGCTTGCGACAGGACGCTATCTTTTTCTGGTCTTCTATTGTTTGCTTTGCTTTAATGTCCCAAAATGAGAAAACCTGCGAGATCTAACAACATAAAAGGATACATATGTAGGGGTGCCAGAACGATGATTCACCAGCACAAAATTCAAGGATGAGGAACATGGCCAAAGACACATTGGACATGCTCTTCATAATGGGATCATCTCTTAAAAGAGGACCAAGCTTAGATTTCTTCGCTGCAGCGGTGGTCATCATGAGCTTCAATGGCACACCAAGGAATTGGTTGCTCTCCTGTAATGTGTACAACATAGATGAGAAAGACAACAAGACAGAATGTAACAGTCACACAGAACAAAATGGTACAACATGGTAAAGCTTTGACAAGAAGAGGGTGGCTCATTTGCCTACTAAGGGTAATGGAGTTGGGGGATTGGGAGGTGAGAACAGGGCCAACCACCGAGGAATGGATCCCCACACGGTTACACCATTTGCAGAAGGCCTGATTCCCTAGCAAAGGCAAACAGCATGCAGGACACTGTGGGCCTCCACTGAGGGACGGATCGCCTCCCCAAAGCTGGCCACTTGGCCACAATTGGCCAGCTTTGTGCCTAGTTGGGGCACAAAAGTGGCCTAACTAGGCACATGTCTTTGCTGCCTTGTTGCCTTTGTTGCAAAAAGTTGCCTAGTTGGACCACAAAGGTCAAGTAGGCAACTTTTGGCCTTCTTGGTACACCATCTATTCCAGTGTATAGCGCAGAAAACACAGACAGCGGCGGAGACACACAAGCATGTTTGTCACCTTCTGCCCGTTTTGACTCAAGTTTCTCCACGAAGTAGTCAATACTGCAATAATTATTTTAATTCAGACAATTTGCGCTTCAAACACAAACACACATACAATTTATTTTATTAATCTTACAATGTTATACAAAATGAACCTGTGCTAACAGATATCGAAATTATTTGCATACTCTCCACTAAACAACATATATATAATGTGCTTTCTGCGAAGAGAGGTCTGCCTGGCTACATTGGATTTTAGGACATTGTCCCAGTACTGGATACTAATCACTTACGGAACAGATTCTACCATCAGAATTTGTGTTTACCCTACAAAAAACTACATTCATGCACCGATCCCCAAGGCTTTGGTACACAACTCTCAAAACTTTTCAGTTGGCAACAATCAACAAGCAGAGGAAGCAACAAATCTCCATACCTCAATTTGTTCATCAGCGACAAAGCCGCATTCGTCATCAGGCAGGTCCTTTATAGACACACCGCCAAGGTAAGCACCGTTACCTGAGCACCATTTAAGAAAAGCTGGCCACTTGTTGGATCGCTTTGGCAAGTTTGGGGCTAAAGCTGAAAAATAAAAGAATAGGTGGTCCAGAATGAAATATCGCCATGCAATAATTAGATTCAATTTTGTGTATGAGCTCTGCTACCCCAGTGATGCTGATTATATGAAAATGTGTAAGTGTGTGAATATTCAGTAGATACCATATTTATCTTGAGAAAATGACCAAGTTCAAGACTTTGCTACACTTTATACAAGTTACGACTGCGTAAATAATGTTGCATTTTAATACTTCTTGCAGAGCGCAGATAATGCACTTCGTTTAAACTCCTATTTATTTGGCATGCTTTAACAATTTGCAGTGGTTGCCGTCAATGAAAGCCACATTTCCAAGATTTTATTTCTTTCGAGAAAGGGGATACCTTCACTATTTTTCTAAATCTGTCAAAGAGAGCTGTCCACAGTTCTTGTCTACAGCTCCCGCTAACAGCCTCATCACACAGCCGATTCTGAGTGTAGTTACATGTTGTACCATGTGATTTGCATACTTTAATATTCAAGCTAGCTTGACTTACGTCCTAATATATACACACTGTTGCTTAATACTTTGATAACAGCCAAGGAGTTCAATAAGATCAAAGTTTGAGGAAGCTCAAAAGGGATATCCCTGTACCCCTATATGTATGTATGTATGTATGTATGTATGTATGTATGTATGTATGTATGTATGTATCTGTGTGTATGTAATACCCCTGTACAAAGGGGCATCACATATCAAATTTTAATTTTGAGATTGCCATATTCAACAATACAAATGACAACAGTGTAATCAACAAATAAATAAATATCAAACTGCAGTGTTTTTTTTATTTCTTTTTTTTAACTGTGTAACGCGCTTTATCACATTCTGTCGAAGGGCTAAATTTAAAGGCTTCGTAAAAATTTCATCTAAATGTTTCTTTTTTTTTCAGAATAGCACTGTTTGTCATCTGAAATGTGAATCAAATGTCCTTTCTTTCACCTTGCCGTTATCAGCCTGCAAAGTACTAAATTATTACAAAGTTTTTCATCCAGAAACTTATCACTAATTCATAATTATAACACTGCCTTACTGCATAAAGGGTGCAAATTTGTCCATGGCTGCCACATTTTTTATTACAGCCCGATATACAAACTTCCCAACTTTTCCAAGAAAACAATCCACATAAAAAAACGGAAAGGCAGCAATATGCGTCAGTTAGGGAAGCAATGTCCCGACAAATCGATAAGTAAGTTTGATGATGCTGATTGACATCAGCAAATATGAAACTTCTGAAAAAAAAAAAGCCGCAGCATACATAAACATCTGCCAGAAGAAATAAATGCTATGCACAAGTTGCCTTACCAGCCTGAACCACTTTAATTTTGCTTCAAGACTTTTAGGTGATCGAATTACTTGCTTCCAAAAAGATGCCGCCTTTATTTAAATCGACCAACAAGAATGCAACATCGACCTACAGAAAGTACGCACTGTCAAAACGTCCTGACGCTAATCTGTAGTCGTAATTCTACACTGATGTCACGCGTAAACTTTCGATCGCGACTGAGCCCGATGCGGATAGGAATTATCGGCCGCAATCGGCACTCTCCTGATGCTTGCGCTAAGGGGCCAATCACTACCGAGAAATTCGATTTCAATCGGGCTCGATCACGATCGAAAGCGCGCCTTGTGGCACCCGCATCAATCGCAAAAGACAATTTAACAAGTGCGCTCGCCTTCACCTCCTACTTCCGGTAGCCTCCTAGAACAGAATACGGGAGCAATTGCGAGGTACGCAGACAACACCCGCCCCACCACTTACGTTTTTCCAAATCCCGAACTTCTTGCAGCAGTTTCTGAACTTCTAAGAAGTCCTTCCATTCCTTCTTCGCGTCCCCCGAAGGCATCGTCGTGCATTCTGCAGTGTCAACACACGCCGGCTCATTTTAAACGCAATGCACATCAACCATCCAACTATGCCAAGCCCGCACGTAATGCAGTGGGAATTGAAAAGCATGCACTATTGAGAACCGTAACAACACTTACTGTCCAAAACTTCATCGAGCAGCTCCCGTATCCTCTGCTGGTCCTGAGATGCGAGTCTTTTGCCACTTTTTCTGTCGTTTCCCCCCATCATGTAACGTGATACCACCGGCCGATCTGAAACGAAGCGTCGGTCAAAGCTGTAAAACGTCGATCGCGAAACGAAGCAATGCAATGACTAGACGTTTATAGACTCATAAACAAAATCTGCGTGTGCGACGCTTCTATACCGTCGCGATTTCTTAAAGCGTCTACTTAAGCTAAATGAGCACTGGGCAATAGCCTAGAAAGGCGTGAACTCGCGAAACGATCATAACTTCAATACGAGCTCACTATGCTTCGCCGCATGCGGCGTCAGCCATGCAACTAGTAAGTTCAACTGAATACCTGTTTGACTAATGAGCTGATGCACAATCACATGCTGGAAATCGGTATTTACCTGTCGATTTACTTGTTTCGGCGAGCGATGGTGGCAGTCATAAACACGAGCACATGTGAAACACTGGCTTGAGGAACCAATGGAACCTCTGGCGCCACCTATGAAGAAAAAGGCGAAGTGCTCCTTTGTAGTGTTTGCTACAGTCGACAGGGTTCGCCACGACGCAAGCCACTTTGGGTGTTGGGTTTCTTCACCTACATCGACGTTTACACCGCCTGTTTTCAACGCCTTTTGTGGCGTGCTGCTTGCGCGTTGCGCTCTCGTTCGCGAGGTCGCAGGTTCGAATCCCTCTGACCAGGTGGCAATGACGAAAAATTTTCTTTCCCCGTCATAATTGTTCTTGATGACGTAGAATTCTGAGCCATCTCAACAAGCCTTTTTATTATTGCGCTTGCATTAGGAATGTAAAGGCGTTAAAAAATGACCGATATTGCGTTACTCGCTAACGTGAATTAAAGAGCAGCTGTTTAGTGTTTTGAATTAGCGTTATATTATCGCAAAATATTTGATTCCGGACCACAGAGTCCTCTCGGGCAGCTTCTTTAGCAGCTGCGGCAGACGCAGTATTTCCACCGATTGCGACGCTCATTGTTCACAAAGAATTGGCTGACCCTATGTTGTATTATGCATGGAGGGAGGAAAAGGTTAGGAGAGAGCAACGCGATTGAAGCCAAACATGTCCGCCTAACACGTGATCGCACTTCACGGTTGCGGTTGGTTTTAATGTTCCCGCTCTGCAGGCAGAGTCACAGCAGGGCAGCTGAACAAGCGCCCACCGAATGAAAACTACTGACATAGCAACTGGGAACCAAAGGTATCAGCAAATCTCCATTCTTGCTCCGTGATTCAGACGCAAGAGATCACTTGTTTGGTCGCCACTGAGCAAAGGCACGGGCTTCGCCGAGCGTTCACTTGCCAAGGCTGGCTGCGTCACGTGAGGCTCTTTCGTAACTTTTTCATTCCTCCATATGGTATTATGATTAGATTGTCACGTGGTAGTGAAAGTGCAGAACAACACAGTGTCGAAACTGTTAGTTACAAATGTGCCCAACAAAACAAGTAGCACTCAAGCACAACGATAGCGGCGAGCAGAGTCAGGATTTTCGAAAATCTGATCTGCGGGTCAAGCACGTCGTTTTTCGACGTGACTCGTCGAGGGTTCCAGTGCGCTCGCTGAGGCAGGGATGTCATACGTCCATTGAAAGTTATTTCCGGCGAGCAGGGTAACGATCTCTGCGACGATCTACATATCACAAATGCCATGCCCTATTTGATCTAAACTCGGGCAACTGCAGCATAAACTTGTAAAAAGCAACAGACGCCCGTTTTGGCGCTTGGCAGTGCTATATCTGCCAAGCGAAACTTTGTATGCCACACCCCTGCGGCAGTCAGTAAAATAGTTCTTCTTGATGTGCTCCACTGGACAAATATGTGTTCTTTTTTAGCCATTCACCTGCTCCTTTTTTCTCTGCATGGCAGCGCATATGCTCCCTAGCTTATTGGGAGCAGTAAAAACAACATTAACACCATATCTACCGTGAGTCTGTAACCATTATGTGAACAACAAGAGGCACTTACCGCTAAATATAGCCAGTAATATGTCATATCCCTGAAATGGAATGTGTAAAAAGATGTTCGTTTTTTTTTTCCACCAGAAAGCACCGACGTAAAGGCATACGTTTCCTTTTTCAAGCTGAATATACCCACGCGCACACCACCCTCGCTTCACATCGCTGCCGTAGCAACAAGAGCAGTGTTTTCTTTTTTCTTTTACAAAATGAAGTATTAAAGCCATGAGCGTATGTAATTACAGTTTCCTTTGTATTTGCACAGGAACGCGTTCGCATGGGTTTGTCGTGCTTGCAAGCGTGCCTAGAATCCCTTATTGAAATTGCCTGCGGCGCATTGTTGTTTCATGCGCCATAAAACTGTCCGCCTAAAGCTTAGTTATGTATGGGTGTAGACAGTATTTTCTTTGAAAAGTAACCCTGTTTATTTTTTTTTTGTTCTTCCTTGCGCATAAGCGCAGTACGAAATAAGCACCATGGACGCCATTTGGTGGGCAGGCGAGTGCCACTGGTGGTGAAAGGGAAGTGTGAATCTTCACAAATCAGGCTACACGTCTAAAGTCGTCTCATATATTCAGCTGTAAATTGAATGTTACCGAACATACGACGAATGGTCGAAAAAAATGTGTCATATAACAAAACGAGTGCAAGAAAAGAGAAAATGAAAGTGTAAGAAGAAAATAAATGACTACAACAAAACTAAAGAAATGTTCCCCGTGACGTTTCCGGTGAACTCAAGCCATCCTTTGTTTTGTTTGTAATTCTTTGTGCATTACAGTATGCTTCGTCACGTTACTTCTCGAAGTTCATGGGATGTTTGTTGTTTCCCATTTTCTCATTGTTCTCTGAATTCGGTCTATGCGTTCTTCTTTAACGTTCTAGTTGTAGGCCCATTCTAGCTTTGTATTTCTTTCTGTACTCTTTGCTAGTAGTGCGTTCAGTATGCTTCAACGTGTTATATTTTTGTTTAATCATATGTAGTTTTGTGGTCAACTGCCTTTATCTTGCATGTTATTCTAAACACCCCTTACTCAAGACTAATGAAGCAGCCCTGGGAGGTAATATTATGTACTTAAATATATAACTGCTTACACTTGGTTTTTGGTAATGCCCAAGTGGGTATGTTTGAGTGTGTCAGCAACTGCGTACACACTTACACTTGACCCTCCTTTGTATTTGTTGTAAAAATCCAAGAAAGTTACTTATT
Organism: Dermacentor albipictus; assembly: GCF_038994185.2. NCBI lineage: Eukaryota > Metazoa > Arthropoda > Arachnida > Ixodida > Ixodidae > Dermacentor > Dermacentor albipictus. The sequence continues at coordinate 21,650,342 of NC_091830.1, read as the reverse complement.
AACCTCTACTGTACTAGAAATTTTCGTCTTTCTAGTTGTTTTCAACACTGCTGCCACTTTTTCTAAAGTTCATTAATTATTTTTGGTTTGAAATCCTTAAATAATAATGCTAGGTCTGCATGGTCTGCTGGGTATGCTGGCTATGCTATCTGTATGGCATATGCATCGTAAGTCCAAACAAATTCGAAACCTAAAATACAAACTTAAACTTTTTGATTGGCAATCTTTCATTGCAATCCAGTATTTCCGGGAACGGTTCAAGGTTACATCTGTGACTCCATGTTGTCAGTTAAGCGAATAAGTTTGTTTCTTTATGCGGGCGTTATATAATGCGGCAAACAATTCTGAGTTCGTTTTCTCCCATTTAACAAACAAGAGTTTATTGAAACCGACGCGGGCGTGCTTTATCCACTCACGGGCTTTAATTACCAGCGCGAACATTCTTGGTCTCTCGATTACTCGCGCGTTTAAGCACTACAACGCGTCTCGACAAAAAACAAAGTTTTCTCATTATCGAGAACATCAGTATTGATGTACGATCTGCACAAGTCCTCCCGGCAACCCATTCACTTGGTATAAACACCTTTGTGCGGTGTTATTTTCAGAACAGGCAGCTTTGCCCGTCAGGAAACTCGGAAATACACCTCTTGACTACGTTTTAGGGCAGCGCTTTTTCGGAAATAGAACACGGGACCACCGTACTCTATACGTAATCTGTAATGAAAAACGTGCTTGAAGTGCCTCTCGAGTCTTTCTACAGGCTTCCAACAAAGTCGATGCTAATAACAGGTTATCTTTAGAAACTACAGTTAGAACACATGCTCCTTATGGCTATTCCAAGACTTTCTGCAAAGCTGGTCCCAATAAACTGCTATATTCGGTAGTCATGATTTGAACAAATGTTCCTTCAGTCGTTTAGAAGGCTTCCCGCAATGTTGACCCAATAACCTATTGGGTTCGGTAATTACGATTCGAACACGAACGCCTGGCTTTGACAACTGAATTCAGCGGAAAGTAGGAGAGAGCCGACTCGTTCAAATTAAATGGCTGTGTGGAGCGTTGGCAGGCGACCGCGAGTTTGGATTGATGTGCGCACTTTTCAGAGTTCGTTCTACATCGAGCCAGCCGCCATCTTGTCTTCATCGACGCCATTAGGAAGCCGAAGATAAGTGAGGATTCTGAGCAGCCGGACATGTTTGGTTTAATTAGTCTTGCCTATTTCGTTTGGCTATGGATACGGCTTCTAATGTAGTTTGATACTCATTTCGAGTACTCTGCTGACTTATTATAGCCAGACTTGAGTAGCGTAGGCTGCAGTGGCTGCTGGTCAGCGCTTCTACCCCAGCCCTGGCCCCAAGTCCATTGGGCACGCTATGGAAAATCTTTTTTCTCGGTGCACGTCAAAAAACCACTACAAGAAAATTTTAAAACATGTAAAAAACCTGGTTTAGTAAGTGTAGATGTGAAGCAACCTCCATGTAAATATCGACGTTTGAAATACGAGCGAAAGCGTCATAAAAAGCTTGCAAAGATAGACGCTTTCTACAGGGAAACTTAAAAAAGACTAGTGGTGCAAGGCTGGAGTCAACAGAGGAGCTTGTGATCACCTAGCTTTTACGTGGCTTGCCTAAGTTGTTTGTAGGTTTTGCGAGGTTATGCTAGGTTTCGCTAAGTTGTTGGTAGGCTTGGCTAAGTCATTTCTAGGTTTTGCGAAGTTATGGTAGGCGTGGCTAAGTTGTTTCTAGACATTGCGAGGTTATCCTAGGTTCTGCTAAGTTGTCTTGGCGGGTTTGACGCTGGAAGTTTTCGACCAATCGCAGGCCGCGATCGCTTTCTCGGCGACCTCGTCCATTCAGGCGCTGACTCTCGCGTTCCCTGCACTGGAACTCGGGATCCCCGAGTCGGCGTTGCCTCTTCTCAGCCGGAGCTTCGGCGCAGTGTTCCGGATCAGCTCGGCAGCGACACGTCGCTTCTCGCTTGGCAGTAAGGCGCTCTTCCTGGTAAGCCGCTTCTTCATCGGGTATCCGGACTATCTTCGGTCTTTCCATGCCAGCAGCACGTACGCACAGAGTAGAGGAGGCGAGAGGTGTGTCGCCGCGCCAGCTGTTCCGAGCTCTTACACGCCTTACTTCGCCATACGTGCGTGGGGTGCGAGGAGGTTACGTGGCTCGGTGCTCTCGCAGGTGGTTGCTAGGCAACGCGAAATGGCGCGCAGCTGGGCTGAGTTTTCTGGTAACGCTCCACGGCGGAACTAAAGCTTAAACAGCTCCTGTGGTAAAAAAGACGCTGCCATCGCTGCTTACCGGAAATCACGCATGAGCTTGAACACGCGGCTCCTCAGCTTTACTTTTGAGATAAGGTGGTGCCCTTGACGGAAAGGCGCGCACTGAAAAAATTGCGGAGGTGACGTGTTGGGACTGACGTCGCAGCGACGATCACCTGTTGCACGCGTCCTCAGCCGAGGCGCTTTCTAAAGGCTGTTAAAGGTAAAACTATGCATTTACCAGCCCTGCAGCTTTGCCAAGATTGCGTAAGCTGTTTGCGCACTGCTCGTTTACCACAAACTCAAAGTCAAATTGCGTTGTACTTGTCCTTCCAGAACGATTAATTGGGCTAGTTGATGCACGTGGCATCGTTATTGCGTTATGCAACCTACTTTGGTTGTTTAGTGGCTATGGTGTTGGGCTGCTGAGCACCAGGTCGCGGGATCGAATCCCGGCCACAGCGGCCGCATTTCGATGGGGGCGAAAACGCCCGTGTACTTAAATTTAAGTACATGGTAAAGAACTCCAGGCGGTCGAAATTTCCGGAGTCCTCCAGTACGGCGTGCCTCAGAATGAGAAAGTGGTTTTGGTACATAAAACCCCATAATATTTCTTTTTGCGCCATGTACATACAGTACACTTCTGTACATAGCTGTGCATATATGTGCACGAGTGATATACACAGTGCATGTATTCATGTTATTGAACTCCGGACGAGCAAAAGTAATCCTCAGGACCCAATTACACATGACAAAGAACAGACTGGTAGCATTTCGATAGGAAAAAGCTTAATTCGCTATTCTGAATGTTGAAATAAGCAGCCTAATTATGAAGTGCGCTAATTGTATATATGCAGCGAGATTTGGAATATCGCATCAGGGAATAAATTATTCCGATGATTTCTTTCCAGTCAGTGATTGAATATATAGTAGTGTTCACAGTGTTTGTAATAGGTTCACTAAATGTTATACTGCAGTATATAAAATATAGAAAATGTTTCGAAGGGAGTTGGCATCACATATAACTTCATGGTGCAACTTGCACTGATAAGCGGGTACACACATGCGAAATTGCATCCGGTCCATTATTACGGGTGAGTCTCCTGGTGTGTGAGACAATAAGAAGCTTTTGTCTAACCTCCCTCGTGGCCCCTTATAAGCCTAATGCACACCGTGAAGGCCTTTACAGTATCTAATGTTGCCTTCAACAAAACAAGTCTCTAGCGCGTGTTTCTGTTCAAACACATTTGTTTTCACATTTGCCCTCCCTTCTCAACTATTGTCATCAGGGGCCGACAGGGCAGGAATAGCGCGGTATTGCTGATAAGTATCGTCAGTAAATGTCATGTTTTCTTAAACAAAAACAACCTTTTTCTCCTTTTGGCAAATTTTCGTGTTTTCTGACATTCTTTACTCCTCGCCAGAGGAAGTTTCGTTGAACCCTTTGATTATCAATATGAACTAATAAAGTAGCGTCGCCAGGATGGCCTCCTCCAGGCAAGGTAGGAGTAAGTCAGGTAGCTGTTTTCGCTGATGGAAACAGCTACCTGATCGAGCCTCCTGAAACGACCCACGTGTACACTTTCGAAATGCGGATTGTGTAATTCTTCCACCATTCGTGAAACATCCGTTAGGTGGCCGTTGTGCCTGAGGTTCCACGTGAAGTGAAATTGTCTGAGCCGTATTGTTATAGAAAACGCTGGTGCTGCGATAGCACACTCGAACAGTCGTTACAAAGCGCGTTGGAGGCTACCGAAGATTTTCTTTCAAACACAGGCCTTGAACTCTCCCCCGCTAAATCAGAGCTACTGTTATACCGCCAGTCCAGACAGGGGGTGAGAAATCTTGCGCCTCTGGAAACTCTGCCGGTAGAAATTCGAGCTAAAAATGGGCATCCCATACCGAGGAAGGACTCGGTCAAGATACTAGGTCTCCTCATCGATGCCAAGGGCTGTAACTCGACGGCCCTCAACAGGCTCACTGGACAGGCTAGTAATGTCCTAAGACTTGTAGCCCGCGTCTCAAATCGAAGAGGTGGTCTTAAAGAGGATAATTTGCTCAGAGCTTATCAGGCATTCTTCCTGAGTCATGTCACCTACATCGCGCCGTACCTTAATTGGGGTAAAGCGGAAAAGGCCAAGCTCGACTCCCTAATCAGAACCGGCCTCAAGCGCGTGCTCGGCCTTCCGCAGTCCACAAGCACTGAGAAGCTGCTGGAGCTAGGACTCCATAACACCATCGATGAGCTAATAGAAGCTCACACAGCGGCTCAGATAATGAGACTTTCATCCACTAAGCCAGGGATTAAGATTTTAGAAGAAGCAGGAATCCAACCCAGACATGAACCGGCGACCAAAGTTAGCTTGACCCGGGAAACCAGAGCTCACATCATGGTTGACCCCGTCCCGCGAAACATCCACCCAGTGCATAACCAAGGCAGAAGATTCGCGAGAGCCAAGTCCATCCTTAAAAGGATCAATCAGCAGAAGCTAGATGCCCTCTTTGTCGATGCTGCCAGATATGACAGTGGGGATAAGTTCGCTGTCACGGTGGTAGACGTGGGGGGCAACCTGGTCAATGCAGCCTCTGTTTATACTAAGTTTGCCCATGTGGCGGAGGAAGCGGCGATCGCTCTGGCTTTTCACAGCTCAAAAGTTCCCGCTATCATCTTCTCGGACTCGCGCACCGCGGTTAGATCGTTCTCGTCCGCCCTCATATCTGAACAGGCGTACAGTATTGTGATCAAAGCACTACGAAGGACTAGGGAGAGTACCGAAGGAGGATACCAAATCTCGTGGTTCCCAGCCCATCTAGACAGCTCAATTAACCCGCTTGGATGTAATCCTAACGAGCAGGCCCACCGGAGAGCGCGCGATTTCACGCACCGCGCTGTCGCGGGTAGCCAGGCTTGGAACGAGGTCAACATCCACAAAGATCCATTAAGTACATTCCACGAAATTGTTTCTCATTATCGACTAGGCAGGAGGACATTTCCACCCCCTCACCCCAAATTGAATAAACCTCAGGCTACCACACTAAGACTCCTGCAAACCCGTACATATCCCACTCCTCGGTCTCTTCACAGGATAGATCCTGAACACTCACAGTCGTGCCCCAAATGTGGTCATGACTCATGCTCCTTTGACCACATGCTCTGGCTGTGCCCAGCCCTTAACGCCTCTCCACCCATCACGAAAGAACAATGGCAGGACTCTCTCAAGAGCAGCAATCTCGATATTCAACTCCAGGCTGTCCAGAGGGCCCACGACATTGCCGCGGGACTTGATCTCCCGGTTCCATCGTGGGCGGAGCCACCGACTTGATCTTCGGGAGCCTTCGGTTTGGCTCCCCGAGGTCTCAGTCCCTCAGGATTCAAATAAAGTTCTTGTCATGTCATGCGATAGCACAGCACACCGGCCATGCTCCATGCTACCCCAAACCTCATTTGCTTAGCCGTGTTGTTGGGCAAACCCGTTCACAGTAGGGAATAAATAAATCTGGTCCATGTAATTTTTTTCATTTCTTTAGTTTGTTTCATATACCAGCGGGCATTTATGAAGCTTTGGGAATTAAGAGAATGCTGTTTTTAGTGAGAACCTTGTGTTCAGTGTTTATATAAATTGCGCTGCACATCATATTTGCCCTAAAGCTAGCGTAAAATGCCTCAAAAACTTGCAAACTTTGCAGGTCGTACGGAATGACTTGCCTGGTTTATTCGTATTTTTGCATCTGTACGACAGTGAAAGCAATGCTCCACGAAAGTTTTTGTGTGTATGTTAAACGGTCTAGTTATTCGGCCTTTTTACTCAAATCGGTGAAGTTCCTCCTTAGCTCTTGCTGTTTATCGTTGAAATTTCTGTCTTACACATAATGTATTGAAAGCTATGCAGAAATAAGTTTTCATATATGGATACATATAAAAATATACGCATTCCCAGAACTCTCCACCCTTCTATGCATTCAAGCTAGCTCGAGCTGAACCATTCTTGCCCGTGGTTAACTTTTACCTAAGGTTACGTTCCTCGATTTTTTACCTTCAAGTATTTGCGTAGATTGTATTATTCTTCTTTATGGCATATGAATACTGAATTCTACTTTGACATCATAACTATTGTCCATTTCTTACACTGTGTATTGTCGCGCCAATGCTTATTCTGTGGTTTCACATAAGGCTTATAATGTTCTTTGTAGCTTGCTGGTTTTTATTTTGATGAAAGATTAAACGGACCGCGACGCGGTGTTCACGCTGTCAACGTTGGCCCGGCCGCTGCCATGTTATCCCGTTATTGACGGTGACGGCACAATCTAGCCATCTGGGGTGCAATTTTGTAGGAATTCTATTACTTTTTTATGCCTTTTGAGAGCTATCACCGCGCTGCCATTGAACGAAAATGACCGACCGGGCCGCGTCCATTTTGTCTGTCAATCACGCGACGTCAGGAACGTGCAAAAACCAGAAACGTCGAAGTGACGTTGACGCACTCATTATGCGGAGCATAAGGCATGAATTTTTGGCACGGCCAGGGCCAGGGTCGTTTCTAAGGGAATAAAAAATGACTGCCCCTCTCGTCGCTATGGCGATGGCTCTTTGCCGTCGCCGACGTGGACACGGAGAGCCAGACGACGCATTTGACATGCCGGATGACCATTTACCACGGCCTTCTCGCCTCTCGAATGAAACGGTGCGGTTGTTGTGCGAAGAACTTAGCATGTATGCTAAGTTTTTTTTACCGTTGAACAAATAAGTTAATCATAGTTTAATAATGACCATAGTGTTTATTCATGCTTTTGCCCCGCCCTTTTATGTAATACCCTGAAAGGGGTCCTTAAGGGACAATAAATGATGATGATGAACTGGAGGGGGAGCTAGAAGCAGAACGACTGACGGGACTTTCGGTGGAGCGGAAGGTGTTGTGTGCGCTGCGCTTCTTTGTCGCAGGGAGCTCCCAAGCGTCCGTATAGGGAGCGAGGAGATGACCCGTGTGTCGCAGTCAAGGGTGAGCGAGTGCCTGCGACGCGTGGTAGAGGCTGTAGCGAACGCAGGGGCCCGCAACAAGTGGGTACATTTTCCGAAGACGACCGAAGAAAAGGCAGCCGTGAAGGAGCGTTTCCTTCGGCGCGGTTCCACTCCCGGCATCGTAGGATGCGTGGACGGCAGCCTCATAGCCATTATCGCACCCAAGGGTGAACGCAAGGCTGCGTTCATGTGCCGCAAGGGATACTACGCCCTCAACTGCATGTTCGTAAGTAAACCTCACGTTTACTGGTGCCGATTCTTTTTGACAGTTACGTTGCTCTTGTCAACGTGCACTGTCTCTGTTCACATTTTACCTCAGACCTGCGACGCGGAAATTAGGATCCTGGCCGTGGAGCCTGTGCGACCGGGGGCGGACCACGACTCGTTCGTCTGGCGGATGATATGGCTGCTGCGCCGGTGGTTCCAAGGGGAATACCTCCTCGGGGAGACAAAACATTTTTTTTGTTTTTTGGCGCAGTCATGTTTCAGTATTGTCCGCTCCAGCACAAACTTTTAACTAAATTAAAAGCACACGAGTGCCAGGAGTACAAAAAAATGAAAACATTTGCTGCCACCACTGGCAATCTTCAAAGCTGTAAGTTACAAGCATGCTATCAGGTTCCTGCCAGGAGAAGACGGAAGCAACATGTATTAGTGCTGCTACTGCACCCAGTGCCTGCCAGAAGCAGAAATGAATACACATTAGTGCTGCTACTGTGTCAATAATGGCAAACGGAAGTGTCGATTTCTTCTGCTTCTGGCAGACACTTGTAAATTTGTGAACAGTTTGCGTCGGGTACGGACATGCTCAACTCATGCTTTTACTTGGGACTCACAAGGTCTGACTTCTACCTTTGTTGAATGATGCTGTAACTTTCCTCAGTTACCAACTTGGCTCTCGTCGTACGAGTACTCAGTGTACTATTTCCATCTTCGTGCAGGTGACAGTGACCAACCCTTGGAGCCGTGGCTCCTAAACCCAGTTCCCGGCCATCATCCAGTGCAGACACACGAGGGGAAGAACCAGAAAGCTCATGCCACCATGCGTTCCGTGATGAAGAGGTGCATCGGGCTCTTAAAGAGCCGTTTCCGCTGCCTGCAGCGGTACCGCATCCTCCTCTATGAGCTGGAACGTGCGGCTAACATTGTTACGACATGTGCTGTGTTTCGCAACCTTCGCCTTTCTGAGGGCGATATAGAATCAGACGATGACAGTGATGGCGAGAGGAGCAGCAGCAGTATAGTAGTGAGCTTGATGGTAACAGCGTCCCCATTCCATGCGGTCTGCCCCGAAACACTGGGTCTGGAATGCATTATTCGAGAGGGCCGGCTGTTCAAGACACTGTTATTGGCGTGTTCGGCACAACCCGTGCGCAGCACATGCGTTACTTGAGAAGTGTGCGGTGGCAGCTGCGACGCCAACCGCAGCGCCAGCATCGCTAGGTGCATACACGCAGTTGTAGTGTCAGTAAGATGTGGTGCTAAAACAGATGCCAAATAATTGCATTGTGCATTTAATGCTGTGAAATTTCTCAAACATTTTCCATAGTAAGTTGTACTTGATGTCTAGGTAATGCAAAGCATTCATGATTTGTTGAGAAATGTGAAGGTTGTGTAGTGAAAGGTTATGTACAGCCTAAATTTATAATAAGTGAAACAGTATCTTTAATGATGACATATAATATTGAAAGCAACCTAAAAATAAGTGCGTTTTCAAAGTGTCTGCCATGATTTGCTTGTTGCTGCTGTCGTCATCTAGATGTGCTATGTGCCATGTATGTAGCCTACGAGAAGAAAGGGGGTTGACCAAGGGGCCAATTTTGAATAATCACATCATAAGAAGCCAACAAAACAAGGACCCCAAAGAAAACATAAAGTTACTTGTATTTATACTAATTGAATGAAACAAAATATGAATTCATGGCAATGAAAGTGGTTGAAAAAATTGATCATGTCTTCGCATTACGCGTGCATTGAATTAATGAAAATGAATGGCAATTAAAGTGGGTGAAAAAACAATTGGCCGCAGGTGGGGAACGATGCCAGGTCTTCGCATTACGCGTCCATCGCACATGTAATGCTAAGACGTGGGATCGTTCTCTACCTGTGGCGGGTTGTTTATTCACCTTACTAACACATTAAGAAATTTAGAGGCAAGCATTGTGTCTTATCCAAGCGCCTGCATAAAGTTCTCACTTCAATGTTATTATTTTCACCTTTTGATACCAATTATGTAATAAAAGTTGAAGTCGCTACTATCATTTGCCGTTGTAGCAGCTTTTTTCTCGAAGCGTAACCGTCATTGCAGGGGCGCCTGACCATGGAAGTATTACTGTTGCAGCGATCACCTTCACGAAGCTATTGTTCTTTCTTGGCGGTGCCCTATTGAAAGGGCACCGCCGTGACAGAACACATCACGCACGCACCCGTACACCGACAATATCAGGTCGCGTAGAGCATGCGGGTAGCCAGGCCCGAGTGTTCGAGGAACTTTGTTTGTTCACCGACAGCCCATGCGCACAGCAGCGCAGCTCAAGAGTTCCTCATGTGCCCCAGGAGCCCGCCCTCCGTACAGGGTGGAGACAACCGCGGCACCTACAATGGTGTCCGCCATTCCCGCGCCCACTCCGAGGGACGCGTTGCCGGCGCCTGCGTGTATGAGCGATTTGTAGGCAGCACAATGGCTTTGTGTGTGCAAAAATACTATAGAAAGACATAATTACGCGGTCATGGCTAGGCAAGTAATATTTTTGAGGATTTATAGTCAAATAACCATATTAAATAAGCTGCTTCACGCGCTCACGTAATGCTGTAGCTTGAAGTCGTTTTTGAAACGCCTTACAGACGCCTGTTGGGGTGATAGTTTGCGTACCGTTTAACGGGAACTAGGCGACATGACACTCGCTGTTTCGTTTTACAGGGGGGAAGTAACGCGTTTATTTGAGCATTATGTAGAATTGACAATCGAATATCAAATGACCATATCACTAGGCATTGCTGTTCTTACCTCGTAGCTATATTAACTAAATGTTGCCTTACAAAAATAATTTAGCCAGTTTATAGAAAGTCTATTGACATTTGCCTACACGGTGGACCGTCTCTAAACTAATTCTACGCACATGTCTAGATAAATTCTAGACACTGTGTTCAGGCTAGTCTATGGGTATACTTATGGCCTTACACTTCTCATCGAGTATTGTCTATAACATGTCAATGGACAGTGCCATGACTTATGGACGTACAATTTTATCGGCTACAGTATATCAAATGTTTATATCCGAAATTAGATATAACTTCTGTATTCTCTTTAGAGCATAATTTCACTTTTTGATTGACTATAGTATTGCTTAAAAATATCCGTAGAAAAATTCTAGAGACCTATCCATAGATTTTGTATAGACTCTGAATCTATTTTTATGAGGTTAGGACCCTGTTTGGGCACATGTCCCCGTCGTATATATAGTCCTATATACAGTATATGCAGATTTCGCGCCGTTCAATCTCTGCTTCATCGGCAACACTGTCACAAAGGAAGTTCCCTCATTCCCCTGTGACCTCGATCATTTTTTTTCTTCTCGGGAGCATAATGCGCGGCGAGGGTTACACCGCGGGATTGGTTTTTGCTTGCCACGACAACGTCGCTTGCCGGGCACGTAACACGGAGAAGCTCTGTTGTTTCAGCAGCGCCCCTGAAGACGTGGCACTCAGCCGCGAAACACTAGACCTGCGTCGCTTCTCATCGGCGAGCAGACTCTGCGAGACTGCGCTATATCGCTCATTTCCAATGCTAATGCAATCACACACGTGCTCCTTCGAGCTGCCCTTTGTTTATGCTCCGTGTCTGCGAATTCGCTCGCGGATTTTCCCCGCTGGGCCAACAAGTCAGACACGCTGTATGGCATAGGGGCGAGCGCCGATCTGCATATTGGGACCTGTAGATTGGTGCGCGCCATGTGCTCCACAGCAAAGACGAGGTTCAAAGAGGGATTTGCATGATCAGCGATTTCTCGAGGCGGCTCGAGACGAGAAGGCTTCCCGTATATCTCTCGTTGTCTATGATGTGTCACTGCTGGCTCATGCACTGGCTTGTTTGGCGCCATGTCTTATCTGGCCTCAAGTGATTGATTGGCTGATTGATTCATTGATTATGTTATTGAAATTAATTGGAATGTGTGGTATGACGTCACGAAACGGCAAACAGCGTTATGAGGAACGCTGTAGTGGAGGCACTGAATTAATTTAGATTACCTGGTTCCCTGCATGGTTTGGTTACTTGGTTTGATTATCTGGTTTGATGAAACCTGCTTTCTTTAACAGGCTCGTAAACTTGAGAATATGGGCGTTTTTACGTTTGAACCGCATAGAAATGCATGCATTCATTTTCAATTTTATTTCCTCATATTACAATACAGGTGGAGGGGCTGCAGAAAAAAAGTTACACCAGGGCAGCTTGACGAGTCTACAAACCTAATGCTCAGCAGGGAGGCAATACTGGAACTTGTACAATTAAAAAAAAGATAAGTATACCAAGGATTCACTAAAGTATAGGCGAAACAACAATATGTGCACATAAGTAAACTTAATCCACGTTATTTAAATACATAGCACGAAGCTCTTCGCGCGAACAAGAAAGCAAATCGATATTAATGAGACTTTAACCATTAAGAAGAGACAGAAGAATAAAGTGAAGGCGTTCTTGTCCAAGTTTAAGTCTAGGTGTTGGTACCATCCATTCCTCGCCACGTCTTGTTGGATAGCTTAACATTCTTTTCTTTAGTTCTGCTAATTTCCTGAGATTGGTTATATCATTCCTAATTTATGATTTATAGATGACAATGAGGCGATATTTATAGAAGTTATGTACTTTAATCACTCTAGAATGACTAAATAAAGCTGCTCTTGGATGTCGGTATGACGTATTATAATCATGTCGGAGACAGCTTTTTCGGATTAGGTGAATGCGTTCAAGGTTAGTAAACGTTATGGTACCCCAAACTAAATGGAAATAGTACAAATTCGAGTTGAAGATTGAGTTGTAAATCAGCATTTTAGTTTGTGTAGCAAGAATGTTTTTGAAACGACCTATCACAGCAGTGATTTGAGCTATTTTGTTTGAGACGTAATTAACGTGACAATCCCATGACATATTGGAGGAAAATATAACGCCTAGGCATTTTAACTGTTCTATTATTTCTACACGACGTGAATTTAAAATAATGTCTTCACGCCGTGGGATAAGCTTATTTTTTGGGCCGAAAATGGCAGCCTTATATATATAGTGTTACCCTCGTTGACCTTCATAAAATTAACTATGGACCAATCCTGGAGAGCTTTCGTTGCAACGTTGCATTGATAAATACGTTCGGAAATGGTATTACCGGTAAAAAAACAGACTTGTATCATCCGCATAGATGACAAACTTTGCGTCATGGTTAATATTTATTATCTTATTCATATATATATTGAAGAGTAAAGGTCCTAGCGTACTTCCTCGAGGGACACCGCACATGAGAAGTTTCAGTTCAGACTGTGTACCGTCGATTGATACCACTTGTTGCCTGAATGATAGATAAGAATTCAATAATGATAGTGCTTTCCCTCGGATACCATGGTGCTGCAATTTATTCAGCAAGATTTTCAGATTCAGCAAGCAACAATACAGACGCCACTGCACCTTAAGCGCGTCCCATGAATCTGGGTAAGATCTAGAAAGAAAGGCGTGCAAGACTTGACAAACAAGAGCGCGAGTGCGCGTCCTGTAGAACGCGTGTGTCGAGACGCCAAGGTTTTTGTGACGAGGAACCAGGAAAAGAAATTTCAAGTGTCATGGCTCTGTGGTCAAAAATATAAACAAGACACAAAAGATCGGGAGACATACTGAGCTAAATTACTTGGCACATGGGCACGGACTAACCTGCTTGACGATGAGCCACGTCGCCATGTCCAGAAAAATAAAGAACCATGAAAAATTCGATATGTATCCAGCAACGAAAAGGGCTGAACGAGGCGACGCAACTCCCGTGCGTTCCAGTCAGCGCAACTCCAGCCCGGGCCTTGCACATCCGCTGGCGTGTCTAAAATGCAATTAAAATCTCCGACAAGCACTACGGGACAACCATCCAGGAAGTATATGTCTAGAGCACGAAAAAAATCACAGGACTTATTGGTATGCGGGGCTCCCTAAATCCGTAACCTAAACGAATAAAGCACACAATCAAATGCCAATATCCGCCCTGTCCCATCATAAAAAACATAATGATCTCGTAAAAGAACTCTGTTGAAAATACCGACTCCGCTAGAGCGGGATGTCGCGAAAGAGCAATACAATCTAGTTTCAAAGTGCGTTTGAAAGCAATAACATGTCCAATGGCTAAAAAATTTGTTTCTTGTGAACACAGAATTTAGAACTTTAACATGGGCCACGCTGATAATTTCTGCTTGTTTAATAGCCCTTCAGGACCCCTTCGCGTTCAATAAATTAATATTCATGGTGTCAGCCATATATAATTGAAAGTGTCACCAAAGCGACACTTTCAATTATATATGGTCGTGTTGTTCAAGTTTGCACCCTGGGAACAAGTCCAGGAGACATGCAGTACACACGTCACTTCTTCGACCCTCTCGAAGAGGGCCAAGGTTTTTTTTTTTTGTGCTATAACTCAGCGCGGTGATCCGGCGCGCCGTCCGAGCCAGAGCCTTACGCATGGGCACACTTTACGTCTCGTGGGGCCGCCGTTTCTACGTCGAGTCCATCCAGGCTTGGCGAAACTCCAAGGCTGCTGTCAACTTCGAGGTTGAAGCTGTTTCCTGATGATGATGATCTTGGTAGCGGTAGGGCTGCTGGATTGATTTCAGTGCCGCCGACAACTTCTGCAGCCAGGGGCTCATTCAGATTTTTATTTCATTCAGATGTAACGGACGCGGCGTTGTAGGCGTCGCAATTGAGGCGTGTGAAACCACAGCATATTTCGTGGGTGTAACAACTATAGATATCGCGAGGTCGGGTGTTTTAGCCGTGTTTAAAACATTGGTTCGATCAGGAGGACTGATGGCAGCAGCCTAAGTGGAGGCGCTATCTGCCACAGCATGCGCTTATTTCGCTGCTTGGAAGGCCAGCGAACATGGCGTGTTGTCATCCGCCACGTCATCAATAGCGCGGTCTTCTTTTTCGGTAGAGGAGGCCGGCGAACCTGCAGGTTCGCCGGCCTAATTACAATTTTTTACAAATTACAAATAATTTACACCCCTAAGGGTTTTTTTCGGTGTCTATAACTAACCCCCTAGCACCCTTGAAAAAGCTGGGTTTTATAGGGAATTACACCCTTATGATGGTTATTCTATATTCCAATAACACCCTATCCCTTGAGGGTGTTTTGAACAACATATTACCCTTCGACCCATGGGGTGTAAGGGTGTGATCAGGAATATATTACCCCTTCACCTATCGGGTGTAATGAGCAATATAATAGCCCTTGAAGTACGGCATGTGGAAGCGGGTACATATGCACTTCATTGTTTCTAAGTCTACAGTTAGGCTAGCACACAGAAATGTTATGTATGGTGTGCATACAATAGGTAATGTGTTTACAAACGCACTGCATAGCAACTTTGAGAGAAAACACATTATCACTTGTGAGTGTTCTGCGTGAAATGGTCCCATTTATCACAGATACAGAGTGACTGCATGGAGGGTCATTTATTCTAGCCTCCTGTACAATATTTTGAGCTTGCACTATGCCTTGTGGTGACAAGTCTTGCGGCCGTTCTACATTGAAGAACAGTCTCATTCAAACCAAAGTTCCAGGGCACAGGCGAGGATGATGATGCCTTTTTGTAGCTAAATTCCAATGTCCTAAGGCGAGCCATCATAGATGAAGCCATTTCTTCATTGATCACTGTAGCCATCTGCTTCTTTTCTACCTGCAAAATGATTTGTTGCAATTTAATGTCAGGAAAAGTACACGAAACATGACTAGCAGCGCTTCCCTGCATCATTCACTTTAATATTTCAAGATCACATGAAGAGCAGGTTAAAGAAAACAAGCACAGATAGTGCTTACTTCCAGGAAATCGTTATTTCGAAAGAATAAGGCATTTAATCTGCCACATCATGAATGTAGGAGAGACAGGCTACACAAATATATGAGGGCAATTCAGAAATTATTGCCTCCAAGCCCACTACTTTGCCAATATTACAGCAAACATTTTGAACTTTTTATCATTGATGCACTTATGCTTAAGCTATCGAATGTCACTTGCCTCGCCTTCCTATCTCTTCTCGTTCCAGAGTAATCGAGAAATTCATGGCATCCAGTGGTGACGTCCAGTTGAAACAACAGGCTGTAATTGAATTTCTGACTGTGGAAGGTTGTGCGCATATCAACATTCATGGCCATTTGACTGCAGTTTACAGGAATGCCTGTGCTGACATCAGCACTGTGCAGAGGTGGGCAAGGACTGTGAAAGACCAAAATCCTACTACATCAAATCTCCCGAATCAGCACCGAAATGGATGGCCCACAATGGCTTCTGATGAGGGTCATGAACATCAGCAGATGAGTTGACTCGGTGCAATCGCAGGATCAAGCAACACCAGATTGCAACACTCGCCATTTCCATTGCCTCAGTGAACCACATCATTAAAGACCTGCGTTACAAGAAGACTTGCGCTTGTTGGGTGTCACGGTAACTGACGACTGACATGAAAAAGTCGAAGCATAGCCAACAAGTTCAATTCTTGTAACCCAGGAGGTTTTTAATTATGTGGTTCACTGAACCAATGGAAATAGCGAGTGTTGCTGCAATCTGGTGTTGCTTGATCCTACGATTGACCCGATTCAACTCGTCTGCCTGATGTTGATGATCCTCATAAGAAGCCATTGTGGGCTGTCCAGTTCGGTGCTGATCCTGGACATTTGATGCGGCTGGATTTTGATGTTTCTCAGTACTTGCCCACCTACGCACAGTGCTGATTTCAACACAGGCATCCCCGTAAACTGCTTTCAGATGGCAATGAATGTTGAAGGGCGCAGAACCATCCGCAGTGAGAAATTCAACTACAGCCCACTGTTTCAACCGGACATCACCACTGTATGCCATGCATTGCTCGATTACTTTGGAACGTGAAGAGATAGGAAGATGGGGCAAGCGACATTCTATAGCTTAAACATCAGTGCATTAATGATAAAGAGCCAAAATGTTTTAAGTACTACTGGTAAAGTAGTGGGTTGTGCATCAGTGCACAACCCACTTTTGTGCCTCAGTGCATAAAAGTACATTTTGTTAAAAAAGTAAGTGGAACAACAGTGCATTTTTCCGGCAAGTTTGATGGTGCATATCTCCAAACTGACGCCATTCTGGAAATCAATTCCAAGTAGATACACCTTGTAATCTCACTGGCTATGATTCGTAAATTACAATATGTGCCCCAGATATGTGGTGGCGCTGGCAAACACTCCCAGCGTTCTACTAGGAAGCATAAATACCCAAGAAAGTGATGGGGAAACGGCGCCCAGTAGCTCAATTGGTAAAGCATCTAACGCGTAATGCAAAGACGTGGGTTCGTTCCCCACCTGCAGCAAGCTGTTTTTTCATCCACTTTCATTTCCATTAATTTATCATTTCTTTATTTCATTTGTTAATCACAAGTAATTTACCCTAACTTGTCCTTGGTGTCAGTGTTTGCTGGCTTCTTAGGATATGATTAATAAACATCGGGTTTCTTGGTTAAGCCCCTTTCTTTTCGGTTATATTAGCTATAATGTAATTCATTCAAGAATATTTTTTTTAATTAGTTTAATATGTTTCGACTTCTTGTGCTAGATATATCTGCGTGTTTGAATATTCCTGCTCAAGGACTAGAATTATGCTATATGCAACAGGACTATATTTAAAAATTCCACAAGACTGAAAATCATCACCCTGCATAAAAACAGTGTGAATTTAAAAACAAGCTTCAGTGAACCTTATTGAATCAGCAAATAGCCAGTGTAACTAGTCTGATCGTCCTGGAAATCTTTTGTAGCTTATCAGCATAGTGAATTTCAATTCCACATTTAGGAGTGCAAATTTTTCTAGAAGTCACCTTTTTCTTTTTAACAGCTAGCATCCCTGCCAGTTTGCTTAAACATAATGTTGCATGACTTTAACAGTACTGCACAATTACTTTTTTCTGCTCACAGTGTCTAGTGATGTGTCTTTAGCAGCTGAGATAATTAATGTTCATGCAGATAAACATCAGAAAACATTGCAATAACTGCCAAAAAAATGCAATCATGCGTTTTGTTTACAAAAGAGCATGTGCTCTACCTTCTGCCAGTTTTGCTTTCCGTGTCAGGCTAGAACGGAACTTGCACAAAAGGCACCTTTTGCATCCATGAAGATATTTTATGAGGTTATGGTGGTGTCGAAACATGACATCAACCATAACACTTTAAACTATTTTATGAAACAGGTATTTGTACAAAGATAGAAAAGGCACCAATTTTGAATTTATCACATTTGGTTTAGAGTACCATAGTATAAATGGCTCAACTAGTACAGGTACGCAAACGGGCTAGTTGGTATTGGTCGATGACGTTAGACAATGTGAACTCGACAAAGGATGGAGAAAGAGGCGATAGGATTTGTTCCATTTCTCGCCACTTTTGACGTCCCTTGTACAAGTCTGCGCTGTCTGTCGAACATCATGGATCAACTAGTACAGCCTGAAAAAAATATGTCATGAAAGAAAACTTGACTTTCAACCTCGACAATTCTGCCTGTTAGGTACTATGGTTTCTTTAGAACTTATTTCTTTATAGAAAGTCAGACCCATCGAGTAAAGCTTACTGAGAAAGAAATGAAGAACAACGTCAACACCTCTCAAGGCACATGCATCAAAGGAGTCAGAGCATCATACACATTACCTTTAGGTGCAAGAGTATTCTCTTTCTTAGGCAAACTGCATTTCTAGTTTCTTAAAGCCTATATATTTATTTGCCACAGCTATGGGAAAATCACAAGGTGGAAAAGATGTGTTGGTGCAATTTCAACTATTATGCACAACAGCAAAAGGTAAAGCACAGGAAGTCTCACTGCTCCTCTGTCTAAATGAGATTCAGTTTCATTTGTCATGTCCACTCCTATCCTGATGGCAGCAGAAACAGGAAGACAGCAGCGTGGTTCAGAAAGTAGATGAAGGAGCTGATATCCTAGCTGACATAAAGAGTAAAAAAAGGGAGCTGGTCAGGCCATGTAGTGCAGACGTGAGACATCATTAACTAGCGCGAAAAAGACAATGGACGACAGCTAGAAGCACACAGGACAGAACTCTAGGCTTCAACTGAAATTTTGGCTACACAGAAACATAGGATTCAGGGGATGTGACCTCAACGCATGGAAGCAACATTTATCTTTCCTTTTCCCTGCCTGACGCAGGAGGTATTGGAGCCAATCGATGGGCAGGTTCGTTTCGAGATACGAACACTCTTTTTTGGCGAGAGCAAGGGAAGGGGTGCTTACACACTAATCATCCGCTTTTCGATGCAAAGTGCTTCGAATATTTACATGTCGACCTGCCTTTAGAGCCGCGTGGGCAGATGAGTGCTTTGAACCTGCTCAGTGCATGAGCACTTACAGCAATGATTGGCCAGATGGCCACCAGCCATGACAGCTGCCCTATCTTTGTTCCCCCAAGCGGTCGTTTAAACACCGACCTGTTTGGCTTGAGGACACATAGGGCAGCTTTGAGTGCCTTGGTGGCTGGTGGCCACATGGCCAATCATCGCCATACGTGCTCATGCACAGAGCAGTTTCAAAGCAATCGTGTGCTCAGGCAACTCCAGAAGCAGGTACATAGGGAAATATACGAACCACTTTGCATCAAAAAAGTGGGGAATAGGTGTGTAAGCACCCGTCTCTGGCTCTTACCAAGAATGTTCGTAAGTGAAATTAACCTGTTCATAAATTTGTTCCGATAGCTCCTGTGTTGTTTCTGTCCGTCGACATTCTGTGCATTCCATGTTTCTGTGTAGCAAAAACTTCAGTTGAAGTCTAGACTTCTTTCTTATGTGCTTCTTGATGTCTTTTTCACGCTAGTTATTGATGTCTCAAGTCTGCAATGAGCACCAACTAGCCCAAGTGCCTTCTTCAACCATGTAATGCATAGGGCAGATAACCAGTGGCACATTCGAGTTACAGAATGGATGCCAGGAGAAGAGAAGGGTAGTCAAGGACAGTAGATGAGTAGACTACGATGAAGTCAAAAAATTTTGCAGGCTTCACTTCGAATCAGCTAGCGCAAGACAGGGGTAATTGGAGCTCACTGGGGGAGGTCTTCATCCTCCAGTGAAAAAAATATGTAGGCCAATTGTGATGAAAAAAGTATACCTGTCGGGTCAGACGTCCTCACTGTCTTTTCAGCAACGTGTAGGCCCAAGACAGCCAGTCGGTTCCCATGCAATTGCTTCATGCTGACTGCAACTGCATGGGCACAAGAAAACAACCCACCATTAATACCATTCGAGATTGACGACTCAATAAAAGAACCTCTCAAAACTGCAAATACAATTAAGCATTTACCAGCTTAATAATACATATATAAAGGCCAAGAATAGTTACAATAACCATACACTTTATAACTAGACATTAAAATAAGGTAGTGAAGCGTACAATAACCGTAGGACGCTAAGTGCAATTCATTTCAGAAATACTGTTGACAACTGACAGGACGCCTTAGGCAGGGTTCAGTCACACAACAAGAAAACAAATAGTAGTAATAATAAGCACGCCTGCGTGAAACCAAGAAACGAGTACAAGGACGAGAAAAAAATTGATTAGGCTCGGTGTGCTTATTTATACAAAAAGATAAATTTATAAACAAATAGCGCAACCACGCATTCATCCGCAACAGCACGACAGCTTCTATAACAAACGAGCACAACTTAAAGCGATTGATAAGTACATAGCCGGGACGGTCGTGGTTCTTTTGTTTTGCATTAGTTCTAGTCATGAAACCACAAGCATTGCAAGCTGCCTGCGCCATTACCTACCACGGGACCTCCGACAAAAAAAAATAATAACAATTGAGTGAAAGTACAAAAGCGACATTTAATACGGTTGTCACACTGCACACTTTTGGCCGCGATCGATCCTGCCTGGAATCGAATTTCTGGACGCGTTTGGCCTCGTTGCACAATCGGTGGACGGGAGCCAATCGCGGTCGAAAATTTCGATCCAGAACGCGCTCAATCGTGCTCGAAAGTGGCCGTGTGACACCGGTATAAGTCTGCGCCCATCTTTGGTAACAGAAAGAACCAATTAGTCAAACCAAAGTATTATTTCCCTGCCTGCGCCGAATACTGACGCGTAGCAGTACTTAATTCTCTACAACTCTAGTTGAGGACACGTGAACAATGAAACATTCTTTTTTTTTTTCTTTTTCACATTCGGTGCCCATAGGCTACGCCTGGAGTACATATACTACACTCGCATCCAACACACCTTGCGCTGTCCTTTAAATAAATTACGCCAAAATTACTACCACAATGACGCACCATAAAAAACGCGACGCTGAACGTGGCTACGTACGTACCTTTTATATGAGCACTTCATGCGCCTTGCAAAAGGCCCTCGGTTTGAAGGCGGAGCGCTGTCACGATCTGTACTCTGGGCACGCCGTTTCGTTTACGTAGTGGATGGTCCATGTTGACGATGCATTCCGCCGAAAAACAAAACGTCCACTTCATCACTGTTCAGGCCGAATGGAAGATGTTTTCTCCTTCGCCACGAATGACGGCCGTCGTAGGCGTAGTAAACACACTGTCACAAAGAAACACCGATGTCGTAGGCCGCTGCTGCCCTTCTTTCTCACGCATAATCGCGTCGTCTTCACTCCGGACGCTCACTTCGCGTCGATGAGCACAAAAGTACACGAAAACAACGAGTTGATACAACCTAAACGCAGCAAAAAAACAATCTAATTACTCACAACTTCAAGAATGTCACGGAGAACACACACACATGTGCTCCCGGCAAACGGTGCTCCCGGCGGCCCGCCGCGAGACGCAGGAAATGACGTAGCGGCGTTAGCGGCGACACCCGTCGGGGAAGTTATTTCAATTTCGGTTTCGTTTTCAAGGCATAAAAACAAATATTCTTTTAAACTATGTGTGTGTATTACTTTCAAAGCTATTTATTTTACGCTACCTCTAAGCCATTTTCTGTGTTTACGGGTAGTTTCACTGGAAATTTATTTCCAGCAACATGGGCTGATATCAAACCAAATGGGGCAAAGGTGGGCTGGTAACTGCGTGTAAGTGAATTTATTTGTCGATGCTTTCTTTTTTGTTTGTTTGCTTGGACGTTCATTTGTAAAGAGACGTGGCCCTTCCTGAGTGTATAAGATACAGAGGTACTTGCGAGTCTGTCTTTTCTTTTATGCACAGAGAAACGGAGAGAGAAAAAAAGCTTTAATTGGCATTTTCAAGAAGTTCACAATGCTCATATTTCTGAATTGGAGTGCTCACTCAAATTTTAAATAGCTTGGATTAACGGCAGATATAAAAGTACTTGCATAATAGCTTTCTAAACGTATAGGCGACACCACGAAATTTCACATGTGCAGAATTACACGAAAACCTTAAGTTTCCAAGTACGAAAAGTCTTTCTTTGCCTGCTGTCGTGAAAGTGCAACCGAAGCGAATCCAGATCTCGCGGGGTTTTTTTTTTCTTTGTTTTATGAGCGGGTGAGCGAGTGGGGCCTATGACCGCTCAAAAGAAAGAACAAATATAACAACGATTCCCCTCTGGTGGACAGCACCGTGAGTTGTCGTTGTCATAATCTGATGTCGGTCTTTGTCTTACTGCAGTTGCTTATAATAGCAGTTTGACGGGTAATTAGGAAGATATATTCAAAATCGAGGTATTTTGTGCATGCGGTAGACAAGTCATTTTCGACCCAACTACGCTCGCCCTCAAACTACCACGAGCAGAGCAATTTAGTATTGTTCCCATTCAATAGCTGTGCCTATACCATCGCCGAACCCCTTTGCTGGGCGAGGGTGCAGCTGTGGTAAAGGCTATTGAATGACAACAACAATTTCCTGGCAAAGTGTGGGAACTGTGATGACATTTCGTCTGGGTGTTGGCTTTAAGCATTCTCTTGTCTCCCCTTAGTACCATACTGTCTCTCCTCTGCGCTGTTGCATGTGAGTACAAAAAAGGAAGTGCTGCACCTTCTGCACTACTTTTGCGGTGGGTGGGGGTGGGTAGAAGGGGACTAACGCGTAATTAGTCTTCCAGAGGGCATTGTGTCGATGGCCAGGGTGTTTCAGTGGGCATTGTGACGGCTAAAGAGGTCCAAAGAGTATTGTAGCGATGCCCACGAAGTTCTCGCTAAAAGGACTCGCACACGCCTTCCCCGCGTCCCTCTCATGTTCATTATGCACGCTCTCAAACCACCCACCGACGCGGCTGGCAAGCCAGTGACAGCAGCAGCAGCAGAATTGGAAAAAGTGAGGGAGGAGGCATAGAAAGCTTCGCTTGAAAATCTGGCAGAGCGCCCCTGTGCACGCTGTAACCTGCAATCCAGAGCTCTGGTGTTTTGACAAAATTCAATTTCATTCTGCAAAGTATTTCTTTCCCGTATTCAGCATGTGCACCTGTCCTACCCGTCTCGCGAGGGGAAACGGGCGAGTCTCGCGCAGGTCTACATATGCCAAGACATCGCGAACGTATTTGGCAGGTGGGCAGTAGCGCGTACACTTGAAAAATGCCTCACCACTGTTCCGTGAACAAAGATGGGTCTGCAAATGCCCCGCCAATTTCTGGGATCTCGTTATTTCTACAATGATTGGCTTGTTATCCTATTCATGCATGCAATAATACTGTCTCCAAATTGGGAGGGGAAATATTTCAGTAAATACCGTTGTTAGTCGGTGTTGTAAATACTTTATGCATCGCAAGTTGTACGTTGGTTCTCTACACTTTCTTAGATTATTCTCCCTTTATTTTTGAGCACTCCGTTCAGGCAGTTGTTTGTAAGCCAGTAGAACGTTCCTTTACTATACAACTACAAACTTAATAGTTTCTTTTTGTACAGCCAGCTTCGTAAATTGACGCAGACGCGAAGCCATGAGCGTTTTGCACGGCTCTTTCTGCAGATGCTGCTTGAGTAAAGCATTGTGGTGGGTGAGAAGGCTCAAGTTTGCCAACGAACCTACCTTGTTTATAAACTTGAGAGAAGCAGAACGAATTGGGGTTATTGATTCGGCGAAAGAAGGTCAGGTGGGGTCAAAGCTTCTCGAATCGGCGTATCTTTTGTCCGCGTATGGTTCGTCGCACCCTTTTCTGCCTGTTTTGTCATGCTTGAAAGAAACCTAGACGACCGCACTGCTTTAGAGCAATTGTGGCGCGTCCAGCTGCATGCTGTCACGTGGCCTATTCATTTTGCTAGATTCCTGGCGTCCCAAAAGCAAGAGCTGCACTAGTTCTGCCTTGCTGAAAACATTTTGAACATTTTTCTTTTGGTTAAGTATTCAATACTAGAAAATGTAGGTGCGCGCTTTTGGATTCCGCGGAATTTGTGCGTGACGACATTTAGGAACTGTGTGCCACCTAGAACACTGTGACATAATAGATAGTAGTGCTTCAGCAACAGGTTTTTCCCAGGAAATATTTAAAATGGCTTATCAAAACAGACAGTGAAACGGAGGGGGACTCTCTTCAGGAGTTTTGTCGGCTTTGAAAGCCCGACATGTCTCAGGGGGGAAGGGCTTGGCGTAAGGCAGGGCCCATTTCTGGATCCGCCACTGGTTTTTAGTGCCGTGGGACACGCCGTCTCTTCGTGCAATTGTATGTTTGTGAATGTGATAAAAACAAACAAAAACACCCTTGCACCCAGCCCCAATATTCTTAGTCAGTGCACCCTTTCGGTGGGTAAAAGGGTGTTATGGCATCTAGAACTGCCCTATGCTTCGCAAAAAGTCATGATGATGGGATGTTTCTTGAATGAAAACACCCTTCAAGGGTGTTATGATTCGCAATTATCACCATCAAGGGTGTAAATTATTTTACTGTGTGGCGCGTTGCGATTGGCAGAACTGCATCTCTCTTTGTCATTTAGCGGCGCTGGTTGATGCGGCGTTAGGGCAATTTCTTTGGTTATGGCGTCACGCGCATTCGCGACCCCAGCTGACGCCGGTGGTAAGGCGCGAAGGCTGCAGCAGCAGCGTCCGAGTATGAACGCCGCACAGGGTATACGCGACTGCAGGGTAACCATGCCCGTAACACCTACAAGTATGGTTACATACGCAGCTTTCGTGGCCATAGATACCACAACGGCCACAGACGTCTGCGGTGCACTGTGCACGGTAGTAGTAGCTGAAGCCGCGCCGATGGCATACGCGTTGCAAGCCGTGGTAACCAAACGTCACAGGATGACCAGGGACTCGCAGGTAATTGGGGACCGGGGTTGTGGAGCTCGTTTCCATCCGAACGATGGAACGATGCTGCCTATGAGCACGCCACATCGTCCGTGTTGTAGCTTCGACGGGGCGGCCGGCCGGAGGACCTACGGCATGAGGCCTAAACGGCCGGGGCGCGCCGCGCCGCAAGAAAAAGCCGGACTGCGAGGAGACACGCTGCAGGCAACTTACAGCGTTTGGCGCTGAGTGGCGCCCTGACGTAAACGACCCAAAACCGAAACCTCAAGCCAACAGAGGATACCATAGTCCACTCATAAGACCAGCCATGACCAGCGTTGACAGAGAGAACCTTACCGCATGGTGATAGTACCTGGACGAGGACTTCGTTCGGAACTAAGCACGCCAAGAACAGGCAGGTTACGTTCGTAACCTGCGAGCCGACGGGAACGACTGAACAATGCTCGACACCGGTGACTAGGCGGCCAGCATCGACGAATATAGAGTCACAGAAGCCATGCTCTTGACGGTGACTTGGAAGTTGGGGCCTCCCATGTGCTCAACGCTGTAGACCTCCGTGGGGACAACAATATCGAATACTCGGCCCTTCGAGGTAGTCCACAACACTGTAGGCGGCATGGCGTGAGAAGTGAACGCCCATGACGTGAAACATGCAGGGACGCAGCAGAAACTGCTACTCCGTCCTTCTGACCTTCGCAACGCTGTCGAACGCACAAAATGGCGTACCAAGACTTAATTGCCTATGCAGCCAAGTGAGAGCTGTGCCGTTAAGGCTAGCTAGCTTGAAGAGCCGCCATTCTTTCTCAAATTAACTTGTAAATATCTTGTGCATATTTAACAAGTAATGTGGGCCAATTTAGTATTTCTGGTGCATATTTAAATCACTTCCAAATCACTTCAGGTTCTTTAAGCTAACGTATCTGTGATTAAGGAAAATAAGACGTTAACTAGCGTCCTTCGGTACTTTACTCCTGATCTGGAAGCTTCCCCGAAAACTTCATACAGGGACACACAGTAGCACTAGAGGCGCTGGCGTAAGCACAAGGTGGTGAAATTGTCGCGCCAGATTACTGGACTGCTCGTTTATGCAAATCTTGTACCAGGAAAGACGCATCTCCCTTTTAATGCAAAGCTTTCTTTGCCTCCTCCTTCCAATATCCGCTGCCGCCGCCGCCGCCGTTGCTGCCGCTGCTGCTAGCATGGTCGAAGTCGAACCCAGGACCTCGATCGTCGTCAGCGGCTGCACGCCATAGCCACAGTGCAACGTCGCCATTTGCTGAAATCTATATTTATGGATGCCCGAAATAAAAATAAGAGAAGGCACTCGGTAAGTGCCATCTGCTTTAAAGAAGCGTGTAAACGGGAATTCAAAAAATAAAGATTAAGCTGCAAAGTCCGAAACTTGACAGCACTTTTTCTTGGCAAAACTTAGTCAAGGAATATCGCCACAGAAAAA
The DNA here is from genome assembly GCF_038994185.2 of Dermacentor albipictus. Taxonomy (NCBI): domain Eukaryota; kingdom Metazoa; phylum Arthropoda; class Arachnida; order Ixodida; family Ixodidae; genus Dermacentor; species Dermacentor albipictus. The sequence continues at coordinate 21,624,183 of NC_091830.1, read as the reverse complement.
TCTGAGCTTTCAGGGTGGAGATGCAATTCAATAAAAGGTTCTGCTTCCAAGTGGTGCCGTACGTACGCGAGGTCCAAAGGACGCAGAATAAAAGTGCATCACAGCATGAAAGTACAATGCATCCTCGTTAGCACTTCAGTGCAGAAATGCGAAATAAACCGCTTCACGATGCCATGCATTCCTGACTCACTCTTTCTCTCTCCCTCTGCTCTCTCACAGTGAAAGCGCACAGTCAATCGAATTTTCTAGGACGGTAAGTGGATTTCAAATTTCTCTGGCACCGCCAGGCGCCCTTTTCACCGCTTGGCCACTGTTTCGTTCTGTCATTGCCGCGTTGCAAGCCTTCGGTGCAAAAATCTAGAGGGAAGAATCTAGTGTAATCGAGTTCTTCCCGAATATTGACAATAAATAAAACCCTAATTTAATACCGCATTCATCACAGAAAGCAACTAGCGCATGAGAAAAACATTTTGCACCCTTGTTTTCGCTGTTACTAATTTGTGCCAGATTGGGCTCTTGGAATGCGTCTTCACACAACCATGATTTGAAGAATATACACAACGAACTGATTTCGCAAAAATACTGCTACGAGCTTGCCGTTATTGTAGTTAATATAAACGACTTTCAAAACAGTGTTAATAACAAAGGAACGCTAGGACTAGAGTTCCTGCGTATGCTCCCAAAAGGAGCATAAGCATCGTGGATTTGGTTCCCGCGGGCTGCTCGAGCTTCCATTCGTCGAACCCAGTAACGGGATTCGAAAAACGAACATGGCATCGCCGAGTCCACCACTAAGGCACAGATAAGTTGGCAATGGCGGCTCTCGTTGATGACAAAGCCGTCACGTGACTTAACCGTGACTTAACCATGGCATCTAAGGAGAAAAAGAAACGAAGACTAAATAAGCGTATTGTTGCTTGATTTATCTTCGTTAACCGCAATTCGTTTCTAATTTTAGCCTAAGCGAAATGTGAAACAGGCGCGGGCTTCTCTTAGTGCACCTTCAGATGGCGAAAATGGCGCGCGGCGTAACTAATTCTATTATATTCTGGCCAAGACAAGCACAGGAGCTTTGCATCGCTCAGTAATCTGTCCGAACTTCGACAGGCAATGAAGCTGAAACGCAATTTTAATAAGTACATATTTTACACCATTTACTGCTTTTACTCGATCACCGACATATTCACCGATACTCATTGCCATCCATCACCAAATGTCATGGCGCTCTTTGGCCATTTCTGGCCCTTGCGCCAAGAAACAATATCCATCAATCAAACGCAATCCCTTACGAGCATGCAAATAAGAAAGCAAAAGACAGCAAGCGACCAGTACCGAGAAGCAGGGAAAACGTTTGTAGCCAGTAGTGAACTATTTGACTGCGATGAAAATACCCCATCTATAGATGTGATCGTCACACCGGAAATGGGGGAGGTGTACTTATAGCAGTAGCCGATATCCTAGCGTCACACATGATACCACTGAATTCTTCCTTAGAGCTTGTTTGTGCGAACATCCCTTTCCGTCATCAAAACACCCTTTCTTGTGCCTGCCGCCCAACGCGGCACCTGATTTTTGTGAATTATTGCAGGACGTGTTGAATTCATCAGTTCTACAATTCCCGTGTGCTCCTTTGTTTATTTTAGGAGACTTAACTTTTTTTAAATTGATTAGTCGGGTACCGGCCCTACGAACACTGATACGACTGTCGAGAATAAATTAATTGTTAATTTATGTTCAGATTTCAATTTCACACAACTGGTCACCAAACCAACAAGAGTAGGCCTTACGTCTGGTAACGTGTTGCATTTGATCCTGACCACGACGCCAAACTTAGTGCACTCACTGACTTATTTTGCTGGTCTTAGCGATCATTGCTGCCTTGCATTTACCTTAAACGTCGACATTTCACCCCGAACTACTATTACTAAAACTATAAGAAACTACAAGAAAGGGGACTATGCAGCAATAAAAAAGGAACTGGAACAGTCAATTGATATATGCCTGGCTTTTCTGACAAGTCAATCGAACAGAATTGGAGCCTCTTTAAGACGAAGTCGCTCCGCTGATCGACAGGCACGTACCACTACAAGTTATATCCAAAAAGCAGCGAGCGCCATGGTTTACAACAAACCTAAAAGGTTTATTAATAACAAAAATCGCCTCTGCCTTGCTGCAAAGCTCGGCAGCAGTGTTTTTCATTGGCACGCTTATCACGAAGCTCTTTCCGCATATCGCTCTTCTATCAAACACGCCAGGAGTGACGGTCTCAAAATTACGCTTCTCTCGCTACTGTGTACTGACCCATCCATGTTTTGTAAATGTGCTAAACAAATGAAAGACACTGTAATAACACTTACTGACACTTGATAACACATTCCGATGGGCGTGCACGGCTAAACGAAGAATGCTGTCCCGTTCTTAACGACGTTTTTTCGCAATGTTTTTCCGATTCTCGAGAAATTTCGGTGCCACAGCTATGCGACAGCAGGTTTATTCCAATGGATTTTCTCGTGATTGAATTTTGAAGGAGTCATTAACTTAATCCAAAAACTTAGGCTTTCGTCTGCCTGCGGCACTGATGAGATAAACGCGAAATTTCTGAAAAACACTGAAGTGTACTCTTCCCTAATTTTGTCACACGTTTTCATGCGGTCTCTCCAGTGCTCCACTTTGCCAGCTGATTGGAAGATGGGGAAGGTGATTCCCGTCTTTAAATCCGGTAATCAACACTCTGCTTTAAACTACCGACCAATTTCTTCAACAAGTATCCCCTGTAAGATGCTTGAGCATGTGATCTATTATAACCTTATAACATCTTTTGGAACCAACTCATTCTTCAGGAGGTACCAACACGGCTTTTGTGAGCACCAATCATGCGAAACTCAGCTTCTGTCTTTTACGCATGATGTCATCTTAGAGCTAGATAATAGAATTCCGGTTGATTGTATGTTTCTAGGCTTCGCAGAAGCCTTTGATAATGTGTCGCACTAACTATTACTACTGAAGCTCGGCACACTGAACATCGACCACAATATTCTCAAATAGATAGAATGCTTTCTGACTAACCGCCACTCAGTACGTCACAGCTAATGATCGCTCCTAACATCCCTGTGCAATTAGATTTGGCGTTCCGCAAGGCTCAGTTTTAGGTCCTTTGCTTTTTTCAATATATATCAGTGACCTTCCGTGTAACATAAATTCATCCATAAAACTGTGTCCAGACGACTGTGCCATGTACCATAGAATAAATAACGAAAACGACCACTTCCTTCTTCAAGCTGACCTTAATCGCGTCTCTGACTGGTGTAATACTTGGCTAATTACCCTTAACGTAAATAAATGTAAAAGTATGTCAATCTCGCGTTTTTTTAAGACTTCTGAACCTTTGACCTACACGTTAAATGGAACTAAATTGGAGCAGGTTAGTACGCACGACTATCTTGTTGTTTACATATCAAATGATTAATCATGGCACTCTCACATTAACTACATTACTAACAATGCTTGTCGTACTCTCGGTTACCTTTGCCAAAACTTTCGCCAAGCGCCAGCACACCTTAAACTACAGCTATATCAAACATCATTCCGTCCAAAGCTCGAGTACGCTTCAGCAGTGTGGGATCCGATTCAATCAACGCTAACTGACACCTTAGAATTCGTCCAGAACCATTCAGCTCGACTTATACTAAATAATTTTGCTCGTACTGCCAGTGTCTCCTTGATGAAATCCACTCTTCACCTTCCAGACTTGGTAATGAGAAGAATGATTTCCCGCCTCTTACATTTTCATAAAATTCTCTTTCATAATCAAGTACTTCGACAGGAATTCATCTCAGAACCTGCTTACTTTTCACCTCGAATTGACAACCCAAATAAAGTAGCCGTCCCTTTGTGCAGCACTAATTTCTTTTTACATTCTTTTCTTTCGAAGACAAGTACAGAGTGGAATCACCTTCCCCTCTCCATTTCTGCCACTGAGGATAAAGCGTTGTTCAGTTCTGCAGTTACAGAACATTACCGGTGTAGCTGCAAACTAATGTTGTTGTTTTTGGCTGTAAATTCCTTTTATTTTTCTGTTTTATATTTGCATTGTACTCACCCCCTCTGTAACGCCCTCTGGGTTTTGAGGGTATACTTATAAATAAATAAATAAATAAATAAATAAATAAATAAATAAATAAATAAATAAATAAATAAATAAATAAATAAATAAGCTATCCAGAAAAGATACCGAAATGGTCAGCCGGGTAAAAAGAGAAAAGAGTTGGCTAAAAGCAACAGTAGACGTCAACATCTTGTGTGGTCCGTAGAGCCGTCATTGTGCACCTAATTAGGGCACAATGCGTGGTTTTGCTGTAGCTGATAATGCAGAGATTGTGTATGCGTAAGGCAGCAGGAAAACAACCGTTTTGGCTGTACATGCGAATGCGTCGTGTATACGTCCATGATACAAGAATGATACAAGAATACTACAGAATGATACAGGAATGCATGACACATAATTTTCATTCCATGCAACGTGCAAATTTACAGACACAATGGATAGTTAACAACGGAAAAACTGCGAACAGAGAAGAGTGGTAATACAAAGACACGTCAACAAATAAATAAATGCTCGTAAAATTTTGTAGATACCGTCGCGAAAAACATATCTAACGCATTTTCCATATCGGCATAACCCTCGTTGCTCATAACTGCGTTAGTCGATCTGTTCTCGCTTTGAATTGTGTCATAAAAAAAGGAGAAACGAAAAGCATCAGTAGCTGTTAGATATGGTTGCATACCTCTGCTATTGCCTAGACAATCGCATCTACTTCCAGCTGGTTGCAGATATAAATCCTTCTTTATTTTCGTTCGCCCACTCATGATTTTAAAAAGAAAGCTTAGCCTATGTTTACACCTGTGTTCCTCCAGATAGTCTAGTTCACGCAATTTTAACAAGGTTGTAACGCACTCCTTGCGTCTGTATTCACTGCATATGATATGGGTTGCTAGTCTCTGCATATTTATATTTTTTTCCTTCAGGACTTTCCGATGAGGGGACCATGCAACAAATGCGTACTCCAAGACTGGTAATATAATAATAATAATAATATATGGGGTTTTACGTGCCAAAACCACTTTCTGATTATGAGGCACGCCGTAGTGGTGGACTCCGGAAATTTTGACCACCTGGGGTTCTTTAACGTGCACCTAAATCTAAGCACACGGGTGTTTTCGCATTTCGCCCCCACCGAAATGCGGCCGCCGTCGCCGGGATTCGATCCCGCGACCTCGTGCTCAGCAGCCTAACACCATAGCCACTGAGAAACCACGGCGGGTCAAGACTGGTCGCACAAAGGTTTTTTAGGCTGTTAATTTCACGTCCCGTGTAGCAAGTTCCAGTTTTTTATTTAAAAAGTATAGTTCTTGGTTCACCTTGGAAGACATATTATCAATTTTTGAGCGCAATTGCAGTGTGTGCATTAATGACTCCTAAGTATTCGAAACAAGCTTCATTATTCAAAGAATGGTTTTCGATGTGGTGCATGAAACAAAGTTCACCCCTACGTGATCGACTACGCATAAATGTTGTTTTGCTATAGTTTATTTCCATGACCTATTTTAAATATCACTCATCTAATGCATGTAAGCTTCTGTTCAGATGGATTCGGTGACCTTCGCAAGCTAATGGGGAAACTAGTGTACTGATATTATTAACAAACAAGAAAAACAGAATTGGTCCTAAAACGGAACTTTGTGGAACCCCCGAGTACACACACAATGGACTTGAAGTTCATATCTGAATCCTTACAGACTGTTTTATTTATTAATTTATTTTCAAATACTGCAGCCTTATTCAGGGCTATTGCAGGAGTGGAGTACAGTAAACATAAGAAACAGAAACAAAGGCAGTTGAACATAATAGATAATACAAAAGACAACTACAAGGGCAAGCAATCTTATCGCACAAGAGCTTCTACAAAATCACGTAGTGTCAATTCACGAACAGATCCGGGTAATTCTTTCCAGCACTCGACAACTCTCGGGAAATAACTGTGTTTGAACATGTTAGTACGTGCAAAGAAAGGCTTTAGGTTGAGGAAGTGGCAATGTCTGGTTGGAAGAGCACTGGCATATCTCATGTAATCATCAGCAGATAGTTGGCAGCATGAGTGAATAATCGACTGTAACAGCTTCATGGAATCTATATGTCGCCTTGTGCATAGAAGAGATAAATTCATGGAATTCATTGCAGATGAGGGCGCAAAATTATTATCATAGCGATGACAAATGAAGCGAACAGCCTTCCTTTGTACCGATTCGACTTTGTTGATGTCGCACACTTTATATGGGCTCCAAACGCATGAAGCGTACTCTAATACTGGATGAATGAGCGTTTTATACATTAGTAATTTGGTGTCTTCTGGCGATTTACATAATGTTCGTCTCAAGTAACTTAATTTTCTTAGTGCTGTAGATGTGATGCGATCAATATGATGGTACCACTGCATGTTGTGCGCGAAAATAAATGCAAGGTATTTGTACACCCATGCCCGTGGAACTATTCTGTTATTGAAAGCGTACACATGATGTGATGGAAAATGGCTGTTTGTGAATGACACTACTACGGTTTTCTGAAAGACACATTTCTGACACAGATAAATGAGCCTCTATCCATTTTAATAATTATTTACCAATTCCCATTCTAACAACTTTAAGAAGCATCTTATGGTGAGAAACCTTTTCGAAAGCTTTCCTAAAATCAACACTTATTACGTCTGTTATGCAGGTGTGCATGCATGTTCAACTAGAAATCATGGAGTGTTTCCGTTAACTGTGTCACCGTAGAAAGACCGTTCCTAAATCAACATTGGTTTGTGGAAAGTAACTGGTTAGTATAAAGGAAACTAATCACATGTTTTGAAACGACCACATGTTTTGCTATAACGTGTTCTAGGTCCTCAAAGCAAACTGACGTCATAGATAGGCGTCGGTAATTATTTACTTGCCTAGGGGATAGCTATTGCATTGCGCCAGTTTTGTGGAAGTGAATGCGTTCCAACTGATTTCGCAAATATTATTTCTAAGTAAAAGAAAACCCATTCTGCGCATCATTTCAAAAATTCATTTGATAGATCATCCCGTCCACTTCCATTCTTCGCGTATAATTTTAGCAGCAATTAATTGTAAAACAGCTTCATTGCTGATAATAACTGGCTCTAATGCGGTCCTCATATTGCCGTTAATGTATTTGCCTATCTGATTGCCTTTGTCTATTGTATACACAGACTGAAAGAAGCGATTGAAAATATCCGCTAAGTCTTCTACTCGTGTCAGGACTTCTCCCTCATGTTCGATCTGTTCAACTTTCTATCTATCTATCTATCTATCTATCTATCTATCTATCTATCTATCTATCTATCTATCTATCTATCTATCTATCTATCTATCTATCTATCTATCTATCTATCTATCTATCTATCTATCTATCTATCTATCTATCTATCTATCTATCTATCTATCTATCTATCTATCTATCTATCTATCTATCTATCTATCTATCTATCTATCTATCTATCTATCTATCTATCTATCTATCTATCTGTCGATCCATCTGTCGATCCATCTATCTATCCATCCATCTATCCATCCATCCATCTATCTATCAATCTATCCATCTATCTATCCATCTATCTATCTATCTATCTATCTATCTATCTATCTATCTATCTATCTATCTATCTATCTATCTATCTATCTATCTATCTATCTATCTATCTATCTATCTATCTATCTATCTATCTATCTATCTATCTATCTGTCTGTCTGTCTGTCTGTCTGTCTGTCTGTCTGTCTGTCTGTCTGCCTGTCTGTCTGTCTGTCTGTCTGTCTGTCTGTCTGTCTGTCTGTCTGTCTGTCTGTCTGTCTGTCAAGATTGCATGAAACTGAACGCTAGAAGCAAGAGCACAAACGCATAAAACTCGAAGCGCGCGCACACATTGTACAAAGTGTTTGTGAGCGTGCGTGTCCTTGCGCCAGTGCCTGGGTGACAATTTCTGTTTGCTGTTTCTTGAAACGGTTCTCTCTGAAAATTTACAAGAGTAACCGCCACTCGCATCACTCTCGAAAAAAAAAAATTGCGCTTTCTCGAAGAGGCCAAACTCTCTGGCTGTGACGACGCTCTCGGAGGCTTCTGCGCCGCTACTTTGAAGAACGAGCAGGAGGTGTTCTCCCAATATTATCGCGGGGCTCACAAGAACGATCGTAGCTGCGACCTTTGTCCCTCGTCGCTGATGCATTCAACGACGCCCTCATTTTTGTACGTTTTTTCTCCTTCGAGACAAAAAAAAGGAGGAGTCGCCCCAGCTGGCTGGCACCACCTGCAACCGCCTCTTTTGAACGCATCACCGCAAAGTCTTTGTCGCCTCGCTGTTCATTCAGCGCTGTACTGAAGAAGCGCTGGCGTCGTGCCAGCCGATCGTGCCAGGCGTCGCCGGGCTTTGAGCTCACGAGGCCCGCAAGATTGCACGAAACGCACTGCTAGCGATGGCGAAGGGGTCGATTGGTCCTAGAGGAAGAAACCTCTTCTAAAGGCGAGGAACCTCTCCCGAGCTGCCTGGCAGGAAAATGACGTTGTGCGTCAGGGGCCACGGGCCACGGAGGAAGGAAAGGACTAGGAGGGAGCGTGGCGAATCAAAACTGAAGTCACAAAAAGTCGGCCCAGTGAGCGACCGTATAACGGTAACCTTTAGCGTCTTCCGTTGCCACGCTCACGACAGCAACTCTTGGCTGTAGCACTCGGCGGTCGCAATAAAGACAACTCTCGTAATACGTTACGAGGAACGACTAAATTTGTACGAGCATATCATGAAAAAATTTTCATAGAGTGGTTGTCACAACACTACCGTACAAGTGCGCTTCTAGTATAGCCTACCAGGACTCGGCACAATGGATTGAGTCTATCGCGTGAAAGGTCACGTGTCTGGTGGAAAGAAAGAGAAAACAAAATGAGGAAATGTAGGGAGGTCAACTAGGTGAGCGAGTTGGATTCGCTACCCTACACTGGGTATAAGGGAAAGGGGAATGGAATGAGGAAAAGAGGGAATTCTGAGTGCACTTGGGAGGACGCAAAGGAGCCCTATAAGCGGTCTCTCTGGCTAGTGAATATCAAGGATTGCCCTGAAGCATGAATCGTTTCTTTTTTATGCCTGCGACTGATGCGGCCACGATCCACGTATCATTGATTCACAGAATGGTCTCGAGTCCAATCGGTTTACAGTTCTCCGCAGAGAGAGGCGTTGGGCGTCGAGGCGAAAGTATTTTCGGAGAGAAAAAGGCGAAGGGGATGGCTTCACGGATTACGTATCGAGTTGTCTTGTGAGGGCTGGCTACGTGACTCAATGTTCCGTAGTAGCTTATTTCTTTCGTCCACGCCTTTTGCATGAGTGCGGAGGACAAGACACGCTGGCAGTGATGACGGTGGTGTCTGTCTCACTAACGCGAGTGTCTTCTTTCCTCGAAGCGACGAACTTTTCAGCAAGCTCGCAGGCCGTGTAATGAGGTTGTGCTCGACGAGTGATGGGTAAAGGATACTTTGTACGCGTGCAAGCGCAAGGGTGTGTATTGAGCTAATGCTTGAGTATATGTATTGAAACTCGAAGTGAGAGGCCCTAAGGAGACCCTTTACTCCCCGTGGTTGCAACGGCATTGTTTCCAGTGTCACTGTACATGTGGCCTTTGAGAGCATATAGTGGAACCCCAATTTTCTATATAACGCGTAGAAGAGATTCGGAAACTCTAAACCTTGTTTGGTTAGAATGTTGCAGTATGCAGTGACTATCAACACTCAGGCCAGCGGGACACACAAGAGCCTATTCATTGCCGTGAATAAGCAAGAAACCGCTATTTCCGGAAGATGAACGACGACGTAGTCTCGCTGCATGAACCTTTGGCCTTTAGGAATATTAAGAGCGAGTGAATCAATCTAAAGTGGATAAATATAAATGTTATTACTTTATGGGCCACACGCAATGAAAGAAGTGTTACATTTTAGGTCAAGAAAGTTTATTTATTATTGGCTCGTTGACCGAAACTACGGATCTTGTTGCACTTCTATTTTGCCTATTATTATTATTATTATTATTATTATTATTATTATTATTATTAGGCTTAGACCGGCTTGCTTGTGTTGTTTTGTATATTGTGTGGCAATAAACATTATTATTATTGTTATTATTATTATTATTATTATTATTATTATTATTATTATTATTATTATTATTATTATTATTATTATTATTATTATTATTATTCAAAACAGATGCAATTGCGAGAGAGAAAAAGTAGAGAAGGAGCAGGCTGGCCACTGCAACGAGAAAGGCTACAACGAGTGCTTGCTTTTGAGGAAGGAAAAGATGGAAGCATTAATACAAAGCTTAAGAGCCGAGAATAAGTGCACAAAAAAGGTACAAATTCGGAGGTTGTACAAACAACCAACACGCCATTTTGAAATATCGGCGCTCATAAATTCCACGTATCCCTCAAACACGACTTCATAACGCTTTCTTAGCGTCATGGCGTCGCTGAGGATTAGTATAAGCGACAACTCGAAATTTAGGGCTTTTTTGTGTCGTTCACTGCAGATAAGGCTGCCATGGTTTCAAATGAAAAAAAAAAACGTGGCCGCGAAAATAGGAAGCCCTAAGAGGGACATGCCGCGACCCCCTGAGTGAGCTATATAATTTCAGAGCGTGTAAATGAATATAGTTTGACTTTATGCGGGTGGCTTAGTGATCACTTCTTGTGCAAAAGAAATTATGTTTATGCTACCGGAATCTGAACTTTGAATTTACATTACCTGTCAACCTGAGTAACAATTATGAATTTTTCAAAAGATGTTTTTGTACATATATGGAAGCAGAGTGATCATTCATTCATTCATTCATTCATTCATTCATTCATTCATTCATTCATTCATTCATTCATTCATTCATTCATTCATTCATTCATTCATTCATTCATTCACTCAGTGTGGAGCACATACGGTACATGATAGAAAGTTAAGGAGCATCACAAAGAACGATAGACATATAGCCTTAGACATGTCAACAGAATAACACACACATGTGAAAACGGAAGCAGAGTAATGAAAAGTGCAAAATGAAATCTTTAAATAATGCTGCACACTCGATTCAAGACAGCGAGAGCTTCTTGAGGGGAGGAATACATAACTTTAATGTAGCGAGTTTAGAGACTTTTGAGGAAGTGATTTATTGCTGAGGTAGAGCGATTTCCGCATTACGTGGTTGCGAGGAAACAAGGTTGGTGTGAAAGACATTGTGCTCCTTGAAATATGGCTTGACGCCCCACTTGTCCAAAAGATGATGCTTTCTCTTTCACGTCGACGTAGTCGAACGGAGCTCTTGACGATAAGGCAGCGAAGCGTTGAAACATAAAATAACATACTTTATCATTTGGACGCTCGAAATTCTCTTTCCTCGCTTTTTTTTCTAAACATTCACTCTCTTTGATAGTTTCTTCTCTGCACATGACCCCTTGTTTTTTGGCACGCAAAGCTACATACCGTCGGTTCCTCTTTCTTACACCGGGCGCTTTGTGACTTCACCGGTGCTTATTTTTGTTTTGTTCCATAAGCACTTGCCAGCGACTAAATTTACGCGAAACGGTGCCAGCGGCAAGGATGTCATAAATTTGAAACATGCTACCGCACCCGAAATGTGGCCTACCGGTGATCAAGCTCGAGCGACGAAAAAGCACAAGGAACATAGAAAGGAGGCTGCATTCCAAAAAATGAATTGTCAAACGAAAAATGCAGATTGACTGTTTTTCAACCAAAGAGAAAAAGAGAAAAAAGAGAAAAAAGAAAAAAGAGAAAAAAGAAACACCTGAAGCGCACGCTCTTTCACACGAGCAAAAAGCAAAAAAAAAACAAGTACAACAGACTTCTAATGAAAAAAATCATTGCGCTCTAAGGGCATTTTGGAATTAGCGAAGGGAGATGATTACGGAAGAGACAACAGGGGGAAATAATTGGGGCTTATGCAAAATACTTGCTAAATATGCAATTTTAGCAAAGGGTTCGATAAATGGAGCATTGCTACAGAGCATAGTATAAGTAGCATAAAAAACGCAATCAATATTTGTGACACAACACAGAGCTATTATACAATACTAAACAATGCCTCTGTAGTATGCTTAATATTACTAATGTGCAAAGTTTCAGTGCGAAGTTCGTTCCATTCGTTCAGTGTAAGCGCCGAATGAATTATTGTGAGAAATTATGTTCTAAGAAAAAAAAACATATTTCCATGTTGATTAAATTTTGAGACCTAAGACGCATAAAGAAAAAAAATCTCAAAGAAAGACGATCACAAAGTGATCACAAGAGCCACGAAGCCCTTCGGTTCTTCAGAAAAGAAGTAGAAGGGAGAGTGGGAAGAAAAAAGTAAGCGTGACAGAAAAGATCATGATCTGCTGCAGTAACAGAAATTATCCTAGATCAAAGAATCCAAATAACAAAAAGGAAAGACGGAAGCGTTGGTAGCATATGAAAGATGTTACAAAAGAATTATTAAATAAAAGACGCATCTTCATATCTCGCACGAAGTAAGAGACAAAGGAAAAGAAATACATGATATCAAAATCGTAAATGTGGCTTAGGTCGTCCCAACAGCATTCTATGAATTATCTCAAGCGTAGAAAACAGTAAGTGATGTGGTCCCCTTAGGGAAGAAAGAAAACTGCGAAAGAAAAAGAAAGCCGTCCAAAAAAAGTTAAATTAAACAGTAGTCGCTTTTCATGAAAAACCCGAATAAAACGCTTTTTGGACTCCTCGACCTGTACTGGCATTATAGAATAATAATAAGAAGAAGGAAAAAAAAAGAGAGACGAAAAGAAGAAAACAAAAGTCAGCGATAAAAGAAAATCTTCGCATACAACGAAATGACCAAAACAGCGAATTCGAGTTGACAGCGTGATGTGCTTGGCTGAGGTGCGTTCTTGCACGACAATGGCAAGAGTGGTGGCGTGCCATTTCTTTGAGCCGCGCGAGTGACCGTAAAAAGCGTGGACGCGGAGGAACAATGGTTCTTGCGGTTCTTGCAGGCGCGCTGCATCGATCCGACTTCCTGACTCGGTGAAGCCTCTAGCTGAAGGCTCTTCGGTTTTGACGCTGTGTAGTCCTTCCTTCGTTGCCACGCTCTTACATAGACACAGAGTTGCCTACTAAGATTAATTGGTGGGGAGCTCTGTCGCCGCAATTTTTTAGCTACCGTGGTAATCATGGTTAGTCCGTGCACTTGTGCTGTCTTCGTGCTAGTGTCTGAAAACGACCTTGTGACGCTTCTTAACGTTCTTCAACTTTTATTTTTTTTATTTTAAATCATTCGTAGTTTTAGCGATGCAGAAAGGTAATCTTTAAGTGTGCCTGCGCGCAATTAAAGTGATTTGTTGTATTGGTCACGGCATAGATAGTTAAAGTTGAATAATTTAAAATGTCGCGCACCTGTGCGAAGCCAGAAGGACCGAGTTTAGCTTTGCTGGTCCCATACACAATGGCGCCACAGCTCACCCGGGTAGTTATTGTAGAAAGTCCAGTGCTTCCAAGCACTTCTGAAAGATCAAATAAACGATAATCGGCACTGGGAAATCATTATTTCCCAGTTTTAAATGAATGCGAAAGCGAGACTTAAATAAGCAGGATATCTTTGTTCGTCTCTACTGGTTTTTCCATCATGTGCTGTTGCTTGTCCCAGCGTTCTTTTTCATTTTTTTTTGTGGTCGCAACAATTGTTTCAACATGTAAACAAGCATGCTCTGTTGTCATCTCTGACCTTCTGCCCTCGTCAGGCTGCTGTAATCGAAGTAATTTTTTATCGACACCTTCATTCTACTTATACAGAAAGTGCGCGCTGTAAACTAATTTCACTGGTAATCTAATTGCATTGTAAAGACTAAATTACTTTCTCTGTCCGCGAATTAAAGAAAATGAAGAAAGTTCTGTGCATTTTACAAGGAAGGTTCATGAATTCGATCATTAGCTCGGCAATATTGATTTTACTTTTTTATTTATAAAAGGAGTTTCTGATTACTGCTATCTAAAAGGTTCAATGAGCCCGACAAATAAATCTAACATAACGTTTTGCACCTTTTGAGAAGGGGAAAAAGAGAGCAATCAGCCTCAAATTTACAAAATAAAACCAGGAAATCTAAGAGAACTTCGCAGTCGAAGAATAATACGGTGTGGTATACGGAGATCAAACCTGTTACGAACACCTTTCCAGGGCGGCCGCTCTACACTCTGAGATAACCAGGAGGTTGGCTGATTGCCAGAGCGAGACCTTATTATCGGACAATTGCAAAAGTCCAGCAGGACTGGATTGCCATATCGCAACACCATGTACTGGTACTGATACTGTGCTGCTAGAATGTCTGCTGCGGACCGGTATAATTTCAAGTTCACCTGTGACGTTTACTTTATCGGTCCAAGTTTCGCAAAATACGGATCCTGAAATCATTTTCGTTTGTTGAAGCCTATTGCAACAATTTCTAAACGCAAATATGTAATTTGTAATATAATATTTTTGCTGCTTCAAATGTCCTAATAGATGCACCTAAAACTTACTATGACTGATTTTATTACTGCGCAGACAAAAAGTAACAGGCCTGGTGCCTCTAACTTTCGATCATTTTACTGTCGTCAATTTTCGAGGAGCTCGACATTCTATAGATAAAAAAAAAACAAATTTTGCACAATTCCCCTCAGACCTCATATAATGAGGTTATTTCTGTAATGAACGCGCAGTTAGCAAGGTCAAGTGACAGATAACTTTCAGATAAACGCCTTTCTACTTCGAAGATATAGGATATAGAAAGGCATGCAAATGCACTTTATATAAGGCATAGAGAGCTATGTTTCAATTGTCAATATTGTAAGCTTTCAATCTGTGTTATTCCTTACACAAGCTGGCGCGTGTAAGCCAAGTACACTGCACATGATCTTTACGTTGACAACCGGTCCTTTGGAATGCTTTCCGCCATGAGATCAATACATCTCTGAGAAGACTCGGAAGCTCTCATGCTTACGGCGGCTTAGACAGAGGTCCACTTTACAGGGAAAAAAATAAAGTCAGACTTTCAGTAGGAGCCACTCGCTGTCTTATCTGATGCCATTTGTTCTTGCATCGATGCTGCATGTGGCATCGTATGCCATTCTGAGATTTAATATGTCGCGCAATCGATTGCATCAGGGAGAACTAATTTCTGCACATTACTACTTTCCGATCGAGAAAGTAGGTACGAAACTTAAGAAAAAAAGAAAAGGAAGGTAGACGCTGTATTTGTAGCATAAGAAATTTACAAAGAAGCACGTTTTCTTTTTTGTCAGATGTTTCATAACATACACGGCAAAGTGGGCGGAGACTTGCCCCCTGCGAACGAACAGAATAAAAAGTACAATGCTTCAAGTAGGAAGGTGAACAAGTTGTGCTCCTCGACGGACTCTATTACGATAACGTTCTGCGAAGTTTCTAGTGCGACAAAGCTCCCAAGCGTGCCCTTACGAAAGCCGATCGATTATAACTGTCCATCTGAAACTCTCGCCATTCTTGGCCAATTTTTTTTTTTGTGGTTAGCTCTCTCGTATGTTTCCAGACGTACAGAAATGTCAATACCAGAGATCGAAAAGCTTGTTCTTCCGCTCGCGCGCTTCCGCAGCAGCGTATCTCCGAGCGCATACAAAACGCACATACGAACACACTTAACCACGTCGGGGTACAGGTAGAATAGGACACTTCCAGTTTCATTGTGTGGGAGACGATTCGACTTCTGTACTGAATGTGACCGTAGAAATTGTTCTTGCACCCAGGGGAGATAGAAAAGGAGCAGCTCCTGTCTTGTCTTTCAGGATTTTGCTTACTTCTATTAGGCAAATGTCAAACCAGCAAGAGAACTCTCCCGACGGAATTTTACTGAAGTTTGTGCACGATGTAGGGCTGCATCGATTTATATAAATTTTTGGTTCGCACTACGCACTGAAGGAGCCTCTACTTATAAAAAAAAGCTTGCACAACATTGATGTCCTGTACTTTGGAGAAGTCGTTTGGTCGTATTTGCTTTTGGAATTCTTACTTTCCTCATCACAAGTCTATCCACAATCTACGTTACAGAATAGGAAACAAAAACATGCTGGAAAGACGTAGGCCCACTCGGGAGATACAAGGCGGGATCTGGCATGATTGCTACCTGCTTCGACTACGGCGAACACACTACCGTATATCTGAATAGTGTCGGCTGCCCAGACAGAACGAAGGGACGTCAACGTGGATGACAGATACATATGCGAATTGGAACGAGATTTCTCCCTCTCTCGTTGTTTTTTTTCTTTCTCCTTCTCTTCCAAAGAGGAAGGCAAAGTATCAACAAGGCAGATCGAAGCCGCATTCTCCACTCTCCTCCTTACTTCTGTTGCAAGCCACCCGCAGGTTTTCGTTGGACTTTCTAAATCACAGGGTACTCGACATTGCTAACCCTTACAGAAATGGAAGATGTTGTCATATATAGAAGAATATAGTGATATGACTATATAAGGAATTGGATAGGTGTGCCCATGCAGAGCCATATATGGTCATACGCACATATAACCGTAAATGACCATATCTGTCAATTTGTCTATATATACAACTGTGCTATTCTACTTATATTTCATATATCAACGTATCTTAATAATTATTTACATAGCCGTGCTTGGGTATTCTATAAAGCACGTACAAACTTTAGTTAGGTGTCTGCATATATGTTTTATCTACGGATACGGCTCCATGAAAAAAGTATCCGTGTAATTCGCTATATGCCTATAGCTCAGCCTGTGCTACATAAATAGTAAGGACACATTTGGTCTATAGAAACGTGCCTCTTGTTCATGCTGCTGCTTGCTTTCCTAAACCACGAAAATTTGGTGTGACATAGGCATACTGAGGACACACAGAAGCTTCTCCCGCTTCGTTCGAGGTCACCGGAGACTATCGTATCACATAATGTTTTACGTACTAGCAACAAATCTTTGAAAGAAACAGACAAGAAGAAATATCGTAAAGAATGTGGTGCATCGTAGGTCACGCTAGCCAACAGCATGTAATTCTGACTGTTGTCAATTCATTTATTAAAGTATTTTGGGGGGACTATTAGCCATGATTGTATTATTATTATTATTGTTATTATTATTATTATTATTATTATTATTATTATTATTATTATTATTATTATTATTATTATTATATGTGAAATAAGGTACCTTCCGAGCCTTTGGTATTGTTTATCATATGTCCCATGAATTCCATTCTGCGGTTCCCTTCCAGAAACTGTATTCCACTGTGTGCCTTCCGCTGCTGAAGTCTGGCTGTGTAATTTGGGGCGGAACGGGAAAGTCAAATTCTTGATTATTTTGCCGTTCTCGTGACCATAGGATAGCCCTTTCAGATATATCTCAACTCACACCTCTAAAATCAAGTTGTATTAAAGCAGACCTTCTGTTTCTCTGTCAGGTTGTTTCCGTGTAAGGTTGTACATCTGTAAGGTCGTCTACTTCGGTTAACTTTCCTGCGTACAATCCAGCATTCCTGGCATCCCTCATAGCCAGTTGCGTTTCTTAAGCGTGGATTGCTTCTTGGAACTTGAAAACGGGCACCAGCCCCTGCAGTGTCTGAGGGCTGTTCGGTTTCTCGGAACCTTCAGCAGGACACACCAGAAGGGTGCGCCGTATTCGGTCTTCGTAATGGTGGCATTCGGCAAGATTCTACAAAGACCACCTTCGTGTAGCGTGTGGCTCCGAATTCCTAACTACAGGAAGAAGAAAGAAGGACCTTTTCAGAGAGTGGTGAGATGTTGCTAACAAGGCAAAGGTATTCTTATGGTCCTCCATTCGTCCGCAACTACCAAGGAAAAAGAAGCCGGTTCAAATGGAAGGCCATAGTCTAGTGCTTGGAGCCCAGCCCATACCGGCAGAATGTAAGAAAATCCTTAACTTGGGACCTAAGTTTTGTTTCGAACCTGTGTAATCTCCAATCGAAAACTGTGCGCGTGCAGATCTATTTCGGATCGCCTTCCGGAGGTTGAGCGGTCCAGATTCGTCGAGGAGTGTGTCGACACCATCCAAATAATAGGTAGCCCGCACGTGCAGAGGAACTCGCGTTCGGTTGTAGACTTCCTTGTGTCTCAGGATCTTCGCGTTATGGTATCCGACAACGAAGGGTACTTTGTGGTGATGATCAAAAGAATTTTTTCTCATAGAGCAGAAGAATTTTCAAAAATCTTCCGAAAAGGCATCCTGTTATTGCAGGACTTAGGTCTTGATAAATTGCTGTCAAGAGTGAAAGTGGCAAAAGCACACCAGCTTCAACTTTTCTTTAGCGCTAAAACCCATAAACCTACTACCCCTTTCCCAACCATTGTATGTGAAAGCAATTCTTGACAGGTGATGATTTCGTCGTACCTGCAGGAACATTTGTCAATTCTGCTGTTTGATGTTCCTTTCATGATTCCGAATTCTGAATCAATCGTCGAGTTTTTGAGAAACCATAACCCTGGAAATAGGAAGGCTCTTAGCATAGATATTGAAGATCTATACTACTCACTGCCACACATAGAATTATTAAAAAGTGTGAAAGCCTGCATCCGCGATTTAAATGATGAGAAAAAATTTCATTGACAAGTGTGGCATCAGCGTGGAATCATTCCTTGAATTGTTTTCTGTGTACTTGAATTCTACTGTGGTGCGCTGGGACAATGCTTTATATTGACAAAAATCTGGTGTGGCAAAAGTGGCCCCCACTCTCAGTAACATGTTTTTAGGTTTTGTGGACAGAAAAATTCAGGAGAAGGTGTGTGGTTTGGCCATGGGAATCTTCCGTTTTGTAGATGATTATTTAGTTGCGGTGGAAATTACTGAGCCTAGCCAAGCGTATGTCAATAAACTGAAGATTTTTTGCGAAAATGGAATGGCACTCAAGTTTTCAATTGAGTTGCGTCAGGATAATTCGCTTCGTTTTCTAAATCTTAGGCTAAGTTCTTTGAAAAACCATGTGTGCTGGTTGTACAAGCCCCTTTCTGGAAACCTAGGCTAGAAGCCCCCGCACCAATTAAAAGTCGTGCAAACCGGCCACGTGAGCAGCCACCAGATGTAATAATGCGCTTAAGTCCAAGACCACGGAAACCAGCATACCCGGCCTTCCAAGATACCCTAGCTACTACGCAGTGCAGCAGCACATGCTTGGATTCTTGAAGGGGGCGATTGGGACATAGCCAAAATGGGACCATGCCCCCACCAGTCTAGTTTGTCACGCGTTGGGAGCACTGGCCAGCCTAGATGCCACATGAAGTCACGTAGATGACCAGGCAGAAACGACGCCGTTATTGCACTCTACTACATGTAGTGGGGCGTGCGTGGCGTGCTGGGGTAACTAGAGGAACTAGAAGGCTGACATGGCATCCACAACACAGTTTTCGAGAACGTCCTCAAAAGAACATACCTGTTGTACGTGGCGATAAAATGCCATGTCCGTATAGTAAAATGCAGGTGTGTTTAACACTTGTGGTCCACGATTTAAGTGCACGCCCGGTAGCATAAAAGGAATTTTTGTGCCAAGGAAATAGCAGGCAAGTACACGTGCGGGACGCTGATCAGGCTGTAAGAGGCGAAGCAGAAATCGCAGGCAAGCAGCCGGCAGCAGACAGACATGGATTGGAACGCGAAGCCACTGCGAGATTTTGCCCAAGCGACGCGCGACAAACCGGTACTGTACTGCCCGACCAGAAGAAGGAACCAAGAAGTGACTCCCATGACCTACTCACCCCTAATGGTGGCTGTACAACATGGCAAACGTGTCACACAGGAACGCGAAATGAAGACTGCGCTAAGTACCTTCTGTCTAATAAGGGTAGCTCATACCCTTGAACATCCCTGATTATGCCGCCATACAGCTTCAAGAATTGAGAGCCATGCAGAGTCTGATATGCCATCATAGGTGTAATCAAGGCCTAAAATGCGAATGCAATCGCTCTTTTAAAACGGAAAAGGGCACTTCGTCGTGTCTGTGCGGAACCAATGAACAAATAAAGACATGTTCAAAAATTTAGCGCAGCTCAAGAAATATTTCCGTGCTCAGTAAAAATTCGAAGGCTAAGGGTTAAGTTGTCTTCATTCTTAAGATACAGTGTGATCTCATCGGCGAACGCTATGACCTTCACAACGCCGCTGTCAGGCATTGCTAGACCGCGCACTTAAAGATCCCTCAGTACCGTGCGCAAATATAGCTGCAGGCTGTGCAGAAAGAGCACTGGGGCCAGAGGGCTCTCCTGACGAACACCACGAGTGACGTGAAATGGTGCACTTTCCCGACCATCAAGAAACAATGTACTTTGGATATTTCAATAAGCATTCCTAATAACTCCAACAAAAATTGATGAAATGCCGAACGAGGTCAGTACATTGAATATGTAGCTACGTTCAAGGCGATCGAATGCCATTTCTTGATCTAGGGAAACCAGGATACCTCGTGCTGACCTGGTCAGCGTGTACGTCATTATGTCACACGTAATGAACGAGAGACTGTGTGTCTCTCCGCGAGGAATGGAGCATGCCTGATGGTGTCCTATTAATTAAGGCATCAGGCTTGCCAAGCGTCGAGTGACAAGTGTGAAGATCTTGTAGTCAACATTGAGAAACGTGACTGGCCTCCGTTCCTCTGGATGAACTGATTACGAATCGTGCTGAGGTATCAGCACAATACGGCCGTCGCGAAAACTAGCCGGGAATTCAAAGTTGTCAAAGCAACAGCTCATAACAAAAACAAAAGTGGCACCACTATCTTCCCAGAACGTTAGATAAAACTCAAGGGGTAACCCGTTCGGCCCTGCGGTCGAGCCACGCTTCATGGAAGGTGATGGGGCCTTCACATCATCAGCTGATGGTCATGCACAAAGACGGTCAGCTTCCTCAGGTGGAACCAGAGGCAGCCCAATAAGCATTGTACGAGATCGTCGAGAGCCAGGATGTATTTGCAATGTTGTACGTGCCATGTTTTGAAAATGCGTTACAGAGAGCGAATATTTACGCGTGGGAGGCGACGTAACAGGAAGTGCTCTCGAGGCCGCAGAACCCAATGCACTCGGCTGTCTAAAAAGCGAGTTTCTGGTGAAGCGCCGAACTTCAGGTTGTGCACACGGATTATGTCTGCATCACCATGCAGTAGCTGACAAAGACGACGCTGCGATCAGGCGTTTGAAACGCCTATGTTGCTCACACTGCCATGAGCGCATCTGAACCGAAGGGCAATGCAGAACTTCGTGGCAGAATCCGCCAGTTCTTCTGACATACGTCGTCTGAGTGCACGTCCCCCAATTGGACTATGTAAACGCCACTGTACCTTGAGCGCTTCGCATGACTCTGGGTCAGATCTAGAAACAGAGGCGTGCAAGACTCTTGACAAACAAGACCGCGAGAACGCGTCATGTGGAATGCCTATGTCTAAACGGCAAGATTTTACTGATGAGGCAGCAGGGAAGCGAATTGAAGTATGAGTTTCTGTGATCGGAAATATTAACAGGGGATAAAGATAAAATTATTACATCAGATAGGGTGACATACTGAGTTAAATTGCTTGGCACATAGCCACGGTATAACCTGCTTGGCGAGGCGCCACCTGGCCCCGTCGAGGAAAATAAAGAACCATGAAAAATCGTGATATTTCACTCTGTGAAGAAGGATGACCAGCGAAGCTGTGTATGTAGGCCCCTTAAGGGTGAACTGCGCCTCCGCCGTGGGTCGGTCTGGCACTGCCCTATCTTCGGGATAGGCCCACGGAAGGGGAGTCCTTAAGGCCTGCTTCACCTCCACCACGGGTGGGCTCAGCATTGCACTTTCTTCGGGATCGGCCCACGTACGGGGAGTGCTTAACGTCTGCTTCACCTCCGCCGTGGGTCGGCCCAGCATTGCCCTATCTTCGGGATCGGCCCGCGGATGGGGAGTGCTTAAGGCCAGCTTCACCTCCGCCGCGGGTCGGCCCGGCATGGCACTACCTTTGGGATCGGCCCAACGTTGGGGAGGGCTTAAGGCCTGCTTCACCTCGGCCGTGGGTATACGGCCCAAAATACGGCCCACGTAGCAAAAATACGGCCCACGTATTTTCGCTTACGACACGAAAATTTCCTTGGACGTTAGAGGTACACAGCTTCGCTGTAAAAAGTCTATATGTATCCAGCAAAGAAAAGTGCTGGAAGAGGCGACCAAACTCACGTGCGTTCCGACAAGGGCGACCCCAGTCCATGCATTGCACATCTACTCGCGTGTCTAAAACGCAGTTAAAAATCCCCAACAAGAACCACGTGATGACCGTCCAGGCATAAACAGCCACGTCACGTAAAAATCATTGTACTTTAGGCTTGCTTGTGCCCATAGATGCACAAAATACGTAACCTAAATGAAGATAGCAGACATTCAACGGCGAATATCGAACCTGTCCCACCATAGTATATATGATGATCTCGCAGTAAAACTCTGTTGGATATAATAATGCCGAGTACACTTTAGCGTGATTTCGCGAAAGACAAAAAAAAAGCAGTCTAGGGTGAAAGAGCGTTTCAGGGCAAGAACACGTCGAATGGTGAAAAAAATTATTTCTTGCAAACAGAGTTTGTCGCAATTTTAAGCGCTGGCCACGCTGATAATTTTGGCTTGTTTTATAGGACTTCGCAACCCTGTGCGTTTAATGAAATAATATTCAGGGTGTCATCCATATTTAATTAAAAGTGTCGCCGAACAGACCTGGACGTGTTGTTCAAGTCGGCGCCCCGTTAACAAGTCCAGGGACATGCAGTACACGTGTCACTTCTTCAACCCTCTCAAAGAACGCCGGTGTTTCTTGGCCACTGTAACTCGGCACGGCAATCCGGGGTGCCGTCCGAGCCAGAGGCTTATGCATGGGCATGTCTTAGATCTCGTGGGACCTCAATTTCTAGGTGGAGTCCATCCAGGCTTGGTGAGAGTCCAACGCTACTAACAACTCCGAGGCTGAAATTATGTTCAGATGATGATGCTTGCAGCGGCTGGGCTGCGCGATCGATGTCATCGCCGCCGACATCTTCGGCAGCCGGGGGCTCATTCAGATGCCACGGCGCAGTGGCTTTTTCAGAAGTGCCAAAAATCAGATGCGGCGTTGAGAGCGACGCAACTGAGGGGGTTGAATGCGCCGCATACTTCATTGATGTAGCGAGTGCGGAAATTGCAGGGCCAAGTGGCTTAGCCCTGTCCAAAACTTCTATGCCATGGTAGCCACATAGAGAAAGGAATACAACAAGAGCGGATACTCCCATAGAGCCCAGCGGCCCATTTTACAGGCGTGCACCAAGCCGTCAGCGTTAATATCTCAGCCACACTTGCCGTTTCGGTTTCGTACGCGCTTTTTGAATACTAGCTGGTACGCGTCACGCCGGCTCCGCTTTTATTTGTTTGCTTCTGCAGCGCAACCACGGGTGCTCTTCATGCGAAATCGTTTAATTAATAAGTAAAATTGATTGCCAACGATATTCACAAGCCTCCATTGAATATGTGCCATGTGCAATTTCATAAAGACACAAGACGCCTTATGAAATGAGGAAATATTTATTTTATTCTGTATAAATGCTCGTTGCGGGCTTTTTGTGCATTCATCCAACGTTGTGGCACCAGGTAAGCAGCAGTAGCTCCAGTAGGAAGCTCCACCAGACGTCAGCTGAAAAAATTAAAAACAAGCACGTGTCAGTTTGGTATTAACATGCAAGAATAATGCGTGCAGAGGCGAAGCGTGCGAAAGTGGTGAATGGATGGCATTACATACAAAAGCAGTTCGTATTTACCCACACGACGTAGAAAATGTCTGACTCATCCCAAACAATACCATACATACCACATAAACATTCTATTTCCAAGCATTCCCCTCTTCCCGAGCCTTATTTCCTGCACTTTAATGGTACGAATGCACTGGCTACTGCGCGTTTTGCTAACTTGGCTACAACCTACGCGATAATAGCCTACGAATACACAGAGGTGGCCACATCATAGGCTCTCAACCAGACCATGCTAGACGCTAGCAGAATTCATTCTACTTGCACTGAAGACAAATGTGTTGGTGCCGTTCAGAATACAGAGTTTTAGAGTTACTAGTTCCTGGCATTTGAGCTCCTTGGCGTTATCTCTTGCGCGTTCTCCCGGCGCAAGCAACACGCTCCCATGTTATCAATCTTGACAATTGCTCGTTGCGTTTTCGACAAGCGCGAGTACCGAAAGAAGGCTTGTCAAAATTGTCGCAAACTTATCGCAGTAAGATTCAGTACGCGCCAAACTAACTGTCAACACGGCCGAGCTGCTTTTCGCTGCGTCACGACAGGCGCCGTGAGCGTGCCTCATAATTAACATTAAAAGTACCCAAAATAATTCACAACAATGTTGGGGGTCAGAGAAATCGCCATGAACTTGTCGGCGCGTTAAAACGCGAAACTGCGCACCAAGGCCGAGCTGCTTTTCGCTAACCGCGTCACAGCGTCAGGCGTGCCCACTGCGCTCGAAAGTTACTCCAAAACAGTAATGAAATTAGTTGCAATAATGTTGGCGATCAGAGAAAGCGCCAAAACTTGTCGCACTAAAATTTAGTACACGCGAACCTGCTTCACAGCACCCTGTGCGACTAGCGTGCCCAAAAGCTACCGAAATGATTTAATACCGGGGCTACTACTGAAATGAGGTAAAATAATATTGGGGCTCATAGAAAGTGTCGCAAACATCTCCAAGTGCGAGTCATTGATTGAAATTAAGCGCGCCATGACGGCCGCGCTCTTTCTCGTTAATTACGTCACAAGTCTAGCCGAGATGCCATGCCGTAAGCCTAATTGCTCCAAATGCGTCGCAGGCTGTCGAACAAAATTTCTCACCTTGCCGTAGTCCAATACTGCAGTGGTGCCATTTCGAAGTTGAGAAACAACGCGAGAATTCACCGGGAGCCCGCCAAACCAGGCAGAATCCAGAAACTGAAAAACAGGCAGATGGGTGACCGGCCAGGCCAAGGCTCAGACGCGCGGCCGGTCTCGCTCGCTTCGGTGGTGCGTCTGGCGAATGACGCAAGCATCTGGCTCGTCATTCGTTTGTGGCTAGGCAATGGAAGTAAGCCTCAAAGTTTAATTTAATTTATACGCAGATATTTTTGCTTTTGCCAGGGCAGCATAAAAAGAAAATAAAACAATCTCTGTTAATCTCATGTCACGTTTTTTTTTTCGATGCTCGCGGCAGCAAACGATCGGCGTTAATACCATAGCATGACGTATTTCCTGTTTCTACTTTTCGCCGAGTGTCCGCTCTTGTTATATTCCTTTCTTGGCGGTTCGAAAAAGTTTATTTCGACAATGCTCACAATTCCTATCGACTGCAAATGGAGCCAAGTATTCGTAGTGGATGTTAGCATACCATATCTCGAAAAGCCTTCGTGCCAGCTCTGCTTATTCTGCAATTTCTGTCGTCATATCTCTTTAGAAATGTGGGCAACTCCAACATCAAGATATATTGGTAATATTCCCTAGTATTCCTTCATTTCTGTTAAGCAAGCATCTGAAAAATGAAGGCAGAAATATGACTCAAAAGATATAGTATGCTCTTGCAATGTAAGTTACACATTGATACCGAAAGATGTGTTTAATAAATGTAAGCTGCCCTAGACAAGCGTAAAAGATAATAAAGAAGAATAGTTTTCTTTTATTAGCTTTTTTCGAAAGACCGCCATCTTCATTTTTATATAACGCATCGTTCTTTATCGTGTTTCCGCGTTTGTGAAAGTATTAAGTGCGAGAAATTTTGAACAGTGCCTCATCTTAGCGTGAGCATGGAAGCCTTCGCTGGTTCGTCTACAGTGGCACGCATGACAACGTTTTACCGTATGGCGATTCTAAGATGGCGAGTAAAAATTCCGCAATCGTCTTGCAGGTACTGAGACGCTTCGCTCGACTTCGTAAATGCCACACGCCTTACGAGGCATCTCGTCGTGTTCTGCAAAAAGTGCCCACAAGCAGGCAAAAACACGTATGGCGACGTAGCTGAAGAACGAGCGATATGGGAGCTTATCTGCGGTATTATGAAGTTTGAAAGCACCGGCACCTCAGTGCAACAGTTCCTGGGGGAAAAAAAAGAACACAGGAAATGTCGCTTTCTTTTTCTATAAAACACGCCTGAAGTACAACAGACAATTTAATCCTCGGCTAGTTTCGACGTATAAACGCATCGAACATGTCGTTTTCTGTATCGCAAAATGCTAGCGAGGAATTTCCGCCTTTTTTGTTCTTTTTCTTTTTTTTGGAATTTGCTACATGTGCAATTTTCCAGTTCCTGTTCCTAGCCATTGTTTCTTTCTTAATAACTTGTACCTGGCTTCTTAACTCGTTTATTTCTGTATTCAGCCATTTATAACCTGTGTTGTATATTTATAAGTTTTCTTTGATGAATCCCCCCCTATGTAATGCCCGCATTGGGCCTTTAGGGTATGGAAATAAAATAAATGAATAAATAAATAAATAAATAAGACGCCGCCGCCTTTGTGCACATAACCCAGCCGATACATCTTGAGCGGCCGGTTGCTCGACGACGCTCCAAGAGGGAGCATCGACAAATGCGACGTGCACTACATTGCTGACGGACTGGTGTGCCGAAAACCGAAGAGAGTCAGTTTTCAAAATATGTGGTCGCTACAGCGCAAGCTTTTGTATGCAAGTCGGTGGAAACAGACGTGGATCGACCGCACTGCCACCTGCGTCAGCAGCGGGACTTCTAAAGTAGTTGAGTATCTGTAGTCTCACAAAGCAGTTGTCTTAGTCGCCTAAATATAAGCAATATGCGTGCATTATGCCGGATAGTTGTTGAGAAATTTCAGCACGTCGCAGTATGGCTGGGTGTGCAGTGTGTGGTAGAAACTGGCTTTTCCACGATGTCATGAGCCTAAAACCTTCTAGGTTTTCTAAACGTTTAAGAAAATACCACAAAACAATCACTATGACTGTGGACGATAATGCGATTATCATTCAAACAATGCAGGAAGCCACATTGCAGGGCGTTTTTTTATATGCAGCAAATTTTTTAAAATTGCCTGTGGCAGACAGCACAATCCTGACCCTTGACCTGAATTGCTCGATGAGGCAGCCGCTACTTGAACTAGTAATCATATTACTTAATTGAATAAATAATATGTTTACGATAAATCACTTGTTAATAACATTACGGAATATATTCAGTCTTCGAATTCTAGCTAGTCAGTATGCAAGCCATAAGGTTATAGAAAGAATTCTCCGGACTACGCTAGTTTGGACATATTATTTTGAAATTGTCCAACGAAAAGCATTGGCATTCCAGTTACTTTCCTGCCTGAATGCATAAACATCGTTTTCTTAAAAAAACTTCGTGGAAAAACATTGTATTTTAACCGCAAGTTTCAATTAGGCATCTCGATTTCTCGTAGAAGCAATGGCTGCCCCTTCGAGTAATTTAGATCAAGAGCTATCTGTTGCTATGTCCTATCTGCCACAAGTAATTTGTAAAAATTTGGTGCAGGTAATTGAGCGGAGAGCGAGAGAACTCCTTGGCCGTTTCCCGACCAAGACGTTGTAGCGCTTCGCTAGCGTCCTCGCAAGGACTTCCTTATAAAGAAAAAGACGCGAAATATAAGCAGTTTCCTTTCAATGCATAAGTTCGGTTCGGAGCGGAGTGATGCCCTGCTAAAGCTGCCTACTAACGTTCGGAAGATCAGAGTGGTGGGCTAGTTGGTATGCTGCATAACCCCAGGTAAAACGCAAGAGAGCACGCGGGAGGACAGAAAGAGGCGAAGGCACAGCGTACTAACAATTGATTGCTCATTCCATGTGGTTAATACATATATGCCACAGTACAACGCGAAAAAAAAACAGGGGACAAGGCCAATGTCGCAACGTTGATTACTTTTCGGCGTAATCAATAATCGCAGGCCGATATCTCGATAGGAACAGGATTTCATTTTTTTCTACAACCTAAACAGATGGGCAGCTTACAATATCACTGCTTTACTCACTTCGAACGCGGTCGCTTTGTTGCCCTGTTTTCTTCCTATTGCACTATGTATCAACCACGTGCAATAAACAATCAGTTGTTAGTAGCGCTGTCTCTTCCTCTGCTTTTCTCCTCCATACGCTTTCGCGCTTCCCGTCAAGTTACTAGCGTTCGTGCTGCACTGTAGTGTGTAGGCACGGGTCAGAGCGCGGCAGATGTTAAGCGTTTTGCCCACTTTTTTGTTTTATTGCGATAGCAATTATATGAACACTCCAGGTGCATTTCTGCCGTCCGCGTCTCCATCGCCTCGCTGTGAGGTTTCGTACGAGCGAAAGCTTGCGGTGGTGAGCCGGCGAACGCGGTTCAATTTCGCATGCGCGAGCGAGCAACGCGGCCCGAATGTCCTCTCCTCCACACCCTCTCCACGCCCTCCTCTCCTCCAAGCCCTCTCCACGTCTTCCTCTCCTCCACGCCCTCTCCCTTCACGCGCAAGGCATGGGGGTGAGGTGAGAGAGGAGGGGCGTTCTTCTGCGGCGGCTGCTACGGTGCCTCGATGTCCTCCCCCTCGTCCACCGCTCCGTACAGAATGGACGCAACCGCGGCGTCTACTACGGCGTTGGTCACGCGAAGCGCGGTCGCCGTGAGAGAGAGAGAAACAACTTTATTTGCCACTGTAGGGTAGGAAGTTGGGGCAGGTAGGCCTAGTGTGGCTCCCAGGTGGGGGCGACGTCTTGGGCCCACGAGACGAGTGCGAGTTGCGTTTTCTTGTCTGCTCTTGTCAGCAGCTGGTTCCAACCCTCCTCGGAGGGAACTGGCAGTAGTGATTGTGGGGGAGGGTTACCCTCGCATCCCCAGAGAATGTGTGCCCGAGTGGCGAACACTCCATAGTAGATGTCTTTGGCGGATGCCGTAGGGACGCGTTGCCGGCGCTCGCGTGTCTTGAAAGTGGTCTGCGACGTGGCTAAAGTGCGTGCCCGCGTGAGCCTCATCTTTAAAGTGATGTGCGATGTTTGCAGAGTGCGTGTAGTGCCGCTATGCGCTGCATATCGGCATGCGCTGCGCCTTCGACGTTTCGTACGCGTTGAAGCGACAGATGCACGGAGGTAAATTGGCTCGCGGCTGATGCCGCGATTCCTAACTCCGTCATTTTCGAAAACAGTTTCTGCTGTCATCGAGCAATCTGTGTTTACGTTTACCTGTTTACCTGCTGGTTAATTTAGTTAAAGCACGTTAACAGGCTGGTTGGTTTGAATCCATGATAGAATACGTAAGCGCGACTGAACAAAGACGTAGGAAGAAGCAGACACACAAAGAGAGCGCTGTACGTTCTCATTGATTCACGTTTACACATTCTATCATTGTTAATTTAATTAGTGGCCGAATGTTTACAAGTTTATACGGCCGATAAAACTACAATGCTTACTTCGTGCAGCTATGTACTAATTTGGTATTGCAGTCGGTGCTTCGCCTTCCGGGTGGAACTGCGATTTTTTTTTCTTTTCTCGCTTCCTTTGTCACTCGCCCATCAGCTCACGTATAGTTAGCATGCATGCCAGGACTGCCGTCTGCGTAACTTTTATCTTTTCTTATACCGAGCTCCTTCGCTGTCGCGCAGCACACATAACTCCTACTGAAGATACGATCAATTCAGAACGGCTTTGTCTTAGGCCGTTTCAAGTCGAATGCTTTCACCATACCGACAGTTCATAGGGAACACTGCTCATAAACGACGCGGAAATGCCTTAATCTTGACATCAAAGGTGACGGAACGACGTGCTTCGAGACAGCAGGATCTCGTTGATTACGACGACGCGGTGCTCTTTATGGCATTAATTTGGAGAAAGATGTCCGGAAGTTCGCGCTAATTGGCATCCCGGAAATGTCTGGCACAGAGCCTTGAACGTTCCGAGCTCAAAGTTCCACGCCATGTGTAATACTTTGCGGAAGGCAAACGGCTGCAGGAGATTAAGCGAGGCCCAGCAGGCGTTCACGGACGCATGCTCCGAGCGGCAATATGAGACGTTTGACGAGGCCATATGAGACGCGGCCGCCGTAAACAAGCTCGAAGCGGACTCGCGTCATTGATGTCCAGTAATTACGCGCTTCATTTCACTGGACGCTCATTTTACGGTACGTTAGCTTAACAATCGTATTCACAAGTTCACTGCATCATCGTGCGAGTGCTTTAATCTTCGGGTACATACACCACGATCTGCAGCTAAACCTGACCTCAAATTTCGCCAACAGTCCTACATACTAATACAGATGAATAGGTCTTTAGATTTTAATATGTTGGCGGGCTGATACCATGAATCATGCAAACGTATATTGTTAAAATATCAATGTGAAAACGTTCTCGTCTAATCTGAGCCGTCTGCGATGGTAATCTAATGAAGATGGTACACATGAAAGAGAGATGTACTGTTGACCATCGATACTACAGGGCCTCTCTGGAACCCGTGAACTTCAATCACAAAACACAATATTAGAGGTATCGGCGTCGGTTGTCTTTCATCTGGAAAACATGCCTAAATTCTTTGGACATTATCACTCATTCACCTAGTTAGCACAAAGATGCCATTGGGGCTCACCTTAACAATCCTGCTGATAATTTTTCTGTACCTGGATGACAGACAGACATTGTGCGCTCGAACGTTGAGAATGGTTGGCATAACGCTAGCACAATTGAGATAATACTCGCGTACGGTATTTGGACACTTAAGTCGCCAACGTTTTGCGTTTACGAAACTAGAGAGACTGCGAATCACGCGGAAATCCCTAGCCATACGTTGTTCTCTCTGATCCCACCGGCAACGTGGTAACTGCATTCTTCCCTGAGTGTTTGTCGAGGTATGCAAAACAGACCTCGAAAAAGCTTCGAACAGCGCTTGAAACTTTTGTTGACTCGAACGACAGTGCCTCATGGCGCATAATTTTACCCGAGGTGGTCATTAGCGTAGAATAAAAAAAAAATCCGATAAATTAGAAGCAAACGTGTGCGCGTGTGCATTTATTTTTTTAATATGCAAATTCTTCGCTTAGCGCCTTCGGTATTTCCCGCCTTTACAAGGCGCTGCGAAGTTTTAGCCGCACGTCTTTCGAATGCCGTACGCCAGCCTGATTTTAAAGGTGATGATGGGCGCTTCATTGAAGTAGCGTGAAGGGAATAAGAAAAATAAAAAGGAAAACAAGCTCAAATATTTACTGTGAGTGTTTTTTTCTTTTCCTTTATTTCTTTCATTTGACTTTTCAACCTAATAACTTGGACTAACACGTCAAAACTTCGCTAAGCTGTACTCAGCAGCTTCGATTATGCTGTTTTCCTTTATCTTGCATTTATTTCATCGTTTCTTTGCCTTTTTCTTTTGTTTGTGTTCATGAAGCGAACTCATCTTGATACTTCTATTATTTTAATTTCAAAAGCAAACTTCGGTCGGCTTTTCAACGAGTCGTCTGACACTTATTTCAGGAAGGCGGGTTAAAAGTTCATTATTAATTTTATTTGCATATGTGACTTAGGAACTGTCAAGGTAGATTACTCGTCATCTCCGCTAACAAGCAAATTATTCCTAAGCCGCGCCAGCATTCACGTGCTAATTAAGAAGTTGAAGCTGCTCTAAGCAGCTAGTTAGAGACAGAAGAAAAAGCCGTATGAAATGGATCGAGAGGCGGCACTAATATTCGTTTTAGCCTTTTTTTTTTCTAGCGCAACTACAGCCTCTTCAACATGGCTTCATAAGTGTGTCAAGATGTAAGTACAGAGCTTGAAAAGTTTTTCTCTGAATAAAAATGAATGAATGAATGAATGAATGAATGAATGAATGAATGAATGAATGAATGAATGAATGAATGAATAACATTAGAATATTGAGCACAGTGAGCGTGCCAAACTGACAGACGGAGCTGCATTGTCTCAGCGATCAAAATTTTGTAGAAAATGTCACTGTAATTATTGCGGCAACCATTATATAGGACAACTGAAGGACCTAATATTATATTTAGATGGTTGCCTAAATAACATAAATGAAGATTCACAAGATCTCATTATTCCTTCGGAGCAGGTACTCCTTCATCACACCATTCTTAATAAAAACTGCTAACGAAGCCGGTGCATAGGGGTGGCTTTAGAAATTGTTTCGCATGAATCAGAGTGTAAAGGGTTGTAGCTAATTTTCTAGCAGAGATTAAGAAGGACTCTAATTGTCGAGGTTCCGTATTGCTTAGAACACATAGCGGCGTTATTTTTGTCATTTTAACGCGTGATTTTGACTTCCACCTTAATAGCAGTCCAGAAAAAAAAATGGCTGTGGTTTAGCTAAAGTTAAGCCCAGGATGTGAATCATACTAGCCTTTATTTTAGTTGTTGAACCACTGTTTATCCGGGTGAACTGCTGCTGCTTGGCTATATTTGGTTCGGCTAGACGAAGAAACAACTCATGCGTTACTCTGCTTCGCCTTCAAGGGTGGAACGCGACAGCGTTCCCGTCGACCCGCCAAGGGGTGTAAGACAATGGGCTACGGCGCAGCGACTACGCGCCCTGCATTGGACGCGGTGAGCGTCGAGCAACGTAGCGTTCGGCGCGGCAATGAAATGTGCGCCTGAGCAAGCGAACACCGCATTCACTAGAGGCGCTTTTGCGCCGGTTTGAAGCATCGTACTCGTGGCTCAGTGGTAGCGTCTCCGTCTCACACTCCGGAGACCCTGGATCGATTCCCACCCAGCCCATCTTGCAAGAGTTGAGCCCGGCTTGCAGCTGTTGTGACGTCAGTGACCTAGCGGGAGGAGCGGGAGTAGGCCGCAGTACCATATGTGCGACCGCAGGCGAGCGCACAAGCTGAGACCCGGCTATCTAGCTACGCGGCCGCAAGCGAGCGCACGAGTTGAGCCTCCGCTTTTGCAGCTGTTATGACGTCATATGGTAGCTACGCGGCCGTGCGCGGCGCAGCAAGGAAGAGCGTGGTTGTGCGGCTAGTATGCTACGCATAAAAAATATATCCTATTATAATACGGAATAATATACTCAGCTCTTGGGCGATGGACTATAGCTGGCATGAGCCAAGAACACCAACAACAACATCCAGCGCTCCGGTAAATTAACATTATGGGTACCAATGCAAGGGAACAGTAGTTGCGGACGCTAGAGGATAAGGCATTGTGGTCGGAATAGGAAATTTGCATGGGTTTCACGGAATTTGCCGAAGCAATATCGTGGAAAATCCAGATCAACTGACGAAGTCCTTCGTCCGGCAGCAAACTTAAATGATGATTATGGTAAGAATGATGACCATGATGGTGACTACAACGCCAAAGAAGGGATGAGTTTCTCTTGCGAGTGATACCAGTGACAAGGATAGGATTAAAAAAAGGACGCAGCTCCTCCCGAAAGCCGACGCATTGACTGTGATAACAAATCAGCCGTATAAACTCGCAAACATTTGCTTACTAGCTAAACTAACAAGCATGACGTCACGCGAGCCCAGGCAAACAAAAGTCATTTCACTCGATGAGCGTGGACACTTGCTGATAAAGCGCTGGCATGAGGAAGAACGCCAGGAGAAGCGAGCTAATTGACCTTCATGCTGCATATCGCTTCAACGCGGACCAAGCGGCGAGAGCACAGAGCCCACGAAGTCATCAGCTTTCCCAGAACTAGGACTGTCTCCATCGCAGATTGCTTTCAAGATAGGGCCCCTGCGACCACGCTCAGCCATACCATATCTAGCCGCCGCCGGAGTATAACCTCCCCCCCTCCCCCCCCCCTTCCACCGGCGTCTGGCACGCGGTGGAAGACGGCACGCTTCCTCCTCTATGGCCGAGCGATCAATCCACCATCCCCTGATCACCATCACGCGCTTTCAGTGGCACCTACCGCAAAAGGCACGCCGCCACGGTGTTATCGCACTTGAACTTTATGTGGGACATCACGACGACGCCGACGCCGACGATGACATGGCGAACGCGCCAGGGGTGTCCATATAATTGCTATCGCAACAAAAAGAAATTGTTGCCCTGGCCAAACTTGGCCACGACATGTTTCGCTAAGTCATTCACGACGACCGAGCGGCAGTGACGTGTATGATCACTGCGGTCAGCTTGAGTCGCGCCTAGCAAGATGCTTCCGCAGCGCAGCCGTTTGAAACGTCTACATCAGGCAGCGTTAGCAATTGTCGCAAAGTTCCCGCCAAATTTCACGATACACAAGTGGGGTCCCCTGTAAAGCGTGCACCACCCTAGTTAAATCTTGCCTGCGGTGGTGCACGCTTTACAGACCTAATTCGGCGTCTAATGCCTCCACTGCCTTGTTGATAGATAAACGGTTCTATCGGTGAATGTGCTTTGCTAAGTGTGTGCTGTGAGTGTAGAGTGGCATGTAGGGCAGCGAACTGGACGGAAAAGTCAGTCAACCTCCCTTCCATTCTGTCCTTCTCCCCTCCTTCTAAAATAAAGTTAATCTATCTCTCTCTTCACGGACCACTGAGAGTGCATACACATTTCAGTTCATAAGAAATGTGCGAGTAATTATAATGGCGCACTATTTGACTTAAACTCAGCATCAGCGACTTCATAAACCTGATTTATGCGGTTGATATAAATTATCTGCACGATATTTCTAGCTGAACCTAGCTCATGAAAGACAATCAAATTGGAGGGTACGAAGCTTGAGCGCTAGGGCCCTATAACGTAAAAATGTACTAATGTGTCTTTTTTAGTCCATTCTCCTGATGTCAACGTTACGTCAACGCAGACACAAGCATTGTGTGGTAACTCGCAGCGTTGTTGGAAGAGCCCACTCAAACGCTCCATTCGTTTATAGGAGGACACTTTTGTTTGCTTTCAAAGCGAATGACATTGCCTTAATTGAGTGGTTTTTGTTATCTAATTGGCTCCCCAGAGGCGAATACCACGTTGAAGTTAAAATAGTTTTGAGGGAGCCCAGCCAGTGCAGTGAAAGTAGATAACTAGATGAGGAGGGTGGTGCTGGTGTCTGCAATTGGCGCGCTTTGTGTTGCTTCGCTTGAGCTGGCTGGTTCAAAATCGCGGTGGCGTGCAACGGATGGTTAAAAACATCGCTAAAGTGGGTCTTCAGCGAAAAGAGTTGGCATAGTGAAATTATATACCTGGAAAGGAGGGCTTGATAACGTTACACTGCCACGCAAATGGTTTTATTACACGTGAATAAATTCATGTGCTCGTCCCAGCACAAACGCTCGTCCTTGTGTTCTTCTCTCGTGCGCGTTTTTCTAGCTTTGTTCCGCTATAGAGGTATCGTACCAACTAGCTCGTCATCATCATCATCATCAGCCTGGTCACGCCCACTGCACGGCAAAAGCCTCTCCCATACTTCTGCAAACTACCCCGGTCATGTTCTAATTGTGGCCATGTTGTCCCTGCAAACTTCCTAATCTCATCCGCCCACCTAACTTTCTGCCGTCCCCTGCTACGCTTCCCTTCCCTTCGAATTCCGTCCGTAACCCTTACGAACTAGCTCGCAACCAGACCCTAATAAAAAAATGCATGCTACTCGACAGCTCCGAGAAGCCACTGTGATAGCGACCATCGGGCAGCCACCTTCTATTCTTTTCGAAAAAGGGCAGCCTCCCGCTGTTCCGAAAAAGAAAAGTTCACATATCTTCGGCATGCTAATATATCTTTAAATCGTGCACGGCACTTTGACGTGGTGAGCTTTCGTGCTTTTGTGACGTCGCCTGACAGACAGGTGAAGTGGGCGCAGTCCAAAAAATGTGTACTGACAGCAGAAGGTCAATGGGGAAAAAGCGTCGAAATACATATATTTATTATTATTTTATTTGGTCTAATCGTGCATAATCAGTGTGTACACGTTATATCGCATGAGGAGCTTTTGGGGATTTCGTGACGTCACGTGACTGACAGGTGAAGTGGGGGCAGCTCGAAAACTGTTTCACCAATCTTTGAGGGCTGATTGCAGAATTGGTGTAGAAACACTTCGGAATAGCTTTCGGTTATAGCGCCCTTAAACTCCCACTGTTTGATAATATCTTTTCAAAGCGAGAAAACGTTGACACGGGGTGAACGAACAGGGCGAGCTCTATGCAGCTATTATATTTAAAGCCCCTGGTTCTTTTAACACTAGCGACAGGTGCCATCAACGCATCGTGGTTAGTGCCAAGGGAAAAATATTGATATGTACGAGTACTACGTTCCGGTCACATTAACCGGATGTGTGGCATTAGGTGGCCAAACCGGGAGTTCATCGTCTATTTTAAACCAGTTTGTTCCTTTCACTTTCCCTTTGCTTGAACTAAAGGAGAACCCGGAAACTGGTGAAATCAGTTCTTGTCACATCAAAGCCATATCATCTCAAAGGATACATCCGGGTTAAGCGTGCGGGCCAGTTGTGTACGGAGAACGTTCTGAACTGCGTAGCTCGGCGGCAAGATCAAAGCCTTCCGCTACTTTAGAAGATCCTGAGGCTTTGAGGACAATGAAGTCAAACCAACTAACCTAAGGTTACGCGCTTCAAACAGTCTGTTCACCAGCATGAGTCACTAATTATGTAGGAATTACATGAACGAAAGAGCGAATTGGCGATAAAAGTGTTATAACAACGGATTTGTACATGCGTGCTTAAAGAGAGTAGATTTCTCTCTATTGTATATGTTGATAGGCTCGCCACTGATAGAATGACTACCACTCATGGCTTAATAAAATGGATTGTTGTATTAGTTGTGTGTTCGCGTCTTCACTTGGGAAGAAAATATTCTGGAAATAATTTGGGTGAATAAGCAGTGCCAGCTCAGTGTTGGTTCTTCGTACCCTACCATGTCATTGCCCTTTTATTTTCTTTGTTGCTACACCTTCGGTTACAAGTATGAAATACATACTAGGCTGCTAATGGATTTACTGTGTTACAGATGATGAGTGAGAGAAAGCACTTTATTTGCACCCGTCAGAGAGTATGGGTGATCGGGGTGAGAGGCAGCTCCCCCTTTCACCATCTACCTCCCCCCTAGGCGTTGGCCGGAATTAGTTGGCTTCCGGTGGCGGCCTGGGCTTGACCGATGACGTCTTTTTGGGCTTGTTCTTCCTGGCTGCGGAAGGAGGATTCCCACGACTCTTTGTTCCCATCTAGACCATTTAGCGCTGGGCAAGCCCAAAGCATGTGATTTAGGGTTGATATACCTTCACAGTTTTTGCATTTGGAAGAGGTCGCCTCAGGATGCCATTTGTGTAGGATATACGGGTTCGGGAAGGTTGGTGATCTCGTTCCCTGTGAGTCCACTAAAGGTGGGCACCCATATTATTCTAATTAGGTTGTTGGGTACGTTCTCCATGCCTGCCTGCAGAATTTTGCAGGCCTCATTGAACACTTTGCAGGTTTCATGGGTTTTAATTGCAGTTTTAGAATCGGTGACAATGATTCTGCTTGATGGGCTTGTGATGACAATAATTACAAGAACCCGGTGCAGGCGTCCGCTTTCGCAACCAAATAACATATGCAGGAGTATGACGGACCGAAGAGCTGCGAAGTAGACTAATAATTAACGTGCCTATTTCCTTAGGGGGATGGGCAGGCTTTGTCTGCCAGGGTGGAACCGCGGGGAGTGGTAATCCGGCCGCGTCCAACATCAACTCCTTTGCAGCAGGCAATCAAGACTCTGTGCTCACGTTTAATGAACTCCCTCCAAAAGGACTAACGCTCCCGTAGTCTACGATGTTCGACATCGGCTAGATTCGATCGACCGCCTTTGACTTCCGCAGCGAACTCAGTGTCGTAGGGAAGCCAATCGAGTGCGGCTAATGCAATTGTCGCACTGGGCGACTGTGACAAGGGAAAAAAAAGATCGTGTAATTAATCTACGCAAGTCGTCTTTCGAAGTTTGGACGCGACATTAAGAAAGCCGCTTCGGTAATTCTTCCCCAATGGAAAACACTTTTTTTTCCACCAAGAAGAGAGTTGTGCGATACATAAAAAGGTGGGGCCTAATTCAGAAAGCTGTTCTTTCGTATGTGCTATTTGCCAGTTACCATACACCTTCGCTAATAATATGTCCAGCGGAAGGACTGCCTGCAATTTTCTCTCGCGAACAATTCTAATATTAGAGCTTTTTGAAAATTCGACCCTTGGACCGGGAGTAGAGTGAACCATAGGTCAAATGCAACAAAATTTTACTTTGGCAAACCTGGTAATAAATGCATGGTACATAATAACGAATCAACCTTGTCATAGCTGCAAGGTTGGTAACTATCTAATTTTCTTTATTAGCGTCCATTTATTAACGCCAAAACAGACAACGCTTGCAACTGGTGGTTAGCGACCAAGACGTAGGGCACCGTAGGTGGTCTCTTACGTTCCTTTTTCAGTACGCTCTGAGGTTACGTCAGGCAGTTGGGGAGTCGGAGTCATGCGTCACTTCCGGTGAGCAATATTGGCAGCGCTATTTTTCAGTTTCGGTGCCAAAAGCGTCCGCTTTTGCGAGCCTAAAGCACAGACCACGCGTACGCTTGCCGACGTGCGAAAGCTTGCGCCTCAACACATTGCAGTTGACGAGCCTCGCTAGGAATGGCGGCTTGCACCTGCACGAGACCCGCAACAGTGGGTGTCCACTTGGCTCCCTCATAGCTGTTATTGAAATACATCGTTTCGTACTTCGTTGTTGACAGTGCTTCAACATGCCGAAATTTTGATAAACGGAATTGTTTTATATTTAGGGTCGTTAGTTAAACGCAAAGCGTTTTTCGAACACTCAGAATCAGCTCAACCCGCAGGATCGCCTTTTCTCCAGACTCCGCTAAGCGGCACACGGTTAGACGCGGGAGGGTCCAACCTTCGTGTGCTCGGCTAAGTGGCGTCACAACACACCAAACGCCTGCTGACGCAGATGCGACTGCGGGGAGGAATTCGCGAGTAGTAAGGAAATTGTGCAAATGTGGCAGAGGCAGCCAGGCAAATCCGAGCGGCTGCAGAAAAATGAAGAACACATTGAGCAGTATTTCCAACAGATAGAAATAAAGGGATAGGTCAAAATTACTGTACTTCAATTTCTCCGAACGATCAGATGGTCCTATAGTTTTTCAGTACACTCTAAATGGAGTGTATCAGCTTTTTTTATCCGAACGCATTATGTGCCCCATTACGTCAAAATCTGGCGTTGTCGTCGGTGGTACATATGACAGAACGATGGTGCTAAATATGGCCGAAGGCTCGAAGAGTAAAAACACGTCAGAAATGCTCGGACTTTCAGGCACGTTTATGTAAACAAAGTCAATTAATGAAAATGTTAAAAAGAAATCGGTACACTTTCGTTTGGATGGGAATAAAACTCGGTCCTCCGGGGTTCGAGACTAGTACGCGTTCCTGACGCTGCGGTGGCTGCATGCTTATGGCTGACTAAAATTGTGCCTACTGCGTGCGTCATTGCACAGGTCACGCACTGCTTCCGTCACTGCCTCCCACGTGTCACTTGCTCTTTTGGATTTCATCGGGGCTGTGTTTGCTTTCTCTACTGCGATGCACCCTCGATGACAAATCATGAGTGCCTAAAATTAGGAGTGCCTAGCGCGTGCGTCATTGCATACGTCACACCGCGAGCATGCATGTGAAGCTGACGCGATAGCCTGAAAATAATATACGGAAAGAAAAACAATGAAAAGCAATTTGACCGGCCACATCGTATTAGCATCAGCACAAATATCTGGTTTGTTTCATTACGAGGAATGATTATTTCTCACCAAATACTGAAGGAAAATAAATAGAGGTTTCGCCCAATTCCTGACAACACACAACTATTCGTTGGTGGGAACGCAGTCTCGCTACCCTCCACAGAACCGCACGTGATGTATGAAACAAAGTATAGGTATCCAGTTCGGTAGCCAGTTGTGGCTGCTGCAATTAGATGAGGGTGAAACTAAGAAACACCCCTGTACTTAGATTCAGGTGCATTTTAAGTAACCCCAGGCAGTAAAAATGGATCCGGAGCGCTTCACTATGACGCTGAACCCCAATACCAGTCAATCAAGAAACTTAGAATAAATTACTTATTCTTATCTTACTGTATAATTATTTAATCTAAATGGGCATTTATATGTAATTCTCAATACAAACATAACCATCACTTCACATCAAGGAAAGTAAAACAAGTTTGATTGCTTTTATTTCTGGCCTAGGGGATGTATTTGTAGCAAAAAAAAATTGATGGTACCTCAGGTAAAAGATAAATTGGTTTATCGCTTTGGTGTGCCAATTAGTGAAGAATTTTGCAACCTAGCTTTTCAAATATTTGCTAGAAAATTTTGTTCTAGGGTGGCAGAAACGCTACATTGCAGCATGTTTCCCAGGCTTGATTGAAAAATTCAGAGGCATTAAATTCCGCATATCGAAAAAAGATACGCTGACATTTGCGGAGTCAAAAGACACAGCACTCCGAGCATTCATGAGAATTGACTATTGTCTCTGTGAGATGTTTTTTTTCCTTGGCTTATTAGATGACGCACATTATCTCACCAACCTTTATGACAGTCATCGTAAAGTGCGCGCTTGAATGTACTTCGAAAGCTTTACTACGCATAAACGAGGGCTGCAGCCGACGAGTTGCCTGAAGCGAAACGCCAACATCTTACAAGGCTTCTTAGTTAACAGTAGGTTCCATCAGTGCATGTTATCGTTGTGTAACGATGTGTGCCGGGAATTTAGCGCCATTAATTGTTTTTCAGCATTGCACTTCAGTGTTATTTATTAAAATCAACTGTTTGTTTCTTTTTTTTTCTTACTCTCATTGCGCGTAAGCATTGTTTTCAAGTGGTTTTCCTCCCTCACAGCTCCTTAGCTTGTGTCGTGTATGCAGCTGCAGTAGGTGTCGCAGCCGCCGTCATTCCCCTGGTGCGTGCTGCCCAGGACATACGGGCACTAGCCATCCGATGTGACGCAACGAGATACGAAAGTTCAATTCATTCATGCATTACAACGCTTACATACGCCTAACTAATGTCACATATAGCAGGGGCCCTATAGTCTAATCACGCAATCGCGCTCTCTCCCAATGCTCAGTGGGCCCGTCGAGCTCAAATTAGGTGGGCGCAGGTTGGCATCCCTCTGCTGGGCTGAGCGAGCGTCATCGCGCCAATTCTATACCTTACGTGTCGAACGCAGGGTTGCCATAGCCAAGCAATCGTTAATGTTATGTAGCAAAATGCACACCTGTACGCCTTATCACTGCTAATGAGCACAGGTATGAGGCTGATGGATTGCACCTGCTATGGCAAGAGTGAGCTCTATCATGCGCTACCGCTCGTGCTTGGAACGACAAATGTGCTGCTGAGCTACGCGTCTGTGAAGGACGAGCGAAAGGCTATGCTTATGGTCGATTGCACCATGCAGGACGCGACAGTGGTAGCGTATATGTGCACGTGACACATGTATGAGTGAGTAAGCGCTTTTCATCTCTACGCAACGATACCAAAGTAGGAGGCGTGTGCAGTACGTTTGCAAAGATGTAAGCAACATTAACATTACCTGTTTTAGTTATAGTTATTTGCATAAACATGACATTACACGCAGTTTCAGCAAGCGAGCCCATATTTCAAGCGAAATGAACCATGCTTCACACTAAGAAAGGAGAAAAATAAAGCACATACTTCTAAACTTTCCCTAACCTCCCAGCTGAATTTGACATAACTTCAACTAACACATAATGATGCACTACTCTTAGAGCGCAGATTACAAATGGCACAGTATCCTCATTATACTCGCAGAATGCCTCCGTTGTGAACGTAAGTGATTCACTGCGGATAACTCGAACAGGCT
Source organism: Dermacentor albipictus (assembly GCF_038994185.2). Classification (NCBI taxonomy): domain Eukaryota; kingdom Metazoa; phylum Arthropoda; class Arachnida; order Ixodida; family Ixodidae; genus Dermacentor; species Dermacentor albipictus. The sequence continues at coordinate 21,582,312 of NC_091830.1, read as the reverse complement.
GAATAGACACACTGTAACTCCAGCCTCCGTCTACGTAACTATAAATCCCTCTAGTCTGAGCCACAAAAATATATTTCCTAATTCAAAGTGAGAGATCGGTCCAGTTTCGAACAGTTCACTGCCCCGTGAAGGCCGCCACATAGGAGTTTCCTTTCGTACCGGCAGATAGCTCAGCAATATCGCTGCACGCCTAATCAGGGCGTCGCTGTGCTATCGGCTAATTGAATTATGGAATACACCCAAGAGGCACCGTATATCACTTTCTCCCAGACGTCCGGATTATGGCCTAGGGGCCACGCGAGTTGACGCGTTCGCGCGTTACGCCTAGTGCTCCGATAGGTGAAACTATGTGCGCATACAGACGCTGTAAATCATCGAAGTGAGACCCTCATTTCTGGGAGCAAAGGTATACCGTATTCAGTTATATTTCCTCTTGGCTTGTTGCATGAATATCGCATTTCTTTCGCTACCGCGATTTCTTATGCACCATGACTCGGCTTAAAGGAATATGTGATGTTCGTTTTCTCGCACCTGGGCCAGATCACTTGCCTGCAGGCGTGATCTTAGAAAGGTTCTGTGTGTGAACCTTGTGTTTGCCCTTGAGCAATTGGGCAGAAACGCGCCTTTGTTCACTTGCCCTCGCGTGATTCGTCAGACTCGCGAATTCGCTGACGAAACAACGATTCTGACCAGTCCCGGGAAGGCAGGTGAACGCTTGGCGTTCCCGAACACTTATAGGACACATCATGGCCCGCCCCCTCAGCCTTTACTATTTTGGTGCCGACATTTTTTTTCTCCCTCTGGTGTTGTTTGAATTCGTGAACAGGAGGCTTAACTACTGAGTTCCACTGCTTCTGCAGAAAAACAAAAACGAAGGACTTAAATCGACTTTAGACGACGGTATGTCGCACATGAATGTAGAGGATTGTTTACTTAGTGTGTACTGTGGACACTGGGTCCATGCGAGGAGAACTAATATAAAAAAAAGAGAACTATGCGCAAAACATGTGAACACAAAAACGTTGAAAAATGTGAGTGGGATTGCCATGAACAATGCGAATCTAGTGAGCGATAGTGTGTTAAGAAAGAAAGAATAGGAAAATATGTTAGTTCGGACAAAATAGGGCTTAAAGCATTTTGATGATTGCCGCGTGTTGGCCCCGCGATTTGTGGATTTATACACTGAGCGCTGGAGTGCTAGTTTGTTACTGAGCAACTGGGAAACAACTTCTAGTCGCAATTCTTTCCTTGCGCAATTCAAGCAGCGGAATGTCATCAGATATCATTTAGTCCAGTCATAAAATCGAAGGCCCAATAGTTATTGTGCACCAGCCTTCCGGTTCGTTCATGGATCATCATGTTGCTCCGAGTGTCTAATGTTAGGCTACAATAAGCTAGAAGGCAAACATATGGCCGAGTGTTCTTAGATTTTGTATTTTATGTGTCCTTTCAATAACGTGTTTACGGCCTACCATACACGTGCATTGAAGAGAGGCGCGCAGCATCACAATGCCTATACTGAAAGCGTGTGTAATAAATCCGTCTTTTCTTGCTGGTTTTTTTCTTAAGTACAAGTGGAGGCGGAGGCGGCGTGAGACGCTAGTGTACAGTGCCTTTAGTGTGCCACGTTAAAGAACCGAAGCTTGTCCCAATTTATTTGCTATTCTCCACTATGAAGCCCCTACCAATCCACCCTGCAGTCCACGTAATCCACAATAGGACAAAAACGTGTGGGTATTAGGAACGTGCATTACAGCAACACCTATTCAAACTATGATGTGCAGCAGGCGGGAGACCATTATTGACGTCTATGCCATGTAGTGTAAATAGGTTAAATGTCTCAAATCGCAAATCGTCATCCTTCGTTTATTTAACAATTTAAGATAGTGAAAAAGCTGGCACTGCACTCAGTGTGGCAGCAATTTTTGTTTGCTAGCTCCCAGGTAGAGTATCATCGTCGCGCACCCATAAAAGTAGGATGGCGAAGGGGACAGTGGAGAGTGCCAAGCATGACATCTAACATTGGGAAGAGGCAATGCCATCCTTCCATCACCAAACAGATTCGGTGAAATCAGGAAGTAAAGGGGGAGCATAAGGAGACGAGGAAATGCGGAGAGAGCAGGAGATGCGGGAGAGAAAAGAGACAAGCAATGTGTTTGCCTGTGAAGCAAAATTGGCACTTTCACCCGAAGGATGAAGCACGGGAAGCAAAAGCAGCGTTCAGTGTTCCGACTCTAGGATGGACTTGTAACAGTACTCGGCCTCGACACCTTGGCGCAACGGAGCATACTGCCCCGCTGCAGAAACAGTGCCCTGGATACTACCAGGCGCCTCACACGACGTTGTCTCGAACTGGGGTACCGCCAGCCTCAATGCATGCGTCATACCTAGACGGTGCTAGAGTCCAGGCCATGTGCAAAGGGAATGAAAACATTAGGCAGAAACCACAGACGATTGCGGTAAACGTGAGCGAATACACCGAATCAATGAACGAACAAACGAACGAAAGAGCTAGAGAGGCAGCGAGCAAGACAGTAAGGAATATAGATGGAAATAACGAACATTTTCCTTGCTCAACCGAGACAACGACCATTGACCGTGTGTATTCAACGAACACAAGCAGGTAATACAGGCACATACTATACACTAAATGCTTTTAACTTGCATCGTTATAACTTATACAAACGCTCGACACAAATTCAATAATTCGAATTGCAACTTTACAGAACAAGCTAAAAGTTGGTGCTGCAAGTTAAATAGTTCTTCTTTAATTCTGGAGTTTCGCGTGCGAAAACCATGATGTAGTAAGAAGGCAACCGATAGTGGGGATCTCCGTATAAATTTTGACAACCTGGAATTCCTTAACGTGCTCCCAAGGCATGGTGCGCGGGCGTTTTTGCATTTCGCTCCCATCGAAATGCGGATGCCATGGCGGGTATTCAATCCCGCGTCTTGGGTTTCGCAGCGCAACGCCAAAGCCGCTTTAGCCAAGTTTAGCCGACGATAGTATAACGACAAGCGTAGTTACGACGCCATGATAATACTGAGATGTGACGACAACTGTACGACGCCAATAGCGAGACGACGACGCGGTAAAGAGAACCTGACGATGAAGCAGGAACGAAGACTTTGCTACGACCATGATGGCATGACGATCACGGTATGACAGCGAGTGCAGGATAGCGACCCGCTGACGACGACGCAATAGCTACGATGGCATGACACCAGCGCATAACCCCGGTTGCATAACCACAGCATAATTACGATAAAATGACGAAGAAGGAATGACGTCTTTGGATGGACGATTTCTTTTTCTGAAGGAAATAAATTCGCTCCTGTCTTGTACGTCCATTGATTCAAGTTGGCACCAATGAGATTAGATAAAGACTAGCGCACGTACGACAAATTGCTGAAATTCCCAAAGCGTGATAATTCTATTATAATGTGTCCCATGATTTGTCCGGAACCCGGTTCCCTCACCACCGCAGCCCGATGCCGTGACTGATATATTACCTCTTTTTTCCTTTTATTCTTTGACAATGAACAAACTACCTACGACTCCAGTTGATGTGAAAAAGGTCTGCTACGGAGAGACAAACATACTGCGATGTGGCGCAAGTTCCCAAAGAATGCTTATCACAGAAACTATTCTTCGGAAAGAAAGCTTCGCAACTGAAGAAAAAAAGTGGTCCTGTCCTGGGGTTCGAACCCAGAATCGATGCATTCCCACCGAAGCGGTATGGTGCATTTGAACCTGCCGATTAATTCGCGCGGCGATCAGCTAGCCTCCTGGTTAGTTCAGCTGTTAGAGAGAGAATGTGTTGCTGGGCGAGTTCGTTGAAGTCTAACGGATGCCCAATAGCACGGCAAGGGAGCTAGAGACAGAGAAAGAATTTGTTCTTGATGCGAATGGGGGTGGGGGCGGCTTCCTGGTAGTATGGAGCCTCTATTGTAGGGCTCCATTGGCTCTCGGCCCTCCGCGTGCACCCTGGATCAACCGTCTCTGCTCTTGTGGGTCTAAGCTCGCCAGTGCAGCCTCCCAGGAGGATGGTGAACTAATGGTGGAGTATGCTGTAGGATGTGAGCAATGCCAGGTGCTGTGACATACTGTGGGCTGTGCAGTGATATACTGTGAACTGTGTGAGGGACATTGCGTGGAATAGAAGAGGTGAAGGCAAAACAGGCAAGGGAATGAATTAGTTTATAGCTGTTGCCACGTGACGGCATCTGCTCTAGGGAGCGCAAAACTCAGAATCAGGGAGTAGAAAAGAGCATAGCGGACGCTAAACATCGACTACTCGCAGTCAGTCAAAGAAAATGACGCCATGACCCACACTTTCACCAAAGCTGTTGAGATAGCGCAATTTCATGTGCGAAGTAAGGAAGCACAACAACGTTAATGTCCCTGCAAACTTGCCTTGTAAAATTTCTGCTTGTGTCATTGCTCTTCCTGACTAACTTCCCTGACCCTGGTGCTATACCGTGTGCCGGATATTCTGAAAAACCAGCCTCTGGAAGATATTCGGAGCAGCTTGGGCAATATACGTGCTGATCGAGTTCTGAAATCAAAGTGAAACAATACCTCGTTTTACAAATTTAGAATGCGCCGACAAAATCGGGAACAACGGTTTCTTGCCTCTTGGTTTATACGACCAGCAAACATGGCTAGGATGCAATGCAGCCTTTAGGTCATGAAGTCTGACAGCCTTTTTCCAGAGTCTCATGCGTTAAAATCAAACGCCTTAAGCACTCTCGAAACACCTCAAGAACTAGTTGCACATCTGAGTTATATTTCAGAGATTTACAATCTAAGGTGACGAAATAATCATCTATGTAACTAAAAGTGCTGATGACTTTCGGACCACTCAGTGTGGCCCCGGACAGCTACCGCAGGCGCACTAGTCGCTGTTTTTTTTGTCGGCGGCATATCCTTAAACTCGAGTCTCTTTGGCAGGGAGTTTACTTAGGAAGCGCACCGGAAACCAGCTCAAGCGCTACATGGCAAGGCTGCAGGATAATGAAAGTGGTTGTAATAGGTTAGTTGCACAAGATATCACAGAGTTTTAAAAACATTGGTGAAACTGTCGGCCTTAGACTCGATTCTTTTTTTGCATGTACGAGCAAGCTAATAGTTCTATGCCCTAAGGTAAGTTGCAACAAGCACTCGCAAAGTGTTTGTATCACTAATAACACGAACGAGTTTGCTGAGTGCGCCCTGCAGTTAGTTTATTCTTTCCGTTTTGTCTGTGTGGAGAACAATACGTCGGCCAATCTGACAGGCGTGTTAATGACAGGCTGCAAAAATTAACTCAAGGACGTTGAAAAACCGGCATTATGTGAAACTTTTGGATTGCACTGTAACCAGTGCACACGTGTACGACCCTGTAGTGTGAAGCTTTTCATAAACACCCTGACAAATGCACCAAAAAATATTAGAGGCTTTTGAGGTTCTTCGTGCCTATTTTGATCAACACTCCGTCCCTGGAACTTTCAATAAAGACACGGATTTTCTTGTTACAGCTAAGTAACAAAATTGTCCTTGTATGCGAAGCGTTTTCCTCTAATACCTTGTTCTTCATTTTTAATTTCTTTCTTGGTGTAGTTATGCTGCCTTGTCTCTATATAAAATGCACATCATGATATTAGATACACACAGTTGCTAATGAGCCCGGTGTCTTCTGCGTGCTACTTGTCAATTCGTCTCATCTGCATGAGTTGGTTTCCTGTGATCGTTAACTAACTAGCCCGGCAGTCAGCTCGTTGTCTTCCGAAGACCAACGGCCTATAATTTGCACAGCGCTGTGTCTTCTCTCTTCTCGTGCTTTTGTTTTCGTCCTCGTAGTTCGCCCTCCAAGTTAGCGATGCTTCCACGCCAACTCGCCCATTTTTTTTTGTTTCTCATCAGCATATAATTATTGAGCATAGATGACCCGCCGGCCTGAAAGCTCGGGCGCGTTTTCAGTTGCGAGTTTCGGCGAGAGCGCGAAAGATGGCGCCACGCTCGCGGCTTGAGTGGGGGGGCGCTCGAGCATCTGAGAGGAAGGAGGGGGGAAAAAAACTCGCGCAATAAGTAACGTACACGAGGGAAGCTCGTTCGGAAACGGAAAGCGCTCCGAGCCTCCTCTCAGTGTTGGGACGCTGCCCCTCCAAACCAGCTGATCTCCGGCATCCTTGTGGAGTGGTCGCGCGTGAATTGACATGGCTTTTCGCTTATTCCCTCACGTGATGGTTTGGATACGCTTGCGTAGCAGCGGTGTTGCAAGCACGTTGCCTTGCTCTTCTTCTCCGTGACGTCTCTCGAGTGTCAACGCTGCAAGTTTCGTGTGTGCGTTTGTGTTTGTGCTGGTGCAGGGCAGTGCGCGATCGGTGGAGCGGTGCTTGGGTGCTTTACGCGTGAACTTCCTTTCGAGAGGATACGTCCACTGTTTCCTGCAGTGATCCGGCCGATGACCACTGGTGTGACCTACTTGACGAAACCCCTGTTTTTCGGTCTCTTTCGAATTTAGAAGCGGCTAACCTGAACTCAAAGCGGAAACATTATCGGAACACATTGCTCTCTCACGAATCGGCTCGTACACGCCAGAAGGCACTTCTTTCCAGGTGTTACTTAGCAAAAATTTGTCACGCACATTTCTACCCAATGAAGAACACGTTCTATTTCACACTTAGATCCCAATGCGTGGATTCCGTATGAGGCGTGCAGCTTAAAACGAATAATACCTGTTATCGAACGGAGTGAGGTCCGACATGATGTCGTTAAAGTTAACATGCCTTGCTAAACTCCATGTATGATTGAGGGGCCAAGTGTGGCAAGCGTGTTGCAGGCTGCGCCGATCTCACTCGCACAAGACCCTTGGCAGTGCAAACCATAGATGAAAACGAATGCGTACTTAGTAGAAAGGATGTCGGTGAACGTTATTGTAAAGTTGAGTGTTAAAACTTTTCTTTGAAGTATCTTGAAGTGTCCTCCATCATCGATAGTTCTTTGAAGGCACTTACGTCAAGAAAATTACTATCTTCGATGATTCTGCGGATGCCTTTGTAAAAGCTGCCCATGCATAAGTCTAGGATCAAGAATGTGTATCTTTGAAGAAATCTCTGGTGGTATATCTCAGCTCAACTGCATTGCAGCGAGGGAGGTGATCCGCTAGAACAAGGAACAACTTGAGTTGCGATGCATACGAAGAATAGCTCTCACTCAAACGATTGAAACTCTATCACTGCTACTGAAGCTCAGTGCGTCAGCTGATCGGAGAATGGTAGCGAATAAGTTCAAGAAGAATTCGTTTAGAACTGCACGTACACGGATGCCCACTGACTGGTCCTGAACTCCCGAAGACTCGATTTTTGTGGCCATAAGAAAGCTAGGTCGGGCAGAAATTTCAACATACGCTTTACACTACGGCAGGCTCGAAGAATGGTTCAACTCAGGAATAACAACGGAAAGACAATCACAGTATGGCTCTGGAGCTTTCCGCGAATGTGTCCTGTCACTATCAACATAGCCAGAAAGAGCGCATCCGAAGCTTGTGTCTGCAAGATGTTTAACACCGCCGATAATTGTTCGCTGTCGAGTTTCAATTTACATATGCAGCGGGACATACGTGAGCGGAATATTGGTGTAAACGACAAAGAACGATATGATGAGCTCACCATTGTAGAGAGATGTTGAAAGCTAGGTTTAATTTGTTCATGCATTACTGCCATTTGAAAGAAACGTGCAGCTGAGGATGATTGAAACGGCCGCGTAAGTTTCTACAGAGGATAATAGTGGCTGTGACTTTGGAGAACTGATCTCTTTGTGTAGAGTTTTGTAAACCCATAAGGTAGAGTTAGGAATAGAACGCTCTCCAGAAATATTGAAATATTTATTTAGCTGAGATGGCAGAGGAGCATGTCCAAGTGTATGTATCTCTTCAGCATTGACAACCATCTTTACATCTCTCCCAAAGAATCACCGTGATTTCCACCGCTGAATGCTCTTTAGAAAAGAGTGCTCGAATGCGAATGCCAATAAATCGCCCGACTGGAAACTTTTACCTGCGCGTGGTCAACATTTTGGTGTGGTCGAAAGGCGTTCCTTTCTTCTCTTAGGTTCTTGTCAACAAATACATACTCCTCTAAATTATTAGTAAGAATATTTAGTAGATGCGAAAATGCTCGAGAAGCTGCGTAAAGCTACGTCTAGGTCACATAGGTCTATATAAACCGATAAGTGGTATATACTTCCATTCACTGGTAAAATGTGTTACTCACATTGTGGGACACGTCACCTAAGAGTTTCGTTATTTTAGGTCGTGCTAAAAAAGACTGACAGCCAGTAGCAAAGTGTGCGCAATAATTGTGAACGACCAATCTTATGGCTAAAATGGTTTAAATCACAGGTAAACATTGAGCTATACAGGCTTAAAACAGGCGTAAAACAAACTTCTCATTGTGCGGTAGCACAACCTTGATTTTTTCTTAACCAAAGAGTCAAACGCACCTTAGGGAGCGCATCATGATTCCATGAGGTCATTTTCAACAAGAACGGTTGCAAATTCTAAAGGAAAATTCGTACCTCGACCATCTGAGCTGATGAGAGACATCAGGGCATTTTAGTGAGCTAATCAGTAGCTTCTTTCACGCTTTGTGTAAGAACTTCATGATCCAGGTGATCTTGGGTAACAAGCGACATGCTTCTAACATGTGTTCTAGTATATTGGTTTGTGTTAACAAATATGCATGGTCAGGATCTTTAGTATGGCATTGCACATTTGTGTATTGAGCAAAATGATAAAGAATGTCATTCGAAAACACCGCCATAGTCCTGCCACAACGCCTGTATGAAAGAATAGTACTGAAATTCTGCACAAGAAACAGAAGAAGGTCCTCGATAAAATGTTAAAAACAGCAAAAGAGGCTGCTCAATATGTTATAATAAGAAACCTCAGCTTGACATCGGATGACCACATGTCCTTCAGAAAGAGCCAGACGAGCCTTTGTAACATTTATGTGTTACAAATATATGTCCTTATATAGTAACCCCAGATTTCTTTTTAGACCAGTATGACAATAGGAGAAAGCAAACTTTTTCAAAATGAGCAATAGGTCTAGCAAGAACAATGCTTTCTCCGTGGCTTGAACAGCGCGTTCAAAAGAGTGACTGCTAACGCGATCCGCTTCAAAACAATTTCCTTGCTTGAACCTTCGAAACAACTCTCCATGGCGCGGACTTCCATAAGGTGCATTCCTTCGATAACATTTGCAGAACCTAGGCAGTGCTTCGTTTTCCCGAGACCACGTTTATCCGAGGTTCAGCGTCAGATAACGCGAGCGTCTCAAAGTGAAACTTTTCCAAGTAGACAACGGCGACGAATGGTGTACTGCTGAGTACCTCACGTTTACATTGTGCCAGAGTCTCGAACGATTCGCGACGTCTTCTTGTGCTAATGGCCAGTTGCGTGCTGCTCTACGATGTTTGGCTGGGCACATCAGCGCTCACGTTTACATCGTGTTAGGGTCTTGAACGTTTCACGACGTCTTCTTGAGGTAATGACCCGGCACGTGCTACGCTACTACGTTTGGCTGAGCACATCCGCAATGACGACGCCGTCCACGCAAGACGCGGCAGAAGACCGGCGACGACCTGCGACGGTGAAGTGCCGGCTCCGTACTGCTGCATGAAGCGGCACCTGCCTCGCCGCCAGGGCGGCTGCTGTCGACGGTTGCTGCGACTACGCGAGGAGAACGCCCGCTTCGTGCTTCTCGGCGTGGTGCTTCTCGTGTACATGATCCTGGGCGCCCTGCTCTTCAGGGCCATAGAGGGACCCGGGGAAGTGGAGGCCCGCGAACGTTACAACCAGGTGCTGCGCGACTTCTGGCTCAAGTACAACGGCACGGTGGACCCTGAAGACGTGGTCCGGCTCCTCGAGGAGCACGGCAACGCGTCCTCCCGGAATTTGCTCCCGAGCAAGAGGCCCCGCTGGGACTTCGTTGGAGCCTTCTACTTTGTCGGGACCGTGGTGTCCACGATCGGTGAGTGGCTTTCGCTATACAATAACGATATTTCTTTGTTAAACTGGAGCAGATACTGAAAAAGCAGACAAAAAGCCCCCCTCACCTTGCCCTTAAAAAAATCGGCCTGACGAGGTCTGCATTTTCTGCGGCGAAGGATGCAGGATACAGCAGGCGCAACGATGCCGATGGAGTGCTTCAGGTCGAAATGGTCAAGATTACTAGCAGCAGCCATGCTGATCACGAGTAGCACTGCCATTACTCGCAAAACGTGCATCGACAAATAGGAGGAAAATAAAAATGCAGTGCCCTTCCACTATGTAGAGATAGATGGCCAGATAAGCTGTGGGTTTTGTTTAAATATATTTTAAATTATTTAATTTGGTTGTTATTGTAAATAGCTTGAAAGAACACCCAAGACATAACTTTGTTGTTTACTTTTGTCTTGTTCTTTCTTTAAAATTCCATTCACTTGGTCACCATATTGAACATGGACTTACAGTCCCTATGGCAAACTGCAATTGGTTGCACAATTGGTAGATCTTGTGTCATCGAGCGTGCTTAAATATTTCACTCGCTCTGACAGGTGGTAGTTGCCTCAGCTCACCGCACGACACCGTCCAGGCCTCCGAATGGTTCAGCGTACTTGCATGTGATTTGACGGTGGCGCGAGTCGACGGGGTCGAAGGTATCCGCGGATAACCTACTCACTTCGTCAATGATCACACATTTCACGTTGGGGGACAGCGGGCCGAAAGGTGTTTAGATCACTATCGCGGAGCCCTCCGTCATTGTGCCGCATCAACTTGCACGCCACAAGAACGTCGTTCCTGCTAGTTCCGCCACCACCTTTACAGCGCTTACGCGCACAACGTAGTTGTTATATCCGCAGTCGGGCCTCTCATTGCAATATCGGTTGTAAATTTCCATCATCAGACGGAGGACAAAGGTCTTTCCCCATCTTGCGGGACCCGTGAGGAACACCCACAGCAGTTTGGATGCTGGAGTGTGGTGAACGAGCTCTGCGAGAATTTCATGCTGCTCAACGTTCATCCGGCGCATAAAGTCCTAAAAACTCTTCCGTCATTGTATAGTGTCGTGCCCTGGGACTTCTTTGGGTCCCACGTGCGATAAGCGCCGTTCAAGGCCGGGTGAGTGAGTGAGTGAAACAACTTTATTTGGTCAACAATATACGCGAGCAAACTCCACATCACCTGGCTAGGCCCACTAAGGGACGATCAGGTGAAACCTGACGGCCCTCTCCCGAGCCCTCTGGACTACCAGGATTTGAGAGGTCTGGACCTGAGCCCTAATGAGCTTCATCATTTCCTCTTGGGTGAAAGTGGGACCAGCAGAGACGCAGCCCCTTAGGACATGCTCGAAGTCTGCATAATCACCACACAGAGGGCAGTCCGGGCTTGGGAACCGTTCTGGGTACATTGTGTCCAGCGCCGCGGGGCTCGGTTAAGGGCTTGTTTACAGAAGTCTGAGAGTGACTGTCTGGGCCCCGCACAGCGAGGAGTGCGTCAAAGGCAGATGTCTTCTTGACAGATAATTATGTTTGCAAATCTCGTTCTACGAGCAGAGAGGCTCGGGCCGCCAAGGAGAGGACGCGTTAACAGGTCTCAGAGCCCAGAGGGGTATGTGCCATTGAGCTTGGACCCTTTCTGCACTATCACAGGGTCGGCCCACATGATTTTTTTCAACATCTCGGACACACCTTTTTTCCCACATCCTAGCCATAGACAGCGTTCCTGCAAAAGCGCTACAGATTTCAAGAAAACTTTGAATCAGGTTAGTTGATTGGTTCCACCCAAGATGGGTCGAGAAGCACGAAAAAAACCATGGATTAAGAAGGGATACGGACAGCAGTCCTGCGCGCGTACTTTTTTCAAGCGGTGCATCTTTGTCCGTGTTTGGTCGTGGGTTCGAACCCAGCCTTTGCAGCAGAGTTGATAGCAAAAAAAAAGAAGAAAAGGCTGTACTGAGCATGAGGTCAGCGCGAAAAAATACCCAGGTTCTCAAAATTAACCTAGAGCTTGCCACTACGACGTCCCTCAACACTCTCTGGGCGGTTTCGGCGCATATAAGGCCATAAATTACTTAATTTATTTGCCCGTGTTTCCTACGCGCTGCTCTGCCTAAAAAGATGCGTTACGGTATGAATGTGCCACGAAAGTCGGTGGTACGGTAGATTGAATGTGCCAAAAAGAAAGGATAGTGAAGGGGATAGTGAAGGGTAGTGAAGGGGCACTCACTCCAGTCGAAGGATAGTGAAGGATAGTGAAGGGGCACTCACTCCAGTCGTTTTCTTTGGCCCATAGCGTGCAGCCAAGATCCATATCCATGGCCACGCGCGTTGCAACGAGTGTGTGCGCGGCAAAATTCTAGGGTGCCGGTGTTCATCGTTTGTGAGAAGCTGAACGCATGTGCATCAATATTAGCTGTGCATGTTTTATTGAACAGTGCTTCCTCTGTTCGTTAGGATCTTAGTTACGGCGCTATGGTAGAGACGCGAAGTTTTGGCGCTGGCTGTCCGTGCTGCGGGATGGCTATCTGATGACTGCCTTACTACAATGTGATAGTGGTTCAAAGATGCGATGCGTAATGTCACGACGCAAGAAGTGACAAATTGTAAGTTAGTGTATTCATTCATAGTAAGTAGAATTTGTGACGTTCGGGGCCAATCTGGTTCTCCGTAGATGGTTCACTGGTCTCGACAGTGACTAGAGGACACGGTGTGGTAAATCACCATACATACCTCACGAGTTCTCAAAATTTCTTTACTTTTTGCACACGCCCGATTTATGAGACATCCAGTGTCTGCGGTGGGTATTTAACTCTGAGTTTTTACTTGAACCTCGAAAGTACGGAATTATATTTTGTGACTCTATATTTATTGTAACCTCCTAGAAGCTATCGAGAGCTAGTAGGACTCTACAAGCTCTCAATAGCACTCCACTTTACCGGTAATATAATTAATTTCTGGATTAATGGCAGAAGGCACTTTTGTCACCTCCGCGGAAAATCCAGCTAATGGCGATACTTAGATCTTTTTATGTATATTGTCATGGTGTAGTGATGTTGAAAAATAAAACGACCGCACAACTGCTAGTCACAAAACTGACACTTTGAAATCAAGATTTCGACGGAAACTTGTTTGGCCGGGAACATATATGACAAGTAAAATGAACACGGACCACGAAAGCTCACAAAAATAAGACGTTTCAGCACCTGCGCGGGAGCCGAAACGTCTTATTTGTAGAAATTTTCGTGGCTCGTGGCCGTTTCGATCGTTGTCCGAATAACACTTTGTAGGGCGAACTTGCGCCTAAAAAACAACTAACGTGCAAACAGAGCGACAGCGGCGAGTACAGGGGAGGATCATCGAAAGCTGATTTGCTGGCCACACGCATCGGCTTTTACGCATGACTCGTCGAAAGTTCAAGCATAAGCGTTAGAGTTCGCGTAAGTCCTAAACATGTACTCCGCTGTTCGTGTGATAATACACAAGGCTCGGGAAAAACATAGCCGACAGATAGGACCAGTGATAACATTACAAAAAATTCTGATACGGCGAGGCGCGTCTTCCGGTCAGCGATAACTTTTAGCACTAATGAACTAACTTAAGCGCCTTAATAACTTTAGCATTCAATAACTTTAGCACTTTTAGCGCTCACCTAGAAAAGGTAGAGAGGTACGCGTGTCAATGTTATTTGGCGTTGTTACAGCTTTGAGGGCAGAGTACAGACAAATTGATGATCGGATCTTGGATATAGAGCTGCTTGACACTTTAGTGTGAGGAGGGAGTCCTACATGCTAAGTACATGTATATGTTTTTGTATGTCATAGTGGATATAAACCACCCTAATTTAGAACACGTCTACTCGCCTATGCTGTTTCTTAAGCGCCAATCCCCACGCTTTCTTATTTCTCTGATGTGCCCATTATTTCGCTATTCCTTGAGAATCGAAGGTTGACAGCAATCGCTATGTAGGTGCTGTCACGGTGGTTTCTTTCTGAATCAGTGAGGCATATTCTTTTTTCAATGGCTAGCTATTGCCGAAGAAACCTGTACTGCAAAGATCACATGCTACCCGGGGCAGTTCGAATATCGCTTACGCCATGGTAAATGCTCGCTTGCAGTTTGGTTGTGCATTAAGTTTAGGTTCATTCGGGCTATTTTCTACAAGAGCAAAACACACTGGGTCTGCTTGAGATAGCTTACGACACTCTCGCTGACGATGCATCTCCTGAAAGTTGCACAAGCAACGAATTGCGACGCGAGATGACCTTTCTATCGGCAAGTCCTAAAACAGGCACCCAAAATCTGTGTTGTCACGTGCACAGAAGCAGCTAGTTACCAAACTGTGTTTGCCTTTGGGACTTTGTGGAACAAAGACAGTGTCCATGATTGCCAGGAGACTCCCAAAGACATTGAAAGCTTCCTACTGTAGCATCTCTGATGATCTAACCGACCACAGTCTAGCCGACAAGCAATTTACTGTCCATTTGCCTCACTATCAGAAAGGGTTAAAGCAACCAGGCTATCGACACAAAACGTCAAACACCAGCGAAAGCAGAGATTCAAAAGAGAGACAGAAAAACGTAATCCCTTGCTTTCGGCTTGGGAATGCGCTGCTAGAAACTTTCCCCGTCATTGATTGGGTAAACAACGCGAAATGACTTCGTGATTGCCTGACTTCTGAGCGGAATTGCTTCTTTGCCTCCTAACCGCTGAGCCCTTTCATCTGTGGCCGAGCACTTCCGGGTCTGCGGGTCCTTGCGTCGTACCAGCCCGTCGTTATTTCTCTCTTCTGCACTTCGCAGATCTATCGCTGCATCTCCTCGAAGATTGAATGAGTATGGAGAAAATACGTCCTAATTTAGTCGCGTCTTTGTCCCTTACCTCAGGCTCTCATTTTTCGTGTGTGAATAAAACGTTCCTTTAACTGCGCAACTCATAATATTCATTGAACGGACATATGGGCGACAATAAAGCAAGAAAGGAACCAGCGCACTCACAGAAGATGAGATAAATTTACCTAGAGACGAGCAAAGGAAAAAAGCTTGCATAGAAGTCTGGAAGGAAGCAAAGCAAACGAGAGAAGAAAAAGAAGAAAGCAATACGAGGATAGAACAAACAAGGAATAATGGAAGCTAGCAGTGAAGGCTTGAGGGAAGCGAGTAAGGAAACACTGAATTAAGCAAAGAAAGAAGAATAAAAAAATGCATGCCTGCTGAAGAAAGCTTAACGAGAAAGCACGAATTAAACAATTCCTAGCTGAAAAGCACCAGAACGATGTCAGGATATTTAGCGTAAACATGGCAATAGTCTCGTGTCTAAATTATTTGCACTGAAGCATAGTCTGGCGCAGAGTTCTGTGCACGTCTAATTGGTCTAGGGAATATGGGTGCGCCCCCTTCTACGGCCTGGCTCTGTCAGATATTCACAATCACACCACAGTATTCTGGTGCAGCAAGGTAGGTGCAGTGCCAAAGTATGGTGCTGGGTGGCGTACCTACTGCTGCTTTCAGGTGCTGCCTGGTGTTTACCGTCCCAATGCTGCATTCTGGGACCAGCGTGATGGCCTAGCTGTTAAGGCGTTGCGCTGGTGTGCTCGAAGTCGACGGTTCAATGACGGCCGCGGCTGCATTTTGATTGGGGTGAAATGCAAGGGATTCCTCTGTACTTATATTCAGGCGCTGGTTACAGAAACCCAGCTGGTCAGGACTAATATGTAGTAACCACTATGGACGCGCCTACGAATCACGCCGGGGTTTGGACACGTAATATACCAGAATTTAAATAATTTTCACCACATGCTGGTGACAAAAGGTGGGCAAAACGAAATAGTTTGGCGCAGCCTGGTGAGCCGACCACCGTGGTCTGGTGCTGTCTGGTGTGGGCTCCCGTGACTTCTTGCCTTGTCGCCATTCCAGTGGGGTAGAAAGTTGCGTACACTAGTGTGGTGCCATGTTGTCTGGTGTGTCTTTCTGGTTTTGTGCCTGTCGGGCAACCAAATAAATAAATTCAGGGTATTTTACATTCTCGCTCAATTGCCTGCCACGAAACAGTGTGGTGATTGTTTGGTTTGCCTTTATGAGCAGCTCATACCAACTTGGGATTGACCAAGAATCGAATAAATTAGAAAATAAAGTTAATCAAATAAGAAAACAAATAATAATGAGAAAATTTGATATCACATATAAAAAAGGAGTAATATAACCCCGTTTTCAAAAATTCGCAAATTTGTCCTAATTAGACATGAAACTTCTGAACAGTTACGCAGACATCCTTATGACAATAGGGTAGCCTCCCAAAGACAATACCCAGAATGTCAAGGTCCAGTTCAATACAGTTCATATTTGACAAGCAGCTGCTCTGACTAGACGAAGACGACGAAAAGGCGAGCACAACAGAAGCGGCGGCTCTAGGTTGCAGCCCTTGTAAGATATTTTCGTCATGATTAGAGGCAGCGGCACGACAAGAATAATCGAGTTATCACCTCGCCATCACCGTAATACGTTTGGAACGAGGAAAAGGAGAGGCAAGACGGAGAGTTTGGGATAAAGTTTACATAAGCAACTTGGAACGTAAAGAACTAATATAGAAGAAAGGAAGAACGCAATTAAGGTTTTGAGTTAGTGAGCAAAGAAACGAAGCATTTAGCACGAGCGGAACCGTATCGGGGAAGGTTGAGAGGAGGTGAAGTGAGCATCGCAGAGTTGAATGTGGAGAGGACAAGTAAATGGAAAAAAATGGAAAGAAAAAAGCAAGTATTGAAGGACGAAGGAAGGCAGATAAGAAAACCAGGGCACGGGAGTAGTGCGGAGCGGTAGAAAATAAAGACGCTTTGAGGCAAAGGGGGAACGCGCACTGCATTCGTGCTCCCTTAAAAGTTCGAGGTGCAGATGCGGCTTCTCCTGGGAGTTAGCTCGCAGCTCTCAATATGCAAAATAGAAGAGCGCACTTCATTCCGAACTGCGGGCAACCTTGAGCGTATCTTCGACGAGCAATGCACAGACGCCCCTCTTGAGAGCGAGAAGCGTCTGCCACGCGGTTCTCTCGTAGACGACATCGAAAGCAAATTCCGAAGAGAGATGGCGTTGAAAGGTTGATAGGTGGAGCGACGATCGCAATGCAAGACGGGCAGGGGGGCATAAGAAGAGAAATAAACAATTTAGAGAGACTCGCGTGAACACCGCCACGTCAAAATTGTTGTCCCTCTCTATGGCTGAAGTTCTTCCTTTCTTTCCTTTTTTCTTTCTTTCTTCCTTTCTTTCCTTCTTTCTTTCTTTCTTTTCCTTTCCTTCCTCTCCTTCCCCCCCGCCCCCGAAATGTCTGCTTGACGTAAAATAAAAATGGAAACGCATTCTTGCGCATTTCTCGGCTTCGACGAAAATGTTCAATACAGTTTCGTCTACTAGAAGAAAAAAAAAATTAAACGTAACAAAACAGCAACACACTCAGTAGTGGGTCACACTGCATACGATAGTTAGGTAGTACCACCCGCTAAAATACACAGAAAAGTATAGAAAAACGGCACGATCAGTGTTCATGGAACAACGCGTTGTGCAGAAGTGGCGTATTGTAACGATACGGCAGGGGTGGGACGCAGGTGAGAACAACTACAAATTCTGGGCATTGACAGCAGCAACCGTGGAATGCGGGCTGTGCCCAGAACTACTACGGATGAGACGCGCCTATATGTGCATGCTCGTCTGATAAGAATGCTCCTCCAGAGAACCAATCCCGGTTTCCGTTGTTAAGTCTCAAACGCTGTCGTTCTTCGCTTATTCGTCCCATCACGACGATAGTTTGAAGGTAATATCCTGAACAAGCCAAAGAAAAAAATGGCACAATTATCCAGACGGGTAAACATGTGTGAAATAAATATGTAAAGCACTTCTTTTTCTGGTGCCCTGATTTATTTTTGGCCCTAGCCACACGTCTAGTCTGTTTACTGTCGAATAAGCATAAGCAGCAGGAAAAGAATGAGCTTTGCAGTGCACGGACAAGGTGCGAGTGAAGGGGAAGTGTGACAACGGCAATTCCAATAAACGCCATGGTGCGATATATATATATATATATATATATATATATATATATATATATATATATATATATATATATATATATATATATATATATATATAATATATATATATTGAAGGCAACATCATAGTAAAATTCTATATCAAGCTCACATCTGTCTACACACAAAAATCCGCATTACATTGCCCTTCTCCATCAATCCGCCTCTGGACTAAGGCGATGGCACTAGTGACTAGAAATCTAACTCGATAAATCCCATACACGAGTCCATCCCATCCGGCAAGCCCTGAGGAGGAGGCATACTCTGCTATCACGCAAGGCCACACCATCGATTTTCAGCAGATGGCCTAAACCATGAAGTTCTTTTCAGCAAGCATTGTCTGCACACTTTTCTAACTACCATATATTCCGGAGTGTAGTCCGCACCCGGTGTGCGCAGCTCAGGGTAGAACTTCAGATGAAAATAATTTTTTTGGAAATCTGTGTATGTCGTGGGCCCTCTGGACAGCCTGGAGTTGCATGTGGCGATTGCTGCTCTTGAGAGATTCCTGCCATTGTTCTTTCGTGATGGGTAAAGAGGCGTTAAGGGCTGGGCACAGCCAGAGCATGAGCAATGACCACATTTGGGGTACGACTGTGAACGGGCAGGATATTTCCTCTTGAGAGACCGAGGAGTGGGATACGAACGAGTTTGCAGAAGTCTGAGTGTGCTAGCCTGAGGTTTGTTCAATTTAGGGTGAGGGGGTGGAATTGTCCTCCTGCCCAGTCGATAATGGGAAACAATTTCATGGAAAGTACATAATGGATCTTTGTGGATGTTGACCTCGTTACAAGCCTGGCCACCGACTTGATCTGCGGAAGCCTTCGGTTTTAGCTCCCCAAGATCTCAGTCCTTCAGGACTCAAATAAAGTTCTGGTCATGTCATGTGTATGTATCACCATTGTACAGTGCGTAAGAAAGCAAGTTGTCGAAGAGTACGACCACAGGTCTTTTATTAGAATGCATAATGTTACACAGTGTGACGGACATTGCTGTGATTTATCACTGTAAGCCTTCTAGGCGAAGTCAGGCCTTGTTTTTTATGAAGTGCGTCTGCGATTACAAAACCTACATGTAAAGTACACACCCTTACATAGGCTGCACCACACGAAGTTTCGACATTTAGAAACGTCCAGTCCGCGGACTACATGCCAATAAATACGGTAGATGTCCGCAGTGAGCGATCACAGTGGATGTTCTTTGCCGCAGATAAGACCGTGAACTACCACCCAGCTTGCTTCTTGACGCATTGTTGCAAATACATTCCTTTATTCATTGCGTTCTCTTTTGGTATTCATTCCCAGTTCAGATGCGCTATCATTATTGGAAATAACATATCAAATGGGAAGGAATGTTCTTTTGTGACAGATGGCACGATGTGGAGGCACCAGCTTGCTTGGGAAGGTCGTAATGGCAAAATCAATCTTTACTCACACCTCCGGTGTCTCCCATTCCGTCCCCTAACGTGCATTTGCGAAATCTCGCAAATCTCCCATCTTCTCGGTACTACGCGAGATCGATTCACTCGCCCGACATCTGCCGTGCCGTTGTTCTTCGTGTACGCGTTAATGACATCCGTGAAGCCTCCGACCTGTTCGCATTCGTCCGTAAGTCCGTTCTACCTCGAACTCCGAATCATGCCAAAGTTTTTTTTTCTTTGTACATATGCGAGGCTCAAGTCGCGAACGAAAGCCAGGAGCTTTGTGGAGCCCCTACTTACATAAGGCGCCAGGTTTGCTTCTTTCAAGATAGGTGCAAAAGAAATAATAGTAATCGCATTTTTCTAGGTCCTTTCTACTGCTTGTCATATCAGAAACAGGAGTTTGTTGGAGGAAAGTTGAGTAGCTTGAAAAAAAGAACTATTAGAAAAAAGTTTTGAAATTGGAGTTTATTTCTGTGTGATGTGCAATAAATATTGAAATGTGCAGCACCTGCGCGTGCAGATGGTCAGGAATGACACCGCCACTTGATACGTTGACTTTACTTTCATTATCGCCTCTCGCGCAACTACTTTGTCTTCTGCGTCTTGAAGCGCGTGTTCTGCATTACCTCTGCACGTGGCCGCTACCAGTGTTTTCTCGATGTCATGTTGTCATCACCTTATCTACGTATGTCATAAACGCGAGGCTTTCATCTCATTCCTAAACACTGTCCTTTCTATACAAGTGTTTTCGAGAAACTCTACGTCGAGTACAAATAGGGACCGAGGAGCAGGTATTTTTGTTCTGATCAGCCGATAGCTACTCTGCCTGCCACAATCGCCAGCTGCTGAGTTAGAGCTTTTTTTTGAGGGCACAGACCCGGCCCAATCAAATGATTCTTTGTTTTTACTGAAGTGTTTCGTCATCGCCTCGCCCTTACAAAGCGGGACAATGCTGACGCGCGCACATTGTTTATCTTGCTTGGGTGATCGTTTTTGACAGGTCAACCTCCGTTACAAGGTTGTCGCTGTGCGCAGGACGCGCGTTCGCGAATCGGAACTTTCCCGAATGTCGTCGCCGATTCTTTAGTGCAATAGTTTTTGCCTAATGCGTGCGTGACGCAAACCTTGTCGTACATTTCGGAACGTATGCGAGCACCAGCGATTGCCATGGAATGTACGATTATGCTCGTTGCTATCGTCTTGCTCTGAGTTTTGTTCGTATTTCTCTGGGCACAAGTTCGCCCAATAACATCCTATCTGAACTCACGCCATTGGCAGTGTCCTCTTCTTCACCGACACGACAACGTGACAATACTTAACTGTCACGAAACAATATAGCACACCTTTTCGGCGTAACTGCTTGAAATGTCTAACTGCAGCGTAAGTGTTGATGGTTGTTACCAAACTTTTCTTATCTCCACGAACGCGGCAAGCTTGTGTAAATCACTTAAACTTGAGATGCGTGCTTGTGGGGTCAGCTCAAACGCAACGCCGACGTGCCAACCGTGCCATCCTTCGGCATGTTTTGTTGGCATGGTTGGTGCATACTTGACATCGTGAGAAAACAGAAAACGGACACGCCGCGAAGAAAGCCAAAATGCTGCAACCCGTTTCCATTTGCTTGTGGTTTGTGTGAGCGTGTGCTTTCTGGCAAGGTCAAACGTGGCCGTCTTTGAGAAGAACCTTGACAACACAAGTTCCTATCTCAATGCATCGCAACGGAGAAATTGCTTTCTCTCTGACTACTACAGCGGTATTGATTGTTTGTTGCACTTTAAATAAGGTAAGAAAAGAGAATTTAGACTGCAGATTTTTTTTATTTAGCCCATCGAATATTTATTAAGATCTCTTCAAGAAGACAAAACTAAAAAATGCACTGTTTTTGAGCCCGTAATTGAGTAATAAGGTCATCAGCATTATGTAAACTCAAGTATTATTACATCCAAAGACCATAAAATTGATGTAATATGCACTGCTCTCGAACATACAATGAACCTGTTAGAGCGAACTTTGCGAAACCCTAGTAAGTATTGTAAAACATTTCCATAAGGTCTAAAGTGATATAGAGAAAGTCATACGTCAATAGATGTGTTTCATGGAAGTGCGTTATGTGTTTTCGGTGCTGAGTTCCAGATTTGGAAACATTCGACGTCAAGTGCTCTTTTTTTCCCAGAATTACCAATTTTAGACAACTTTCGCAAAAAAGTCCGACTTTCTAAATGAAACTTCTGCTTCCGGCAATTCCTGAATTTACCCTTCTGCAGCAAATTTTATTCTAATCGCCCTGTCGGTTGTTCCATGAGATAATTTTTGTGTTAATTTGACTCCATGAGATAATTTCTGTGCGTGTATTTGAAGAGGAACCTTCTAGTTATCCCCGAGCAAATAATTAATTTTAAAGCAGTACTTACGTAATATTACTGACTTGACTTTTTTTGCGTCGAGCGAACTTACAATTCCCTCTAGGCTTTAAAAAATTACTAGTAGAGGTCACAGAGTAATTAATAATTTACTATATACCCATTGTCGCTGTGAATAACTTTTCATTTTGGTAAAGAGGAGGTTGGCGTAGTGTCGACGTCTTCAAACATGGACTCGCTACGACACAGTGATCACTGAAGCACTAGCTCGGTGACTAAAACGGTGCGCTGCTAAGATCGAGGTCGCTGGTTTGCTACCTACGGCAGCGACCGCATTTTGGTGGGGTGAATATGCAATAACGCTCGTGTACTTGGACTTAGTTTCACGCTACAGAAGATTAATGCTTAATCCGGATTCCCAGACTACAGCATGGCTCACAATAAAATCCTGATTTTGGCACAGAAAATCAACCCAATTTAACAGAATTTACTATGAATTCTTTTTCTACGCTGTGGCGGTCTCTGTTTGTTTTTTTACGAGCAAAGTGATGATATCTAGTGTGTTTCCTACACAATGTCAGAAAATGTTGCTGCCAGTCTTCCTGTCTTGATGTAAAAAAAAGTGTAGATGATGCCAGGTCTGTCATTCCGAGACTGCTTCGGTGTCCAAACTAAGATAACTAGAGTTTCACAACCAAATTAAAGTTGATTTTCCTGCCACTACGTTTGCCACGCGGGATCTTATAGGAGCGTGCGGTAGAGTATATGCGCTCAAGTGAATATGAGAGCATGCTCCTTTAAAAACCATTTGCAGGACAGCGGGCCACATACATCCTAAATTGTGATATGCGCGCAAACAATTCCCAGCACCAACGGGACGCACTTTTCTCGTTTTTTATTTGCTTCATCCTATCGTAAGGTTTCAGCACTTCATGAGAGAATACTTAGGGCAGTGGGTATTATGTCGAGACTAGCGTGCGACCCCTTCCGAATTCGGCTCACGATTGGTCACGAGGGAAAACATGTGAAGATACTCGTTAACGTGTTCGTCTTTGCCGCATTTAGACTGGCACATTTACCGTGCAGTAAGACCCCATTCCTCCAAACCCCCCTTTCTTTAACTTGACGCCCCATTAGGTTGCTCGCAAAACTCAACATTGCCAATGCGCGTGCAAGAAGTTGCACATAGAGAAAGGCGCCGATTCCTTTAGCGTTGGACGTGCACACGATGTTTTTTGTCATGGATAGTGTTTCCTGTGCCGCGTTGTCCTTCGTGTATTTCCCCATTGTCACGGGGCATGTTGTCAGAAATAATTTTCTTGTGATACCCTATGGGGCCAGTCGTACACTCTAAAAATTTTAACACCCTTAAGGGTGTAAATGACTTGTCCCATGGGTGACACCCTTTTTGGGTGTATTGCTACACCTCAAGCAAAGGGTGCAAATTAACACCCTACAAGAGAAGGGGTGTTAATATGACGTCACCTCGCCTATGGGTGTAAAGATAACAACACCCTTTCTATATGGGGTGTAACAGAGACACCACCCTTTCAATATGGGTGTAGCATGGACAAGACGCTTCCAAAAGGGTGTTATCCCTGCAAGTATTTTAGCGTTCACTACAGCCATGTAGTTAATGGGCAGACTAGCTGTTGTGAATGCTGCCTAGCCTTAGCTACGGTACTACCTTGTTCAGTATGAGCCAGAATCTGTGAGGCGTCGTCATATTGCGCTTCTGGTCCGTCATGTGGTAGCATAACGTGCGACCCTTTCAGGCAAACAATTGAAGGTTTCACCATTGCAGCAAGGCACACAGGCCATGCTTTTCGTAATCTTCCTCTGCAGTGATAGTACACTGCCGGTCGGATGCAGAGCGCAATAACAATGCGCGCTGCACTAAGGACACAGGATCTCCCGCACCTTGGTGCACCAGTACTTATAACCCCGTGGAAACAGCACACAGCCAAAAGCATAGTTAAATGCATTTCAGAAATAATTAAAAACCTCCACTTTTCTTGGTCAAACATTTTCGCAACACCAGCTCGACCAGGAGGGAAAGACACCACAACT
Source organism: Dermacentor albipictus (assembly GCF_038994185.2). Lineage (NCBI taxonomy): Eukaryota > Metazoa > Arthropoda > Arachnida > Ixodida > Ixodidae > Dermacentor > Dermacentor albipictus. The sequence continues at coordinate 21,558,364 of NC_091830.1, read as the reverse complement.
CGTTGTTGTAGCTCATATTGAATGCAATAGAGCACAAGCAATGCATGGATTGGCGACGGTAACAAGTACAGTACTACAGAAGCATATGTTTGCCTGTCAAACAGTTTTTTGCCGTTTTAAGCACACATTTTACACCTCTATTCATCAAAGTTGTCATTTATCGCCACGGGATGCTTCTACTACTACTTTGACACATGACTTAAAGGTAGCACTCAAAGCCAAAGAACAAAGTGCTTCCACGTCGAATCATGTTTCAGCATTTACGAACAAAACAGCATGTGTAGCTGTCCTTGCTGTTCAATATATAAGCATGCACTATTTCCTGAAATATATGTATGCTCCATTTACTGAAAGATACCTGCTTATACCCAATAACTTAGTTTATTTTTCACCATGTGCTTGCATTGAATATTGCAAAGGCATTGTAAGTTAAGCTACCAGAACAACAATCAGCTAGTCTAAGGTTACGTAATTGAACAACATCATTGTAAAATTTGTGACGAAATGTCAGAAGTATTTATTTCATTCAAGAGAAATGGTTACATAATAATGTTTGCACATTTTAAAAGTAAAAAGGAAGATGAGTAAAACCATACCAATACAAAGACATAAGCACCGAATAATGGCACAGGCTTGCTCAATTAAATTTGAAGCAGAACAGTTTTTTTTAAATAACCTCACTACTAAATATCAGGTTTTCATTCGAAAAGCACTGCATCTTATTATAAAGCACAAAAATAACCGGTCACATAAGTAAGAACAAGTCTGAGTGTGTCTTTAACACAAGGATAAAAAGTTGGGCGAGTTGGTACAGTAACATGATCGTGGATTGTAGCGCGAAGTGGCATGGACACAGACTAGAAGCAGACAGGATGAGCGCTAACTCTCAACTAAATTTTTGCAAGCTAGTCTCTTATCAAGTATACGTGTAGGCATTGCGACCATTGTGCTCCCAAGATGCATGAGGCATTAGTCATTGCAGAGTTGTAAGGACATGACAATCCTAGGATGATTATGTTCTTGAGGCTTTTTTTCCCCACTTTCCATCTTTTGAAACGTGTATACTTTAGTCATGAATACAAAAATGCTACAACTGGCATGTGATAAGTTTTGCATCTTATTTCCTAGCAGCTCATTGAACCAAGCCACGATGACAAATTTAAATGCTGTTACCTCATCAGACATTCAAATTTCTTAAACACAAACAAAACCAGATAGGCATTAGAGTGAGCATCACTTAAATACATTACACTGGTTTAAAGTTATTGCGCCACTTTGTGCCAGGTAAAAACGTTAGAAACATCAAAAATGTTAAGATTCTACGGCCAACCGTGAAAACTAAATAAAAAAATCATTAAGCTTTCTTAAACGGGTACAGGAGCTTTACAACTAGCCGTCTTGGTGATGGACACGCAGATAGATGGGCAGCCATTCCACTGAGACGAGAATGTTGAGGGCTTCGCATGGAAGACTGTGAGACACTGCAGAGTAGTTCTTGGTCCACATGAAGGAGGTTGCTTGCATACACGTACTGAATGCATGGTGTTACCAGAGCTTTTTCCCCCTGCATTGTGGTAAAAAAGCATGGTTAAGTTTATACGATATTTAATATGCAAAAAAAAGAGGCGAGACATGCAGACAGGACACGACAGTAGAGAAGTGAACACGAACGCGAAAAACATGAAAAATTTCATTAAATCGTTTTATTAGATAAAATTTTTATACTGTGTGTCATTCATTATGAGGGTTCATAACCGCAACACATTTAATATATAAGCAGGTAGAATTATCAGCTTGGTCAGTTTGTACAAGCTCGTTTGAGGCAAGAAATCTAGTTTCACAAACACAACCTCAACATTCTTGATTGAAAAAGGAACACTTCACATGACATGCAGTCCTGTGAGTGGAAATTGCACAGTTCAAGAAAAACAAATTAAAACTCACAGACCGATCCTGAAAAAGGAATAAGCACCTGCTACTGCAAAAAGCGAATTAATTGATAGGTTTTAGTAGCACAAGGGCATCTTTGGCCAATTAGCGCCAAGCCTATACTGCAAAAAATAAACTTAGTGCATCTTTACAAAGCAAATATATAAAGATGACTAATGCCTCTCTGCACTACAGTTGCTTTGCTCTAGCGTGAAGTCATTTTAATGCATGCACACGTACATACACATGCTACACCCAAGTGTAACAGCTGCAGAATTAAAATTGGGCATCAACAAAGTCGCAACATTTAACCATTGATCCCAAGCTGTACTAGTGACTGGAGGTAGTACCAATATCGCCAATGACGAGTTGCACTCTTTCTGCCCGATGTTATGCTGCTCGTATTGTCAAAGATGAGTTACAGTCGGCATTGAGGGAAAGCTGCCCTCAAGAGCAGCTCTTATTTTTGTGTTATTTCTAACCAGAGACCAATGAAGTAATATATTTTTAGAATGAGAATGACGCCGAAAAATTGAGTACGTAAAAAATTTGGTGCATTTTTCCGGAATTAACTTGGGGGTTAACGGCTAAAGCGGCAATCCAGACACTAGAACAAGTTTTGACATGTTTGTTACCAGTGAATGCTAGAAAATATGTTGGCATTCTGTAGTTTTGTCCAACAATGCAAAAGGGATTCTTAATAACTGATGAAATAAATGGAAAAGTATCATGAAGTATATTTCGTGAATGTAACGCAGAATCACTCAACTTCTGTTACTATATAATCTCCACTAGATTAACCTGCACTTTCTGAACTAGTTCAGGAGGTGCTGAATTTCACTCCTCATTCCACCAGTTCAACGTGGCAGCACCTGCACGTTGTGATTCGTTTTACTTAGTGCAGGCTTTGTACAGGGCGAGTTCACAGCACTCCCTGCACTTGGCCGAAAGGTAGTGCATGTTTACGCAGCAGGTGTGGTGCCGCTTCTGCACGAGTGAGGCGCAGAAATCAGAGTTTCATACAATAATTACTAGAGGGAACTCTGACGTTAGTGTCCACAGGAGATCAAACAAGAACGGCTGTAGCAGCATGGAAATTATGGGAAGTACATGGATTTGCCTAAACTTCATCTGTTTGGCTTCAAACGGCTTTGTGACTTTGTAAACTAGTCATTCTCAACAATATACTGTGTAATAAATAAATAAACATGAAAATCGTCCGACGACAGGATTCAGACACAGGAACTCTAGAACAGAAGTCTGATATTGAAACCATTAAGCCACGGAGGCATGTAACGACAAGCGAGTGCAACGCCCTGATGAATTTATCGCGGGCATACCAGTGCCTTGAGACGCTTGGCGCCCTTCGATTTGGCTACCTGGACAAGCTCAATCGTTGCAATTAATAGCAATTGTGCGTGTTGACGCCGTCTTCTGCACTTCGAAGAGTATAGACTGCGCTGAAATTTACGGCAATGAGATTTATATAGCGTATAATATACGAAGCCACAAGAACGTCTGAATTCACAAGCACGATTATCCGACAAATCCATGTGCTTCCCATCATTCCCATGGTGGTACGACTGCAGCGCCAGAGTTCCCTCTAGTAATTACTGTAAGAAACTCTATGGCAGAAATAACCGAAGTGCCTCGCATTTTGTTCTGGAGTAATAAACTAAGTTTTGCTGGTCCCATAAATCTTACTGGTCATTAATTCCAAGTTTTAGTGCAGTCACATGTCTAGTAACCAATAGTGGTATTTTGCATAAACATTGCAAAGCCAACTGTGGTGAATGTTCACCCTGGTAAATTGTTTATGATGGAGTAGCATAGACTACTGAAGCAATCTCTGGAAGGCAAGTCAAGTAATTTTCTTATTAGCAGCCTCTAAACAGCATTCGAGCTTATGACACATGCACCTCAGATATGCAAATATTTCCTTGACTCAGCAAGAAGCGATGCTTCATGTTCCACGAGGCTACCTCTATCAAAGCAGTATTGGTGCTCTCTAAAAACAATGCCAATGCATATTATCCAAATATTTTTCAGGGGCAACAGTTATGCCTGAAATCATGCTAGATTAGTTTTTTTAAACACATGCTCAGACCATGTTAGAAGTGCTTCTTAAAATCCTCCTATTTATTAGACTAGTCATATATCTGTACACAAAGGCTACTAATTAGGTCCCATGCTATATCATCTTAACAAAAACTTCACTTAGTAATACACATGCTATGATAAGATTTGAGACCACATTGAGATACTGAACAAGGTGAATTCATTATTTTTAAAATGAAGCTCCTGTTCTTCCAAAGGAGAAGAAAGGATACTGAGGGTCAAAATTTTTCTGAATCACAGCTGGAAGATGCCAGGGAAGGCACGTGGAAACTTATTTGTAATTTTCTATTTAAATGTAGAAATGATAAAGGGAAATGAAAATGGTAAAAAAATAACAACCAGGCATGGGGGGAGAACGAACCTACAGCCTTTGCATTAGGCATGCGATGCACTAACCACTGTGCCACCGAGGCAGCATTCAACCGTCCACAATGGCCCCTAAGATTGTCGACGCTCGAACACGGCAGTAGTACCACAGTGGTTAGTATATCACATGTGTAATGTGAAGGTTATGGGTCCGTTCTCCACCCACAGGTGGATATCTTTTAATCCACTTTCACTTACCCAGAATTTATCATTTCTATACTTCATATAAAAAAACTTAACACATGTTCCTGTATGCTTTCCTTGGCCTCATTATCTGCTGGCTTCTTCCAGTTCTGTTACTTCCAACACTTATACATATTCTAATCCGGTAAGTAAACAGTTCTGCATGATGCTGGAATACAATATAAACATTATTGCATGGCAGTGTTATGTAGAATGCCTTACATTGCCCAGGCAAGGTGTATTTATGTCAATCTGAAAAAAAAAACCATTTCCACTCTAGGCAGAAATGCTGTGTACTGCTGTGTGCAACAGGGTTTAACGAAAACAACTTGTTCAGAAATAAAGCCACCAAACAACGAGGAAACATGAAAACTAGATGAAAATTTGTGCAGTTGCATGTTAAAAATTTAGCACAGCAACAGATAAAGACATAATGAAGGAAGCGCGAGGATGGTTTATTTTGGACACACGAGGCAACATACTTGAAAGATGCATATGAGCTTACACGTGGAGAAATATTGTTTATGTAGTAGCTAAACTACGAACAGGCCTAGAACACACTGATACAAGGTGTCGAGCATGTCAATCTTATCATGCCCTTAAGTCAAAGAAACATGGCTGTTTCTCATGATTCGCTACACATGGCTGGCTTACACAACTTAGCCACTTCTATATATGCCTTGTAATTACCAGGTGGTCTGTATAACACATGCAAGCTTTAAATATGTACAACTGCAACGTAGCTGGACAGCACCAAGGTAATGTCGTTTGCCATTGTTTTGAGGAAGTGAAACCAATTCTTGCATTTTTCGTAATTAGGTAATTAGTTAACAACGATTACTTAACTGCTCAAATATTATATTCAAAGCAAAAGTGTCAGTGCGAAAATTGTAGAGCACCCTGAAAAATTCCCAATCCAGCTTTCTACTGCTCAATAGGTGCAACAAATGTTTCTTTCAAGCTTGAAAGAAGCCAGTGAACACATGCAAGTGCCGTGCAACTAACCGCTCGTACACCTGAACACCATTTGGCTCCTCCTTTCATGCTTGAAAAAAAACTTTTTGAAAAGAATATTTTAGAAATTGATTAATTATTGACTACGTTTTAGGCAAAATGCATGAAATAGTGTGACTGCCACCTCCATTTTCGGCGACATGAATTGACTCCATTTTCATGTCCAAATCCAGCTATACATGGTGCGTGTTTTGAGCTGGTTCTGTAATTTAGGCTGGTTTTGACTAATTGAAGCTTCGCACTTTAATAATGGAGTCAGGTTAAAAAGAAATTGGCACATAAACAGTCGCTGTCAGTACTCCATACTCCTTTAACTTAGTGCAAAGTGCTTGTGAGCCAAGAAGTTGGTAGTTCTAAGCAGTATTTCTCATTTTGACCTAGTGTTATAGCCCACTTACTATGATGCCATGCTGCTCAGTCATGCTGGTCCCAGCTTCAATCTAGGCCATGACAGCTGCCCTCCAATGAGGGTAAAATGCAATAACGCTTATGCACTTACATTCAGGTGTACATTAAAGAAGGCCAGGTTCCCAAAACTTCAGGCTGTGACTTTGGTATGTAAAAGCCCATAATTTAATTTTAATATCTAAAGGTGCTTTATTAGGAGCAGGGGCATAATTTTGAGCTTTTACTGCACTGCCATGGGACCAAGAAGCTCTAAGTAAATAAAACAATTTCATGGACAATGTACATATCTTGCAAACATTTACAAACACTTCTCTGCATGCACCTCTGTTGCTGTTATATTTAGATCCGTATGCCAAGGCGGGTTATGATGTTAGAACTTGTTTCAAACTTGTTTTTTTACCGCTTTAAAGTTGTTGGTTACCTTGCATCTCATTGTGTGTCGAACGCACATTTCAGTGCATCAATTTCTTCAGAAAGTGAACTCCTCTTTATTTATTTGTGCATGCAAAAAGGGTTCAGAAGAACTGCTTTCTGAAGGTCTGTATAAGAACAAAAAACAATTCTATGTAGGCTGCACAAAGAGAAAGGATTGGTTTGTAAATATGTTATTTAGTTCTTAAAAAAAGAGGCAGCTGTCAGTATTCTGTTCCAAAGTAAAAATTGGCCCTACCTGGCTCTGCTTCAGTTTCCGATGTTGATGGTCCATTCGGGGGCACTCAACTGATAGGCCGCACTTTGGCGATGTCGGGTGTGCTGTCACCAGGCCCAAGGTCGATCGACAGCCTCACCAAAAGTCGAGTCCAAACGCTATAAAAGAAAGATCTCATCATTTTGCTATCAGTTTTGTCATCTTGCGTGTTTCACACACGGCCGTCAGTGGAATATTTCGTCACTTGGATACTGAAAGAAATTCAAGCATTTTCTGGCAGCCAAGCTGATGATGATGATGTGTGGTGTTTTATGGCGCAAGGGCCACGTTTGGCCAAAGGGGGCCATGACAAGTGGTAATGTTGACGATGTATTATGGAAGATGTAACTTGGCTGTAAACTGGCCTAAAAATTGTCGCTGTAAAGTGCGTAAAATCTACGTGCTATAAAATTATGGCGATGACTAATGACAAATAGTATGAACATTAAAATCCATCGTGGAAGAATGATGCAAAATAGAAAATATACAGGATGGTAAAATTACTTGGAGCACTGCTGCCTCGCCAGAGCCCTTGAAACACAAGGGCCTAGAGGCATGTGCTATACGAAAGAGCTATCACAGCAGCATCCTCTGAAGAGAGGACGGCAGCCAAGCTGAATACACAGTAAATGGAGAACATTAAAGAGCAAATGCAGTTGACACATTAGATTGATCAAGTACAGCAGAAATGGAAAATAAATCAGTGATACTCTGTTGGCTTTGAATGCAAGAAACGTAAAAACAGGAACTTGCAGCCACGCCACATTGAATTTCCCGCGTTTGCTACACCTCACAAGTTTGGCATCGTCCGGTACTCGGGGATAGTAACCGCTTAAAATCAAGATGAACGAGCGTCGGCATAAATTAACAGGATACTTAACCAGGCAATATTGGCGCATAAAACAACTCACGTAGCGAAGCTACTGTGAATTACCCGATGACGCATCTGCGGGCGAATTCAAAAAGGAAAGAGTTTCACTTGTTTCACGCCTACTAAGCTAAGACAGAATTCGAGTTTCTTACTAAACTATACTGGATATTTACGCTCCGAATAAAACGCTGGAAATTTTGTTACGTCACACTGCATACGTATGAAAGTGAGGAAATTGCTTTTGTTGTATTCTGCCCAGACGGCATGCAGCAGCTACCTCTCATGCAACAAAAGCATGAAAGTGGTACTCGTGACACCGAAAACAAGCATATACAGCGCCAACGTTACGCCCCTTGGAGTTGGAACTAAGCACGATAAAGCCAGTTAGTTTTCTAGCTTTCATAACGCCATGAACACGACCAAACATCGAGCGAAACAACTCTCTGCTCTCGAAAATTATTACCGCTTCCATTTATATACTTATCGCTGCCACAAGCAAAAGTCAATGGGCTAGCTGTCCACAAGCCGCAGATTAGACTGACAGCAACATATTACGGTAACGTAAAACAATTTCCACGCTAACTTAGCAGCCGCGGTGTGCTCTAAATGCCAAAGTTCTCGTTTGCCGCTCGAAATTCACACCATGATGACGGGCACTGCATCTTTCACATGAAATATTGCACGCTTTGCGCCGGAGCTCAATAGGAGGGCGAAACGCATTTGCACGTACCTGAAATCCGCATGCCGGAAAGCCGTTGACGCTTCCGAGAACAGGGCGCACAGCCATACACCCGTACGGCGGCTTGACTTGGACGTGAGGCACTTCTACCAAACATTTCACATGCGACATGCTTCACACCGATTGCGCGAACACCAAAAAATGACGCAGGCCGCATTGCGACGCCGAGCAGACGTGCATCCACCGATGAGCTGCGTGCGCGGATTGCAGAGAACAAAGCCATACAAAACGTTAGGCGCGAGAAGATGGCGGCTCTCGTTGCGAAGACGAAGCGAACGAAGCAATGACGCGCGAATGAATGTTGCCAACTGTTGGTTCCGCGTTATGCCGGCGGTGGTGGCTTTAGTGGCGTGTGTTGCGGCTGTCTAATTTTTTATTTCTTTTTCCCAAACAGTATAATTAAGATCAGTTATTTGTTTCAATTTTTAACTGTGTCATTTGGCATTATCTTTGTCTTTTTATGCTATTAAGCGGCCAATTAGGGCCTCCCAGGTTCGCGCGCGCCAGCTGCGCGCGCAAATCTCAGAGGCCATAAGACAACTCGTTAGGAGATGCCGTTCTTGTCGTTAACGTTTCATCATCGTTTCTTCAACTGAGATAGGTAGTGTCCCTTTTCCCGGGGTTGGGAGGGGGCGATCAAGACGGCATCGCTCCGCGGGGCGCCGAGGAGTGGGTTGGTGTTGGTTCTTATCGCGAAATTCGCGAACCCTGCGATTTTTTTATAACGTAAGCATTTCTATACTTCTCCAACAAGAAAAAACATCCGTCCGTCAGTCCGTACCACACGATACGTTTCAAAATAGAACCCGCAACAGCGAGTGAATTCACCTTCGTGCTAGCTAGCTCTCGCTTCAACGCGACCGAAGCGGCGAGAACACTGCGCTCACGAAGCTCTCAGCTCATGCCGCACTATGCGCTTTTCGCAGAACACTTTCAAGATAGGTGTACGCGCGTGTGTTTTCAAAGCGAAGTAAACGGTGCGAACACAGCGCGGGAAGGTTTCAGCAGTGGGCACACTCTGTCCACAATGCAGTTCGCTTTCAAGATACGGTTCGCGCGGCCGTGCCACAAGCAGCCGCCGCCGGAGAACGGTTGATAATGTTTCGGCGCGGATGAGGAGGGCTAAAGAGCGATAACAGCTCAAAACGAACGGAACGTCACCAGCGCGCCTGGCCCCGCCACCTGCAGTACTTTGCTTGCGCCGCCGACCAGAGCAGCTCGTGTCGCCGCAGCGCTGTCGCTTATACTTGTCGGCTCAAGTCTCATAACATTGATAACGACATGGACTGCGTGTAGATGAGGAAGAGTCACAATGCTTACGCACACTTAGACAAATCCGAGAGGAGTTCCGGTGTGATTTTTTTTTTACCGGAAATGTACAGTCAGCGGTGGGACCCAGAGTTGACAATGCCTGTAAGAGGGGTGCCAAGCTTTTTTTTTTGTGAGAGTCTTGCCCAGCTCCCAAAGATCTGCTCAAGCTAAGACTTGCTGATGGCTGTATGGGTTTTTTTTATTGTCGCATGCCCTCGAACCGCCACAGATCCTACAGTGTAATGGCATTAGAGCAGTATTCACGTGCAAAGGGAAATGCAGCCGGTAATTGGGCTGCCTAAGGTTTGCGGCCCGGCGGCAGCTGCCCTCCCGTCCCCCGTTTCCGTTGACAAGTTACAGGGAGGGGTCTAGAGCAATCCTACACCCTCTCCCGACAGTGGCGTAACCAGAAAATTTTTTCGTGTGAGGGGGGGGGGGGGTCCCAATTGGCCGTGGAGGGGGAAGGAGCGGGGCCATTGCCATAGCAGCAAAAATTTTACTGTTAGTGAGCGTTACAAGTGCCCGGCGTGCCCCACTTGGCTACGCCGCTACTAGCCCCTTCCCTCCCCCCCGCGCAATCGACGCAAATCGAGCTATCAGAACGTGCATGACACGCATGCATGACATAACATGAATGACATGCCGCGAAGCTAGCATGGATGTCGTCACGTCATCATCACCATCAGCTTATTCTGACGTCCATCGCAGGACGAAAGCTTCTCCAGCGATCTCCAATACCCCTGTCTTGTGCTAACTGGTTCCACGTGTCTTCAAGTTTCCCAATTCCATCACGTCCACATTATTCTCTGCCGTCCTCGACTGTGCTTCCCTTCCCTTAGCACCCATTCTGCAACTCCAATAGACCAGCAGTTCTCTCCCTTACGCATTGCAATGTCTGCCCAGCACGACTTCTTCCTCATAATGTCAACCAGAATATCAGCTATCCCCGTTGGCTCTCTAATCCACATCGCTGTCTTCCAGTCTATTATCATCATGCCTAATAATTTTCATTGCATCGCTCGTTGCGCGGTCCTCAACGTCTTCCAAAGCTTCTTTGGTAACTTCCAAGTTTCGGCCCCATACGTTACTAACGGTAGAAAGCAATGGTTAGCAGTAAGCTCCCTGGTCATGATTTAGTAATGCCTGCCGTAAGCTCTCCAGCTAATATTTTATTTTTGTTAATTTCCTTGATCAGAGGCCCCTGCGACTAATTAAGCTCAATAAACGTATTTCTGCGCAGGTTCTAGAGGCTGACTGCGGACCATGACATTCGTTCTCTCGCCACGCTGCGGAACATTACTTTTCTCTTCTGCATACTAACTCTCAGTCAGACTTACACTTTCTTCGACATGTTCCTCAAACGTTTGTTGCAAATAGTCTGCAGTGTTGCTGAGTATGCCAATGTCATCTACAAACCGTAAGTTGGTGAGCTATTTACCGTTAGCCCTCACTTCTAACCATTCCTAGTCTAACTGGTTGCACACCTTTAAGCATTGAGTGATAGCATTGTAAATATTTTGCTATTGATCATATGAAGCCTTTTGCAGATATCTGGCTATGCAAAGTCTGCGCGTTAGTGTCACCCGTTCGATATCAACATTCGTGGGAAACTTCGTTTTTGACCACTGTTCGGAGCCAGTGCGCTGCTGCCTAGGTGCCCCGATCTAATCATTCCAGCTACCTGATTCAAGCGCAGGTAGCGCGCGTTTCATGTACAGCCAATATCAACGCCTTAACTGGCAATGTTCATTTATCATATACTGTAAGCTTGTTCACTTACTCCCTTATAATTAGGGTGTAAATTAGAAAGACTGGGGGTGTTCCAAGGGTGTTTTCTTGTTGAACGCCCTTTTGCGCTGAAAAAGGGTGTTTCAAGGGTGTTTACAAGGGGTGAAAAGATGAATACACCCGCATTACACCCATAAGGGTGTGAAAATTTTAAGAGTGTACATGTTCGCCTCACTTTTTGAAGGATCATTTAGTCTGAGTGGGACAAATACATCCGGCTTTGAAAAAACGGCGGCATGTTGTAGGGAAGCGAAACTCAATGTAATTTGTATCCAAGCACCTCCTTTACTCATGCCACACAAAAAATTACACACACACACACACACACACACACACACACACACACACATATATATATATATATATATATATATATATATATATATATATATATATATATATATATATATATATATATATATATACGCCATTGAAGGGTTGAATTCACAACCCCGATTTGTTCGCACGAAGCAAATGGCAACAAAGACGGTACAGCCGCGACAAACGAGGACAAACTGCGTTGTTCAGATCTGGGACAACCCAAACAGCGGCGGCTCGGAGCATATCCATACAGAGGCGATGAAGACAAATTGCTCGTTTGCCGCTGAAGCGATACACGCGATCAGACTCGCGAGCGAGCGTTGGCGATCGATCCCGATCCGGGACGCCTTCGGCACGATCGGATACGTGTCCTTCCGGTTGACGGCGTCGGCGAGCTTTCTACGCGCTTGGCGTGTCATCTCACTCGTCGTGTTCGGCGCCTCGCAGGGTTCACGGACGGTTCGCGACACGCCCCCTCTCAGGCGGGAGAGGATGGACGAGTCGGAAGTGATCGCCACACGTCGCGCCCTTGTTTTTGACAAAACCACGCCACTGCGAGGGTGGGGGAGTTGGGACGGGGAGAGGGGAGGGAGTTGCAAGCACGCGTTCTTTGAAAGCAAGAAGGATGCGTGGGCGTCGCTGCAGCTCCAAACAGAATAGCGGGACGCGCCTCGGGTGGCGAAAGGACAGAGTTTTGCGTCCAAGCTGCACGCGTGCAAATATCTGCGTCCGCGACCGAGAGGCGTCGAGTGTGCCAGCACGAGCAGGCGACGAGCAGTGCGCGTCAGAGATAATTTGAAAAGTGATACGCGTATTACGAGGTGTTTAATTCGTTCGAATTGCTTTTGTCTTTCCTTCCGTGGTGGTGTGAACTGTGTGCGAAATTAATACGTATAAATCAAACTTTCTGTTCCTCTCTAAGGTGGCCCATGGCATTATACGTTGTCAAAATTTTCGTTATCATGTGCAATTTTCCATTAAGCAAGAGTATACCAAGCAGCATTACGCGTTTTCTGCGTGAGTGTGTTGCAGTACTTTGATCGGGTAGATAATCATTCTGTATGAATAACGGCCTTTAGACCCGCTTCCTCGTTTTCTGTTTCTCTATTTGTTTCCATTTCTCTATCTCGTGTATTGCTGCGATAAAAATTATATGCGCACTCCAGGCACATTTGTGTCGTCGCCGTCGCCGTGATGTTCTCTACAAAATCAAGGGCGATAACATCGTCGCCGGCCGCCGTGTGGTACGTGTGCGAGTGAAAGCATACAAGGGTGAGCCGACGATTGTGGCTCAACCTAGCGCGCGCAAGGCTGGAAAGTAGGGAGGGACCGCACCGTCTTCAGTTGCGCGCAAAGCACCGGTGGGAGGGGATGGGGGGCTTTGTAGTCCGGCGGCTGTTGCATACGGCGGACCACGTGCGGCCACGCGGGCCCTCTCTTGAAAGCGATCTGCGATGGGGACACAGAGCGCCAAAGGCTGATAGCTTCGTGTGCGCTGTGCTTTCCCCGATTAGCTGGCATTGAAGCGAGAGGCAGTACGAAGGTCAATTTGCTCTTTGCTGCTGCCACGCTTCCTCATCATCATCATCATCATCAGCCTGGTTACGCCCACTGCAGGGCAAAGGCCTCTCCCATATTTCTCCAACAACCCCGGTCATGTACTAATTGTGGCCATGCTGTCCCTGCAAACTTCTTAATCTCATCCGCCCACCTAACTTTCTGCCGCCCCCTGCTACGCTTCCCTTCCCTTGGAATCCAGTCCGTAACCCTTATTGACCATCGGTTATCTTCCCTCCTCATTACATGTCCTGCCCATGCCCATTTCTTTTTCTTGATTTTAACTAAGATGTCATTAACTCGCGTTTGTTCCCTCACCCAATCTGCTCTTTTCTTATCCCTTAACGTTACACCTATCATTCTTCTTTCCATTGCTCGTTGCGTCGTCCTCAATTTGAGTAGAACCCTTTTCGTAAGCCTCCAGGTTTCTGCCCCGTAGGTGAGTACTGGTAAGACACAGCTATTATAGACTTTTCTCTTGAGGGATAATGGCAACCTGCTGTTCATGATCTGAGAATGCCTGCCAAATGCACCCCAGCCCATTCTTATTCTTCTGATTATTTCCGTCTCATGATCCGGATCCGCCGTCACTATCTGCTATAAGTCGATGTATTCCCGCTTCATCACCCCAGTGTTTTTACCAGTGAGCTTTCGCGGTCATCGAGTGAGATGTGTTCGTGTTTGCCTGTGCGCGCGTGACACCATGCTTGTTAATTCAGTTATTAAGCGAATATTTGCCTGTTTTACGGCCGATAAAGCTGTTATCCTTACTTCGTATAGCGGTCTACTAATTTGCTGTCGCGATCGATGCTTCACCTTGCGGGATAAACTGCGACTTTCTTTTTTGGTCTACGACATTTCTCATGTGTTTACATTTTGTCTCCTCGTATAACTGTTTCAGTGCACCAATGTGAAAGCTACATCGCTGCACTTCTGCGCTATATTAAAGCTGTGATTGATCCATTCATCATCGATAGATTCATTGATTATCACTTGAGCTGTGACACCGGCTTTCGTGTTGTATCTGTTATATGTGCCTCAACAAGTGTAAGCGTTGAGGCAGCAAGGCGATTTGGAGGGAACGTGACGTAGTGCACCTCATCAAGGCACCGTTTTTCAATGCCACCCTTCGTTCTATTTTTGGCACACCTGCACGTTGACTCCCCAAACGTCTTTTGATTCGCGTGATTGTTCTCGCAGAAGTGGCAAAAGAAAATACAAGCTTTTTTCTTAACTTCACCATAACTGCGCGTGCCGATGATATTGCGCGTAAAACGTGACCACTAAAAATTGTACTTTTGTGGAGTTCAGTTTATCAGAGTCACTCGATGAGCGCCATATCGTTTCAAGGTCGCGCTATTCTTTCATCTAGCTGCCATGCTCCTCGCCCTCGCGCCCTCCCACTATTTAATTTGCATTATAGGCTTAGTGCGATGAGGCGGCATTTCCAAGTAGCCAAACTAATCACTAGCGCCCCCATATTGTGCAATCTTTCTTTGTGTTATTTTACGTAACATGGCTTACGCCAGCATAGTCATGAATAGGGATTTAATGCACGGAATATTATTTCCCATATGGTATAGATAACAAATGTAGTGACACACAAAGAAAAGCTACGTTTCTTTATTTTAAGTTTTGTGCCTTGTCCATAAAGGTCTGAAGCTTTTTTAGAGGGATTATTGTGCTTTATATAGGAGGAGAATTACAGGCGGAGGAGAGTGTAATAAAAGGAAAAGCGCAGCCTTGATAATTCTTTATCTACATAGCTTATGCTGTGCATGCTTGTTCTTCTGGTGTTCTGATATTCCGCATCATTTAGCACGTTTATGGTCAAGCTAAACTGTATCATTATAACGACAACTTCTCCGCACTAAAGTTCACTCCACCACCATGAAACAAAAGCCATATAGCGAGCATTATCTCAACGTCGGTAGCGATTGCTGTAAGCCTTTCTCTACACTATTTTCTTGATAAAAATTTCCTTCCACCCTCCCTCATCTCGCAGCCCGAGAGATACAGAAAAACAATGGCACCAAGTTTAACTTTCCGTAATCGATCGATGTTGAGTGCATGCTCCTTAATATAATTTCAGAATTTCTCGCTTTTTTTTCTGACAGTGCTTACAGCATCCTTGTCCAGCCTTCTTAAACCACTCAGTTAGCAGTGCTGGTTTAAGCACGACAAGAGAGGAAGAAATAAATGAATCGACAGCTGCAATCAATGGCGCATTCTTCACAGGAGTATGTCGGACATAAATTAAGAAAGGGTGACATTGAGAAACAAAAAAAAGATGCACCACAAGTTATAAAATGGGGCCAAACAAGCACTTGTGCTTTCGCATTGACAAGCACGGCTTTATGCAATTTTCGTCAGCGAACTTAAAAACTGCTTGTTCAAGTAGCATGAATGGTGTGTTCATACGGCCTACTGAATTATTCCCAAGCGTTTTGACTGCTTTCTTTTTACAAACGCGCAATTTTAGAATCCATAAACACGTCTCCAACGTCGTTTCCCTCTGTTTAGGTTGATCCAAAGAACTCCCAAATCGCACTTCGGAGAGAATTCGACCTCTCACTCAATAAACACACGAGTGCTTCACAGCCTAAGCAAGTCGCCGCGTTTATGGGCAAAAAAAAGAAAGACAAACAAGTCTATGCCGGGGAGTTGAAGTGTGTAAAGTCTGCGCACGAAATACGACGGTAAAGGCACGACGCCAAGCCATTCCTTACGGCCATTCTCCAAGAACGTGCCGGGTTATGAAGAGCACCGTGGAATGTGTGGCGGCAGTTTCTTCGCGCTGGCGTAAGCACCGCCTCTATCGTGCGCGCCGGAGTTTAAAGAAAGCAGATATATTAAGCACCAGAAGAGCGCTATGCACAAAAGTGCTAATGCTGTTCCAAGCGCGCGCTCCAAGAAAATGCATTTTAGCCATGCATCTACTACGATTTTTTTTTTTTGTGAGTGTGCATGCGTTTTCTTGGCTTCGTTGCCTTTCACGACGTCTTTGCCGCCAATAAATATCGCCGCCTTTAGCCTGAGCCTTGTGAGGATGGCGATGTCGTTATAGGAAGTAAAAGCGAAAGATGACACACAAATGAAACAACACCTCGTTTGGAACACTAATGATTAGTCGTGGTATAACCACCGGTCTTCTGCTCTCAGGCATTTTTGTCAGTAAAAGCTTCTGTTTGGTATTTAGGACAGGATTGACTTTTTATGCGCGAATTTCCTGAACTTCCAAGCCTCTAAATGGACGTCGTCTTCTTACTCTTCCGGCAGTTAAAGGATGCGTGCCGATTTTACTACCATGTGCGCAAATGAAACGATCGATGGTTTAACGCACAACGTTAACGGAAGCTGTTTTCAGGGGGCTTAGCGCAGCGACCCGAATATTTAGGATGTACTAAAAAAAGAAAACAAGGAGCCGTCGCAAAGGGCAGACTGAGCCGGCGTTTCTTTTTTTGTTTCATTGCTTATCATCGCTTTTTTTCCACGGTATCTGTCAGAGGTGTTTATTCTGTTTATCGGCATCATGCTTCCTAGGCAGAAGTCACACGAAAAATGGCGCTTTAGCCCGAGGGCGAAGCATTAAAAGTGATAGGAATGTTTAGAACTTCGATGAAGGCGTCTCGGAACGCTGAAGTGGGCGAGGCTAGAGGCTTTGATGTTTCGCTGCTACGCTCGATGTCGTGGGTTCAATTCCCGTGGCGGAGGCCGCGTTTCAATGTGGGTGAAATGTACAAGAAAAAAAAGATAGAAACGCTCGTGTACTTAGGTTTAGCAGTATGTTAAAGAAGTCCAGGTGGTCGACATCAATGCGCAGTGCAACACTACCGCGTGCCTCGGAATGGGATTGTGTTTCTCGCACGTAAAGGCCCACAATTTATTTCGTTTAAAAAAGAAATGCGAGTAACTTTGCAGATGCGTGGGGCCCTTCGCTTACATCGAGAATTAACGTATATGGTTTCTGCACAATTTTTCTGTTTTTTTTTTCATTTATACCGATGATCGAGGCGCAAGAACGCCGTCGGTGCCAGCCATTGTCGTTCGGTCTCGCTAGATGATGCATGCGTGTCTTTGACGCAGTGAGGGCTCGAGGGCCTCCGCGGACTCGGATTGGCTGCAACAGCGGCGAGGCGAAGTGGACGCCCCGTCAAACGCTACGCTCAATCGCCTCTTCCGCTGCCTGCCGATGTGCGAATGCCTCCATAAGCACGCTAGCGTTCCGACTAAGCTGCTGTGCGTAAGCAATGCCCTGAGCACAAAGGGCAGCAAACGTGAGGGTGAGGGTGGCGTTATCGAACAATGGACGGGGCGCTAGCTAAGGCCGACGGTTTCCCGTCGGTCTCGGCTAGTGCACCTTCGATGTACAACTAAGGAGCTTATATGCAAGCGAAGTGCTGTTTTGTAGGGGTACTTGTGACCGCCAGCTATATTGGCGGGTTAAACTTACCGACAAGTTATAGGATGTGGGACGTAAAATGGTGAAAGGCCAGCCGACAGACCACGGTTCCCGCAGCCCTTGGTGACGTGAAATTAATTAACGTTTTCTAATAAACTCTGGCCTCAGCAGCCAGAGACATATAGCGTGTCTGAGCGCAGTACGTGGTACGTCTATGTTTTAGTTAAGCGGGCTAGTAAGCGCAGTCTTTATAACCACACACTTCGGAAAATATCCTTTACATGTTACGTACAAGTGGAAGGCAACAGCAATGCGGAATGCTGCTCACATTCTCAGCGTCAGATAATTGCTGCTACGATCACGCCACCGTGCCTTATAACTTGTTCATTTAAACGCGTCGCATGACATGCACTAGAAAAAAAAAGTTTCTTGCGTTAAAATAAAATGAAAGGGCGACTAGTATATTAAAGATGCCTGCAGGTTCCATGCGTGCATTGGTACATAACTAAATTAAAGACAGTTAAAAGATCGCGTGCCGGCATGTGTACATCAGAGCGTGACAAAAAAGAAAGGCGGAATGCACCGCGACTTCCAGTGAGATTGGGGACCAAAGTGGCTACTCAACAAATTTGGCGGTAAATAGCGGTCAAAATTTTGGTGTTGTCACCGCCTTGAAACAGCGCTTCGCTTGCATGTAGACAGCGCTTGCATGTAGGCTCTCTAGGCGGGACGCCACTGCTACGCCACTGACGGCGCTTATCACGCCTGCATTGTGAGACGCCCGCTAACAGTCGTGGCACTGTTTCTCCTGGAAATCAGGGAGTGGCCTCGCGCGCGCCGTGGGGCTGACATTTTGCACCCGCGCGCACGTGAAACACCAGCGGAGGAGTCCAAGTGAAACGACAAAGCTAGCTTAAGGGGTACGGGCTTCGCAATGTGGGCAAAATTGGCAAACCGGTAGTTTTCGTCCGAAAATATTCCAGAAAGTAGAAAAAAGAAACACTACAGACCTGTGTCGACCTTGCAGAACAACAACTCACTTTTCAGCGAAACTGCGTTTTTTTGTCTGTGTGTGGAGTTTTCACTAAAATACCAGTTGCCTGTAAATAAATCACACACTTTAAGACGTTGCCCCTATATGTCTGGTCCGTTTGAAACCTTGCCAGAATATACCCGTTGTGTACACTTGGGAAAATATTTATAATGCAATAATCATACCGCAGCATTTTACGGTGTGAGTACATTGGACATAATGGTTAGTTAGTTTCACTACATTTGATCTTGTTGGCGTTTGCTGTTTGCCCAGGGCAGCCGGTTGAGTACTGCATCCTTCCTCAAACGCAGTCACAAAGACCCGGATAGCCTGCATACGTAATGTACCCCTGAGGCCATTATATGCCTTCCCCCCCGGCTCCTTGACCTTTTCTAATCGTAAACAAACATAAACAATGTGCCTTTTATATCATCCAGGGCACGATGAAAACCTGCTACGAACTTCATATGATGCTGAAACAAAACAAAAAGAAGAAAGGTAGTCGCACGGCACTTTTTTGTAGTTCTCGTGCTTCAGCAGGGTTCACTAATTATTTGGAACGCTTCTAGTCAGGCCACGAGAGTTATTCTGTCGCGCGTTGCACTGAACATGACCCGCCCTTCCAGCAAACGTAAAATTTTCAAATAGAGTTACCACAGGTTATTTAGAAACATAGCTGTTAACAGCCAATATGACACTTCCAGGCACTTTCTTAAATTTATCGCACAAGCAGTACTTATTGCGTACGCATTTACACTTGCAAACAGATGTGCCACAGCTTCTTCCCAGTTTCCGCTAAATTTGAACGCGGTGGAACTTCTTTCTCCAAGGAAAACTCAATAAATTCTGCGCACTTGTAGAACACCCATAACACTTGCATACGTAATTGAGTGCAAAGACTGCAACAAACCAAACAACTTTGAATGTTGCCTACATATCGCCCATTACCTAGCTCTTACTTGCACCAAACAGAAACAAGTTGCCTCGCTCAGTTCAACGAGAACAGCGGGCGAAGTTCCTATTACGCATTGAAACATCGAGAAAACGTGAGTTCAATCATTATTTGTAACACTCTTGATTAAGCCCCCAACGTTAAAATTTCGGAGTACATCCGGAGACATGCTTGCTACTTCAACCAAATATAAGTAACCTAGTTCGCGTAGTTCGCCAAGGACAACGGGAAAGAGCAACTACATGCTACGTATAAGGCATAAAAATTGAGGAAGGCGAGTATTCATTTACCATTTGCAAAGCACTTAATTACGCTAGACACTTCAGTCGTTTCGTATATCGCAGCTACAAAAGGCCACAAAAACTCTGCTGCGATATTTGAAAGCCACTGGATTGAGTCAGCGTCTGTGATCCGGACTGGCTGACCGCACGATATACCCAGTAGGCTTTTTCTTCTTCTTTTAATCCTTCCGTCCCCTTTTCCCTTTCCCCTGTGTATGGTAGCCAACCGGGCTCAGTCCTGGTTAACCTCCCTACCTTTCCTTTATCATTTTGCTCTCTCTCTCTCTCTCTCTCTCTCTCTCTCTCAGTCGTTTGACACACGCCACAATTTAATGACCCCCATTTAAACTGAGTATGATATCTCTGCCGTATATGGGCCCCTCACGGAAGAGGAAAAACACTTTAAACGTTTCATCTAAAATTTAAACGGTCCGCAAACGAAGGCTTCACAGTTTTTATGTAGACCTTATTTAACACAGACATTTCAAAATTTTCCTTCCTATCCTCTCAAACAATCCGCACATTTATTGAAAGCATAGACTAAGTGAGTGACTAGATTTTTTTATATAACCGTGAAAACTGGCATATAATGTTTCCGCGTGCTTCTAGTAGCATTACCACTTCGCTGTAAAATTAGCGGCGTATCCATGCTGCAACGTTTGGTGACGTTATTGTGGTCAATAATCTCGCCTACTTATGATGAACTTGTATTGGTTGCAAATGTTGCACTACTTATGGGTCTTTAACCGTGGCCCTTACCCAGTGGAAAACACTCAGGGCTAGCAAACGAGCCGGAATGTTATTTGTTATGTCTTGAAAAAGCAACAGAAAAAAACGAAAACGCTGGACTGCCCTAAGCAGAAAAGGAGTGTGCGTATGCCCCCCTACTTGGGCCACGGGGAACGAGAACTGGCATGCTTCCTAGTTCCAAGTGGCCCTTGTTCTTTTGAAAAATGTTGATCGAATAGCGGCAATACTCACTGGTACATTGTCAGTGACGCAAGTTGGCGTCCAAGACATTCATTGAATAACGGCACACACTAAGTGGAACATTCTCAGTGACTCAAGTTGGTGACCAGGACATTTATTGAAGAGCGGCGCATACTCAGTGGCACATTGTCAGAAACGCCAGTTAGCGTCCAATACATTCATTGAATAGCGGCACATACTCAGTGGAACATTGTAAGTGGCCCCAATTAGCGTCCAATACATTCATTGAATAGTGGCACATACTCAGTGGAACATTGTAAGTGGCGCCAATTAGCGTCCAATACATTCATTGAATAGCGGCACATACTCAGTGGATCATTGTAAGTGGCGCCAATTAGCGTCCAATACATTCATTGAATAGCGGAACATACTCAGTGGAACATTGTAAATGGTGCCAATTAGCGGCCAATACATTCATTGAATAGCGGCACATACTCAGTGCAACATTGTAAGTGGCGCCAATTAGCGTCCAACACATTCATTAAATAGAGGCACATGCTCAGTGGAACATTGTCGGCGGCACCAGTTGGCATCCAGGACATTCGTTGGATAGCGGCACATACTCAGTGCAACATTGTCAGTGACGCAAGCTAATATCCAGGACATTAATTGAACAGTGACACATACTAAGGGGTACATTGTCAGTGACGCAAGTTGGCGTCCAGGACATTCATTGAATAGCGGCACATAACCAGTTTACCATTGTCAGGAACGCCAGTTAGCGTCCAATACATTCATTGAATAGCAGCATATACTCAGTGGAACATTGTCAGTGGCACCAGTTGGCATCCATGACATTCATTGAATAGCGGCACATACTCATTGGAACATAGTGATGCAAGTTGGTGTCCAAGACATTCATTGAATAGCGGCACATGCTCAGTGGAACATAGTCAGTGATGCAAGTTGGTGTCCAAGACATTCATTGAATAGCGGCACATGCTCAGTGGAACATAGCCAGTGACGCAAGTTGGCGTCCGGGATATTCATTGAATAGCGGCACATAGCCAGTAGCACATATATCATCATCATCATCATCATCATCATCATCATCATCATCATCATCAGCCTGGTTACGCCCACTGCAGGGCAAAGGCCTCTCCCATATTTCTCCAACAACCCCGGTCATGTACTAATTGTGGCCATGCCGTCCCTGCAAACTTCTTAATCTCATCCGCCCACCTAACTTTCTGCCGTCCCCTGCTACGCTTCCCTTCCCTTGGAATCCAGTCCGTAACCCTTAATGACCATCGGTTATCTTCCCTCCTCATTACATGTCCTGCCCATGCCCATTTCTTTTTCTTGATTTCAACTAAGATGTCATTAACTCGCGTTTGTTCCCTCACCCAATCTGCTCTTTTCTTATCCCTTAACGTTACACCTATCATTCTTCTTTCCATAGCTCGTTGCGTCGTCCTCAATTTGAGTAGAACCCTTTTCGTAAGCCTCCAGGTTTCTGCCCCGTAGGTGAGTACTGGTAAGACACAGCTATTATATACTTTTCTCTTGAGGGATAATGGCAACCTGCTGTTCATGATCTGAGAATGCCTGCCAAACGTACCCCAGCCCATTCTTATTCTTCTGATTATTTCTGTCTCATGATCCGGATCCGCAGTCACTACCTGCCCTAAGTAGATGTATTCCCTTACGACTTCCAGTGCCTCGCTGCCTATTGTAAACTGCTGTTCTCTTCCGAGACTGTTAAACATTACTTTAGTTTTCTGCCGATTAATTTTTAGACCCACTCTTCTGCTTTGCCTCTCCAGGTCAGTGAGCATGCATTGCAGTTGGTCCCCTGAGTTACTAAGCAATGCAATATCATCAGCGAATCGCAAGTTACTAAGGTATTCTCCATTAACTTTTATCCCAATTTCTTCCCAATCCAGGTCTCTGAATACCTCCTGTAAACACGCTGTGAATAGCATTGGAGAGATCGTATCTCCCTGCCTGACGCCTTTCTTTATTGGGATTTTGTTGCTTTCTTTATGGAGGACCATGGTGGCTGTGGAGCCGCTATAGATATTTTTCAGTATTTTTACATATGGCTCGTCTACACCCTGATTCCGTAATGCCTCCATGACTGCTGAGGTTTCAACAGAATCAAATGCTTTCTCGTAATCAATGAAAGCTATATATAAGGGTTGGTTATATTCCGCACATTTCTCTATCACCTGATTGATAGTGTGAATATGATCTATTGTTGAGTAGCCTTTACGGAATCCTGCCTGGTCCTTTGCTTGACAGAAGTCTAAGGTGTTCCTGATTCTATTTGCGATTACCTTAGTAAATAGTTTGTAGGCAACGGACAGTAAGCTGATTGGTCTGTAATTTTTCAAGTCTTTGGCGTCCCCTTTCTTATGGATTAGGATTATGTTAGCATTTTTCCAAGATTCGGGTACGGTCGAAGTCATGAGGCATTGCGTATACAGGGTGGCCAGTTTCTCTAGAACAATCTGCCCACCATCCTTCAACAAATCTGCTGTTACCTGATCCTCCCCAGCTGCCTTCCCCCTTTGCATATCTCCCAAGGCTTTCTTTACTTCTTCCGGCGTTACCTGTGGGATTTCGAATTCCTCTAGACTATTTTCTCTTCCATTATCGTCGTGGGTGGCACTGGTACTGTACAAGTCTCTATAGAACTCCTCAGCCACTTGTACTATCTCATCCATATTAGTAATGATATTGCCGGCTTTGTCTCTTAACGCATACATCTGATTCTTGCCAATTCCTAGTTTCTTCTTCACTGTTTTTAGGCTTCCTCCGTTCCTGAGAGCATGTTCAATTCTATCCATATTATACTTCCTTATGTCGGCTGTCTTACGCTTGTTGATTAACTTCGAAAGTTCTGCCAGTTCTATTCTAGCTGTAGGGTTAGAGGCTTTCATACATTGGCGTTTCTTGATCAGATCTTTCGTCTCCTGCGATAGTTTACTGGTATCCTGCCTAACGGAGTTACCACCGACTTCCATTGCACACTCCTTAATGATGTCCACAAGATTGTCGTTCATTGCTTCAACACTAAGGTCCTCTTCCTGAGTTAAAGCCGAATACCTGTTCTGTAGCTTGATCTGGAATTGCTCTATTTTCCCTCTTACCGCTAACTCATTGATCGGCTTCTTATGTACCAGTTTCTACCGTTCCCTTCTCAGGTCTAGGCTAATTCGAGTTCTTACCATCCTGTGGTCACTGCAGCGCACCTTGCCGAGCACGTCCACATCTTTTATGATGCCAGGGTTAGCGCAGAGTATGAAGTCTATTTCATTTCTAGTCTCACCATTCGGGCTCCTCCACGTCCACTTTCGGCTATCCCGTTTGCGGAAGAAGGTATTCATTATCCTCATATTATTCTGTTCCGCAAACTCTACCAATAACTCCCCCCTGATATTCCTAGTGCCTATGCCATATTCCCCCACTGCCTTGTCTCCAGCCTGCTTTTTGCCTACCTTGGCATTAAAGTCACCCATTAGTATAGTGTATTTAATTTTCACTCTAGCCATCGCCGATTCCACGTCTTCATAGAAGCTTTCGACTTCCTGGTCATCATGACTGGATGTAGGGGCGTAGACCTGTACAATCTTCATTTTGTACCTCTTATTAAGTTTCACAACAAGACCTGCCACCCTCGCGTTAATGCTATAGAATTCCTGTATGTTACCGGCTATATTCTTATTAATCAGGAATCCGACGCCTAGTTTCCTTCTCTCTTCTAAGCCCCGGTAGCACAGGACGTGCCCGCTTTTTAGCACTGTATATGCTTCTTTTGGCCTCCTAACTTCGCTGAGCCCTATTATATCCCATTTACTGCCCTCTAATTCCTCCAATAGCACTGCTAGACTCGCCTCACTAGATAACGTTCTAGCGTTAAACGTTGCCAGGTTCATATTCCAATGGCGGCCTGTCCGGAGCCAGTGATTCTTAGCACCCTCTGCAGCGTCGCAGGTCTGACCGCCGCCGTGGTCAGTTGCTTCGCAGCTGCTGGGGACTGAGGGCCGGGGTTTGATTGTGTTGTTCATATAGGAGGTTGTGGCCAAGTACTGCACCAGGGTGGCCAATCCTGCTCTGGTGAGGGAGTGCGTTACCGGTTCTGGTCACCGGGATCAGGCCACACTCCAGGCCTCTTTATGCAATTTTATCAACACGCAGATTTTTTTTCTTTTTTTTTAATCCGGTGGAAAATTGCCGGCACCGGGATTCGA
This sequence comes from Dermacentor albipictus, assembly GCF_038994185.2. Classification (NCBI taxonomy): domain Eukaryota; kingdom Metazoa; phylum Arthropoda; class Arachnida; order Ixodida; family Ixodidae; genus Dermacentor; species Dermacentor albipictus. The sequence goes on along the minus strand of NC_091830.1, from coordinate 21,533,217 downwards.
ACCACGGACCTCTTGCACGCGAGGCGGGTGTTCTACCTCTACGCCACCGCTGCAACCCCTTCCACTTACGCAAGCTAGCAAAAAGAGGTATCAGAGTGTAAGCGTTGAATGTGATGCACACTCTTCTATGAAATTTGTGTGCTTAAGACACACCTAGGACCCGACATCACCCACTCAGCGTAACGGAATGGACAGGCAGACAAGAAAAATCGAGTTTACAGCACTTAGCTGCTGTCTACCTAAAATGGGAAAGAAGGAAGCGCTAGCATAGTGAATACGTTGGTCTGCTCCTCACGCATACAAAGGTCACTGAGGCCAGTGGATTTAGGAATGCCTTGTTGCTTCGTGAACCTGCAAAGCATCAGGCCAATCAGTCTCGGGAAATGCTCTAAGATCCGACCAGATTTACGCAGTCCGAGAAAGGTCGCGCTTGATGTCGTAGTAATGACAATGGTACAAGACCAGTTGAATCGTCCATTCTTAGTTGCATGACTCACGGATGGGCGTGTATAAGCCATTCCAATAAGGAATGGGTAGGCTTTCGTTAAATTTATCCTTACTGAAAGTGTGGCAGCAAGTTCGTACCACAGAATAGAGCAATGAATGCCAAAAAAATAAAAGAGCACGCAGCTGACGATCGCACGCATGGAGCAAGCAGAAGAAAACCGCGTAATAAACACAAGACGGAGATGAGTTCGGCGCTTTCATGTTTACCTACGGTACCAGCCACACTTGCTGCTGATCCATTCACGTGTCCGCGGCCGGTGCTGTTTTGCCACCTGATCCCCTTGAGCCGCGCAAGCCTCCTTGATTGCGTTAGACGTGATCGGATATCCTCAACCGAAGATAAATCCGTTCATCGGGAACCAATGGCGCTTTGCTCCGTATCGACCCATTTACGGAGTGTTGGCATTGAGCTTCCTACAAGAATCACTGGAGGGAATCACGGCGCTGTGATCACTCAGCTACGGTGGGAATGATGTTTAGTACAAAGATTTGCGTTCCCCAAGTTGCTTGTGGACCCAAACATTTTTGTGACTTTACTAAGTAAGCTGTATCTGCCTTTATTGACCTAAATTTCCGGGTGAAAGGCGGCGTCAGAATCTTAGCCCCACTGGTGACGCCCTCGGGATAAACAGGTACATATCTTGTATATTCGTTGGCTGGTTACATGCGGTGGAAGCGATTGCATGAACCGCAAACGCGTCATACAGGTCTTGTTTTGGACACTGTCTATATCATTTTCCAAAACGAAGCATGCAATAAGGCTCTGCACACATGCATAATCGTTATGAATAGCTGTATTTATATACCTTTCTTCAAAAATAAGCAAGTTACAAAGTCACATAGCCATTTGTCAGTTACTTCCGTCAATCAGTCATTCAGTGCTATCTATCTATCTATCTATCTATCTATCTATCTATCTATCTATCTATCTATCTATCTATCTATCTATCTATCTATCTATCTATCTATCTATCTATCTATCTATCTATCTATCTATCTATCTATCTATCTATCTATCTATCTATCTATCTATCTATCTATCTATCTATCTATCTATCTATCTATCTATCTATCTATCTATCTATCTATCTATCTATCTATCTATCTATCTATCTATCTATCTATCTATCTATCTCTTTAAAATATATCTGTGTCTGCCGCTCGCTCGATTGGTCAACCGCCTGTTCGTGTATTTCTATATATTTATTCTACCTAGGATACCTCAAGCCGCCATACATGTATGGTTGAAGGATTTCCTAAATTCCAAGGTAAGGCTTTATTTATTAATTTATTTATTTATTTCGTATACTTCTAACTATCACAATAGGCATTGTTTCAGTAGTACGTCTACAAATGATATCGGAAAGAGAAATACCTGATAAGGAAGTATACATCGCTTTTAAAGAAGCGAAAAAAAATAAACAAGTAAAATGCAGTCCATCTAAGGAATCCTGCCGCAGTGAACGAAGCTGCTTCTGCACCGTAAGCAATGTAATCCTGGCCTCTAAGAGCCAACCAAGATCTACGGTCTTCATACTTCCTTCCCGTGGAGCTTAATAACCTGTGCTATTTCAAGCAACCTTTCTGACTCCGTCCGAGTCCCGCCTACAACGACAAGCACAACGACAGGATGGAGGGGGGACGGACACTGGCAGTGCTCCTGGTCGAAGCACTACACGAAGTAGGGAAGACCCCATCGCTTTCACTGTCGCCCAGGTTGAGCGCTCAATGATTCCGCCGTGCACTGCTCATTACGGACATCGCTTCGGCGCTACACAAAACCTGCTCAAGACTCACAAGCTGCGCAAAACAAGGAAAACGCCGACGAGTTGCTAGCTCAATCAGTGAGCGTTTCCAGTGTTCCCTTAGGCTCGAGCTTTACGATAGTCGAATGGTCACTAAGAAGCTCGCAACGTCTGCAGCCCTTTTCCCGGTACCGTCATGTGGGATAACAAACTAATGTAAACAGGGTGAGCCCCGCGCGCCTTCACATCATCAGATGACGTATCCTGCAATATGACACTGACTTGGGATTCGCTACATTATGACCATGTTGCGCTTCAAGATTTTCATATTGGCATAGGTTCAATAAGCACTTTAAGTGGTTCCTGAGACTTACGAGGCGCTTGCTCGTACTTAATATGTTCACCAAGTCCTTGCTACTTCTGCTTCATGATTTTGAAGTTGTAAAATGAAAAGAACACTTATTACATCCTGCACGATTTACTAACTTCGCGTGTCGCTTCTGATATAGTGTTTCTTAGTTTTCCCGCGTAATGGCTCTCCAAAATCGGTTCGATGGGGTCGATCGCTAAAACCGCATGTAGCTATATAACATGTAGCACCATCGCTTATATCTTTGAAACCGTACAAACCACGCACCTTACTTTGGTATCGTTGCGTAGAGAAAAAAGAAGGGATTAGTCAAACATGCATTTGTCGAACATGCAGACGGCGCCGTCGTCACGCCTAGCATGATGCAATCGGAGCTAAATTTAGCCTCGCGCGACGCCTTCACATAGGCGTAGCTCGGTAGTTATGCTGTAGAACTTATGCCTCCAATCCCGAACAAGACAACTTATTCCCTCATTTGACGTAGAGTATTCAATATTTCTGGGCTCGAGCGTTTTGGAGCATGCTTTCCATTTCCTGCGGATTCTTCGCTTTGACCGAGCTATTTCTCTGTTTATCCGTAAAATTTTCTGCTTTTCTTTTTTTTGTTGATTTAGGAACGAAGTGTTCAATGCAATGTGCCACCGCAAGCCAAAAGTGTTCCCACAAGCTGTTCATATTACCTTTGTATTGGTATATTGTAGTGAACTCATGAAAGGAATGGTCAAGATCGTCTAGCATGCTAACATCATCCGCGGCATGGAAATTCAATATGTGCTTCGGTAAATCCTTTTCCATAGAATGGAGACAAGTTAAAAGAAAGCATAACCATTTTATGATCAACTAAACTTTCATCAACTTCGTATTCAATTATATAGCTACTTAGAGAATTAGAAACAAAGAAAATATCTTGAATGGAAGATCGTGATGCATGAAACCCCGTATAATTATTTAGTACTTGCACACGATTGTAACAGAACATAATTTCTAATAAGTGTTCACGGTGTGCCGCGTTTGTTTGCCGAGGTGAATATTAATTCCAATCAATACCCGGAAGATTGAAATCACCCAAAAGCACAATATTGTCGCCCTGTTTAAAATTAGAATTCATAAGTTTACGCAGATGAAGAATTTGCTCTGTTGTCGTATTTGGTGCCCCGTATGCGCCTCCAATAAGGACACTGCAATTACTTAACTTTGTTTTCATCTAAACGCTCTCGCTATCACCTGGAACTGCTATAATATGAAGGTGATATTTTGTTTAATCAAGATATTCACGTCTCCACCTCTTCTTCGTCGGTCTTTCCTAACTATACTATACCCCGTGGGAGCAACTCTACATCAGACATACGCAGCCATATCTCCTTAATCACGATAAGATCGTGTTCATGATACAAAATTATTGACTCTTGTGTCTCTTCCTTATTCAACACGCTTCTTGCGTTTACGTTAATCGTTTTGAAACATCAACGTTATTTCTGTTCGTGTCAGTCAGTGATTGTTCTTGGTTCTCTGCCACACTTGTATTTTTCATTACTTTCCTCGTTCCGGGCATAGAGAACGTTATTCACGTTGAATTTATTAAAAATAAGCTTAATTTTACTGCCTTTTTTCTTTTCTTCTGCAGCTGAGTTCCACAACTTTTTCCTTATTGCCGCAGCCATTTCCTTATTGCCGCAACTCTCTAAGCACCTGAGCTTTGTAGTGTATGAATATGTTCCACGTAACTTGTGCCTAAATTCAGAGATAAGCTAGTACCACGAAGTTGGACCGGACCAAGGTGGTCTTGTGTTTGCTGTTGCTTGTAGAAGGTCAGACTAACTTTTGTATTTCTGTCTAATTTTATAATTTGACAGTGTTGTTTATATACCTTCTCAAATATTAAAATCAGGGAAAAATTGCAAACCAGACAATTTGCAGGCCATCATGTAAAATGTCCTATGCATCTTTCTGTTGCTGAATATGCGCTACATAAATGTATTTTTCCAAGTCTGAAAGAAGCCTACAAAAGCACGGTAAAAATGTCACGCGACTAATCACGCCACACTTTTTCGGGTTTTACAGGCTTTTTTAAAGCTTGGAAGAAACATAATTACGTAGCACGTATTCAACAACAGAAATATACATAGGGAATATTTCAGGATGGCCTACAATTTTCTGATTGAGAATTCCGGTCTGATTTTATCAGCTCAAAAGAAATATTCACTAACAACGAATTAGGTAGTTAGGCAAAACGCAGAAGATACTTGCTCCAAGCGTCTGCAAACAACATTACCTTTATTCTGTCAAGCTACGTGGCACTGGCATATTTTTTTTTATTTTGGCAGAAGTTACGTCGGACACCGTGCACACAACTTGTACATATGACTCGATTTTTTGTTGTTGTTTCTTGTTTCTGTTTTCTCTCTTTTATGAACAAGCATTTTCTTTAAAAAATTGTGTATTGCTATGCAGTAAAAGAGAGATCATTAATACCTATGCGCATTCTAGGCTGTGAGTGAGTGAGAAAATGCTTATTTCGAATCAGAACGATTCGCGTCCGGTGAGTTAGTGGACTGGGGCACTTGCAGAGTTTAAGGCCTAGAGTTCTTGCCTCTCGGCGGCTTCCTTGGCCCGCTGGACTGCCCAGAGTTGGTCTTCCAGGTTCGAGCTGAGCAGCGAGGCCTGCCATCACGCGCCGAGACTGTCGGTTGAACTATCTCTCTCATTGTCATGTATTGGTCCCTCGCATTCGTATAGCGTGTGTATAGCTGGTGCCACACACTTTGCGCCTATCGGTTGTGTATATTTCTGGACAAATAGCTTGCACTTTTGTGGGACTCTGGTATGATTAGGTTTGTAGTTGTCGCCACTGGACAGCTTGCGATCTATTGAGTTGTGAATGGGGTAGTAGATAAGTGCATTTTGCATCTTGTAATGGTTGCTGACGTCGTTGAACCTAGTCATTCTGTACCTCGGAGGGCCCTGTCGAGGGGCCTATGTCCGTCGCAGTTCGAAAAGTGAGTCCTCGAGCTGCATTGTGTAGCGCCGCCTTAGAGTTGTCCTGGTCCGTTGAGTCGGGGCTGTGGGCGTCCAAACACTCCAAATGCATCCAAATCCATAGATGCGTCTAATATGCGTCCAAATCCTATGGATTTGGACGCATCTGCTTTTCTTTGTTGTTTTGCCTTTCCTGAGTATGTTTAGCGCCTCAGCTGAGATCCGGCCGTTCGCGAAGTTGCGTACTGCCGTCTGGGAATCACTGATTATGTAGCATGCGTTAGTTTGTGCTACGGCTAGCGCTATAACCGCTTGCTCCGGCGTTCCGATGCGTGTCGTGTTTATAGTGAAGCTTGCGCTGATTTGTCTCTTTGGGTTAAGTACGGCTGCGACAAAGCTACTACGTTTGTGCTTGCAGTATGCAGCGTCTACAAAGACCATGACCTTGTCTCTTTCACAATTCTTCGTCATGTTCTTTGTCCTGCTTCATCTTCTGCCCTCGTGGTGTGTATGGTGCATATTCTTGGGTAGTGGGGGTACCGTGAGCTCGGCCCTTACTTCCTTGGGTATGTCGCATTGGTCTCCATGTTGTGTGTGATAGCGGATGCCTAGTTTATCTAGGATGTGTCTTCCCGCCGTGTTCTTGAGAGGCATTCATGTTGGCCGACACGTTCCACTTCTATTAGCTCGTCTAGCCTATTGTGCAGTTCCGCTCTAGGAGTTTCTCCGTGATCGTGCTTAGCAAGAGTCCAATCACTTGTTTATATACCTTCCTAATCAGGCCGTCTAGCTTCTTTTCTGCGGCGCATCATTTGTGGTATGCTGTTGGTGTTTCTCTTGATGAATCGCGTCGTCTGAGAAATTTTAGTTTCGAGTTTGCGAATGGTTTCTCCGTTGGTGCCCTTGGCTTCTATGATCATTCTCAACATCCTTATCTAATCGATTCTGGGTACGGGTTGCCCATCTTGGGTCTTGAGTTGTTTGTCTGTGTAGGTTTGCGGGATGTGGTTCTTTGGAGGTCTCCCCTTCAGTTTTGGTCTGCCTAGCAACAGCCCAAATTTTTCGGCCACACATGTAAGACCGGTGCTTTAGGTATTTTCTTCACTGCTTCGACTGCTTCGACTGCTTCGAATAGTCTCTGTTGAATCAGTCCCTGTACCCTGCGGAATTTTATTATAATGAAATATGTGGGAGTTTTATGAACGAAATTTCTTATCCTATAAGAGACAAGTAAAAGAAATATGTTTTCGTGGAGGAACAAGAAATAGAACAGACGCAATAAGAAAAACCAAACCCCGTGAGATGAACAGGGTCATCCGACGCCCGGACACAAAATTGACCTACGGAGCTCTTCCTCGTACAAGACCCTACAGACTGGCTCATTTACAATGCTAATGTAATTCTTTTGGTGTTTGTGCGCATCGAGTATGAATTTATGTGAATTGCTCCAGAGGAAAAAACGTCGCCTCCACTCGCACACTTTGTGAACTTGAGTTGAATTCCTGTTGAAAAATGAGTTACGTTTTTTTTTCTTCCACCGCGGTGTGCTTGAATATACTTCTGCTATTTCTTGTTATGTTATGCAAGGCGCTGAAGATCTCTCTCACACAACATTCGCAAAATCAGGGCTTATACTCCCTCCGCCGTCGTTTCACACAGCGGGCACGCCTATGTAAGCGCGCTTTCGCAGGCCCAATGTTTTTTTTCTTGTTTTCTTTTTCTAGCGCGGGCGTTTGGCTATGCGATAACCTGACGACTGGGCATACAGAAACTTGTTTAGAGGGGAGGTGCAGAAGGGCAGCGAATCCCGGTTATTTAAAAAAAAAGGCTGTTCGTGCGCTAGTATTGTGCGATATATGATGCAATTTGATATGTGCAAAAGTGTGTATAAGGAACCTTCATTACGTTTTATGATTTACGGCGCAAATTGTAGGCACTCCGAGTTCGGCACCTGCAATGCCGAGTTCATTTGAAGGGGTTTATTTTTTTTTTCCTGAATATCGCTAAGCTTTGCGAGTAATTCGCTGTGCCTGCAGGTTCGTTATTACGCAGTTTCACTGTACAGGAAATTACAATGTACAATGATGAAATAAAAGCACATACCCCGACGAAATGCAATTAGTCCGTGAAAGAGATACCACAAGGCAAAAACTATGAAGACAAAAAAGTATAACACGGAAGATATCAGAATTTTTTTTAACGATTAGTTAAGCGTCGGTGTTAAATGGCATATCCGTAGCGAATTCAGGAAGACGGTTCCACTCTTCAGCTGTTCTTGACTCTATCTGATTTATTTCGTGATGCTCGAAATGTCGGAAACTTTCACTGCCCGATTTCTCGCACTATGTGACTGGCTAACGAAAGCATCGAACCTAAATGACGAAACGGGCCAATACGACCATCCGTACACATATACGCCCATTGACGAGCAAGTACCGGCATATTCCCGTCCCACCTCAGCCCGTTAACTCACTCCGAGCCCCTAAAACTTTCACCGGCAGTACACGCGCGCGATTATACCACCGCTTCTCTGCTCCCCTCCCCCCTTCACCTTACCATGGTGGGGGAAGGTAGGCTTAGGAGGCTTCAGGCTGGATTGGCCCTCACATCGGCTGTGATCTCAACACGGAACAGGTTGCATTTACCAACGGTTGCTACGTGTCCACACTTCTGCGTCCCATTGATGGAGGCAGATGCATACCATCTGATATGGCCGTGTCCAGGCTTACAATCAGAACGTGATGCTTTCTATCTCAAAAAGAAAAAAGAGAAAGGCGAAAAGAAAGGAAAAGTGAGCGCTCGTCTTTCCTTTCCTTTCGGCTCTCTAGATTTTCTTTTTTTTTAGTTTTTGCGCTAGAAAGCATGATGTTAAGTTAGCACCAACTCGCCCAAGAAGCAGTTATCCTCATAATAGAACTGCTCGCGTATCCAACTGCCAGCGAGCCTCCGCTACAGTGTGACAAACAGCTATCACCACTGTACACGTAACAGATTCTACAAAACACTTCCTCAATCCATACACAGGGCTGACAGGACACATGTAATAATACGCATATGCACATCAAGAACTATGCTTTAAGGGTAAGCCTTTATCGCAATAAAAAAAATTAGCGTCAGCGCGCTTGAATTGTTGAGCAGTATGGTGGGCGTGACAACAGATTTGGTGTTGCGTGCACCTAAGTGTGCAGCCCAAGAAAAGAAGCTCTCGGAGAAAACAGTGGAATAAGCAAATTAAGAATTTTTTGCAGATTTAGGAACACTTGGCCAAAAAGCAGCGAAATCTTGAGTCCGTTCAAGTTTTTGAAGTACAGGATGTTCTTACAGGGAAAGAGCTTCGGAATGCGAGAGGGGGCGCTTCCTCTCCGCTTTGCTCCCTTTCGCGCGGTCGAGATTAAGCCATGTCGGCTCCCCGCATATGCTGTCACTCGAACATGCAGCGTAGGGCACGCGGCGATGGTGTTATCACCCTTGGACTTTGTAGTGAACATCACGGTGATGGCGACGGCAGGAATGCGCCAGGGGTGTCCATGTAGTTTATATAGCAATAAAATTGGCAAGCCCGTCTATAATAGATCACTCGTAGGCGTGAAGGGCTGTAGACCGTTTCATTCTGGTCTGATACCAATCATTCTTATTAGAACACACTTCCTTGAAGGTTCTTTCTTAGTACCCACTGTTTAACCTCATATGTTCGCACTTGCAGACACCTCATACAATCCGAAAAAAAAAGCGATAATTAAGGTATCCATCATCCGTGATTGCCATGTCTCACGAACCTAAATAATAACCTGAAACATTCCTTTCATTTCTATATCTATAAATAAATTAGAGACGCCTGCTCTTTAGTAGTCACTCCTAAAGATGATCAAACAAAACAGAGAAAATCATGGGACAGAATGCCGCTAATATATGCGGCCGCCAAACCTCGCATGGGTTTCGCCTATTGTTGTTGACCGTGCACTTGTTATAGGATATGCATCATATCCGACGCGTACGCAATCGAGCACTGCGGATGACGTCATCTCTGTTTGTCGAAAGCCAGATGGCTAGCGTTGCCCTCGCATGCACACTAGAATCAAGCAAAAACAAACTACAAGAAGTTAAGAAAAAAGGAACAATTAGTGTGGCAGAATTTTTTACCTCTTTTCGTGGTGCCTGCGCAAAAAGGTCGTCGATCAAGGATTAGCTTCGTGCCTTTGGACCATGCCGCGCTGACATCGGACCTCTACTCTGCCCTCTGCAACACTATCGGCATCACTGCCCACGCCGACGCTTGACCCGCGACTGACGTGAGCAAACAGAGCCTCAAGGTTGAGCTCGCAGCTCGAGCACCAATCGGGAATGCAATCCGTATGCAAACCTAATACAATGTGTCAGAGCCGTTGGCCCAGATATTGTTTTTATCAGCCCTGTGGAAACTTTGTTTGCTCTTCCAGTTCGTTTCCGTGTGTGGATGCTTTTGGCAAGCAACAAATTGTTGGGGAAATATAGCCGCAAGTGCAAATGACCCATGCCTGTGCTGAAACTGTGGTCCTTATACTGATCGATGTTTCTACGTACCGTTTTTTTTACAAAAACTATTCTGAACTCCTAAGAAATTCTGGCGAAAATATGCACTCTAATGTTTTCTCTCCCCAGCCTATGCTAGCGCGGATGATAACAGGGGCATATTTTCAGGAGTGCTTTTCCGTCACTTTCCCTTTTGCAGAAATTTGCCAGTGACTATATATAGGCCACCTCTGTTGTCGAAGGTTCTGCCTTTAAAGCACTTTAAAAAGCACTTAGTTCTGCGCTCTAAACTCCTTTGATTTATCAGACAAGCAGAACAATTGAACCAGAAACGTGAGGCGTCGGAAGTTCATTTCAGTTTCCAAGATCCGGTAAGTGTTCTTCTCGAAAGCCCCTTTGATGCTGCGGAGAACAAAGCCTGTGATTGTACACTGACGCTTATCATACTCTCAGATCAAGGCGAACTGATGATAGAGGGCGGAGATAATAAAAGGAAAGGAAGGGGGAGAGAAGGGAAGGATAGAAAGAAAATAGATAAGGCGCAGTAATGCCAAGCTAGAAACTGACTTCAGAAGGCATAGTATGATGGGAGTTCTCCTTTCTTTTCCCTTTATTGCGTTTGGTCCTAGCCTGTTCGGCCAAGTAGACTCGGTAAAACTATTAAATCTCCATAAACTTTTAGTGGGGAGAACAATTTGTCCGAAAAGCAAGGCACCGGGAAGAAGCAGGGCAGGCTGGAATCTGAGTTCACCTTTGTTCCCTCATTTTTCGTGTGACTACCTCTATTTTCATCTGTGCTTTTGTGTGCTCTGCTAGTCGTATAAATATCGTGCCTGATTCCTCTACTGCGAAAGGACTTATACGGTCTCGAAGCAAGGTACGATGGGTCCATCTGTCCATCCTTGGCATCACCTGGAAGAAGAGGACCGTCTTCATAATCGTATCTCTTTCACCCGGCCAGCTCTCAGCGTCAGCTTCGTACTCCTCGCCACAGGGCCAACAGCACCACTGAGGTTTGCGCTCAACGCTCTTGTAGCGATGGACATTTGGAAGGTGCACCTGCTGACCACACTGTGCTATCGCTATGCTTTATTCCCCTCTAATACGGGGAGAACAAAACTGAGGCTATCCGTGACAACCTCGCTTTGCGTTCGCCTAAAACTCGGGTAAACGTACAAATTCATGCAACAAGTGTGTCCAGGCCGGCAAGACTACCGGAGAAGCATACATGCTTCTTTCATAAGCTTAAGTTTCACTAAAAAATTAAGGACCTGGCAGTTTTGGAGCTTGGTAACCCGTGCGTTGTGTAGCCCACCGCACAGACTCGAAGAGCAGCTGCATCAGTGCAGGTATTTGGAAGGCCACATGAAGCAGTACTGTACAGCAGCGGTACTGAAGTTTTCTGCGTCGCAAAGAAGTTGTAAGTTAGATGACGGCCGCGTCCCATGTTGCAGCCTGTTAATGCCCTAGCAATTAAAGTCGGAATGGGCGCGATCACCTTTGTTCTTTTTTTAATGGTATAGAATAACAGCTCGACTGCACCCAATTTAAGGGTATCTGTCTGACCAAGAATGTGGGCTGACTTTGAAGGCAGTGCAGCCCAACACAGCATCTCAGAGCGCTAGCTTTCCCGAGGAAATGATGCGGGAAACTAGCCGGTGACGCATGCGGATATCACTTCAAACAGCAGACTATTTCAAACTATGGCAAAGGAGAAGCACGCGTGAGATGGTTAGATCATCGGACTATTGTGCTAAATGACAGAGGTTAGATCCCACCATCAGCCACGCATTTCTTTATAACGCTATAGGCAGACTTGACCCGCCTTGGAGCTACATAACAGAAAAATCGATGTGCGTTTGTACTAGAATAGAAACGTCGCTGTGATGAGTTAGAACGTGCAGGGCTGCCCTTGACGCACGATCGCGCAGCTGACGAGACATCCCAATCTAAGTGTATGGTTTTGTTTACTTAGAGACTTGCGGTAGTCGCCATTGGTAACTCTTTGGGTATGGCGTTGCATCGCTGTGATCGAGGCCGCGATTTCGATCCCCACCGCGCCAGCAATGCATTCAGGTTGGGCGACACGCAAACACAATTGTTAACTTAGTATTTAGCAGCACGTTTAAGAGCCCCATATAGTGAAGATGAATCTGGAGCCCGCCACTATGGCACAACCTATAATCAAAACCTGTAATTTATTACCTAGAAAGAAATATCAGTTAGGGGTGATAAGCTATAGCGTGGTCCCGTGCTTCTGGTCGGTGGATTATTGAAGCACGTATTGCGCTTAAACAGCGGCAGACTTAGCCCGAACTAACTTCACCCGAGAATCTATTCCTTTGTTCATGAATGCGTGTGTGCCGAGACAATCAATTGCGCCTCTCGCAGAAACGTGAGTAGAGTGGAAGTCTCTTCCGGTCAAACGGTTGGCGCTAACTTGCGACACTCTCCAAACGAAACTGGGAAGGGCGTTCGGCCACACCAGCAATGCACCAACCCCCTATCCTTTCCGTTCGTCTGTTTTCTTCCCGAAGCGATAACACGCTGGCCAGCCAACAACTATCGTTCCATCGAAACAAACAAACAAACAAATAAACAAACAGGCAAACAAATAACAGAGAGACAGAACGACTATAGTCACCAAACCATGTAGTGGTGGCATGACAATGCGCGATACACTAAGGGCTAAGGAGGTCGGAGCTGCTCGGCGGGTTAGTGTATATTCGCTCCACGCAGAAAGCATACGACGCACTCCACATGCACGGAGGTATGTGGATGTGCACATTGCTGGAATGGTGAATATCCTCTCCTCTTTAATGCTTTTCGAAAGCATTGCAAGTTCGGGCCTCCAGCTCGGCTGGGAGAGCGCTGCGGTTACCGCTGGCGCGCTCCAGCGCATAGTCAATGGAATGGTACAAGCCTGGCGAGTATGAACCAAATGAATGGAGTTCGCATAATAGAGTCTCATTCTTCATTCTGCTTCCTACTAATGTTTCTGTTTCTTCGCAGGTAACTACATGGTGACGATACTATTTACAACTGCACCCGCACCTTGAACTTGGAATACTATTCAGTTCGCTATCGCCCAGGCCACCTGTTCCGGGACGTAAAAGTGCCAACTAAACATTTCGTGCTCTGCCGCATTGCGATTTATCGCGGGCAAAACGAGACATTTTATTGAGTTGTTCTTCTTCGCCGTTATGCTTGTTTTGGGGACTTCTTTCTTTCTACATTTTTTTTCCGTCGAGAAATGAACACGATGTGCCCGGGGGATTTCAAGTGTAATGAATGATCCCTAAATCCGCGGGCTTTTATGCGTACTGAAGAATTCGGCGGGAAAAAAAGGAAAGGGGTTTCGATCGAGGACCAATCGCTCCCGCCGCGGTAATGCTATTTCTCCGACCATTCTCGGAGGCGCAAAACGCCGCGCTTACTTCGTGCCGGAAATAATTAAATCGCAGGTCTGTGCTGCTCCTCAATAGTGTAAGACTCAATCGTAATAGGAGAGAAAAAATGAAAGCAATACATACGACGAAGTGTAGAAAGAAATACGCTGGTTGATGGTCCGACACCCGGAAATGCGTAGCCAACCGGTTCATAATAGCCGCATTACGAGGCTTCCCGACTCAATTACACATCACTTGAAGGGCATTTGGAGAAGAAAACGCCAGCTCTATGTCTAGAAAAGCTAGAAGTACCGCTACTGCCGGAATGCGATCCAAAGTGGGGCCTAAAAGGCGAACCAACTAATAGTGTGGTCTAGACTAAAAGGTCTAGATAATAAAAAAAAATTATGGTATGGTTTTTCTTTTCCGCGCACCCCCGACTCGCCGACGCGGATGCCCGATTGGCTAACGCTGCTCACGTGACCCACCCTCCTAGGAAAGCCCTCCAACCGGCAGGCGTTTGCTTGAAGGTGTTTTGAAATGTTTGATGTCGTGCTGTGTCGACACAGTATACCGACGAAACACCGTATTCAAGGTATATTTGTTCGTCAGCTTTGTGCAAGTTAGAGGAAATACTGTCCGGGAGGTTGAACAAAATTAGAAGGATATAAAATTCCCTTTCGACAAAGCGAACGTAAGAAAAAATGGCTTAAGAAAACGCTCCGCTGTTGAGAAGAATTAACCAGATGATAATAAATTTCTATTCCAAGATGTCGAACTGTTTACTGAAATAGTGCTTTTGGTGCACAATTCGATCGGTCGTATCGAGGGAGAGAGAGAAAGAAAGAGAGAGAGAGCAAATGATAAATGAACTGTAGGGAAGTTACCCCATGACTGGGCCCGGTTGGCTACCCTACACTGCGGAAATGGAAAATGGCATGGAAAGATTAAAAGAAGAAGAGAAAGACCACTGGGGATATCGTTCGGTAACTCCGTCCGGATCACAGACGCTGACTCAATCTGGTAGCTTTCAACTATAGCGGCAGCGCTTTCGTGGTGTTTCGAAGCAGCGATATGCGAGGCCATGGTCCCAACATCTTGTTCAAGGTGAACGATTTTCTATCTAACTGACTGAGAGCTGAAATTCTCTTTAAGTAGTTGCCTCTGTGTTAGCCTGCTGAACATACATCCGAAAAGTGCACGGAATGAAATCACGAGGTGGACTTGAGAAATCTGTTCTAATGATAAGAAACGGCATTGTTTACGCTCCACACGTAAACCCGATTGGCTAACTCAATGAAATTGTTTGAACCTTCGCTGGTAAATAACTGCGTACGCAGTTTCTTAACCTACGAAGTGAACTAGGTAAAACCGGGCAACTCTTCGCTTGGCCTTTTCGGTGTTGTTTTCTACAAGAACTGTTACAATTTTGAACGATCTACAATTCTTACTGAATTTGTCTTCAACACGCGGATATTTACATTTACAATACAACTTTTGGACGATTAATGGTATGCTCATGGGAATTTCGCCAAACTTCAAAGCATCTCTGAAAGAATATTTCCCCTTAAACGAGGTTCCACTATACGGTTTTCTACTTTTTTTTAGAAAATACATCTTTGTAAATTATTCTGGTATTCTTTGACATTTAAAGAATAACAAGCATTTTTTTCCTGTCCAACACAACGTGAAACCTTTTCTTTGCGAATGCCAATTCCCGTTTTGGAGTACTTCTTGCACTTTGTTCTCAACAAAGAAAAGCGAATGACACAGTGGCGGTTTCTCCACGTAGACATCCGACATGATTTCGTCTGGGGCATGAAGCAACGTTACATTCAATAACAAGCTGCCACGGACGTGAAGTTGAATGCATCTCGAATCGTGCGAGATTGTACTCGTTGTTCTTCTCGCACATTATTCCTACCTGAAGAATAACTCAAATGTAAACGCTGCCAGCCTTTGAAATCCACTTTCCAGTGCCGACAAGTGAAGCTTTTTGCTAAACCAATTTTTCTTAACACGCACTTCTCTCTACTCACCCAGCTCAAAAGTTGCGCTAAAGATGAACCCGTTATCAGAGACCATGATTCCTTACTACGTGCTTGAATATTGCAAGAAAACGTAGTCAAGTCCTCTCTTAAGCCGTCCATTTGAGAGAGCGAGAAAGAGACGTCATCTAGTAATGTGGCTGAGCTTCAGAGACAATGAGTCCAAAGGCTCGCCCACCGAGTTGAAGAACTGCAAGAAGCTCCAACCACATCCATTAACAAGCTAGTGTTAACTGACGCGCGATTCTCTGCCAACACAGCGAAGATGGCGACATGGAAGGCAAATGGCCACAGTCACAGGGGATCTAGGCCTGGTTGCGCTACTCTGAAATGTTTCCAGTGACTCTTGTGTTTTCTAGAGTAATGGTAAAACATTGCGTGATATCGTGAAATATCTGATACACTGTACAACAGCATTCACAAGGCCGGTGTAATCTTATTTGCAGTATAAACGGCGACAACATTAAAAACAAATATCTGTAGGCAGTTTTGCACCAAACGCTAGCTCGATAACACTGATGATTTGGCAGGAAATGGTTACCAGTTAAAGTAATACTTCAGCTGGTAACACATGGCAATATACACATGGCAATATTCAGTATATAAAGTCGAAAGTGGAACTCCAGGTTATGGTGTCACTATTATTACTGTCAATAGTATTCGTAGCCCTTTTTGCCCTTGAGAACTGTAGTCTCTCTAATAGGCCCTTTGAACTGCTGTATTTCTTTTTTCTTTCGTGCCTTTCTCTCTATGCTGTTCTTTCTGTCTTTCAATTCCTGTTACCCTTCCCTCAGTGCAGAGAAGAAAACCAGAAGCTCTTTATTTTAACCTCCCTGCCTTTGCTGCTCCCTTCCTCTTTCTCTCTCTCTCTCTCTCCTAGCCTATTTTAGCCACATTGTGCCAGTCCCTCCAGCTTCCTCTCGCCCGTCTTCAATAATGCAAAAATGTAATCTTTTTTCGTGCCATCATGCCTCCATTACCATGCTGTCATAATTCAGTCGTGCTCATACCGACACTGGCACGCCATTATTGTCGCTAAATACGCCGTCGTAATAGTCATCGTCATGCATTCGTTGGCACACCGTCATGGTCTTTCGGTCTGCGGTTCGCCTTTGCCATCCGTTTCTTCTCACATCATCGTCGTCACACAGTCACTGTCACACCACCGGCATCATTATGCTTCTCGTCATCCAAGTGTCCTCCACCGTTGACATTTTTGCATAGAGAACACTTCAGAATTTTCATTCATTCGAAGACAATGGATGACAATTCTTGAATGATGGCTCTGCCAGAATGTCGAGGGCCCGCGGAGAGTCGAATGTCAACAAGCGTAACGGCGACGATGGCGTCACAATGGCTTTATGAAAGCGCAGTCGTCGTCATTCAGTCCCCGTCATGCCATCATGGTGGTAACCGACACTGGCCAACGAGTGTCTTAGCTAAGTGGGCTGATCCTGGAAGATGGGTACCTGCCACAAATTGCCGAAGTAGTGGGAATGTAAGTATGATTACTGCAACTTGTAAATAAAGGTGCCTTCGGCAATACGCTGTGTCACCGCACTGATTACTGCTACTCGCAATACTGTCGACAGTCGTCGTGAGATAGGTTCTGCTGCAATTTCAGTTTCTTTATATACACCTTGTCCAACGTGACATGGGCCAACTTTTAGAACTATGCGAATGCCACGTAGCTGAACATACGTTACTAGATATTTAGGTTACTTTTTTTGCATTGCGCATGGTTTGATAACTAGTCCAAATTAATTAATAAGCTTCTCAAATATTGTAATTGTATGAAAAGGGTCAGTAACAAAATTGTAGAGCAACATGAATGACTTCCGATCCTTCTTTTTGTTGCTTAATATGTGCTACATAAACGTGTTTTTCCAAGCAGGAAATACGCCCGTGAACACATGACTACAGTGACCGCCCGTGGCACCTTGCTTGTATTCGCGGGCTTCTGTAAGGCTTGGGCAAGCACTTTTATGTAACACGTATTGAGAAATTGAGCAATGCAAATGTTAGCGTGTGGCAGAAAATCCGGTGTTGCTGCCTACGCCGGCGTCGGCGGAGTTGTCCGTGAGGGAAAATTTCCGCACACACACACACACACACACACACACACACACACACACATATATACATATATATATATATATATATATATATATATATATATATATATATATACATTACCCGCCTTGCTTTATGACACGAGGTATATGCGGGTTATATTGCTACACCATTCTATCCCCAAAGTTTCTCGTACCTTGTCTTAGATTCTTGACAAATTTATTCATCGCAGTTTTCATAATGACAGCCCACAAACAAATACCATGAAACAAAACACCAACAACGCATGCCTTTTATGTTAAATTTTCTCATACTTAAATATTAAAAGTGCGAAACAATAACAGAAACCTGGAAATTATGTCATTTTTTTCTGGCGCCGCTGTGCACTACGCGGCCGCGTTTCCGCCAGAAAGCTCAGCTTCGTGCACAACGTTCGCCGTCAGGGTTTCCCGGTAAACGTTGCAGTTACAAAAGCTGCAGTTGCTGGGAAGCGTGAAACGCAGCGATGGATTTTTGAATGCTATTGTGTTTCACTCTTAAAGGCGAAGCTTAAGCGTCCACGATTTTTTCGAATTTATGTGAAACAATGATTTCGAGAAGTGGTTAATGAAATGTTATAAGTCTGCCGATTTCATTCCTGCCTCTTTAACTAAAGGAAACTAGCGTCCGCACGTGTGTTCTGGCGCACTAGTGCTACGCTATGTGACATGTCTTACAATGCCTTGAATTTCCGCATTTTTTTCTTATTCATTTTAAGTTCGCCACCAGCTTCTTGGGCAATCCCTCGTTGGGCGTATGTGCCATAGCATGAATATCACCAACACACAGAGATCACCTCAAAGATGCAGTTGCCGTTTTGACACGATGTAAATATATGTGCAATTGTGGCCTAATGGTTAGGCAGGCATAGAATTATTAGAAACGTTTGCCTTAATAAAGGAGCCCTGAAACACTTTTACAAGTAATTATATGATATCATCACTATTAAATTAAACAGGCCCTACTCTCGAACACAGGGTGCCCATATATTCAGCATCTGTACTTCAGTGTTGCGCAAAGGTTACAGGAGCATCGCGAAAATCCAAGCTAGGTTGGCCAGCTTATGCTACGCAGAAGCATATATAGATGGCCCCTGTCTTGAGTTTTGTGTAGCTAGTATCTGCGTAGATCACAGCGGCGTTCCCCAAAAGTGCACTCAGGTCTGGGCCGCGGCACAAGCTGAACACGTCGGGCTCTGCTGGATAGTTTGCAGTCTCTCGACGCTTGGCGCTCATTGCAAAACGTGCCAGCGTTCTCTGAGAGGTTATGCGCCGCCGCCCGCGTATTCAAGGGGGCACGAATACGCGAGGAAATTCCGCCGGGACTTCAGGAAAAATGGGGTCGCTCGTTTGGAAAGCCATTATGCATCGCCAGTGTTCTATACGCGAATCGACGCCTTCCGGCTTGAAACTTCGCATCTACGCGCATTGACCAGATGCGAAACGAGGGAAACCACGCGAGCGTATCCGAAGCTTTGTGCTTCAGGAAAATTCGAGTGCTAAAGTTGGGGAGCAAGTGTGGAAGCAATACGGTCCGGTTGCGTAGCGAGCCTCTCGCCGGAAGACTTCCGGGAACATTTTGCGGGGAGAAGCTGGGCTCTACCCGAGTCGTTTTCCTGAGAAATCTACTAAAGAATCAAAGTTTAATTACGACTCGATGTTCTTGAAGCTGACAGGAACCTTTGTAAGCATTTCATGTAACACATTTAGAGAGCCCCAAAACGAGGGTTTAACAGTTTTCGTTTAGGCCCTAATTAGCACACACACTTCAGAACGTACTGTCGCGTGCAAATGTATGACCTGCAACACCGGCGCCCGTGGTCGAAGGGGCTTCAAGACTGGACTGTGGCAGCCTACAAATAAATAATTGCAGACCTAAGCAAAGGTCCAATTAATGGTATTAATAAAGCAATTTTTCTTTTGTCACAGTCGCCGTGCTTCCTTGGAGTCCCTTCGGCCATGGGCAAGGGTGTTGCTGGTGATATTTCAAGCTGCTGTAGCTGCGTGCCACCCCCAGCCTTTCCTACGTTTCCTCAAGTAAAAATGTAAACTTCATGAGTGACCTAGTTTCATTTTCAGGAAACCACGGAAATAGGCATACAACGTTTTTTTTTTAAGCGCGTCCAGTCGCACTAGGAACTTCACTGTAATGTATGAGATGATCAAAACAAAGTGTGTTCTTCAGGAAACGTGGATGACAATGCGTTACCAAAACTACATTCGTTGTTTAAAAAACACCAGATAAGTAGTACCGATATAGAGGGTGTCATATGTGCCTCAAATAAAGGAGAAAGCCAGTGGCAACTATATATAGAAAGTGAAGGTGGCAGCACAAACGACACCAGAGCAAGCCGGAAAGATACGACGGTCGTAGTGGCCCTCCCAACAAATCGCTCCGTAACCGGACTAATGGAGCGTCGAGGGGGATCCCCGGGCCATCGACGCGAGAGTGGCTTGGCTTGGCTACGAACTCGGATCGGCTTCCGCGTCGATGATGATGTCGCTGGCGCCGCCGTGGCTTGTGCAGTGGTGCTCAGAGGGCCGAAAGAACGAAAGTGCGTGGCTTGTTTCCAGCCACAGAAGAAAAAAAAGATGAACGCCGGAGAGATCGATACAAATATGGGTGGGATCGGATAACAGCGCCTGTCCTCCTTCGGAGCTGTCGCGGGATCGAGCCTTGTTAGTCCTTGTTTCTCACTTAGCACCCTTTCTCGACATGCGTGGCTGTCTCGACCACGAGGTTAGTGAACAAATAACTCTTGGTAGAACAGATAACCACGCGCTAATGGATAACACGTGTTGCTCATTCGTCTTTCCAGACATCGCTGGCATAGACAGTGGTGCGGCTGGCGAAATGTTCGCGTCACTATGAAAAATAATTTGTGGCCTAGGTTTAGAAACGGATGGTAGTGACGGTTATTATGATCCAAGAAAGGCGTTGTTCATGTTGTGGACAAAACCTAGAATAATAATAGTGGCCACGATCATGAGAAGTGAGAAAAAGGACTTGTGATGGCCATCGTGCTAAATCGTGAGAAAATGTTAGTGATTCGTTTACAAGGATACTGATGATGATGATTTTGTTGGTGGTTACGATGACGACGTCGATTATCATTGAGCATCATCTTCAAACATGAATGGAGGCATATGCCGCAGAACTTGTTTATTCAACGTTGCAGGTCTATACTAAATCATGGAATATTTTTACGCACTAGAATCATTCCAGACATAAAGCTTCTTTCATACAAGGTGTTCCGGTTCTTTGCCCCACCAACTTTCCTATATCCTAACTTTTTCAATAAAATTTGATATTATACCTTCATTTCCATTCAGAATGGAGGAGGCCTGAACAAAAAGTGAAATCTAATCCAGTTAATGGAGATTCAGGCCCCTTTTAAGGTATACCATGATTCGCACTGGAAATCAAAGACAGGTCAAATCAAAGACGGGAAAGGGATCTAAGACCACTAAAAGAACGAGCATCCCACCTAAGCACACAATATGTCGCTTACACGAAAACAGCCGTCATGGCGATGCAGTGGGTTAAGCATTACGTGACAGAAGTTTACAAGCAGTTTACAGAGGGAACTGCTTCACAAAGTAAAACCGGTGCCCACATTGAATTAAAATGAACTGGTTATGGAATTTTTATATCTGTGTTCTCGTCTACGCAAATGCATTCGTGCCAAGAAATAATGACGTCATCCAAAGACAAAACGAAGCACAGCTCCGATTCAGTGTAATCAAGGGTACGCGTTTTTTATCATTGATAGCGCAAAACGTCTTGTTACTTTTTTATTTTTATTTCATTTTCTTGCCGTAGAGCTCCTTCGTGTATGCTACAACCCTTGCTTCCTCAAGGAGGGCTTTCTAAAACAGCTTCCTATATTCGATAATTTACTTTGCAGATCACCTACCTTTGTTTCAATTTGTATACTGCATCTGCATTCTCGTTTCATTTCTTGGATACCGGACTGACGCCTGGATATGGATGACATGAATATGGATATGGATATCGATTATATAATTTACTTTGTAGACCTCCTACCTTCGTTTCAATTTGTATACTGCATCTCCATTATCTTTTCATTTCTTGGACACCGGACTGGCACCCGGATATGGATGACATTCAATCTGATCACCGTATTTTTACTTAATTTGGGTCCTTTCAAGGTTTCGCCGCTTGCTAGTACCTTCGGAAACTAAAGAAAAAAGAAAGATGGCATATGCAGAACTTTCTTTTTCTTCACCTGTATTTTAATACATTAGGTTGTCATTTTCTTAACAGGAACTTTAGTTTGCTATTTCCGATATTCCCCTACCACACAGCAAATATTCAGCCTGCTTATTCCACGCGCCGGATGCTCGGGCAACTAGTGGAGGCTAAGAGACAGTCAAACTAAGGAAGACATAGAAGAAACTAATTGCTTTTATTAATCACTAAAAAGGAGGGCATAATTTTCCATGGTCCTCATATTAAGGAAACTCATACTAAGGAAAAGTAAAATAAGGTGCAAGACGGTTCGGCCACCTGTGAAAACCATCTCGCAACTCCTGCAGGACGTGTACGGTCCTTATTTACCCCTTATTCGTTATTATTGAGGACGTTAGCGCTACTTAGGAAAGTAATACGTTGCGAATTAAGTAATTAGCAAACTTTATGATTAGGTATGAGGTAATTTTACATGTCAAATAAAGAAGCAGGGAATTTCTTCTTTACTTATCTTCGCTCAATTGTCGGCTGGCTTCCTATCATTGCAAGAGAAAGTGACGTTCCTTACGAAGAAGATGCACCAAAGCTATAAAACGAACCACCAGTGAAACCATATATAGATGCTAGCCTACAATAAAACAGTCGCTGTCCTTTGCAATTGCATCATTCCTTCGTCCACTTCCTTTATCCATTGCTAGACGGTTTACGAGGGAAGGCCTGCAAACGTACCAAGCACGTATTCCCCCCCCCCCTCCCTTTCCAAGTCCCCCAACAATCCGCAATGCCCATTTGTCCGTTTACCATTGGGCTTCCGCCATTAGAGCGCGATTTATTGGACGACTGCCACTCTCGTACACGTCCTCTTCTACGTGACCACTTGGCGCTGCTATTCGCCAGTGCGCCGGGAAGATAAAAGGAGCGTGAACTTGAGTACGCTCTGAAATCTCCCCAGTACCTCCCCTGACTTCCCCATGCGGATATATCCCATAGCGATGGCCTTCGCACGAAGTAGCTGCACGCATATATACGGCAGAGCTCCATAGACATACGTTCCCTACCTAGGAAGCCTACAAAAAAAGAAAGTTCTTTATTGAAAAAGCTGAGTTCTTAGCAAGGCTTGGGAACCATTTGGTTGGGTGACGCCTCAACTCTACTGAGAGTGTTTCATCATCGTCAACACAAACCCATTTTTATGTCCACTGCAGGAGGAACGCACGGCCCAGGGACCTCCAATTACACTTTCAAAAGATGAAGCGCCAAGAGTGACAGCACACTAAGAAGGAACATAGGACAAGGCGCTTCCTGTCTTACACCTGTCTTACACCTGTCTTGCACCTGTCTTGCACCTGTCTACACCTGTCTTGTTAATTACGCGTGTCTTACGCCAGCTGATTCCAACTTGTGCCCGCAAATTTCCGCGTTTCATCAACCCACCTAATTTTTTGTCGTCTTCGACTGCACTTCCCTTCCCTTGGCTCCCATTCTGGAACTCTAAACGGTATAAAGGTTGTCTACCTTACGCAATAAATCGCATGCCGAGCTTTATTTTTGATCCCTTCATGTCAACTAGTCAGCGTTGTGTTAAGCTGGTGTATGTTCGCCTACATGCTGCTTTACAGGGAGTGGGTGGACGGGATAAAGAAATGCACTTGAAAAACGTCGATAGATTATTGCAAAAGAAAGAGCTAGGCTTAGCCGCTTTGATGGGTAAATCTCTATGGTGAATCGCTGCCGAGTTCGACGTCACACGTTCGATCCCAACTGCGGCGACCGCATGTCGATGGGATGCGAAATGCAAAAACGCTCGCGGGCTTATATTTAGCTGCAACTTAGAGAACCCCAGGTAGTCAAAAATATCCATAGCCTCCCTGTGCACGGTGTGCCTCATTGTCATATCGTGAGTTTGGCATTCGACATCCCGACATTGTTTCACATAATTTGAATAAGTCCCACGAAAAAAAAAATGAATTTCGACGGAAACCAGAATTGGCCGTCAACTAACGGCTTCTCGCAAGGACACCTTTTTTGCGAGAAATTAAATAAAAACTGAGATTTAACAGCTAGAGACTCGTTAGTTTCCAGATACGATGGACAACGCAAGACAGTCAGCACAGAGAAGCGCATAGTTTAAAGCGATGGCTGCAAAATGTTATTTGCGCTATGGGAAGCTGCCATTACTATGAATACGTATACGATACCACTCACGCCAAAAGGTGTTGTTTCGCTGGACAGTCAGCGGCACGAGGAGGTTCACTTGAGGGCTTCTAAATGTGGTGACGCGTTTACTGCAGCAGTAATACGCAAGTGCATTCAACGACAAACTGAAATGTATGTTAAATAAAGCAGGGCGGGTAATGAAATCGAGTGCTGTGTCAATTGAGGTTATGGTATTTCATTACGTTGGCTTAGGTGCAGCATGATCTGATTGTTTAGTATTTCTTTTTCCTTTGTTATTACCGTTCTGTTTGATTTGGTTGGCATAGCACAAAAAGAAAATAAAAATACCGAGTCATGGCATTAATACATCGCAATTCAACTGCAAATCACAGGTATAGTTTCGGTAGTACGTGTGGGATGCAAGAATATCATTATCCGACTCCTCAAAAAAATTAATAAACTCGAGAGGGTGCCTACACATCATTTAAAAAAAAGATTTTTATTGCAAGATCCCTATGCCTAATTATAACCTCAGGCACTCATTTCAGTCTGAATCGCATTAGCAATCTGTTCTTTATTTCGCCCTGAGTGGGACTTGCAAAACTATCATCAACTGACTTGAAAAAAACAAGAATATCTTCGTTTCATTCACTTGATTTATTTGCAAGATCTCAACCCCTTATTATGACCGCAGCTTCTCATTCCAGTCTGAATGGCATTCGCAATATGAACTTTACTGTGCCCTGAGTACACCTAGCAAAACAAAAGCTAGAGCTCAATGGGGCGTTTCAGCACGGCCACTTGTTTACGAGCATCATGCATTCCTTTTGTACGCAGCAGTCATAAAACATTAAGAACTCTCTACAGCACGAAATAAAAGTTCTTCGAAAGTTTATGTCAAAAGTTAGGCTGAAAGCACATGTACTAGAGTTTACGTGGCGTAGTATGGGAAAATGGAAATAAAATTCTACGCTATGGTTCGCAGCCTGGACTTCAGATATACTACATGCACAGCATTCGCAAGGAATATGGCGTTTTATAGTTTCACTGGTGGCAAGCTAAAATTGGGTGAAATTTCGGCTTTTTTTCCACCGGAGCCGTATCTCGCAAGCCTTTCCTGCCAACTGCACAAATTCAGGTGATGGGCTACCCTGCAGAACAACACATTAAATTTCCTGACTTGTTTCGCAAAAGTGGCGGACACGTACGTGTCAACCTTGTGTGACTGCATCGTGTGTATTCAGCTATATTCAGCTAACTTAGGATCCATTTGTTAGGCGTCATGCTTGACTAAATTTTGCACCTTACTGCACTGGTGCTTCTGTCCTCGCTTGTTGGGAATGCAAAGTGTCATCCCGTTCCCGCGGGACTCCCCTTTTAAACTTTGAAGTTCCATCGAGCGTTTCACAACCACTTTTACGTTCCCACTCGATGCAGAGATAGTGCTGGACGGTGAATAATTTTCGCTGAACGAACGAGTTAGCCCTGAGGGTGGAATGAAGTAAAATTCCACATTCTATGCCAAGTCCTCTGCCTCGATTGCCACTTTTTGCTTCTATTTTTAACGTTCAATCAGCTTTTTAAATTTCAGGTTTTCAATTGAGCCTAAACCCATTAGCGTTATTTATAAGGTTGTTTCCAAAACTTGCTCGTTTGTCGACACCTTTGTTCATTACTTTCCTCTCATAGAGATAGAGTTTCGCTTCATCACTTCTTTAAAAAAATATTCCTTGAAGGCTTCGCGTTGAGCCGAAATGCTCCCGAAGAAAGGAAGAGGAGCTTTAGTAAATGGCACTAAATTTACGAACATCTCGGAAGAACTCTTGAGCCCCAAACTTACTCGGAATGAGTTCACGATAAGCACGCGCGCGCTCGTGTGAGTTTTATAAGGTAAACTTTCATAAAGAAAGAGCATCATAGAAAAAATATAAAAGACCCTCGCAATGGAGAGAATAGGGGGGCAAGGTACGCGAAAATTTCGCAATTTGTTCTCACAGAACTCTTCATACTTTTGAGACAGCGCTAGCAGTCGGTGGATCCAAAAAGGATGCACCGTTTATTCGTTGTGGACTACTTCGCGCTGAATATTTACTGTCGTTTTGATTATTACTGCGCACAAGTCAGAGTAGTACAGCGATAAAAAGTACAGCAGCAGCTTAGAACAGGTGCAATAGAATCTGATACGTGATAACACTACTATGGCAACGTCAAAATTATGCAAACGCTAAAATTATGTAATACTGCATGACTCCTCTCTTATCAACAGTATTGTCACATCGATATCCTTATAGCCCGCACAATGAAAACAAATTCTTGGTGCACCATCTTCTTCTCAAATAGAGTGTGTGCCGTAAGTATAACAAGATGGCACACAAAGACACGGTTCAGAATCCCATTTGTGCAATTTGTAGGACCAATAAGGAAAAAAGTGGGACGAAAAATATTCAGAGCAACTCCAAGTTACCGCCATCTTTTTGCAACATATCGCAAAGTTCTTCATCTTAAAAATCCGCCACAGCGTTTTAGTTCGTCGGCGGAGCATGATGTGGCGTGTTTGTCGGCAGCAGCAGTTGCATTTCGATGGGGACGAAATGCTAAGAAACGTATTTTTACTCTAACTATATTGGATATTCATAAAAGAATGCGAGGTGATCAAATTCAACGCAGCGCCTTCAAACACAAGGTCTCTCATAATCCACTGCGAAGTATTGGGTCCTTGAACCACGCAATTTAACTTGTTTGAATACTGTTTCCTGCGTCCCGCCTGCGCTCATGCTACTAATTTATCCTGTAAAGCGTGCACTACCTTGCACAGGCGCGCGCTAGGTGAAGTGCCATCCGCGAGTTTAGCGTAGCCGTTTTGCACTTTGATGACGTTCGAAATAACGTACGGAGTTATGAACGCATGCAATGACAAAACCGCAGGATTAAGAAAAAATAACTCCATGGCACTGAAGTTCTCATCTAACAAGAAACTACAAAGATGCTCAATTTAAAATCAATTACGGGTTGCGCATCCCCATATATTGTTATAAACTCATTGTACAGGCTGCACTTCGCTTTCGTAAGTGCTTTGGCTGGAGCCCATTTTACAAGCCTAACCTAGCCAATATGCGTTAAGCTCTCGATAGAAACAATGTAAAGAGTTTTGAAAAGAAACAGCAAAGTACTCATTAAAGAGGCACTACAGAACTCTTAGTTTTTAAACAAATGCACGTAAGACCTCAGAAATATGCTATTAATATTGTAAAAAGAGCACTATACTTTCTAAAGGAGTTTTGGGAAAAGCCGACCTTACATCCTAACCTTGTCGGGATGCATTCCTGAGTTCGTGGAAAAAACATAAGTGTGCACGTGGTCAACATCAGCCAAGAGATCGAAAACCTATTATCATAATCTTCCATCCACGCCCTTTTATATGTCGGCTCTGCTATGTTCAAATCAAGCACTCAGCGGTTATTGACGCTGCCTGAGTCATTTGCACCATGCAATCCCGCATCGACCACTACGAAATTTAGGTACAGCTGTGATGGTCCGTGGCGCGGATAGAGTTAAAATAAAGTGTCACCTCTCTCACTCAGAGTAAAAAGCACAACAAATATGTGTTGAGAATACGAAAGTAACAATAAAAATACATACGAAGCTTCGGATGTTATGCGCACCATAAATACCTCCAAACCAGAATAGGCATGTCAGTGAATATCTGAAATGGCCCCAGAGCTCACAGACTTTTCTTTCGCTTGAAGCGTAATTTCTTTAACCTATGACTAAGCGTTTTTGGTGTTTGTCGTAGGATGTTTCTCAAGTACCAAGTGACGTTTTGTTCTTGGTGTATTCATCAATTCTGGCCTGGTGGTGGTGGTGGTGGTGGTGAATTGTAGCAACAGGCGGGTTTAGCCTGGCGAACAAGGCCGGCAATTGCTCCGCCCGAGCGTCTCGCACAATACCGCTGATGGGTTTCACCATATGTCCATCAAACCGGTCTCTCTTAAGAAATCGATGAGGAGACGTGAAGTTTCTTTGCGGGCCATCACTGATCCCTCGGGAAATATAAGGTGTTGCAGGCGCGCATGCGGAAGGTCCTTGTTTTGAAAATTCTTCAGGAGAGTGTCTCTTGCATCTTGGAATTGCTGGCAGGACCACAAAAAGTGCTCAATGTCTCCTGTCTCGTTGCATGCCGTACAGTTCGGAGAATTTATTCGCCCCGTTTTAAATAACCAGGCCGGTGTGTTAGCAGATCCTGTCCTTATACGATGTAGAAGTGAGGCTTCCTCTCGGTGCAATCTCTTGGTTACGCAGGGCATATGCGGTGGAACCCAAAGCGACGCAAAGTGATTTCGAATTTCAGATTTTTGCACTTGGTTACTCTTTGGAGCCTTGATTTTGGGAGGATGATATAGCGCTGCGTTTGCAAGCGCATCAGCTTTTTCGTTTCCTGAGATACCAGTGTGGGAGGGAATCCACTGAAACTTTACTGTGAAGCCTTTGTTGTTGAGGTCTTTCACGATGGCTAGGGAATTGCGTGGGAACTTGAGGGATGGCAAACCACGGTATACTTGTTGTAATGCGGCCTTTGAGTCCGTAAGGACAACCACATTCTGCGGAGGCAAAGTCTTTAATTTGCGCAGAGCAGAAGCTATCGCTACGCCTTCCACAACTGTCGACGAGGCTATACAGTTTGGTTGGACACAGATGCGACGAAGAAAAAGACAGAAAGTCACAGAGAGTCGGACGAAATCAAATGGAGCTCAAAGAGTGAAACTGATTTTCCAAGCCTGAAGCCTTCTCCAGGAATCCAGGACACAGTGGTGCCATCGCGCGGCGGACCGGCTAAAGCAGTCAAATCAGTGAACAGAGGCCCCGTAGAAGACAAGACTGCTGAACAACCGGAGCAGCGAAGTTATGTGTCTGCACTGCAGCGACCCGAATCGCGTTGCGATGAAAAAAATCAACAGGAGGACTGTCAGCAGGTGCTACGTGCTCTCTTCAAGGCCTTGCGATCACACATAGAAAAGATGCCGGCGAGCTCGATGAAGGAAATGCTCGAAGTAGTCCTGGCTCTTGAGTCAGTGATTGTAAGCTCTGCCTCTTCTTAAAGCACCAAGCAATATGGATGCGGTCAGGACACAATGTTCACCATCTCGTCCACAAGTGCCACTTATTATTCAATGGAACTGTGCGGGTCTTGCGTGCCACTTACCTGAACTGTCGCTTTTCTTACGCAACACGCCTGTGCCAATATTGGCCCTGTCCGAGGCTGGTCTTCCAAGTTCCAGATCAATTGCTGGTTATGTCGCACATGGAAACCAAAGTATTTCGACATTTCCAAACGGAAGCGCCATGCTATATGTGAGACGGGAAATACCTCATTACGTTCTACCAGTTCACGACCTTTGCAGCAGTGCATTGGAAGTCACTGCTGTACAAGTGCGGCTGGGAAACCGAAGTCTCAGCGTGGCCGCCGTATATGTGAGCTCTCGTCAGAAGGTCCCGATGGGAGAAATTATAAGAGACCTCTGCGGCCGCTGCCCAGCTCCGAGGATTATATGTGGGGACTTTAACGCGCACCATACTCTCTGGGGCGACAAGACGACTGATGCACGTGGAAAGCAAATTGTTAGAGCTTTAAACACCGAGGGACTCTGCGTGGCAAATGACAAACAGCCGACGTTTTTTCGACCACCGGCCTCTTACAGTGTCATTGACTTGACGTTACATTCAACGGACATCCTCGCATCGTCAACGACTAGCAAAGATAGAATGGGCAGTGATCATTTTCCTGTCTTCGTTAACATTGCTGGATATAGAACCAACGGCCGAAGATCCTGTCCTGTGACGCATTGGAATTCTGGCCTTTCTACCCTTGCCTTTGCCAATACTTGGTCTCACTTTGAGGCCCTGAAAAATCTGGTGGAGGCACCTTAATGTGTCCCTTCAAAATGGATTCTCGTGGATGATACAAGCTTGCCTACTTCAATTTGATAATCTTGATGATTTCTCTGAATACTGAACGCCGCAGCAACTGAACTTCCACTTAGATTACTTTTTTTTATAAGCTGGGCTTGAACATAAACTGCAAACGTCAGCTGGGGTCTACGGCGGAAGCCATTTGTGGAAGAAAGGGGCTTAAAAAAAAACAGGGCTCTGCTCCCGACGCAGGACCGTGTCCGAAACCACGGAGACAAATGATAGGTCTCTGTGGCCGCAACTACGCCGAGGGGGTCATTGTTCTGAGAAAATGCTCCCCACGCTGATTTCGAAAGTCAGGCAGTGTGGACATTCTGATGTTCTTCCGCTAGAGTGCGCCACTGGGATTGGGAAAGCTTTTCCGTTGACTGGTTTCCGCAAAACATGGGGCTGCGTTTGGACGGCCTCGCTCGTAATTTCAGCGAAAAAAAAAATGGTGGTGTCCTCTGACAACCCGAAAACTCCTCCCGTTTCCTGTTAACAGTAGAAGAGGAAACACATGAAATAATCGCAGTAAACTGTCAACTAAATAGTGAAGTGGCTCAGATTTGGATGCCGTTGCGTGAGAGGGTCCTCTAGTTGACATGTCCACCAAAAGCGAGAGCATTATCGCATTCATTCCGTACATACAAGATACCGCTAAAGATGTCCAGTTGCATGTATAAAGTTTTAAATAAAGCGAAAGTGGCCTATGGAATAAAGTAGAAATTATCGTTCAACTAGTTATAACATTGACAGGGTCAGCTGAGTGAATGCGGAACACCAGTAGAAAATGATGTTCAGCAAAGCGAGTACATGCCACGATGATTCAAATACGCGCGTGCAATTGATCGTTTTACGCAGGCAGAAATAAATCAAAGTAGAAGGTATAGCAAAGGTTTGTGTGCATCAGAGGTACCTATATCAGGGGAGATTATATATACACGCTCTATACGATGGCTTACTGTTAAAATAAATCAAGAGATATGCGCTGTCATTACTTTGGAGGTCAGCATGCAGCGCTTATTTAGACTGGCTTGCTCGAACTTACACAGTCGGTGTATTTTCTCTGAGCTCCGCTTAATTCGATTTTTCGCTTATTACCAGCTCGGTGAAACGTCTCGACGAGAAACTATGCATTAAAAAATGTGTCTTCAGTGCGAACGCAATAGCACGCACTTCGAATCACTGAACCGCCCCCAGCGACCCCTTGTGCGAACTCTAAAAGCGCTCGTTACCTGTTTGTTGGGTGCGCGTTCGAAAACCCAAGGTTGTAAAAATTAATGCCGAGTTTTCCACCACGATGCGCCTCATACCCATCTCCTGGTTTTAGCATGTAAAACTTCGGAGCTACTTACATTCTGTACTTACCGACGGACGGACGCTGAACTGTTGAGAACAAGGGAAAAAAAACTTCGTTCTAAAGTTATCGTAACATCAAGAGACAATAGGACACCAGCGTTTCTTACGTTTGCGGAGTGGTAATATTATATTTTCAAAGGTAGGAGAGAAGTTGGACTGGCCACGCTATGCACAAAACAAGTTCCAAATAACCACATATATGTTAAAAGAAAAAAAGAACTCTGCAAGAATGGAAGTGCAGTTCGAGGCTGAGGAGGTTAAATTATAAGCTAACGAAGTTTGCAAATCAGTGGGCAAAAAAAGCCTGTATCTCGCGGGTATGCAGTCCCTGCGGTTCGCACACAGTAGCGCATATAATCAGAGTGCTTTGAGAGAAGCCTTTGTTTAATGGCGGGCCTAATTAGCCTGGTAAGGATGAACGCGCCGTTGACGAAGACACGTCGCTACGTTCGTTTATTCTCCGCGGAGTGAGGGAAACTGACCAGCGTCATTTCGACAAAATCGTTATCTTTTTCTCATGCACATGAGCAAGACAGGCGTGATGAAGGCTAGATTGTATGAACTATTATAACTTCGAAGCCACGCTACCAAAATCTTTTATCCTTCAATAGAATCGAAGTACTTTACCAAAAGAAAGTCACCGCGTATTAATTAGACTACGAATCTTCATCTTTCAACTTGTGGGAGAGAGATAGAGAGAGAGAGTTTCCTACAAGAATTGCCAGGCGGAGCTCTGGTCCATAGCGGTGGGAAGTATGACGGTTCATCCAGCAAGCAGGATACATGTGGGCAGTGCATCACTTTCCTGATGCCAGACGGCTTGGTGACTTGGAAAGGCGGCAATTTTCAGCAAAATATTGCACTATAAACGCAGCTGTGGAACCATCATGAGTGTGAGCTGAAATATATTGCTCCTACGCGTTTACAAAAGGAAAATTAATTATGAGAAATTTAGAAGAGAAAAGGTTATAAAAAATCATCTCGCAAAAATACTTGCGAAGTCACAAGCAAGTGGAGCAGACAAATTCGCATGCTACGCATCGTTACAATGGTAGCCGGGTGATCGCAGCGCTCTCTAGTAACCTGTACAGAATGTTCCGTGGGGTTCGTCCAAGGGGCACCACGAATATGACAGGGATAGTGTACCAAGGGTTCGTAATACCTGCAACCATTTTAGTACTCGTGCACTTCTAATTGCATACGGTCTTTACCACTTTGTCGCTCACAGTCACCGTTAAGTGCTCTCGGCTCGGAACAATCCTCCACCCAACAGAGCTAAGCGCAGTGCAGCCCCTCGACTGATTAAGAGGCTACGCTTCTCAAAAACTGCCGAGGAGTGTCATTCAAGCGTAATGACCACTTCCGTCCAAGAGTTGCGCGGCCATACAATTTCTTGAGCCCAATTGTACTGTTGGCGTTCTAGAATGCAAGTTTGACCTTCGAAGGGCGACTGCTAGTTATCATGGCTATATTGAGCACCTGCTGCGTCCCTTCCGTGGCTACACCGCAGCTCGGCCAGCAGCAGACTTTACTCGATACACAAAGACGAATACAGAGGAGAGGTTTCCTGGAAAACTGAGAGAGAAGTGCGGACGCAATTACCGTTACGAAGTCCCTGCTGTTACAGTTAAACCTGTCTAGACATTATTCCACCTTTTGCAGGCCATCTGTGCTTACTTTGTTTGTGTATTTGTTGTTGCGCTGATTTGCTTCTGTTGTTTTTCTATGACTCATCCTGTCAATTGAAACAGCTCATTTGAAGCAGCAAGCTCTGCCTCTAGGCTGGCTGACATATTCACCTTCCATTTATTTCTGTTCTCCATTTGCCAACCATTAAACACTTTCCATTGAACTACCTGTCTTCCTTCTGCCCTTATTATTCGTATCATCCTAAACAAAGAACTCAGCCTGTTCTAAGCCTGCTACGTGGCGAAGTCTTCTGCCAGAAATTTGCAATTATATGCCCCTCTCTTTCGTCAACTGAACACATTCGCTTCAAGTAAGTTTCCCGTACTCATAGCCCGCTGTAAGCCCCAGCTGCCCTCGAGAGCGCTTCCTTTTTTCAGCCACCCATATTATTACTCGAATAGACCACC
Source organism: Dermacentor albipictus (assembly GCF_038994185.2). Lineage (NCBI taxonomy): Eukaryota > Metazoa > Arthropoda > Arachnida > Ixodida > Ixodidae > Dermacentor > Dermacentor albipictus. The sequence goes on along the minus strand of NC_091830.1, from coordinate 21,499,788 downwards.
GATTATTTCTGCTACGCTTCATAGCAGTGTGAGGATGATGGTATGATGCAATATTTCCTGGCGTCCTCTATATATATCACGGTGTCATTGGCTTTTGAAACCGCTCTATTATGATCTGTTCAATTAAGAAAAAAAATAAGAGTTCTCAAATTAGTTTCGCGCCTCATTCACGTCCACTTCAATACACTGCAGGGGTTCCTTGGGTAAAAGAAAAGCTTCATGGCTGCTCGGCATGAAGGACTCTTCAGAAAAAAATGAGGAATCAATATATGCAGCTCAACACCCTCTTTATAGAGTTATTGCTTTACTTATACTTCTGTTGATGGAGCCGTGTCGCTGCTGTCTTTAATTAACTAGGCACAACTGCGGCGGTTAATGGATAGACTCATTAATTTCAGACGACACACGGCAAGCTTTCTCTTTTAATAATGTGCTAAAAAAGATCGGAAAGCGAGCAGTGGATGGAGGCGGGGAGAAGGGGTGGTCGGTTCATTGAAAAATTGTATCGAAGATAACCGCATCTCACGTTAACCATGAGCAGGTCTTGCGGAGTATGTGAAAACAGGCAAAATGCTCAAGGAATTATCTAGTGCATTAGGATGCAAGAGTGGTTGTGGTTCAAGGACGTCGGCTTGTCCCCAGAAAGCCTTGTTCGTGCTACAAGAAATTTATATTTTATACTTGCAGCTTTGGAGAAATGCAGTGGTCGGGGATTTCGTTCCTAAATTGAAACACACGCACATACATACTAGAAGGGCAATAAACACTCTGTCAGGGAAGCAATAAAATTATGAATGTTTCTGAAGAAAAACTTTTTGTTTGCGACGGGCACTCTGTCATCCCCATTCACGACAGCACTACACTGTGTGGCTTGCGAAACTAATGCAAGGGCACCACCCAACTAGGAGTCAGCGGGGTGTACAAAGTCCCACAGAAATCGACAAGCACAAAGGTGTAAGACAGTTTCGTGGACAGCTCATCCGGTTCCCAATGGCACATGGTGACAGGAGCACGAATTCGATCTCGAATGGCATTCTGATCCTATTCTTCATGCCCTCATCGGTTACGCCGAGGCCGAAGCTAAACGCAGGAACGGACACCCAAGAGCTGCGCTCTAAAAGATGTTTGACAGTTTTTACCAACACCCTGTTCCCTTACCCCGGCAGCAGACCTTTTTCATCCGCGATGTGGCAGCAGTGCGTTCATGACCCCAGAGAACTTCCGGTCAGCAATTTCGAGAGGCCAGTTAGCCAAGAAAAAAGAAAACTTTTGCTGCATAATATACTGTAGGCACATATTCTTGATGTTTTCATATATAAAGAACGTGCACTATGCGCCGAACTCATGTGTGGACTTTTTTTTTGTTGCACCTAACAATACAATTTCATTGTGTAGCATTCCACAACATTTCATTTCATTTTATTTGGGCCCATTTACAAGCAAATGGAGGTGGCCAATTAAGGTAAAAGCTGCTTATTGGCAGCTTCGTTGTCATTGTCATTGTCAGTCCATTTCAAACACTCGAACTCCCCAACAAAACTGGTGCCAGCTGGAGGGTCGTGTGTGTTTATAGGCTATTGTAACTTGTGTTGCACCTGAAGGCTTAATCGGAAGTCTTCTGGGAACTGGACGCGCGCTTCACAATTTCACATTACGCCCTTACCAGCTTGAATCATGCAAGTCAACCCTTTGAGACTCTTGGTACGCGTGCTGCGTCGCATGGCGCAAAAGTTCACTCATAAGCGCGAGAACGTGCGTTCTTGCAGCTGGCAATGAAAATTAAGCTTCACGTCTGAAAAGGAATCCTGTGTAATAGCGTAGCAGTTCATTCGATGTTAGATGTGCCGAACCCCAAGTGTACAAGCGCACGCGCATGGTGACTCAATCACAGTGCAACACTTTTCCCTCGTAATGACCGCATTCAAGATTACACACAAAACTGCATTCAGGACTGGCTTAGCGTACGGACACATTTGTTGCTACATGCACGATGGTATTACAAGTGATGCCGCTGAATACGGGCAAATGAGTGTGTGTGTGTGCTGTGCATGTCGTCCAAAAGGCTTGGCCCGCTCGGTACGTCCGTTTGAGTATCTTCCTCTGTAGACAACATGGTTTACCGCGTATGTGCCGTGTGCACATGCTCATTCTTGGCCAATCGCCGTGTATAAGTGTGTACCCTGTTAGAAGAGAAGGTGGAGAGGCGACAAGCGCAGTCAGCAACCAAAGCAGCCCATTCATCATAAAAAGAACTGAACTCAACATGAGCTTTGAACTGGCATTGAGTGAAGAACATCGAACTACACAGAAGTGAGGAAGTCGACAACAAGGAATTGGTGAATTCTGCTGCAGAAAAGTACTTAAGAGGTAGCTTTAGCTCGGGCCCAACTCTGATGAGGCCTAGTCAAATACATGTAAAACGCAAAAACGTTTTTCTGAGATAACCCGTGGACTGATTTTAATGATATTTGTTGCATATGTGAAATAAAGTTCAATTACAGTGACTGTTGGAAGCGGAATTTCGATTTAGGTCCCGAATTTCGTTAAATAATTTGCAACATTCGAAAGCTTGAAAAATGTAGAAGCACGAAGTCTACAAATTCATAGCTCTGCATCAAGAACAGATATTGCGATTCTCTAAACTGCATCCATTAGACTATTAAAAGCGGACAAATTAAATATGTCATTTTACAGCTTACGTGAAGTTGTTACGTTGTGTGCGAAGGTTCCGCAAAACCTGTATTTACATATTTCTATACTTTTCTTACATTTATGTGTAGCATATCAGTTTTGTCCGCTTTAGATGTACTATTAGACGCGATTCACAGAATTGTATTATCATTTTTAATTGTTGAGTTACAGAGTTGTAAACTTGATAGTTGCGTATAGTGAAAATTTTCGATTTTTGCCAATTTTTATTAAAAATGAAGGCCTAAATCAAGAATTCAAAAGCAGCAGTCACTAGATTTGAAGTTTTTCTTTTAAATGCAACAAACCTCATCAAATATGGTGCAGTAATTGCCGAGAAAAATAAATTCTCCTTTTACGTGTATTTAGATAGGAGCATCCGAGCTAAAGCGCCCTCTTAAGAGTACCGTTCATTTGTGTGATTCTGTCGGAGCATTTACGTCATTACCGTCTTCTTTTCCATAACATATACAATTACCATTTGCTGGTACGCTTCATTTCTAAAATAAAAGTCTGATATGTAGACTCGCTAAAGAACCATTTGCGTGTGCTGACTGCATCTTTCATAACCAGATTTGTTGTTCTAGGACTCAATGTATCGTCTGCTAATACATTTCGCAAATACGCATCACAGACTTAAAATGTTTGATTTGCTGTTTTGTAATACCTTATTTCAAGATTGTCTTTTAGTGCTGTTTAGCCTTCGCATTGCAACGTACCCAATGACGTCTTACTATAGAGCGGCATTGCTTGCGGGGGCTTCTAATAAACGCGCGCCAACTAAACCATTCCCGGAGACATCATCAGCATTATTGAATTGAAGTGTGACTGCTATCCTGCAATGCGCCATAAGCAGTTTTTTTAAATCTTTACATGGTTGGTCGCCGTTTTTCTGTTTTACCTTTTCAAACATTATGATCATAGCTCAGCAATTCTACTTATATAGGACATTGTGCAAGGACACGTCTTCCTCACTGTAAGCACTCTGCTCCAGATAGCTTTGGGCATAATTTATTCGCCCTAAGGATTTAAATAGAGTAAGTGAACAGGTACTCAATTAAGCCTGTAGTTTCATCTCATTACTGTTTTTGCTGGTGTATTCAGGGGCGAGCCGCCACTGCATGTTTCTGCCGTGAGAAATATGTCTTTCGAATTTTCAGCAGTTACCTACGACATCGCAATGTATTTGATCATGAGCTGAGCCGTGGAATTACACATTCATTTGCCCGCAATAACGCTAAGATTCTTGAACACTCAGACATTTTCAAAGTGGAGTGAAGAAGCTGTTCAGTATACAGGAATCGACATGATGAGAGAAACGAAGTAAAATATAAAAGAGAGAAAACTTATGAGAGCATTCTACATTGCATTACAGGGTGGTCATGTGTGCCGCACTCTTCACAGGCAAAAAAAAGGCTGTAGAAGATAGCTTACAAGATTAAGATTCGTATCGTTAACCAATTAGGTTGCGTAAAAAACGGTTTTGTTGTGCAAAAGATTCGAGAGAGAGTTCCGACGACGAAATACGATTAGCCATACGCGAAGACATTGACGAATTTTAAATTCATTGAAGAATTGTTCATGACACGCTTTCAATTTTTGTCACTTTCGAGAAACAATGTGCTTTTCATTTCGGACCTATTGTTACTAGACCCGATGACGGTACGAGTTGCTTGGCCCCGGCCTTTCGAAAGTGTGGATGTGCAGCTAAGCCGTTGCAAAACAAACCCTACAACTTTTTAGGAGGGTATTCATTGCTTTATTGATGGTTGGGATGCTTCCTTTTGAGCTTGTTCGTTAAGGAGCACGTGTTGTTCTGTCAGTTGTGCGGGTGATTTCAATGAGCGCATGCACTGTTCCCTTTACTTTGCTGAGCGCTTGTGGAATTTCCCTTATGGAGGTGTGAGTCATTGCATTTTTTTCTTGCTTACGGAGGTATGAGCCATTGTATCTTTTTCTTGCTTACGGGAGTATAAGCCATTGTATCTTTTTTGTACTTACGTATGTTATGGTACTTTCGTACCGTAACATAATCACCCGCCACCTACCTTTCCCTGTATTTCCCACTTCCCCTTTCCCCAGTGAGGAGTAGCAGGCTAGAGACACGCTCTCCAGGCCGACCTCTCCTCCTTTCTCTTCATTAAAATCTACTCCTCCTCCTCGTACTTACGGGGGTATGAGCCATTGGTGGTGGTTATAATTTAGGCTCATGGACGAACACGAAAAGTGCCGTCCACCGAAAGGCTAACTGCTTCACTGTAAAAAGCAGAATTCTCACGATACCATGGCACGTTGCATCAAATTTTAAATGTAGGTTTGTTGCAGCCTAATAATCTTATAACGGCACGTAAACCGAGGGAGGAAAATCGAAGAGATGTACACAGCTTTCTGTTCGCCACCTATGCGTTCATCTCTCAAGTGACTCGCTCTTATTAGATTATAAATGATACAGAGCTACACCAAATCTCTGCCATGGTGTAGTAGCCTTAGGTCCTACAAAATATTACATTAAATACGCCATATGCCCTATTGAATACCCAAACTTCTGCTTGTCATGCAAGCTGGCTGCCATAAACATTCTGCAGCCAATCAGACGTATTGAAAGCATGTCATATTTCTGCTCATTAAACTTTTATTAAACTAAAAAGAATAAAATATGCAGCGACGAACATCAGCTTGACTCGGCAAGGACATGTCTTACTTGAAGTTTGCAGCGAGAACCACTATCGATCCATTGTATATTCTATGTTGCAACTATAGAGGGTCGTATATATTGGATTTCAGCCATACAGCTTCCAGGTCATCTCCAAAACTTGTAGTTCATGTGACTGTTCAAATAAAGGAGAGCATAATCACGTTACTTCTAGCCTGTTTCTCATTTTAAAAAACAGCTGAATGTACAAACCTGGAAGCTGCATTTCCTCGTCGGTCTTCCCCCGTGGTGTTTCATCATCTATAAAGGCTCGGGGACGAGAATAATCGATGGCCCCGTCTGTATGCCAGTGTCCCAACAAGATGTGGACGTGTGTCCGACTTTGTTCTCACATCGTTCCCAGAGTTCGGTATCGAACCTCATAGCCGTGCAAGGTAAAGCTGGGAGTCTTGTGTCAGCGGAGCAAGATGGTGTTTAGAATGACGCGGACGTGTATATCGTATGCACATCGCGTGTCATTCTTCGGCAAGGGACTACAGATCCAGCAACTACAACTTAGGCACGTCATCGCTGTGAAAAACGCACGAGAAGGAACTCGCAAAAAAATGAATGAAGAAATCAGAGAGTTAATAAAAAAAAGAAAGCAAATGAAAGAAAGAAGGCGGGAAGTTGCAAGCGTTTGACTTTGGGTAGCATGGGCACGATATGCAATATGTGTGATAATCCGAGCAAACCCCACGGGGCAGCTTGTGCAGTGTGGTTTGGGCGAGGGCCTTTAGCATGACCGTGCATTCACACTGCGATAACACGTAAACAAATGAGGTTTTAGCATTATTTAGACAATTGAAGAATGCTTCCAGCAAGATGCATTGAACATGCCGCAATCTTTTGTACCATAAAGTACGGGCCAAACAACCAGTACTACATGAGCCCGTCCTTCCTTTGAAAGACGTAGCAAAAGAAAGACTGAACGAACTAGTCAATCAACTAGAGAACGTTTGAAGATTGAAAGAAAGCAATCTATAATCGAACGAAAAGAAACAAAGGAAAAAGTCAGGAAGGTTCCAGCCAAACAGCAATAATCTTCTGGCACCTCTGAGGCCCATCTTCTAAATCAATGTTTCTCGGACCCTCCTCCCGGTGCCTGGGGCGCCATAATTCGGGGTTACGAGCGACAGCATCACTAGGTGCGGTGAAGAAAGCCACTGCAACGAACGAACGATGCAACATTCGAAGAAACAATAAATCAACCCATCAACAACTACGAAAACGTAGACGGGGCCATCGTTTCGTCTCCGCCCACTGGAAAAAGTGACTTGTTCTGGCTTGCAGCGGCTTTCTCGGGAAAATCCATCACCGAAGGCCAATTTGTCACTGTCACATCTGAGGCGCGTTAGCCGGGGCGCGAATTTTCAAAATGTCGTTTGTGATCCTCGAAGCCATTTACGAGGCAGAAACCAATGTCGTGCCGGTCGGGCGTGTCGCGAGGTACCATGCGTCTGCCAATTTGAAGTTGTCCTCACGAAGGCTCCACCGCGCACGTTCTAGAATACGTTTATCGGATCTGGACGGGTGCGATAGAATTCTCATTCTTACGAAATTTGAGGATTTCAAAATATTGCCAAAAAAAACCAGCCAGAAGACCAACAGACCTTAGTTGCGTAGCATGTAGCACATATTACCGACGTTTCTGGTCTTAAGGTTGTGGTCCTTTCCCCCATGGTGGTTGCACTCACGTGAAGTACGAGTGAGTGAGTGAGTGAGTGAGTGAGTGAGTGAGTGAGTGAGTGAGTGAGTGAGTGAGTGAGTGAGTGAGTGAGTGAGTGAGTGAGTGAGTGAGTGAGTGAGTGAGTGAGTGAGTGAGTGAGTGAGTGAGTGAGTGAGTGAGTGAGTGAGTGAGTGAGTGAGTGAGTGAGTGAGTGAGTGAGTGAGTGAGTGGGTGTGTGTGTGTGTGTGTGTGTGTGTGTGTGTGTGTGTGTGTGTGTGTGTGTGTGTGTGTGTGTGTGTGTGTGTGTGTGTGTGTGTGTGTGTGTGTGTGTGTGTGTGTGTGTGTGTGTGTGTGTGTGTGTGTGTGTGTGTGTGTGTGTGTGTGTGTGTGTGTGTGTGTGTGTGTGTGTGTGTGTGTGTGTGTGAGTGAGTGAGTGAGTGAGTGAGTGAGTGAGTGAGTGAGTGAGTGAGTGAGTGAGTGAGCGAGCGAGCGAGCGAGCGAGCGAGCGAGTGAGTGTTACTTACACGCTCACTCGTGTAAGTAACACGAGTGAGCGTGTTACGTATATGCAGGCTATTTCAGCTAATTAAAGGATGGCAGAATGTGCCGTTTTGCTTGAAAACAAAAGTATACAACAGGTGCAATGGAAAACTGAGAAGAAAATAAGAACGATGTGATGAGGAATGTAACTGTAAATTATGAAGAGGCAGGAAAAGTGCAGCGTGCATTCAAGATTCGGCTTACTGCGTCCTGTTAGTGATAGTGAAATATTACTTTTTCCCATAGTAATGCCTACTCCCAATAATTACTGTTTTCATGAGCTTTCTGCAGGGGATTAAATCATATTTATGAAAGAAATCAAAAACAGATGGCGGAAACTTGACTGTGCAATAAATGAAAACTTAGTTACTCAGCAATTAAAAGCACATGCTCGAAAATGGACGGAAGATTATGCTGTGACATTGAATTTTTAACGGTAATGACTGCTGCACTTTATGCCAAAATTATTCTCATAGGGGTTAATTTGTGACACTTCATCATAATTCCTACTAATGCAGGTGCTGTCTGTTTTCTTTTCGAGATGAATGGAAGTAAAGTTACACCTGTGAGTGTTGTTTCTGTAGTATGCCATTATTACAGCAAAACCACAATTCTCGTCTTAATAATAAATCCGCCTATTGAATTCATAGCAACAGCAGTCACTGTGCATAATCTCATGAAACCAAATTCATCAGGACGCAGTATGTATTCCACAATGTGACTGCGGTAAGAACAGTGCCACAGTGTACGCCACCAGCCCAAATCGCCTCGAGGATAGCAGTGTGGTCATGTCACTATGCTGACTTGATCGAGTTTACTGAGCACCACAGAAATCGGTGAGAATATAATAACACCGATATTCGGGGTAAATAGCCGTCAAACTCGTGGGCAACTTCGCAACCGAGTGCCATCTCATCAGACTCATTTGCTCTCCTGCGGCTGCCCAAGGGAGGGCAGCTCTGTCTCCAGATCGATGTCTCCAGGGGAGCCAGCCTTTAGAAGGAAGAACCGCAATAAACGAACACGAAGGATAGAGATAGTTAATTAAGGAAAGTAGTGGTCTACTCCGGCGAGCCAATCGCTTTATTGCTTGGGGGTTTGACCTCTGCACATCGGAGCATCCCGCCGAAACTTCACCTCCGCGAGAGTGAGGGGGAAAGAGGCAGCCATTTGGGTACGAGATTGTCGCCATCGTTACGGTGTCGTCGCCGGCCCCGACTTGTGGTCAGTCGAGACAGAGTTGCGGCGTGGAGCGAGGTGCCTGCGGAAATGGCAATCTTCTTAATCATTAGCTGTGCAGGCGGTGGCATGCCTATGTAACGTTAGGCCTGCACGTTAAGTCCGCCTATAAAGCAGGCAAGGCTAGAAGTGAAAGCCCGGTGTACGTATATTGTCATTCACAGAATTTGTGGTTTCAGACTACTTATTCTTGTATAGAGTGTATACAATACATTTTGTGCAATACGTGCAGTCCGCCATGAAGGTTTATGAAACGCGAGTAGGCCTACAGATGTGAATTTGTGTTAGGTCAAGGTATGGCTTCTCGGATTTGCTATTGTGTAGGTCGCAAGCACTCTGACATGCTGAAGCTGTTGATATCGAGGCAATGGGCCCAGTGCTCACGAAAATTCAGCTGTTTCGCAAATTTCGCGTACCGCAAACATTTGTGGCTGATCGGATATATGGAATGCTTAGTATAACATACATATAGAATTTGTATATAAAGTGTCCTCAGCATACATTGAAACTGCAAGGTTTCTCTAACACGATGGCGAATAAGCGCAACTATGATGAGAGTTCCTGAAGAAAACCTGCGGCGACAATCATCATAGCTAAATCACTCATCATTAAATACGGGGCATGAATTGCCGACTTGCCAGGAGGCAAAACTGGACGACATTCTCGACATGCCTCAGCCGTTTCCCAGGGCACGTAATCATTAGGAAACACCGGGGTCTCGGCTACAAGTGCCAGTGCTCGGGTGGCCGCCGAATTCCTCGTTGTCATGGAAACGAACGCGAACGACAAGCACTCAGTGTGGAGAGACAGGTTCGTCTTCGCGATGATTACTCAACAGCGAATTCTTCGCGGTGTCTCAGTGACCGTGACCTTCACAGGCTATGACTTTGAGTGTCGGCCGCTTCGACCACATTACAATGACACCTGACTCTAACGCAACTAAAGAAAAATGATGGGTCCGAAGCTTAGCCATCAGAACTCCAAGCGCTGGACATCAAATAACACATGAGTTCAGCGCTCAGAGGCAGGAAAGCGGCAACATAAATTCAAGAGCACATGCGGATACCATGATCATCATAATTATTAGTCGCTTAAATTGGGCTACATTATGCACACTTGGAACGACTGCCAGCTCAGAAACGGGCTACCGAGTGATTACACATCTTAACTATATGTCATTATCCGTATCAGGCTTTCTGATCGAATATTCTATGTTCGCATTTCAATCAGTGCTGATTATCCACAAATAGTCAGCATGCCTCTTTTATCGGATGACCTGGCAGGCCATCTTTGTTACACCATTGTTCAAAGCGCGTCGGCCTTGCGTAGTCTATGCTGCGCTTTTATTGCCCAATGAAGGTAGTCATATAGCGACAAGAACAGGCGAACAGTGCACCCACATAAGCTAAGTCGTGAACTTGAAGACGTTCTAAGAGCCGTTCATTCTGTTAGCTTGAGTAAAAGAGCTAAAACAATTACGACTGCATAAATCCAAGGTGCCGCCGACATAGCTGAAATCAGGAGGCATATGCTTAATGCAGAGTTGAGGCGCATGAGTACATTCGAAGTTGGAATAACGCGAGGTCAAGGGAAGTTTTCTTAAAGGTAATATTTCTTGGTAGAAGTACTTAGAACTTTTCTTTTCCTATAAACTTGTCCCATTTGTTTGCTTTCTTTATAGTTGAAACATGAATGAGAAGTTAAAACACTCTAAACAAAGGTATTTGTTGATGCTAAATTTGTTTTTTAAGGGTATTGTTCATAAGGGAACCTAATAAATATTATTGCCGCTCTATTTTTTTATTAAACTGAAGTTAATGTGATGTGTTAAGGCAAGGTAACAATCACTGTACATCAGCCGGGAAGTGACTGCTTTTTTACTCTGTCAATATATATTTTGAAGCGCGGCATTCAGATTTATGATTACCTGAATCAAATGTCCTTTCGTCAACTACGAAATATAAGCTTTTTAGACGCGCGAGGATTGTCACGCTCGAACTATTTTCATTCGCCAGATGGCCATGTTGCGTCAAACTCCCGACTACGTCGAAAAAAATATTACTCGATTGTTTCTTGTTTCTTTCGGAAATTTTTCCACTGACGTGTTCTTCATCAAGGAGTAACGTAGACTTTTAAACTAATTTATGTGCATAAAAGCTTAAAAGGATCCAGTGATACGAAAATATAGAAGCTGCAGTTGAACAAGACAGGTGGCACAACACAACACCACTTCTATTCAAGTGAAAAGTTCCATGGTCAGGCTTTCTTACACTTCTTTTATTTCAGCCAGAATATTTCTGAACTTCGGTAGGGGATGGCAGTGCCATATGTGCAGAATATGGGAGCAGTGCCACTGGTCCTGGGTATGTTCCCGACGTGAGACCCGCGAAACTGTCTCGTGAACGACACGCCCAATGCGTCATAAAAGCCGACAACCGCGCGTCGGGGCTATAAGCGGATAACCGCGTCGGGGCAGCAGATTACCGCAGAGATTAGAACGAAGCGGCCGTGTCTATGTCTGAAACGTCTAGGTCGATTACCAGAGCGGTAGGCCGTCAGTTAGCCAGAAAGGTTGGTGTTCGTGCGGGAAATCATAAGACCATAGGCCGCTTGTTAGCAGTACTGAGGCAGGGACACCGATCTGCTTTGAAAGTGGACGCAATCTTCGTTGTAGAATGCTGTAATGAACAGCGTAGAAATATTTATATCGTGGGTAATATAACGCCCCTAAGCAACTCGATGGCTAAGTGGTACGCGGTATTGGTGAGCTCCAGGCTTGTTTTGACCATCTGGAGCTTTCTTTTTTAGTGTGGACCCACAAGAACGTTACTCGAGCGTATTTTTCAATTCACCGCCATTGAAATTCGATTGTCATGGCCGGGAGTCGAACCCGTGAGCTGCCTCAGACTGTTGCATAAGTTGCGGGGTCTCAAAGGCGAGCGAAACGTCGTCATCATGAGGAAGCATAGCATCCAGCATGCTGTCTGGACATCCCACCCGTAGACAAGGCGGAAAAGTGTCAATCGTGTTGTTTCCTGGATGGCTGGGTAGCACCCTAACTTAACGCACGGCAAATTCTGATCCCGCATCTTGTGCTGGAAATCTACACACTTAAACAGCATGTGAGAGCGATGGTTTTGTTAAATCGTTCCCTCGTTTCAATGTTTTCCGGATGACCAGAAGTCCTCTTTGTGAAGACTAGCGTAGCTCACTTTCAATTTTGTCGCCAATCTGCTGAGTCGTGAACACTGGGGTAATCACGTACGACGGACCCCTCTGTACCTGGATATCCTCAAAGTATTCGATCTACAATATCAACAGAACAGTAGGTTTTGCAGGTCGGTATACTTGTCTTCATCTTGAAATGGGCAGAATGGGAATAGTTTGGTGTTCATGCATGGAGGGGTAACTATAGAATACTGCAGAGGGCACTTCCATATAAAATGGAAGTGAAGTCCATAAGCCGAGTTGCGAGTGGCGAGTTGTTGCTTGTATACTTCCTTATTATATGCTGTTGTTGCTTTTAGATGTTAACTACAATAACTGTTCTTGTACAGGAGGTCCCGATACAGTCTTTGACTGTGGGACCTCCTTCTGCATACTAAGTACTTGTAATTGTGACCCAATTTGTAATAATAAATTTTTGATTTTGATTCTGATTATGCAGTTACTATAACCCTACCACAAAGTCAACGTCCTCTGCCACAATTACGCTACCTCAGAAGTCCATCGCGACAGCGTTGACGAAGCATTCTCGACAGCTATTGCTATCAAATAAAAAAAAATCGCCGGAGTACTGAAGCGGCCTTTCGCTATGTAACGTGTGTAACAGTTCGTCTGTAGCCAAATGTCATTTTTTATGCGACAGAGAGATTCTTCAAGACGGGAGGATTCACGCGCTATTCATATGGATTTCAGCGTGCCATCTACTCACCTTGCTTCGGAAAAAATGCAAGATATTCTCATCGCAGCTCAAGAGAGAGAGAGAGAAAAGGGGAAAGGCAGGGAGGTTAACCAGAGGGGAAGATCCGGTTTGCTACAAATTTCAATTATTAGCAACGCATGCTTTGCATCTTGCCATAGCTTATGTAAAATATTAACTCCCTCTCGCTGTAGCGTTTCATCAGATGTGAGCGCATTTCTCTCGTGAACCTCTGCGGAATGAGTGTCTTAGGGGCCTGCTGTTGCAATAACCACACTCGGATGGCATTTCGAATTCCTATGGAGGCGGTCAATACGTGACGTCGGTTCCTACCAAAGGATGCGAGCGCCTTAAAAGTAGCTGGCTCATAATGCAGAAGTCCGAATCATGCGGTATGGAATGTCTTTGAGTTCGCGTGGTGGTAGCCAGGAACATGCTGTCTCTTGCAGATGCCTGGAAGAAAGGCACTCTGCAAAGATTCTTTCTACGTGTGCGTCGTCGAGGAATAGCACTGGGCGTTGGCTGTTCGGACTGTGGAATTTCGGGGAAACGTTTGCACAAAGGCAACATGCGAATGTGAATTCCCAGTGCAATTTCTTTGTTATTTAAATAACTCTAGACAAACGGGAAGGTATAGTAGCTATCAGAGCCACCTTGCCCCAAGACACAGGAAAGAAATTGATGTCAGTCATTTTCTCATTGAGCAGGCACCCACATACCATAGCTACAAATGCACACTAAATCTACAAACAGGTGTAATGAACATTTCGACTCGTGGAATGTCTCAACAAGAGACCTCTGATGAAATAGAGAAATAAATAAATAAAAAATAAAAAAATAAATTTTTGGGCATATTCAAAAACAATAATCAGCCTGGATCACTGACGCTAAGTGGCCTTGAATATTGTACCAACGTAACTATTGTAATACGTGATTTTTAAAGATAGTTATGAAATTTTTTAATGCAATAGCATTTTTTGCACCATGCATGCACTGGGAAGACAATGGTATGGGAAATCTTCAAGAAATGACAACCCTACATTTTTGCACCTACATAGCACCTACAAATAGCACCTACATATTTGTTCAGAATGTGTACAATTACCTGTATGCGAGGAGGCGATGCTGCCTGTTAGGCGACGCTGGCTAGAGCTATTCTCTTAATTAATGCACGAGCTTGAGTAAAGTTATACAGAGAAGTTAAAGAAACGCTACAGCATTAGGGTTGAGGATTGGGCAATTGGTATTGCATTGTAGAACTGGTACAGCGCAACATACAAAGGAAGAAACAAGCCGAGCCTGCCAGATAAAGGAACAAAGCGCTGACTTCCAACTGGTTTATTGGCAAGTTGCACGAAATATATACCTACAAGAAAGCATCAGGACAAGTCGTCACAACACTTCGCAAAACGTCCTACCGATAGAAAGCTACACCATCATGAGTCACAGAACGGGCAGTTCTGTCATGGAAGGTTAAACTGATCGGCATCTTGCTTCCTGTGGAGGCAGGCACAAAGATGGCGCGCTAACGCACGTGCTGCCAGCCCTTGCGATGAGATCAGCTTCAATGATCTCCCGCGTAAGTTGTGATCGGTGCTTTCGTTAGCACTTCACACCGAGAAAAATTCGCTTGACATACACAGTCACGACAGTGAATTCCTAAGTGTCCCTGTATTGCCCGGTGCACATTGTAATCATGTTCTTTTAGCCTTTCATTAAGGCAGTGACCAGTTTGACCTATATATCTCTTCCCGCATGATAGTGGAATTGAATAAACAACTCCAACAACGCAAGACTGTAAAACGCTTCTTGCGCGTAGTCGAACAGGAAGTAGTGCGCGGATGGAACGCATTTACGACAGTACAGAGCCTGCGTAGCGTAACCGGCGCAGAAAACACTACTTCTTCGTAACCATTGCGGCCAATCTTTTTTCAATCTGTAAGAGAAGTTATGCAAATATGGTATGACTACCGGCTTCTTGTGATCACTCTTTCTTTGTTGAGCTTCCATGTCACTGTCCTTCTTTAGCTGCTCTAATAGCTTTTCAGCTATGGCCAAGCAATCTTTGTGCCTGTCTCCACAGGCAGCAAGGTTTCTTGATCAGTTTAACCTTGCATGACAGAACTGCGCGTTCTGTGACTTATGATGGTGTAGCTTTCTATCGGTAGGACGTCTTGCGAAGCGTTGTGACGACTTGTCCTGATGCTTTCTTGTAGGTATATATTTCGTGCAACTTGCCAATAAGCCAGTTGGAAGTCAGCGCTCTGTTTATTTATATGGCCGGCTCGGCTTGTTTCTTCCTTTGTATGTGGCGCGGCACCAGTTCTAGAACACTACCGCAACAATTTACAAGTCCACATACGTAGAACAAAAAGAAGTGTTTCTACACAGATCACAAGTGTTCAAGTGCTCACTTGACGTACACAGTGGTGTTCACAAGTGGAAAACACAGCGCACGCAAACACAGACAGTAAAACCACAGGAACGTGATAACGTGAGTGAAGGCGCATTTATTTGAGTAATTCCACGCCAGACGTACCAGGCACACCAAAGCGAGGCACCTGCCCATCCTATAGCGCTTTCTCGATGGATCCTAAAGCCACACCGAAGAAATAGGCCAAATTTGTTCAAAGTGATATAGCTCATGAAACTCTATTTTAGTTATTTTCGATTTAACATGTTCATTATTACAGCAAAATATAAAGGCCCCAATAATTTTTTTTCATTTGTGCATCGAAACCCTAGTCTCGGCTCGCCAGTCCGACGTCGCGCATGTTTGAATGTTTGAATGCTTTATTTAGACAATACATTGCCTGGGATGTAAGGGCTAAAGGCAGATACAACTGCCTCACAAAGGCCCCCCTACCCAGATATCTCAGGGGGTGTAGCATCGCAAGAATACAGTGCAGCAATGTGTTTTCAGAAGTGTTTTCTAGTATTTTGAATGCTCATGCTCTAACGATTCTCAGAACTGACGAATTTGATTGACTGTCTTTTTTTAAAATACCCAGTAGTTCATTTCTACCGACAAAAAACTAACTATAGGTGCGATCAGAAACCATGAATACCTATGACGTCACTACGACCTAGTGATGAAAATTCAAGGCGGTGTCGCCACCGACCTTTCGTTTTTGCGCTTATTTCTCTGGTTTACTGAGCCTGCGATAATAGCAGTTTTTTTGTTATTACACGAGCGTGATTTACACATACTGCTGAAAATATTTTGCAATTTCCTGAACGTTTAATGGCACTGCGTCTACGTGATCTTGCTGTGACTTGGCATGACTCGGCACTGCTTGAGCATTCGCCGATTTGTTTCTGCAGATGTGAATCCGGCTGCAAAACTTTGGCGGGACACGCAATTCACGTAAACGCTGCATTACCGCAAAGGATATAGGCTTAAACCCTCCAATTTTGAGATGAGCTGTTTACCGCGCCTTTGAGAGCCACGCAGTGATTAAATAAATGAGAAACGCCGAGCATCAACAAAGCAGAAATTCTCATTCTCCATTGCAAGCCGCCGTGTATCAGGAACTTTTGCGGCCGGCTGACTTGTGCACATCCGATAAAACATGCACGTACTGAACATTACCGAACCGCGAGATACATTGAAATTATTGGACTCGGAGATTAACAGCCGCGGGGCCGGAAATTTGTTTGTTTTTTTATAGTCAACGCCTTGTACAAAAAGAAAAACAGAATGGCAAGTTTCATGCCACGATAAAGTGCGCAGTGGACCGTAGTTGCGGCTACAGAATAATTTTGGCGAACTCTAACTCTACCCGCCAGGGGAGCCCATTGGCAATGGCGTTGAGCTACTGAGCTTAAGGTTGCAGGTTCAATACCAACCGCGGCGGCCGCATTCCAATGGTGGCATACAGCGAAAAGGTATGTAGTGCGTTGTGCATACGGTGAGCTCTAAAGCACTACAGGTGGTCAACATTAACTCGAACCCCCCCCCCCCCCCCACCTTTATGCCCCCTGCCACTTTATCCTTATGATCAGATAGTGGCTGTGGCACGTAAAGCCCCCGGATGGTGCAGAACTTGTCTTTAACCTGCCCCCTAATCTAAGCAAAGCAACGTTTCCGGCACTTCGCCGCTCTTCGAAATGCGTCCGTTTCGGAAATCGTATCGGCAGCCTCGCCTTGCTTTAGGAACGAAACAGTCGATAAACAGGTTCACACGGGAGGCTGGTACGCACACTTTGATTCTGTCCACTGAACAAAATGGCATGTAAGTAGGCCGCAAAAAAAAAATGCTTCTTTCTGAACCTCGCAACAACAATATAACGAGCACTACTTGTCGATGAGCCACGAAGGCGCAACGGATACGGTGGACAACGAACACTGCGAGCCGAAGTCTGAAGCTTTAACTCCTACCGGAGTTATTAACAGAATTCGTGATAACTCGGTGGTGATGCGATTTTTCTTTTTTTTTTTGCCAGCACTGCTATCCTTGACTTTGTAATGATCGATTCTGTCTGTGTACCATGACGCTCAACCCTTTCGATGGCCACGGTGCACTCGGTGCATTTATAATCAAACGAAAAAAAAAATATTCCTTCGTGAAAAGTGATAACAGGGAACGCAAAGAAACCTGCACTGCAAGGATGTACGTTGCGTTCCGTGCGTTGAATATTTCGCGAGTTTAGCGCGTGGAAACCGAACAAGCAGACACGACATTCGTAGCACTTGTCTGACATTTTCGATTGCCTGTCCAGTCAATAAATCTATGCTCGCCTTAGAATGCGAGAGCCAAAGGCACTCAAAATAACGCGAGGGAATGAACTGCTAAAACCAGAAGACGTTGCCACTGCCGAATAAGATTGGAGCGCTCGAAGACGCCGGACAGCATATACGAAATAGATGCGGACATCAGAATCAAACATACAAAGTGGTGCAGATATCCAGTGCAGTTCGTCTCTGTGTCCTCAGAGCGAGACCGAACAGGGACTGAGTTATAGAAGCGCGACAGTTTCCTATTCGTGGTCAGCATTTGCATCAAGGCGTTTCCCAAAACACGACTCTTTTTTTTTTCACTAACTTGTTTCATTTTTAGGCCTACTTTTCTTTTTTACTTATTTCCAACACGGAAAGAAACCTGCTACCGTAAAGAAAACATGGGCAAGAATTGACCAAAAAATTATGTTGAGTAATCTGGAATGACAGCGGCGCGTTTCAGATTAAGCTTTATATTTTACCCTTCCTATTGAAATACATGTGAACGCAGAAGCTTTCTTTTTAGGAATTCGCTTAGCTATCCTGAGTAAAATTTGTCCCCCAAAGGTTATTAAAGTGGTCTGGAGCAAATATCTGAATTAAGCCATCCAAAATGCGACAAAAGCTTATGAAATGCGAGAAAGTTTCTAACGAATTGAACCACAGCGTCCTTTAAAGGCACGTCTGGCTACTTACGGGGTGCCTTTTCCAAAAATGGCCGTTGAGCCTTTGCCTCTGGGCAGTGATGTCGATAAGTTGATTGATTGTCCGATGTAGAGAGAGGGAGAACAGAACCCACACATGCACCCTCTAGTGGCTGTTCGGTAGATCATTTTTCGCATGCATAACGCAGCCGTCAGAATGCATCGACGCTGTGCGCTCCGGGATATTTTTTTGCAATTCATGCCTTCGGCAACCCTCAAGATTAGGCACTCAATCTTTCGACTCCGTATCCGGAGGAACGCTCCCGTAGTGTGGGACACTCGAATTTTTTTAGCAATAACTGTCTTCACATTTTCTTTTTCTTTTCTTTCTCCTTTTCTTTCTTTCTCTTTTTGAGGTAAAGAGATGCACTGAGTTTGAACAGCTTCATGCGGCCCACTTCAAACACGTCTCTTTCGACCATTGGCCTCGGAGGGTTTTCGGAGAAACGCTTTTCCTGGATTCGGGAAGAAGGCGGTGCGAAAAATGGCAGTCCATCCATCAAGCCTCGCTTTTTACGCGATTAGCTTCCCCCGAGATGCGTGGTTTGTGTGTAACTGCCACTCACCGAAAGCGCTCGCCTCTCCATAGTTTCTTTCATTCTGTGTTTGCGAACCACTTCGGG
The DNA here is from genome assembly GCF_038994185.2 of Dermacentor albipictus. NCBI lineage: Eukaryota > Metazoa > Arthropoda > Arachnida > Ixodida > Ixodidae > Dermacentor > Dermacentor albipictus. The sequence continues at coordinate 21,480,991 of NC_091830.1, read as the reverse complement.
TTTGGTTGCGTAGGATCAAGTTTTTTTTTTCTTTATTCACAGTTCCTTGCGAGTACTTTGCGTGTATCGACAGCTCAGAGCTTCACAGACGGGTGGCGGGTAACAAAACATGACTGTACGTTACAGAGCGAGAGCTAACAGCGTAAAGAATTAACCGACCTGTCGACATTTGTTCTGCGCCTGTTCTGAAGGCACTTTCGTGCCTTCACTGAAATACATATGCATATATATATATATATATATATATATATATATATATATATAAAGCAATTTCGAAATACAGACTTCAATTCATTACTCAAGAGCAATATGTTTTCGTAGAAGGTGTCCTAGCTACATATACCTTACTTTTAAACACATGTAAAATCACTCTGTAGAGCCGGACACAACTGGATGCATGCATCTGGCTTTTCTACGAAACAAGTCCGAATATATTGTTTTTTATTCTGCTTATTGCATAACTACATAGTCATAGTTAATTAACTACATTCGCAAGTAATAACTTTAGGGCCAAAATTTACAAATCCAGAGTGCTCTGGTAAACATCCCGAATCAGCACCTCTGAACTTCCCGCTAGTCACGTAATCACGTTGTCGGCGTCCTCATTCAAAGGCGGTGGTGTACGAAAAAAAAAGAAGGAAAACGCACGTGGCACACTCACTTGTCTGCCTCGATTACGGCGCTCTCCAACGAGCCAAGTGTGACGTAAAGCCAATTGAGGGGCTTTAGTAGGATGGATGGATGGATGTTATGAGCCTCCCCTTTGGAACGGGGCGGTGGGTTGCGCCACCAAGCTCTTGCTACTATACTGCCTGATATCCTACCTAGGTTAAACAATGAAAAAAGACAAAAAAACACTATGAACTACCACGCCCAAATTTTCTGATCCCCTATAGCGAACTGTGCTTTTGTACGTCCCCGTCTCCGTATGACGCTGCATGTAGCCCCATCTGGTGGTCTATACACGAACTACCGCGAGTGGGAAGCGCCGAGCCAGCGCCTCCGTCGCCACCCGGAAACGGCAGCGCACCCGGCTGAATGCAATGTGCGGTGCACATCGATTCGAACGTGATAGTATCGGTCCTCATGGCAGACCCCGCCTCACTGCGCCACTGGTTGGGGCTGGAGACACCGAGCTGACAGGGGCGTAGCCAGGGGGGGGGGGGGGGCTTATGGGGCTTGAGCCCCCCCCCCCCGAAATTTTTTAGTGCTGTCCATGAACCGCCAACCAAAGCGACCCCCGGCGCCGGAAACCACTCTGAATTTTGTCCAGAATGTCTTTTTGACGCTCGAAATGACATTTAACCGCGAAGATTGCGAACTCGGGCTGGATTTCGTGGCAACGCCCATACACCGGCAGTCACATAACGCCAAGCAGTGCCATCCGAGCACTAAGTTTCAAGGGCGCTTTGATGGTGAGTGGGCTCGCCGCGGCATCTCACTGAGGCCACGGAATCTATGGAGCGCATGGATATCAATTGCGAAACTTTATGGGTATAAATCTCATAAGCTCTTGATGTGAAACGTGCATTGACATTTCCAAAGTTGTGTTTTAAATTTTCTATTGCGGAACTTTGTCGGTTTAATGTTGTTATAAACATTTGACGCCAAAGGCCCACTGACTTTTCTAAAGTCTTACATCGGAACATACAACGAGACAAGCCAAATCAACACACTAGCAGACGAGTTGACAAAGCACGCAGCGAGGTCCGATGAGACGATGCGTTGGGGTGGTTCATTTGTGCCGTCATGTCACATAAAAAAATATCAACATTTTTTTAACCTACGCCACAACATCCATGTCAAGACACTAAAGCCAGCCAAAGTATCTACGTTCTTATTTATTTTTTCTACTTTGACTTTTATTCGCGGAGGACACATTGAGCTTTTTCAATTTTTTTTTGTTCTCGCTACCCTACCCGCGGGCTGCCAGAGCGAGCCAGAGCGCATATGTTTTTCTCGTATGGCCCCGACCACCGCGCGGTGCACTTCGGTGGGCGTTCGGTTTGCTTTGGCCGAGTGGATTTTCACCTGACAGAGTTTTGGAAGCTTTCTGGCCAGCAGACAAGAAAAAAAAAAGAATGGTCGCTCGCCGCCATCACTGTGAGGACTCGAAGGATTGCACCGCATTCCTTGAGCGGAACCTTTCCGGAAAGTCTTGTTTCGCCGGTGTAGGATACTGAGCAGTATGCGTATGGTTCTCAGTGGGCCAAGCGTCTCATGTTTTCTTCGGTATTAATTCCGTAGCCCCATTAGGTGCCCGATGTAGGCATTCGATTCTGGCCAACATACTTTCCTATGCGTTTTTTTTTTTCATTTCGGTGCCTCCGCCCCACAGAAAAAAAATTCATTGTTGCGGCGCAGCGAATTGTCGCATGGTGAAAGTTCGATTTTGATACTTCTTTTGCGGAAAGTAATGGGCGACGGGACGCTTCAGTTGCCGGATACGTTTATTATATTATTGCGAAAGCAATTATATGGACACTCCAGGCGCATTCCTGCCGTCGCCGTCGCCCTCATGTTTCGTATCAAGTCCAAGGGTGATAAAATCGTGACTACGCGCTGCATGCTGTATGTGCGAGTGAAAGCGTAAGAGGGGAGGTGGAATGGGTGAGCCGACGATGGTGGCTCAGTCTTGTGCGCGCAAAGGAAAAAAAGCGGGCAGGAAGCGCGCCGCCTTCCGTCGCACGCAATACACCGGGGGGAGTGGATGGAATGGGGGCGGAATCTAGGATTCTGTGAATCTATGATTGTGCAACATGTTTATTTGTCTTGTTTGACGCATTATATACAGTTACTTTTTCTTACATACATAGACTCATTGGAGACTTATACGTATACTTAAATATCTTGTTGCGAGGTTTCGTGTACACATGCTGTGAACTTTGTTTCCAGTGACACTTTTTGTCCTTTATCAACCGTATTTTCGCATTTGTATATCCCACTGTATCTTTGCATTTCTAATGTACGAGGGCGAGTCAAATGAAAGTGGGCCTACCCTAACCGCGCAATAATGGTTCGGTTCATTATCTGCGAGGCATGCGCGTAGGAGAACGGCATGTCTCATTTACAAAAGTGACACGCAGGTGTGAAGATAAATGTTCTTTAATGCTCTCATAGGATGGAAACAACTTTATTCTGAATCCGGCAAATTTGACGACCCGGGCTCAGGTCTGCCATGAGGGGACTTCGAGGCCTTGCCTCGTCGCCGCCTCTCGGGCTTGCTGGACAGCCCATTCTTGTGTCTTGAGGTTGGAGCTGCGCAGAGTGGCGGCCCACTTCGACGCAAGAGCCTCCGGAGCTACTGCCATTGTAGCTGATGTAACCCGACACTCCCACAACATGTGTGACAGCGTCGCTCTAGTTGCCTGACATAATTTGCAAAGAGCAGTCGGGTATTGCGCGGGGAAAATGTGCTGCAATCGCACCGGACTGGGGAAGGTTTGTGTTTGCAATTGTCGCCAGATGACTGCCTGGCGACGTTTCAGCATGGGGTGAGGTGGAGGCAGCAACCGCCTGCCTAGCTGGTAGTGCTTGGTGATGTCATTGTACCTGACCAGGCGTTCTCGCGTGTTTTGAGCCAGCAGTTCTGAACTCGAAGAGGCGGTCTCCGATTCTGCGCGGCGGGTCAGTTCTCGCGCAGAGCGGTGTGCTACCTCGTTCAAGTTAATGAGGCCCTCATCGGTGGGGGTGGCGACGTGCGCTGGAAACCATATGATGGCGGTGTTATCTAAGTGCTGTCGACCAGCTTTCCCTAGAATCTGGAGAGCTTCGGAGGAAATGCGCCCCCGCGCGTAGTTGCGAACTGCGGATTGCGAGTCACTAAAAACTACCTCGCAGAGGGGGTCGGTAATGCTCTCATACACTGGGCTGAATATGGTTGCATCACATAATGGACACTTCAAAAGTTGAACAGCACGGTGTCGCGAAGTTTTTGACAGCTAAAGGTGTTTCCAAAACAGAAATTAATCGCCGTATGGCTGCCGTTTACGTTGAACACGGCATATCATTGGCCACTGTGAAGCGTTGGAGCAAACGGTTTAAAGGACGTTGTAAAGGCATTCCAAGACCGGGCCAAAACCATCGTGCAATCACCCCCACACAATTTCAAAGGTTCATGAGCTGATGAAACAAGAACGGAGGATAAGCATCGATGAACTGGCAGACGGTCTGAACATCAGTCACGGTTCGGTTCACGCCATAATTCATGAGCTTCTCGGTTATCGGCTCTTTTGTGCGCAATGGATCCCCAAGATTTTGATCCATCGCGAGAAGACGGAGAAGTTTCGCGCTGCCTTGACGCATCTGATCGGGTATCACAACGAGGATGACGACTTCGTGTTTGAAATTGTGATCGGGGACGAACCTTGGTGCCACTACTACGAGCCTGAAACATGACGTCAAAGCTTACAGTAGAAACATTCGAATTTACCACGCCCAAAGAACGCAAAGGCCATCATTTCCACTGGAAAGGCGTTGTTGACTTTTTTTTCGGTCGTCAGGGTCCATTACTGATAGAATTTGCTAAATCTTGAGAGGCTATCAATTGTTTCCGATATTGTGAAACGCCAGAACGGCAGCGTGTCGCAATCAAGAACGAACAACGTGGAAAATTGACGAATGGGGTCATCTTGTTCCACGACAATGCCTGTCCCCACGTCGCTTATGTGGTTAATACAAAACTGGCAAAGTTCAAGTGGGAAACGCTGCAGCATCCGCCATACAGCTCAGACCTGTCACCTTGCGACTTCTACATTTTGGGGCAACCGAAAAAACAGCTCAAGGGAACCAGATACAGACTTTTTGAAGCAGCAACCCAAGGTGTTTTATAAGACGGGAATCACGCGACTCGTTAGTCAATGGGATAAATGTCTAAATTCTCATGAAGACTACTTTTAAATAAAGTACCCCGTTGTTGGCTCACATTCATTTGACTTGCCCTCGTATATCTGACAGAATTCCTGCTTTTTATACGTGCCCTCTGTTGCGACTATAATTTCGGTGCAATTACTCACGATACACGACCGATGACAGCTGCTCCTGCGTAATACATTGGAACAAACGACAGCGTCATTGAGATTTTTCACTGGCCATTGCATATATACAAGAATGTAAGCACGGTTCTTGAATGACAAAGTTTCATTAACATATTTGTCCTCAAATTGTTCAGTTCATTGCCTTTTAATTTTTCATATCAGCGGCATGCACTGCTTTCCTGGTTTCGAACTGATGTAGTTCTAAAGTTCGTGTGATATTTTCTTTACTTAATAAATAGACAAAAATATGGAAGCATTGATATCAGTTATTTTGGGCAAAATTTTTGGCACATACGAGTATATTCTTTTATAAAAAAGTACATATTTTATTGTTTTGACTGTGCGTAGGGTTCAAGAATTCGTTTCCAGCATCTTTGGCAATGACAATGCACTTATTATTCATGGATTTGATCGCTTGACAAATTGTTTAAGAAGAAGCTTTAGCTCGGGCCCAATCCGACGCGGCCTATTCAAATACTCGTAAAACGCAGAAACGCTTTTCTTAGATAATCCTGCTAATCACTTTTATTGAAATTGGTTGCATTTGAGAGAGAAAGTTAAATCCTAGTTCTGTTGGAAACACAACTTCGATTTAGGGCCTGAATTTTGTTTAAAATATTTTGAAAAATTCGAAAGCTTGAAAAAATAGAAGCACGACGTTTACAAACTAATAGCTATGCATGAAAAACAGACATTGTGGTTCTGTAAACGGCATCTATTATAACAGTCAAATTGGACAAGTTTGCAATGTCAATTTTTATCTTACGTGAATTGGTTACGTTGTGTACAAGGGTTCTGCACAAGCCGTATTTCCACAATACTAAATTTTTTTGAGATTGATTTGTAACATATCTATTTTGTCCGCTGTCGATGTACTATTAGGTGCAATTCACAGAATTGTGATATCATTTTTGATTGTTGAGTCACGGAGTTTTAAACTTGATAGTTTCGTTTTCTGAAAATTTTCGATTTGGGCAATTTTTAATAAATAATTGACCACCTAAATCAAAAATTCGAAAGCAGTAGTCACTAGAATTAAGCTTTTTCTTTTAAATGCAACAAACCTCCTCAAATGTGGTCAAGTGGTTGGAGGGAAAAACGAATTCCCCTTCTACATATATTTAAATAGGAGAACCCGAGCTGAAGCTTCCTCCAACAAAATTTCTGGCTACGCCACTGGCCCCATATATATATATATATATATATATATATATATATGGGGCCAGTGGCGTAGCCCCCCCCCGAATAAAATTTCTGGCTACGCCACTGCGAGCTGATGATGCATTGTGGTACAAAATGAAAGCGAGGGCTTTGTGACCCGTAATGACTGGTGTTGGCCACCCGGTAATCGGTCCTCAAGGAGGCCGGCGCATTTTGCACCCGCCCCCATGAGGGCCGATAATCTCGTCTGAATGGCGGAGCAGTACATATATATACTATATATACGAGAAGCGGTATGAGCCTTGGAATAGAAGATGAAGAAGCGCAGGAGTCTGGGTTCAGGAGAAGAGAAGAGGGAAGTGAGAATAAAATGTAGACAAGATGGACGCCAGTTCCACAGCAATGCTTTACGTTTACTGTGTCCTTTAAGTAGGAACGCTACATTATTTTGGCGCAGTCGACAGCGAACTCCAACATGTGGGTGAGATTTTTCCTTGAGGAGACCTCCGCGGACAAGATCATCTTTTCGAGATACCAAGCTGAAGATGAACCAGCGGTGGAACTACCTCGCGAACTCAACTCGGCAGAACTCATGAACCTGGTTTTAGAGAAGGCTTCCATGGACCCTGATGAACTACGTCGGAAGGGTGCTGTGAACGTGAACTTGCCTCTGGTGATCTTCGACGAATTAGTTCTTCAACCGATGCGTCGGAAGGACTCTGGATCACAGTCGTCGACGGAAGAGGTGAGCCTCGTTTTGAAAGCACTTCGGCTACAACAAGAACAGATTTCGCAACAAAACCAGCTGGTGACATCGCTTATAAGCTCTTTAAACGCTGAGAAGCCAGTGACTAAATTTGTAGAACCTGATGCATTCGACGGCATGTCATCAAGTCCAGAAGGTTGGCTTGAATTCTATGAATATGCCGCTGGAAAGAACAACTGGCACTCTAATGAGGACAAGATTACTAACATGCGTAGTTACTTAAGCGGTATTGCACGGAAGTGGTATGATTTGCACATTATTGAAGAGGCTGGCAACTCTTGGAATCAGTGGAAAGAAAAATTCTTGACGACATTCCGAAGCAACCCAGTGCAAAGGTGGGACGCCGCGCTTAATTTCAAATTCAAGCAAGGCTCCCTCGTAGAGTATTTCTTTGACAAATGCCGCCTTTTAAAGCTGGCCGAGCCTATGCTTCCTCCGTCTGCCGTAGTAGCACTAATAATGCACGGACTGCACGCGCAAGTCCTGAAGCAAGTGCAACTACGGTCACCTAAAACTATGGACGGGCTCCTGGAGTGCCTTCACGACATATCATTTACTTCAGAAGAAAATATAAACGCTAGCTCAAGCGGTCACTTCACACGGTCCGGCACGGATTGGTCAAGCCGTAATCAGCGAGAACCGCGCCGCCTTGCAGGCGGCACAGAGAGCTTGGGTTGGCGCGCTCCCAGAGGTCGGGTGCATAACATCGACAGCGACCCTGTTCCCCTACTTTCGGACGCTGAAGAGGCTCCGACGACAAAAAACTGATAAACAAGGGTGATCAGTCCGACCCGATGACCACAACTGAGACTGTTTATTTAACTTGCTCTAGCCTACTTCACATCCCTGTGAAAGTGGGAAACAGACACATGATGGCTTTGGTTGACAGCGGTGCTTCTGTGTCTATAATAAATGCCAAGCTGGTAGATGCAAGTCACCTGCATAGTGGAAGAGTACTACGGGTGCAAGGCTACGATGGAAAAGTGACAATGCATAATCAGTGGGCCTCAGTAAACATCGAGTTCCAAGGTCATGAAATAGCGAGTGAAGTACTGGTGATTGAGGGGGTGACGTATGACTTTCTGCTATCCAGACCAGATATAAAGAAACTAAAAATCAACGTATACTGGGACGATGCGGTTTTAGTGGAAGGACTATCAAGGCAAGAGACACAGCCGGATAGAAAGGATAACCTGCGAGTTGTCAATTGCGCGGAGGATATTGCAACGACCTATCCTGAACTAGTATGCATAGGAAGCTATCCACCGGCGATGACGTCACACAAGGTGCCTTTCGAACTCACCGACAAGACCGTCATCCGAAAATCACCTTACAACATGTCAAGAGAGCGCAAGATATGGTTGAAGAAGGAATTGCAGGAGATGCTAGACGCCAATATAATCCGGCCTTCGGTGTCACCCTTCGCCTCTCCCATAACTATTGCGCCGAAAGAAGATGGAACTTTCAGACTGTGCACAGATTACAGGGTTCTCAACCGACAGACAGAACTTATACCATTTCCCATGCCGAAGATAGACACGATTATAGATGAGACAGGTGGTTGCCGATGTTTTTCACGTATTGACTTGTGCAAAGGTTTCTGGCAGATCCCGCTAACCGAAGAAACAAAAATGTACACTGCTTTTATCACGCCCTTCGACCTGTACGAGTATAACCGGCTTCCTTTCGGCTGGAAAAACTCACCAGCATGGTTCCAGAAGATTATGAACGAAGTCCTGAAGCCTTTCCTAGGTGTCTTTTGTAACGTGTACATAGACGATATTATCGTCTTCTCCAAAACAGAGACGGAGCATCAGGCACACCTGTCCCAGGTATTAAATGCCTTGAGCTTGGCACACCTCAAGGTTAATTTTAAGAAAAGTGCGTTCTTTCAAAGAAAAGTGGTGTTTCTTGGAAGAGTCTTTGATGGGACTACCAAAAGCACGAAACAAGAGTCCGTCGAGAGGATATCCCAACTGGTAAAACCATATGACGTACACTCATTGCGTGTATTTTTGGGATTAGCAGGACATTTCAGGCCCTTCATAAAAGACTTTGCCATCAAAACAAGATGCCTCACGCGCCTAACACAGAAAGAAGTTCCATTTGAGTGGAATGAGGAATGTGAGAGAGTCTACCGTGATCTGGTGCACAGAATATCTGCTGACCCTATTCTACGCATACCAGATTTCACTTTACCCTTTGAACTGAATACCGACGCCTCACAATATGGGACAGGTGCAGTCTTGTACCAGAAATGTCCAGAAGCATCCGGGCGAGAAAAGCGACACGTAGTAGGTTACTACAGCTACACCCTCAAGCCACCGGAAGTCAACTACACCACTACTGAAAAGGAAGCTCTTGCAGTCCTCAAAGCAATTCAGTACTTCCGTACGTACCTAGAAGGTGCGAAGTTTACTTTGTTCACCGATCACCAAGCCCTCACTCATCTCTTGAATATGACCCAACCTAAGGGACGTATCGCCAGATGGGTGAACTATTTGCAGCAGTTCGATTTCACCATCTCCCACAGACCTGGACCCCTTTTGACTGATGCAGATGCATTGTCTAGACTGATGATACAGGCCAACAACGAACAATCGGCAGAAATCAATGAAATGAAATTGTGGGAAGGCACTGAACAATTGATTTTTAGGGAAGGTCGCTATCAAGTCCCGCCAACGCTGGTTTCCAGGGTGCTTTATTTGTACCACGATAGCCCAGAATCTGGAGGACACGACGGATTTTGGCGCACCTACAACAAGCTAGTCAAGAGATTTACGTGGCCTCACATGAAAGACGACGTCAATCGATACGTTCGTTCATGCCACATTTGTCAAATTAACAAAGTGAAATATAAGCAGCCTACGGACGCCATGATAATACCTTGCCACTCAAACGTGCCTTTTGAAGTTATACACCTGGATTTCGCCGAGCTAAATAAGAAACGAGAAGGAGTCCGAAAAACGCAAGCTTTTCTTCTGGCCATAGATGAATGCACCAGGATGGTCGCGGCACGGGCAGGAAAAGAAGATGCGAATAGTGTCATCGCCCTTCTCGAACGGGATATATTTAGGACAACCAAGACAATTGTATGTGACAACGGTCCAGCGTTCAAGAGCGAAAAGCTAGCAAGATGGGCTCGACACCATAATATGTCAATCCAGTTCTGTGGGCCATACCATCCCGCAGCGAATGGGCTTGCAGAGCGTGCTATACGAGATGTTAAACAATACATCAGGATGTACGATAGTTTCCCTGGTGGTTGGAAATGCTCTTTAGAAGCAGCTGTAAGACATCACAATCGCTCCTACACCAGCGGCTTGGGATGCAGCCCGCAATTCGCTTCTTCAGGAGAAACCCCTATTCTTCAGGCGGACCGTGAACTTGGGCTGTTAGAAAATCTCCAGATCGTCGAGGAAAGGAAACAGAAATCGCAGGAGGAGAGGTACCGTAAACGAATGAAAAAAAATTTTGACAAGAGACATTGCTCAGATATTCCAGACATTCAAGTCACCGACTTCATTCTAGTTAGGAAAGGAGTAAGAGAATCCAATGCCAAATTTTATGGTCCTTACTCTGTGACAAAGACGGCCACTCAGAAAGGAATATTGAAGACTGTGTGGTACATTGGCGAACGTGGCTCAGTTGAATGTGCTTCGATTGGAAACGTTTTCAAGTATTACCCCAGGAGGGGTTAGCAAAAGAAACCTGGAAGGGTGAAGCGGTATGAGCCTTGGAATAGAAGATGAAGAAACGCAGGAGTCTGGGTTCAGGAGAAGAGAAGAGGGAAGTGAGAATAAAATGTAGACAAGATGGACGCCAGTTCCACAGCAATGCTTTACGTTTACTGTGTCCTTTAAGTAGGACCGCTACAATATATATATATATATATATATATATATATATATATATATATATATATATATATATATATATATATATGGGGCCAGTGGCGTAGCCCCCCCCGAATAAAATTTCTGGCTACGCCACTGCGAGCTGATGATGCATTGTGGTACAAAATGAAAGCGAGGGCTTTGTGACCCGTAATGACTGGTGTTGGCCACCCGGTAATCGGTCCTCAAGGAGGCCGTCGCATTTTGCACCCGCCCCCATGAGGGCCGATAATCTCGTCTGAATGGCGGAGCAGTATATATATATATATATACATATGTGTGTGTGTGTGTGTGTGTGTGTGTGTGTGTGTGTGTGTGTGTGTGTGTGTGTGTGTACGCACAGTCATATCAAAAGTCAACAAACAATGACACCAAAGGCAGCATGGCGGAAATTGTCTGTAGTTCTTAACTGAATTACAGCAACTATAAATGAATGGAAATGGATGAAAAACAACTGACCTCAGGCGGGACACGAACCCGCGTCTTCGCAATACGGGTGGGATGCTGTTACCAATCGAGCTACCGCGGCGCCATTTCGTTATCCGCTTTCTGGGTATCTATAGGTTTAGCCACTAGAATTAACACTGGGAGTGTTAGCCAGCGCCACCACTCACGGCCTCGGCGGCGGATGTGGCACATCTTTTCTGCGTCACGTCTACGTGAACTTTTTGGCTGAAGGCAGCTGGTCAATAAACCCGCACATGTGCTGCCTGAAGGCATCAGAGCTGTAATGCAAAAGGATAGACAGTTGGGCGAGTTGGTACGGTAACATGATTTTGGCTTCTAGGGCGAAGTGAAACACGGACACAGTCTGCTGCTTTCTGTGTCCGTGTTTCACTTCGCGCTAGAAGCCGAAATCATGCATCAGAGCTGCAGTATTCGAGAGCCTCGCTGTGTAATGAACGAGAAGAAAGGAAACCGAGAGGCCGTATTTTATTTATCACAGCATAAGAAGCCAACAGTGACACAAAAGTTAGCATAGAGCAATTTATCTGCACTTCCTAATTGAATTTTAAAAAATGATAAGAAAAGGTAAGAGCATCGCACGCGTAATGCGAAGACGTGGTTTGCTATCTCACCTGCGGCCAGTATTGTTATCATCCACTTTCAGTTCTATTGATTTATCATTTTTCGAATTCACCTAAGAACGGCACATAAATTCCTTTATACTATCCTTGGTGTCAGTCTTTGTTGACTTCTAAGCATATGACTAATAAAAGATTGGGCCCCTCTGTTTCCTTTCTTCTGGTTCATTATATATATAAACTGCGAATATATACCACAGATGTAGTTAGGAATTCTGTAGACTACCTCTGAAACGTAAAGAACTTGAGCGATGCTATAAGGTAAACAGAACAAGTACTTCAATGTGTGTGTGTGTGTGTGTATATATATATATATATGCCATAAATCTGCTTCACGAGGACTTGCGGCTCTGACGAGCCAGCGAGAAAGTGAGACACTTGCAGCGTCAGCTAACAGCACCGGTGTAATACCGGGAGAAGCGGCACGGAGAACATCGGCGCGAACTCATTAGCCTCAGAAGACGCAGCGCCGGCGGATAAGCGTAAGGTCTTGGCCGAACTGGCTGGCTGATATTCCCTCGGGTGTCAAATTCGACGCGGTGCTTCTGAAGTCACCCGTCGTTAGAAGCTTGGCGTAAAAAAGCAGGGCACCTTTTCGACAGAAGAAGAAAAAAAATTCTCTCACCCGCGCTGGCTCACAAAGAACTTTCTGTTTTTTATTTTGGATACACCGATAGAGAAGCTTCACGATGGCAAACAAGTACAAAGTGCGAACAAGTACGAAGTACGAAGTACGAAGTAACAAGTACGAAGCTAGCGCCCAGGCGCAAGTTGCAAAACAAATGTCAGCGCTTACGAGTACCGTCAGAAAGGACTTCATTCCTCACTGGCCATTTCGGATGCTCTATCTACCGTCGAGCCCCAACATGCTGGTGGCGCTGCGACGGCCGGGCGTGTTTTGCTTTGAATCCGTCACCACCTCCACGGCGCATGCGCACTCAAACTACGCGCATACACGAGGAGACAGGAACCGTTTCCTGCCACCAACGGTGCGTCGGACCTCGTCACGTCCGACTTCAGGAAGTTTCGCAGCAGGAAACGGAAGTGAGTGCGGTTGGCAACTCGGAATGACTGGCTGTAATTACGGCGCCTCGGGAATCATCTGGCACCAAGAAGGGTGCAGTGTGGGTCGGCTGCGACTTGCGCTGACCTGGATATTCCAAATTGACGGAACGTTTCTACACCGTCTGGGTATACGACATGCACATATACAAAGTATTGATTGAGGAAGAGACATGGCGGCATCTGCGCCACGAATGCAAAGGACCACTTTTGAAACCACGCATTTTCATTACACGTACCGTGCTATTGAAGTGCGAAGAAGAAATTATGTTAAGGAATTGTGCACATTGCATAAGCCTTTACCCCTAACTTTCTTGTGCTTGAAACTGGGCTATCTCTATCTCTCTCTCTCTCTTTCTCTCTCTCACTCACTCTCTTTATTTCTGTATCCCTTTCCCCCAGTGCAGGGTAGCGAACCGGACAAGCGTCCGGCTAACCTTGGTGCCTTTCCTCTCTTCTCTACCTCTCCCTTTGCGTTTCTCTTTAAACTTGCACTCATGTGACCGGCGGAAGTTCTCAAATTTTTAGACGACACTGGATTTTAAAACCAACTCGAGTAATGGAACTACGTTTACTTTCATCTTTCCTTATTATATATCGTGTCGGGGTTGTTGTGGCATATTAGTTGCGTTTGCGCCGTTAACCCGACTTAACTACGAACCCAAATGAACGCTGTAAAGCACTACTGATTTAACTTTTTAACTTTTTGAAGAACGGATGTCTCGTGTAGATAGCATAGATACCCTTATTGGCGAGCATATTTATCCCCCTGCCGATCTTTCTTTTTATGGACAATACAATGCAATAGCATTTCACAGTACTTGTAAAATCTGACAACAGACTCCTCGCGAATAAGATTTCGGACTGACAAACGCGCCGTCCAATTCGCTTCGCCATTATCTGTAAGGAGTTGGAGTGCGTTACATGGAGTTCCTTCTTTCATCGTTCCTAGCGGCGTAATTTATGCGGTACGCCAAGTGTCCGCCATTCATGGATATAGATCAGTCTCCAAAAAGGAGATGACCTTCTTGGGAATTGTATAAGACACTTTCATAAAATTCCTCACAAAGGTGCACTAGAATTCGTCTGATACCAGAGAATCGACTCTTTTGTGTAGTGCTGTCTGTGATGTCACTTGTTCCCTCTGGTATGCCCCATTTCTATCGTTTCATTTTCTTCGTCTCCGCTTGCAGCGCATAAGAGTACTGTTCTCTGGAGGAAAGAATCGTTCGCCTGCGTTTCTTTGTTTATGAGTCCTCACTCTGCCTGTATGTATATATATATATATATATATATATATACACACCAGACATTCCGTTGGCTTTCTGTGGGCACGAAGAACAGAATGGAGCCCCTATTCCGCATCCCTTTGTATATATATATATATATATATATATATATATATATATATATATATATATATATATATATATATATATATATATATATATATATACATATATATATATATATATATGTATATAACTGCTTCAACTTGTCCATTGTACACTTGTGGCAACCATAAAAAGCGCGAAGTTGAGCGTTTCACCTTCCATATATATGTGCGGGTGTGTGTGCGTGTGTGTGTGTGTGTGTGTGTGTGTGTGTGCGTGTGCGTGCGTGTGTGTGTGTGTGTGTGTGTGTGTGTGTGTGTGTGTGTGTGTGTGTGTGTGTGTGTGTGTGTGTGTGTGTGTGCGTTTGCGCGCGTGTGCGCGGAGTGATCAACTTCGCTCAAAATTAGTGTTTGAGTAACGTTTGCTAAAGCCCTGTGTTCCGTCCCAAGAGGGTGAAGTAAAGGCTCTTCGTATCAGAAAAGAAATGCGTCCTTTTTTTGGCTCGTCTTCTTGTACTCGCAGGCTTCGGCATGACGACACCGTGCACGTGGGCCGGCCGCAGCCTGGTGCTGGCGTACGGCTTCCTGGGCTGCTCGGGCGCCATTCTATTCTTCAACCTGTTCCTGGAGCGCATCATCACGCTGCTTGCGTGCCTGCTCAAGGGTCTGCACGAGAGGGAGTTACGAAGGCGAGGGCTGCTCGATCGGAGGGACTCGCAGGCGAGTGTTTTATGCGTTGCATATTGCAATCACTCAGCTCAGCCCTTGGGCGCGGCCGGGCAGCCACCATTGAGGGCATGAGCCATTGGTCACTGCTGCGCGTCTCATATGTGGGTCTATTCTCTTTTAAGTTTGCTATGTTTGTTATTAAGTTTCTTCTATTTTTATGCGTTCCATATTGCAATCACTCAGTTGAGCCCTTGGACGCGGCCGGGCAGCCACCATTGACCTTTAGCGCAACCACGTGACGTGACGTCACGACAGCCGGAGGTAAAGCTGGGCCCCAACTCGCGCAATATGCAACGCATTCTTGGCTTAACCAAGCTAAGCCTGGCCATTTTTTCTTCTACCACCGCGGTACCGTGACATTCTCAAGGCATAGCCGGGGCCAACTCCTGAAAGCAGGCGAAATAATATTCCTATACCACTTTACGGCACGTCCGTAACGCGTAGAGACGGGAAGGCAGCGGTGTGGAATACAAAGTAAATAGAGGTAACGGATATTTTAGTTGACGCTAAAAAGAAGTAGAATTGAGCGGCCTACGTAACAATGCATACGACCAGTAAATAGTGATCTAATGTGGTTACATAGTACATGCACACAGAATAAAAGCGCACTCGAGTGTGACAAGGATTAGCTGGTGGGATGGAATTAGAAAAATATGCACCTGTGATGAGGTCCACTGGAGCTAGACAAGGGTAATTGGAGGTCCCTTGGACAACACTTCATTATCTGGTGGACATAAAAAGGCTAATGATTTTGATCGTAGTATGTGCATCTTTACAAAGAAAGTAAAACAATGAAAATGGATAAGGGTACACATAACGTTGAAACACACTAATGATAAGGGTACTCAAATCACAGCGAACCTTCTTTTCTCTCCCTTCCCCCCAATTCGCGGGTGCTGTCTACTGCCTTGCACGATGGATCACGATGACTTAGGGCTGAAATTATCACTACTGATCGGCTGTGTGATAGTTAAGCTTGGCTGGTGGGCTCTGTTGAATGTAATGGTTCAAAACACACGATTTAGAACATCATTACATGTTGACTCGTAAGCGCGAAGGGAAGCAGCGTCTAGTGACGTCGATGAGCACAAAAAGCGAGCGGTGAATATTTCGCTCAGAAACGAGAAGCGAGGCCCAGTCAATATATTGTTGTGAACTTCTCAAACATGGCTCAATAATACTCAATACCTTCAACTATATGGAAACAGCATTTAGTCAACGACTTTTTTCTTGTGAACTACGCAATAACGTTATTGTTGAATTATTGCTGTGTGTTCTCAATAGTTGTTGAGGTATTGCTGAAAGGCCATTGAGTCAACAACTCATCAACAATATGCCAGCAACATTTCAATAGCCATCCTTATTTGGCAGCAAAGAATTGTTTGGAACGCGAGCTCAGAGTTGCTCAATTTCGCCAGGAGACCACACCGAATGCGAACCATGTCGCTTACAAATGCACGCAACTACTTTCAGACACGCTACGCGAAGGGCGAGCTTTGTTTGGTGTATGATGTACTCTGGTTCACCATCTATGATAGACGGTGAAAAATGGACTCTGGTTCCTGTCTGGCCTGTCTGCGGTGTTAGAGGGGCGCAATTTTACGTCGAACGAGTCATTTTTAGGTGAAAACGTGATTTTGTCGTCTGGGCTACGCTTGCGAATGCTCGCTGAACAAGAAGCGCGTTCCTGGCTTGCATCAAAGCAGAAGTCGTTTAACCTATTCGCGCAGCGCGTAGGATGCGCGCAATTCTTGCGAGGCTAAGCTATTGTTTATAAAATGATGGAAAACCTGGAGGCCAAAAAATGACTTCAAAAGTGATGGACAACTTCTAAAGTGATCCTATTGTTATTACAAGAAATTAATATGGTATTTTGTTTCGTGTTACGGAGGTCGTAGCAAATGAGCATGAGACCAGATTATCTCGGGTTTACAAAACATATGCTTCACAACTACTTCGTTTTTTGTCTTTCTCTCTCTCTCTCTCCGACTTCAATGCCCACAAATCGCAGCTTTCTTTCGATGACCGGCTGGACGATTGGAAGCCCTCAGTGTACTGGGTGATGCTGTGCCTGTTCGTGGCGACTGCACTGCTCTCGGCCTCGGCGTCGGTGCTCTACGCCCGCACCGAGCAGTGGGGATACCTGGAGTCCTTCTACTTTTGCTTCGTCGCCTTCTCAACCATCGGCTTCGGAGATCTGGTGCCCGGGCAGAAGCTCGCTTTCAGGGCGTCCTCGGCGACGGCAAACGTCACTACAGAGGACGACGAAGACGTCTCCAGCGAGGCCGAGGCCGCCGATGCCACTGGACTTCTGGAGCTGCAGGTATTTTTATGCGAAGCATACTAGCCGCACAACCACGCTCTTCCTTGCTGCGCCGCGCGCGGCCGCGTAGCTACCATATGACGTCATAACAGCTGCAAAAGCGGAGGCTCAACTCGTGCGCTCGCTTGCGGCCGCGTAGCTACATAGCCGAGTCTCAGCTCGTGCGCTCGCCTGCATGAGTTGTTTCTTCGTCTAGCCGAACCAAATATAGCCAAGCAACAGCAGTTCACCAGGCAAAACAGTGGTTCAACAACAACCAGGCTAGTATGCTTCGCATCCTGGGCTTAACCTTAGCTAAGCCATAGCCATTTTTTTTCTTTCCTAATAACATAATTTCAAAGGAGAGGTTGGTGCCTCTTGGATGGCACGGGCTACTTTTCATTGCATGGCGAACTGACAGTGCAATGACGAAAAGCACCTAAAAATGTTTAATAAATAAACGCTCATATTGCCCATTTGTAAAGTATTCGGTATGACATATGGGAACATACACATACACATGCAGATGGTATCTGCGAAAATTATGCTGTTCGACCAATTAGACAGACTTATAGTAATATTTTTGAGCAGAATTACGTGACGTCAAAACAGACAAGGCGAAACGCTGTATTATCCTTGTGTTGTCTCTCTCTCGCATTGTATTGCATGTTCTGTTGTTACTTATTTGCTGTGAAAAATTTTACTATATTTGATCCTCATTTGTGCAATCCGACATGACAAATGTGAAAGTACAAATTTTGATGTGTTTTGTCTATTTGTTCAATGAAATTATGGGATATGCGACTGATGGCGCATATGAGATTCGTTATAGGGGCGAACAAAATTTTGCACAGTTATGGGAACTCTCAATATATAGCTTCTACCGTCCTCAACCTGAAGTTACCTTAAGCGACTTTCTGAATTTTCCTGTGGACGCCCCTGTAGTCTTCTGGCCCAAGCATTTTGAATGTGTTAGCTTGATGCGTCATACTTTCATACCATTGACTGTTGGCTCTTCACAGTCAGCTTTCTTAAATTATGTCACTAGAATTCTTACTCCATTATTCGGATTAGGTAGGGCGACTCTATTCACAACGTAAAACTGAGCCCAAAAAAGAGAAAGCGAGAAACAACACGCACAGCTCTCACTTCCAACTGATTTTTTTCATTATTCGCAGAATGCGCACTTACATACCGACTGTGCAATGTGATAACACAATACGAAATAAAGAAAGACGAATGGAAGCAAAATTGTCACCAATTGCGTTACAGAGAAACAGAAATTCTTTGACGTCACATGAACGGAGCCTGAAATGTTAAAATAATCTAACTTCTTATTTAAGCGAAATATCAGACATCCACTCAATGGTAGCAAGTGCTACAAGGGAAACCCACGCGGGATCCTCGAAAGAAAGGCCTCGCAGTTGAAGGAAAATTCGTCCTGGTCCGGGACTCGAGCCCGGGACCACCGTCTTTCCGGGGCAGCCACTCTACTGTCTGAGCTAACCAGGCGGCTAGCAGATGGCAGGGCGAACTTGAAACGAAGGCAAGAGGTTGACGTATTAGTCCTGCGGAAGCCCACAAGGAGCAGACAGGTATTTATTTAAGGGAAAATGAGACCTCCACCCTATGGCAGCAAGTGCCACAAGGGAAACTAATATGGGTTCCTCGAAAGAAAAGCCTCACAGTTGAAGAAAAATTAGTGGGATGGATGGGTGGACGTCATCATTGGGTGGATGTCTCATTTTGTCTTAACTAATTACTTCTCTTCTCCTTGTGGGTTTCCGCAGAACTATTGCGTAAACTAACTTGTCATCGGTATGCGCAATCAATGGCACCAAATCGCAACCACACTGAGCCATCTTGTTGACCCGAATTATTTCTTTTCCTGCCATTCCGCCATTCGGTATCTTCAGGACGACCATTCACCCGCCGTGGCTATAGTGTTGGGCTGCTGAGCACGAGCTAGCGGGATCGAATCCCGGCCGCGGCGGCCGCATATCGATGGGAGCGAAATGCGAAAGCACCTGTGTACTTAGATTTAGGTGCACGTTAAAGAACCTCAGGTGGTTGAAATTTCCGGAGTCCTCCACTACGGCGCACCTCATAATCAGAAAGTGGTTTTGGCATGTTAAACCCCATAAATTAATTTTTAAGGACGACCAATCAAACAGCCCAATCGTCTTTTTACGAATTTTATGAATTTTGGCTACTAAATTGCTGGCTACCACTACATTCAGCTCAAAGAAAAGAGAGCCTATCAAAAGAAAGCAAGGAGAAAGATGAACAAAGTGGCAGAATGCTAGCAGAAAAACAGGGAAAAGAGAATTGTATAGAATATGTTAAACTACTTTTGAAACATTCTACGCCCAGTAGGTACGTGTAATGTTATTCTGCACTGTTTATTAGAAGGAACATAAGAAGCAGGATCAGCAGAAGTGTCGACATGTTATGACAACCTAAAAACAAGTGCATGGAGCATCATCCACTAATCATTAAATGAAGTCTGTCTAAAACTTAGCAAAATGTAATTTTGTCACGGTCCACAAGAACGACCCTGAAAACTTTGACGGGTTCCTTTGTTTATTGAGACGGGCAGGAGGAAATTAATAAAAGTCACATTCTAGGCGAGTTGACATATGAAATAAAGTGCGGAGATGGAAAAGAGGCAGCACAAGATAAGATAGATGCGACGTTTGCTACTTTTACCATCACTTTTATTGCTGTTTTCTTTAAATAGGGTGCCCGAATTTTCTGTCCTCTCAACAACTTGCTTTTGTGGTCGTTTTTCTATGGTTACGCTACAGTTATGGAAAGTACGCGTTTTTTGCCATCGACTAGCATTGTCCTAGCCCCTTTCACTTTGCAGGAAGTGCCCGATATAGCCATTAAGGAAACTTAGAAACAGTGGGTGGGTATGGAAGAATATTTCGCACGGCCCCTCCATTAAGACCTACCTTTGAGTGCCCTATGATCGAGCCAGCACTTGAAGGGAATTCAGGAATCTAGAGTTGGGTGCCGAGTGGGTAAGCTATCACTTGGGAAGCGGATAAATTGTTAGATTATTCTGACATTCTCAATATCTTGGACAGTGACTCGGGAAGTTCAACTGCTTCAAATATGAAGAGACGAAACTCATGGGTTATCATGCTATAGCAATAGCATGAGCTATAGGCTTAGCAAAACCATGTCTCTCCCTACACGGTCTGATCAATCAGGCCACTATATTTTACAGCAATGAACACTGCTTATGGTCCTGTATGACACTATCGCATATAAATAAAAAGAAAAATATTCATGCAAAAATTCTTCCGGGAGTTGTATAAGTATGCGTAAGCATTGTGCCGCTTGCTCATCTCCACGCAGCCCGGTGTCATTATCCATGTCATGAAACTTGATCAGACCACTAATAACGACAGTGCAGTGGCGACACAATCTGGTGCAGACGGTGGCGCAAGGTGCATTGATAACGCGAGCAAAGTATGCTGCGGGTGGCGGCACCAGGTGCGGAAATGGCGTTCCAATCAATATAAGTCATTATCGCTCTTCAGTGCTTCATCCATCCACGTCGAAAAATTATGAACCATGACCAAACGCACTCAGGTGGAGGCTTCGTATGGCACCGTCATGCGGGCCGCATCTTGAAAGAGATCTGCGATGCTGACAAAGAGCGCCGACTGCTGATAGCTTCGCACGCTGTGTTGTCGCAGCCTAATTAGCGTTTAAGAGACGAGCGGGCCCGCATCTTGAAAGCGATCTGCGAAAGTGCCAGAGTGAGGAGTTTGCTGAGAGCTCCGTGAGCGATGTGTTATCACCGCTTCGCTGGCGTTGAAGCGAGACGCGGCGCTTCAATTAAATATCACTTAAATCAAAGTAAATTAGCTCACTGCTGCAGGCGCCATCTAGAAAGCGTAGAAGCGGTCATCTTACAGCATGGACAGAGGGAAGGTTTTCTTGTGCAATAAGCGTAGAAATGCCTACGTATTTAAAAACAACGTCCCTGTTATATTCAGGGGCACATTCTGGGTATGTCGGGCATGTTATTGGGCGTCCGCATTATGTGCTGTGCCGCATTGTAAGTGCGTTTACAATGTCGATCTGTATCAGTGTTTATTAGATTAAGCTTTGCCTTACCGGCCATTTTCTCCACCTGCCGTCATTTACTTTGCTTTTTGCCCGTGTTCAATTCTAATCCTTCCCATTTTTTTGCTCTTTCCTATCCTTTCTGTGCTTCTCTGGTGCAGGTGACAAGCTGGTACCACGTGGCAAACTTCCTCATTTTATCAGCGGGTTGCTGCTGTATCTACAGCCTCTTCAACGTCACATCCATCGTCATCAAGCAATTACTCAATTGGCTTATCCGCAGGCTTGACTGCACCTGCAGACTAAGGCGCAAGACGGGACAGAAACCAACCAGGTACACTTAGCTACATTCTTTTGTACTTCTTACTTATCGGGAATGAAAGACACCACAATAGGACAGAACACCAGGGAAAATAACACACATATATTCTGTTTACCAGGCTTTTTTTCATTGCTGCTGTCAATACTAAACTGTTTTAAACACACGTACCTAAGCATTGAACGTACCACTTCCAAGTTCGTTATCCTGCGAAACACTTAAATTTCACGATTACATGTTTGCACTTTTCTCTCATTCCTGAGTGACCCACACCGTACGCCTCATCGCCGCCAACGGGCGCCCTGTAGCTTTGCCCTTCTCAGTACCAAATACGCGCGAAGTATTTGAAAACGTCCGAAGTGAAATGCATCGATCTCTCGAATGAAAAGCGTCGTTTATAAAGCTTTCTCGGCAATTAACTGGTGACGCATCAGTAGAAAGCTCGTGGTGTTGCAATGCTCGAATGAAACCCAAATTTGAGCGGCACATCTTCCTTGCACATGCAGGTCCCGACGCAACGCCTTGACACCGGCTCAACTACGCGTGCAAGCCAAAGCCGCGGCCAGGAGCGGCGTCAAGTCGTCCCGGAGGTCGTCCGGAAAGACGGCTAATGACACGACTGCGGCCGCGGACTCCGACTCGGACGCCGACTCAACGTACGACTCGGACAACGAGCGAGGCCACACTGGCGAGCTGATTTGCATGTCGGACCTGCTCAGAGCCAACAAGGTCTCCCTGGCCATCATGCAAAAGCAGCTGTACGAGACAGCGCAGCGCGGTGGCGCTCCCATGCTGCTGCCACCGAGGGCGCTGCAGGACAAGGATGCATTCAAGCCCGGATCGGTCGGACCGCTGGCCATAGTGTCCCAAAAGTTCGGCGACGGCAACGTGTGACCAGGATGACAAGACAGCGTTCCCTTACCGACACCGTGCCAACAGGCGTCACACCTAACTGCAGGATGAAGACACGCTCAAGCCTGTTGCAGTCAGTCCAACGGTCACTGTCATAAAATGTTTGACCATTGCAAAGTATGACGAAAATGACCATTGAGGCCACATTTGCCACCACATACTTGAAAGACAAGGGCGCACGCAAGACTTCCCTCTAGTCGCAGTGTCGAAACGTTTGGAGATGGTCACGTATGATCGTAAGGACCACAAGTGCGTTGTCACCAACACGCGTCGTGCATAGTTGCAGAATTAAGGACGTGTTAGAGCCCTTTCAGTCAGTCCTTAGGCTATACTGTACCAAAAATCTTGTGACGGTAATTTATAACCAAGATAGCCAAAGGCGTCTCGTTGTCACCATATATAGTTGAAAAACAAGGACTTGTTTATGTGGGCCCTCTAGTTATAGCGTACCAACGGCTTAGCAACTGCTACATTTGACCAGAATGGTCGCAGTTGCCACATTTGTCACCAAGAGACGTTATGGCTGGTTGCAAAAGGGGAGGCGGAAATCTGTTGCAGACGGCCTGATTTCAAAAGCATGCTGAAGTGCTTTACTGTGATCATGTATGAGCAGAATGATTCGAAAGGCCACATTCTCCCCTTAGAAACGTCATGCCTGGCTGCAGCGCGAAGAACTCGTTCAGGCCGTGTCACTTGGCCCTTAGGCAATCGTAACCCAAAGTTCGGTGACGGCAATGAATGGCAGGAATGACGAGACACATCCTGCCTTTGTGACGATTACCCGTCACACCTACTTGCAGTACCAAGGACACGTTGACGTCGGCCTTTGGTTATGACGTCCTAAAGGTATGGCGAATGCTATGCCTGACCTCAAGAGATACGCTATATTTGGGGCCGATACACGTCACACATATAGTGTAGCAGAAGAACTAGGAGACGTTGCAGCAGAAAGATTAGAAAGCCTGATGCTTTCCGCGCTCTCAGCATGGTGTTCTAAAGGTTTGGTGATGGTCACTTATGGTCAAAACAATTAATTCCGCTGTGTTAGCCATCAGGAGCCAACCGGCCTGGTTCAACAAGGACAGATTGATGTTTGGTGGAGCCGGACTTGGTGGAGCGACCTAAATGAGCTATCATGGCCACAAGTAGATGCCTCGCGGAGTTGCAGAACAATGACACTCAAGCCTGGTTTATTCCGCCCTTTGAAGATAGTGTACCAGATGTTCAGCGATGGTGACGTATGGCCAGATTACCTATAGGTTGCCATACTTTCCATTCCGAAAGTTCGTTCCAGACCTGGAAGACCCAAGACTAGCTGCGCACATTGGCCCTGATCAACTTGTTTTGGGCTATCAAGCAGCAAATATTGCATGAAGTGACAGTACCACAGAATTTAGAATATCACGTTGGTGTTTGCGGAGAATCTAAATACACTTTTCCAGCATTTTTAGAAGCAGGACGTAGCTAGAAACGTATCATTGAGATCTAGTCATACCTGCAGAAAGAATGCAAGAGATGTCACCGATGTAATTTGGCTCTCGCTCATGATATAGCGACCGGCACCGCCACCAGCGCTCAGCGAAGACGCAACAGCAGGTTAAACTCCTATGGACTCCGAAACGCTTGTTTTTTCATAGCAATGACGCCCTAGCAACCACGGACATCACACTGAAGGAGTAACTCTCAATGAGTAAAGTGCGGACCTTAGTTCCAATAGTTCGAACTTCTCCAAGCCGAGATGACAGAAATAATGACGGAAGCATGCCCCATAGATACTACCCACAGCACAGTTGTTTGCTTATGCTGAGCGCTTGAAAAATTGTCCCATCCTAAGCAATGACGCCTGTTTAGCATTTGACAATATACAGCATTGTTTGACAAATATCATTTCGCCATCACCTTACGTGAAAGGTAACAAACCTACATACCGTTCTCGATCGCATTTGATGTGATACGGCCACGGGTTGTGAGTAATTCGGAGTACTTTAAATGGTACTAGTGGTACCAGTATCAAATCCCATTCTTTCGCGAAGTCAGTCACTAAAGGGAAGTTTAATTTATTCCGTAAGCAGGGTAATAAAAAAGCTAGCTACCCATGAGCATGTGCTTAGGTGTGCATTAGTTGGGGAGAAAGATTCAGAGGCACTGCAGCCTAGAGACCAATGTAAGGAGCCAATAAGCATTACCGTCTGTACCTTCTTACCGAGAGAGTGCACTGAAAATTGTGTCTTTCACTTTTAATGTGACACAGCCCTGGTTATTCAACATGTCGTAAATAATTTATGTCACAGCTACGCGATACCGCGGTAAAAAGGTGCGCACAAATGCGTTGGTCACGCAACTTGTTTCGGTTTACCCCAAAAAAGAAATATTACTTTTTATCTAAATAATATATCAATATCTGGCGCTAAAATACTACAATCCGAATGCGGCACACTGCAAAAATAACCCATTCGTCACATTCGTATCCCAAATAGTTCTCGTTATTCCGCTCTCGTGATGCGTAGTAGGGTTCATCCCTAGTGTTTTATTTTCCTCAAGTCAGTCGATTTGCCAAAACAAAACATAAACTGAATTCCGGTAAAAAGTAGCCACTATTAAAGTGGCAAACTGCACGACGTTGCAGTCCAATAAAGTGTAACTCAACGGACGTAAATTGGGGGCCGCACAGACTTCGTTGCTTTTGCAAATGAGTGATTGGCTCAGTGTCTAGGTTTGCAGTTGCGCTAATTTGAGGCTGACACCTGGATAGCCCTTGAACACAGTACCTCAAAGGCAGGATGACCAAACTGCCGACTGTGAATCTCGCTGTTATGTACCACAACGTGCAGAGAATAGTAAGCGTAGCTAAATCATAATGTTTCTGTTCACAGCAACGCTAGAAGCCGAGCCGGTTGACTATGGGAATTGAGAAAGGGAGGCTAACGGTAACAAGAACGGCAATGGTATAGAGCTAAAGTGGCGGTCTAGCATGAGTTTTTTGGGAAAGCAGTCGAATTGATATTCACCAATCGAAATTCAGAAGAAAGCGTACACATGTTTTACGGTGGGTTATTCACCATCTATGCAGACAGCCAGCTCAACTACTGACTTTCACTTATCGTTGAATGAAAGAACGGTTGGACAGAGCATTTATTATCGGAAAGCTGACTCTATTGTTGCATGAACTCCATAAAATCCTGCGAAAATAACAGAACTACGGACCTAAAGCGGCTGCAATTGAAACACGACAAAGTTTTCACAATTAAATCGATAGAGGAAGCGTGCAACAGTGGCATTTGCCTTCGTCAGGGCAACAACTCTTTATTGGAACATGGAATCGAGGCTGGTGGTTTAAGCCACTCTTGATGAACAACACTCAATGATGCAAATTTACATTTTTGTATCACTAAGGAAGTCTGTGAAAACAATGCGCCCAGAAAGTAAAATGAGAGAAGCTTTTCAAGACGTCAGGAGCTGTCCGAATCATTCCTGGCAAGAGACAACAGAGAGACGAAAGGCTGGAGAAAAAGAACAGCGTCAACAATAGCTGCAGGCAAGGTGACTTCCGGGAGAAGTGAGCAGGCGGAAGCGAGGCAGTATGCAAATACAACGGTCAGGCAAAGGCGTGACGTTAAGACTACATCTTTCCAAAGGAGAGACTCTTGAAGGACCCCGAGGACAATCCATTTGTTGTGCGAGTGCTCCATGTATTGCACATGTGCTTCAAACGAAAGCGATGGTTCACAGGAAGACGAAAAACCGGAGGTAATCAATAATGGGTGAAGGAGGAAAACCTACCTCCTTATATTAGAACGTTACCTCCATCGACCCAACGCCTCGGCTGAACTGCATGAATGGTGGTGCTGTCTTTATACTGCTTTCCCACTGGGCGTCACTGATTAGCTACGAATATTTCTGAATAAAACTGATTGACTGACATGTCCTCGATATCTACTCGAATGCACTGGAGTTAAAGTGTGCCTCTGAAGAAACTCCTTTTCGAACGGAATAGCTGAGGAGTGTTATTGAAGCACGGTAGGATAGTTTCCAGTCCATGTCCATTTGGGAATACGAGTATTGGCCGGGAGCCAACGTATCAACAGGGTCACTTGTCCTCTTCAAATCTAAAGAAAGTTCTCCGGTGATTCCCTACAAGGAGCTGAGAGTGGCAATAACTCCAACGCATTCGAGTAGATGCCTAGAGTACCTCATTACAAAAAAAAATGGAGGACGCTTAAGGTTCGCCTTCAAGAGTGGATCGCAATTGCATTAAAAAATTCCTGACTGCTTGTCACGGTTCCCGGCAACTGCAGCTTATGTAACCACATTGTTTATCAGGAAACGCTGGCGACAGACGCTATGCACGAAGGCAAGCTTTCTGGCAGAAGCACGGCCTCTTGCGTGAGCTGATCCCGGAGGTAGTCCAAGGCCGATCCAAAAAAAAGCACATCATTTTCATGTTTTTGTTATTGTTTCGCACTTTTAATATTTAAGCCTGCGAACATTTAGTATGAAAGGGATTAGCTTTCGGTGTTTTGTTTAATGGCATTTGCTTGTAGACTACCATCCGCAAAATTGCGAGAAACAACTTTCTCCAGAATGTAATTCAAGGTATGAGCAACTTTAGTGATAGAATGGCGTGGCAATATAAGCCGTATGTACGGCATGTCATATATCTAGGTGAGGCATATACTCGTACCTAAATATATGCGGAAATTTTCGCTCACAGACAACTCTGCCACCGCCGACACCGACACCGGATTTTCTGCGACATAGGGCCCTTAACGCTGTCGTGTTAAAAATTTGTTCAGCAATATCTGCAGCAATTCAGCCACTGAAACGCAGTGGCCATTTTTGTCTATAGGTGGCACCACAATTTATGTTATTGAGTCGAGATGGAGTGTCGAGCGGATGGCTAAAGAAGACAAGTTCTCTTGTCGAAATGTCGGCTCTTGGTGAGGTTTCCTTCGTTCGGCCACTCATGAAGATGCAAGCTGCAAGATTCATCGGATGTAGAATGTGTTCGTGCTATGACACTTCGAAGCGTGGACGTTTAACCTTGTACTGTACGCCGCAATTGCCTGGCCATGACAAGGGAAAGGACGACTGTGTGGGGTTACGTGTATATAATAAAGAAGTGAGTGACAATAGGGACAAAGACTGCATAGTTTCAAATCATTGTCTTCTTGACGTAACGCGTCCCAGGTACGAAGAACACAACGTCGTTGTACTGCTGGTCGCCATATTTTTTGTATCTCAGCAGAGCGAGCACCCCACGTGATCAAAGAAAAATCATGCGCTAGTGCGGCTTTCTCTGCCGGCAACGTGCGGAATTTGTCTGCAAGAGTGGGCAGAACCGTATTACCGGATGGGCTTCAGGGTCCTGATGCACTTGTTGATCCTGACACGATTTACTTAACGGAGTGAACCGACGTGTACTGACATTCCGCGCTATTGTCAATGTCTCTCCTATTCCCGTTTAGAGCAAATCTGAGAAACACATTTGCCACAGTGTTGCTGCAGATTTGCGGACATAGATAAACCAGACATTTTCGAAGTGCTAGCTGTGGCCCCTTGGGCAATATGACAAGGAACTTCTAAACTGTTTTCAAGAAGCTGCGACGACTAACGACACATGCTATGCAGAAAAGTGTTTATTAGAGTTAAATGTTCAAGATCCAAGAGAGTCGTTACCCATTAACATGCGATATTCAAATCCATGTGTCGCAAGCCGTCTTTTCCTAAAAAGGAATTCGTTGTTCCTTCTCATTTTGCTTACGACTGTACAACGCTATCGCGGTAGTGATTACGCGAGTTTGTGTCCCTCATGTATACAATATAGCATATAACTTGCAGCGAAATCCTTGCAGCAAATTCACTCAGTGTGAACGTCAGAAGCCGAGAAGCACCTGGAATTTAAGTCAGCTCTAATCAAAGTTTCGGTGCATCAAATAATTAGAATACTTATGAGTCAGTAACAAGTAAATAGCTCTTTATATGCTTTGATATACTCGGGTAATAAGCAGCAACTAAAGCACATACGCGAAGAAAATAAAAATGAAAAGCAAGAATATAAATAGGAGCTATCAGATCCATAGATTTGAAAAAATTCTTCATCCCTATTTCATATTTGGCGGCGATAAACACTTCCCTGGTCATTGATTGGGGGATACAACGCCCAGTATAGTTATCTGTTCATCAATTACTGGCCTATAATGGCAAATAGTTTCATTATTTCCCCAACTTCTGAGGACGATTGTTCTTCCTTGAAGACCTGCTTAACTTGCGGTCGACTGTTTACGCTTTTGGGGAATATCTGTCACGTTTTTCATCTATCCCATCTTCTTGTGCCACTTTTTATCTGCCTCTTCAATCTAAAAATTGTGGTTTCGAAGACAGAGCCACCATAGTGAAGGAATATAAGAACTGAACAATTTCTCTTGTCTTGTTCCTGTCTTTTGCAAGTTCAAATGACTTTTCTTTTGAAACAGTACCAATACTTGACTGATGTTCTTGACTTCAGCCTTGATTGTTGACACTTGACTCAGAATTAGATTACATCATCTTACTGACGCCTTGTTTAACTTGCTTCTCTGAGCAAAGGCGCACAATAGCATTAGCAGCAAAACAGCCGTGGACTAGAATGGTAGTCACGGCTCTCAGATCGTCGCATACACACCTCTGTGTTTCTACTCTTACCCACACTTAAAATTTTCATTCAAGAGTCGCTGTCTAGGAGTCGTCAACGCAAACATTATTTTGTATTGTGTTTCTTTTGAGGGCATTAAAATATCTCCATTCTTCCATGTAATCAGCTTGTCCCGAGCCGCTCGTTTAAACAACAAAGCCACTTGGAAAATGGAAGATTCCCAGATACAAGGTACACTAACAGGCAAGTTGCTCATTCGAAGTCATCGAGAAGGAGTAAATGAAGTCCTTGAGCACATTTGTGCATTAGGCCTGGGCTCACAAAGAATTCTACTGAAAAAGACACCTGACGCTCTGAAAATGCATGTTAAATAAAACGCGCTTTATCCCTCCTTTAAGAAATTTCTTCTCGTGTATTTTTTTTTATTTAATGCTGGTGCTGGTGCGTAAACTAACCATAGTGCTTTCGCCAGCACGAAACTGCCGCTTTCTTGCGTTACTGTATTTCGATACTTAAGCTTATACAAGCTTAGCCTAATTAAAACACCTGGAAGCAACAAAACACACAACGCATGCATCAGCCATGATTTGTGTATCTCACACTACCAATCAAAGACCTCGCCTGTATCGAGCGCTCCGTAAAGTTTGGGCCCATTAGTGCTCACGTCCAAAGCTGCAAGCGTAGCGTTCCGGATAGGAACACAAGCTGAACCCACGCATACAAATACGGCCCGCATAAACACTATGGACGCTTCCTGTTTTTTGTTAGAAACTTCGCCCTAATCTGATCGCATGCGTGTCGTCTAACGTGCCCGTAGAAAAGCAAGAATAACACATCGGAGCCTCCAAAGCCGGCAGTGTTTGACTTTGGCTCGCCGAAAGGTGAAGAGGCAAGCAAGCACTGTTGTTTACGCATACTCAAGGGAACGTAAACACGTCACAAAACACAGACGCGATATGTGCAAATAGGCACACAAACCAGGATGGTAAGCATACGGCAGTGTCGGTTCTCAATCGAGTGTGATGCAGCACCTGGGGATTAGCCTAAGCTCGTCGGACCACGCATTGCTGCCGTCAAATCTCTCCTCGGTTGTCGCAAGCAATGCGAAAAATCCCTGACACTGCCAACGCTTGACACCTGGCCGATGTGCATAGGCAATGAGCAAGCAGCGATGAGAAGGGCAATCTGCACGCGAATTTTATACCGCAATTTGCCATGAGCTAGCACGTTCGCGGGCTTTTGGGGCGTCTGTTCCACTAGTGAAACAACGCAAAAGTAATTTGGGTGCCATCAGTTCGGTTTTATAATTGTGTTTTATAACAGCTGCATTACGTCAGTTTTATTGTAGCGCGAAAAGTGTGAAAGAATAGGTTCAAATGTATATATACGTTTATACACATGTGTGTGTCCAAGCATCTGGATAGTACGTCAAGTGACAGTATGGTCTTGCCCACTGTGGGGCCAGAGTTTGTGGTAGTTAAGAAATGAGAATGGTATAAAAATGCATATATATGGAATGCTTTAAATAATGTTCAAAGACAGTTATATGCTGCGCTGTGATAATGATACAATAGCGGTGCTTAGATATTTTATAGGGCGATTTTTTTCTTCAAGGCTTTTCTCGACTTTAAGGCTTAGTTCTACTATGTACCACAGTAGCACTAAGCCGTAAACTGCATAATATGGTTGTAAGCATCGGTGAATTGCTTTTCATAGCCGTGGGCAGGAATTATCCATCTCAGAAGCCATACTTTTTTCGGCAACCACTGTCAATAATGAAATGATGCAGTACCACCTTTGATATTAGCGTACAAGAGCATTTTTTGTTGTTGCTGCGGCTCATGCTGTACATTCGTAGTGCTGTTACAAAGAGCAACTGGCGTCTGTGCGTCGTCTGTGCGTCGTCTGAACCAATGTGTAAAAGTAATTCTTCAGTTGCAGTTGCTGCGTAATTTCTGGCACTGACGTCGTTAAACGTTTCCGATAGTTTACATGTCTTCTACCTTGTGTGTAAGTGTCATGTTTGAGGCTGTCATCAACCAGGCGCCGTTTTCTCCTCCGAGGCTGATTAGACCGCATAGTTTGCAGCGATTGCTGAGAGTTGTCCTACTCTGTTGTCCACTTCTCTACTCTTGTGTCCTGTCTGCACGCCTCCCTTCTATTTTGCATAATGAATGCTTTCACTAATGATTGACCTCGGAAAAGGACTAGCAATAAAGGTGTGAACCTCTTCTTCAATTAAATGTCAATCAAAAAAAATCTTGCTATGAAAATTGCTAGAGAAAAAATCTGGCGCAAGTGCGTATATACCTGCAAAATATGGCGGTTCACATAACAAGCAAATAATGGACACTGCATGGATTTCCCTAAACTTCATCCTTCTTTTCCTCGAATGGCTTTGTAACTTAGCGGATTCACCCTTTTTATTATATCGTGTTATACATTCATAATTCGCGATAACTGCGCAAGAGCGCCGAAATTGGTTGCCTTGCTGTGACATAATTCCGAGCACTATGAGTGCCTGGGAATTTAGCAGGTTAAAGGGTTATTGCCCTTTTAACGTCAAAAGAACACTTTTAACCCACAAGAACAAAAAGTACATAAATTCACGTATTGACCATTCGTCCCATTTGTAGCGGAACAAACGCACAGCCAGAAAGAGAGAGTTTCTTATAATAATTCCTGCAGAAATCTCCACCGTTTTTTACAACCATGATGACGAACCATGACACTCACATACACTGATACTTCCTACGCCTTAGACAATATGCAGTTGACAGCCCAAGGCGTCTACTACTGAGTCACACGATACAACCACTGAGATAATGCGTGACGTTCGCGCATGTTAAGCGTGTTGCGCGTCTCAAGGACTGAGAGAGTGGTTGTGCCCGTTCATGAATTTCGAAGGCCATAGAGGGTAATCCTGTAGCGATTATTACTATTATTTGTTGTCTAATCGTATGTAAACCTGAGAGAGAGAAAGGGCATAGCGAGGAGAATGCTGGCGACTTCCTGCTCGGAAACAGCGCTGCAAGCATCACAAACAAAACGTGTTCTTTAAAAAAATGCTGTGCCCGCTGTAAAAAAACCGCTGTGATCGTAGTAAATGAATTCGGAGCAGGAATAATTGATGACTTCAGCTGGCCTTGTTTTTTTTTTATGGTGTAGGAAATAGTGGTTTATTACTTTTGTAATTTCTTCTTGCTGTCTCTTGAATTCCTAGTTCTTTTTCCACTGCCGATTCGCCCAGCTCCAAAATGCGCATTCCGTTTTGAACAAATGCAAGGCGCTCGGAGTGAAATTACCCTTGCAAACCATAGGGCAGAGCGGGACGGAGGTAGAAGCGTTCAACAGAATGTGCCCGAAGTGCCAAGTTCGAACCCGCTCCTGAAGTGAGTGCATCGCCTCTCGAAGCAAAATGCCGCGGTCGAGAAACGGAATTTTCCCCAAACTTTGCTGCTGCTTCGAAGACTCGAGTTCGCCGGTACACTACCCAACTTCGCAAACTTTCGGCTCCTCGCGTGAAAGGTGATTAAATTTAACGTCTTCCTCCCGAGTGGCTCGGGAACCGCGAAGTGAAAAAGTAAAATTGGTTCGGCGGAAGACGAAATCTCGAAAACGTTAAGAAACCCACGCGCCAGGAAGAAGCGCAAACTTTTTCAGGGCAAGCCACTTCGCAAGCAATTTAACTCAATATTTCGTTCTCGAGCTTGAAGGCTCGGTGCCGAAGATATTCAATCTACTTCACCGTAAGAAGATGTCGCGTCCCTGTTTTGCTACTGCTTGGCACACTTTTTGTTTACAATGATTGCGCATAGGGTCCTTGCGTTTGCCGCTGTGTGGTAAAAAAAAATGAGCAGGTATATGTTCTATTGAAATAAAGAACAAAATAAAGGCGAAAAAGTATAATAACAACACATATATTTACCCACATATGCCAATGTAAAACGCAAGTACCGTATGAAACGTTTCGCGGGCGGGGAATAATGTTCCATGTTAAATGCTGGTGGAGGTGCAACGACATTTTTCTGGTAACCATCATAATTTCACTAGGACGCCTTAACAAATATTTACCGGTATGCAAATTTAACGTGTTGAAGGTCCGAACATTCGGAAAGCCATTTATTACATTTGTGTTACCTTATTCGGAACGTGTTCCATTTGAGCAAGTGGTAAGTATTCGCAAAACATTGCCGAGTATAACTGCAAAATGAGACGAGATTAAGAGCGTAAAAGTGGGTTGCACTTGCTTCTTTCTACCTCTTCCAGCGCCTAATACATGTTTAATATGTTGCTGTTTAGTGTGTTTAGCAGAGAGATTCAGGAAGCCGCAGCAGTCGCAAGAATAAATTCGAAAACGGACGCATTACTGAAGTCTTCCCCTGAGAGGGCGTTTCGTGCTTCTTTGAAGGAAATGTTTCCTTTTACTTTGAGCGTGATCATTTTTTTTTTGCTTTTTCCATGAGAGACAAGAGCTAGAATATGCCGCGCGTTCCCCGTAACAGTTTGCACAGTGGGGTGGATTGTCGCAGTTATCAGCAGGGTGGTCATGGGACGCGCACTTTGCACAAGCGGTATGACCCCGGCAGCTCTCAGAGCCGTGACCGAAACAGCCGAAACAGCCTTGAGGGTTCGGAATGTGTGGTCTCACATTTTGACCTAACCTGTTTCGATATGTTCTGGGAGCGTGCTCATAAAAAAAGCAAGTAGGGGCTGTTTCGTCGGAAATTCCTTGTCATCTCATCGGATCTTAATTCGCGGCACGTTCGTGACATGTTGCTCTTTGCAGCCTTCTAGGAGCACAGTCTCAGTTAATTCCTGATCTGATACTACCTCTCGCAGGCCCCGATCTGATACAACTTCTCTCGTGCATTCGTTGAACGATGAGAGCTTACAGAGGTTTTGGTGTCGCCTAACGAGACGAGTTTTAGCTAATCTTCATATTGAGCTTAATCGCGGAGTTCGAAGAGAATGTCACCACTGGCCATTTTCGTGACTTTTTATCGAGGTCTAGAGTGTCAGTCAGGCATTTTGCGATTACAAAAGGCGATACAGTTCTTACGGTCTTGTCGGGGGACTCACTGTGAATCACGTGGAAACGTGAGAAAATTTCATCGGACTTAGTAAAAAAAGTCGAAAGATTCATTGGTACGCCCTCTTTTTATGACAGGGTGTTCAGGGAGTCTGGGAAAGAGGAGGCCATAAAAATTTGGGCGTGTTCGGCGATGGTGCTAGCCGCCCGCCGAGGAGCCCTACAAGGGTACGCGACAGGCTTTGTAAATAAACAAGGCCTGCCAATGCCAGCTGCGCGCAACCACTATACCTAAATTTGATAGAACCAAGGTTGCTTATTTCACACAAAGTGAACCCAAGCTGTCTGGAGGATCAGAAATTCAGAAGTGAGAAGAAGACAGGAAAAACTGAAAGTGAGAGAAAATGAAGAAGATTTAACAGGGGGATAGCAAAAAGCAACCACCGATTTGCCCCGGGTGGTTTAGTCCGGTAGTGCCATCTACGGGAAGCGGAGGCCAAAGAGGCATGCTGCCTCTGTCAAGGCACCATAAAGGTCCTAACACTCAACATCGGCTCAACCCCCATGGGATCCCTCTTTCCCCGCACATGGCTAAGCCGCGCACGGCTACACTCGGGAAGGTCCAACCCTCATGTGCTCAGGTACGTGGTGTCGCCACACACCAAGCGCCTGCTGATGCAGACGCCCTTCCGGGGTCGCCTTTGCGTGCGAAGGGTTGTTTTTCTCGGGATCGTAGTGAGGGGCTACCGAGTGCCTTTGTGGCAAAACAATCTAGATGCAAATTCTATTTTCCTTCGAGATCCTTTGACCATTCAGTATCGAACAATGGCAGCGAACGTCGTCTGCTTTGTCCCGGATGGCGATAGGCTTTGCGCATTGGTGTGTCCAAATGAACGCACGTGCCACCTTGAATGCTGACCCGAAAACTAAGCCCGAATAAATTACACAGAGATACATGGAACAGACGAGGGCAAGCATGGCTACAAACGTTTTCTTCCTCTGAACATTCTGCGGATTTATACGTTCTTTCGAACGTAAGCGACACGCCCCTGCTTCAAGCGAAACTGTGCATCCCTGCCAGCAGGAACAATTGCGCTTGTCCGAAGAGATCACCCAGAAGATCAATCTCGGCCTAGTGGAAAACCCTAGACGGCTAACTTATGCAGATAGTTGAATGGCTGGCAACGAAGAAGCCTTTTCAAAGCGAAATCAGCCGTGTGACTCGCGGATCTGCTTAAAATTCTTGTCTCGCCATCCCGCGCCTTACATCTGCACCACGTAATATGGGCTACCAAATGCACAACCTTCCCGTCTTCCTTTTTTCCCTAGCTTTCAGAGCAGGTTCCCTTAGTGAATCATTTAGACACCATTCGACATGGCCGATGTAAACCTTCCGACCCCCCATTGGAAACGAAGACCGAAACCCCGATGAGCATTTAACGAAGGGTCTTTTAAGCGTCATTTAGCACCCTCGTTGGGTGTCATCGCAAATCTGCGGACAAACGTGCAACAACTTTTCAGGCTTCGAGAACAACACAGGAATATGGTGCCACGTTGCCGTACTACTCGAGATTGTGTGAGATATTGTATGTATAAGCCATAAAGAAATGTCTCACCGACGGTTACTGGAGTTCATTCTTTATCCTTCCAGCTCTGATTTTCACCTTCTGCAAGACATATTTAGACAGGGCATCGACAACTGATGTAGGGATGCCCGCTGCTAGAAGACGACCCACCTGATTGTCAAAACTAAGCTGCATCTGATGCGAGTACGCTTATATATATGTGCAAAGTATGAGTTAGTATGGTGCCGACAGGAATAAGCCGTTGTTAGGAGTGCTTGTCCTTGTCGTTTCCATGTATTTTGTGTAATTTCATCGCGCCTCGATTTACGATCAACCTGTCCGACCAACAATTAGTCCTTTTCTGAAGCTGAATGCATTCTATGCCTTGTGTTTTCCCTTTTTATTACAACAGTGAGAGGCTGGACGGAACGGCGATTGCGACTCATCCAAACAAAATAGGAAAAGAAAACGAGAGCTGTATTCTTACTTCAATATCAACGTATGCTGCTCGACAGAACAAGAGAAGAAACTTCCCACAGCTTGCCCCAACACGAAAACATATGTCACTGGGGAAGAAATTCTACAGCACTATTGTACTGAGGGAAATGCAGGTGTTCATAGAGGGGCAGGTCTGGGTCGTCAGTGCTGTTCGTGCTGTTCGTCCACCTTGATATTCCATATTCAACAGATATCTAAATTTTTTATTTATAAGTTAGGTTGGTTGGTCACGCTTAGGTGTAAGGCAGCAGACTATATGGGTATATTCACGGCACAATGTCGAAAGAAAAGGCTCAGCAAAGAGCATCGTGTACATGCTAGCAAAGTGATGACATCATCAGATGATATTATAGAAGGTAGAAGACATAATTAGAGGGAAACCCAAATAGCATATATACTCTCTTAAACGAAGAATATTCCGTCAATTTTTATACGAAAGAGAAACAGGAGCATAGTATGGAAAAAATGGAAA
Organism: Dermacentor albipictus; assembly: GCF_038994185.2. Lineage (NCBI taxonomy): Eukaryota > Metazoa > Arthropoda > Arachnida > Ixodida > Ixodidae > Dermacentor > Dermacentor albipictus. Next base: position 21,444,109 of record NC_091830.1, on the reverse strand, counting down.
ACGTAAAGTGAAGTCATATGAGGCACAAGAAGGCGGAAAACAGTGAACCTCCTGATTTTTTATGGCACAGTTTCGAAAATGACTAATTTATAACAGCTAATTCCTCAAGAGGCTATTATACCTCAGTTTTAGCGGTGACCTGCCCGTAAGATCATCTTGAGACTTGTCCTGGCCCTCCAAATGGCGCTTCCATGTAACCTAGTCACGTCGCTCCCACGTCACTTCTACCCCCGAACACTCACCAGGCATCTATCGCCTCCAACCTGTCATGCCCAGAAAAACACTTACTTTCCTCTAGAGGTTGCTTTCCCCCTTTCTATCGGCAACCCTAACTAACTAACTACTAACTACTAATTAAGTATTACGGGAACTCTGGCATTAGAGCTAGCAGTCGAAGTAATGGAGGACAAGGTGACCCGTGAGCGCGAGCTGGGGTTTGAGGCTCGGCTCGACGCTCTTGGGCACGGCCGGCCAGGATTGAGACATGCCCGCATGGACTGAGGGCCGCGCCGTTCCAACAGTATCTAACTAGCTAACACACAACTCACTTAACTAAGCAAATAAATACAAAGATACGAAAAGAGCTAATGCAATCATGGCGTGTGTTTCGCCGATGCTCCTGTGCCCTTAAAAGCGTACACAATAAGTCAAAGGATGGGGAAAAGAAGTCATCTCATTATAATGAAAAAGCGAATATAACGAATTAGAGCCAAGGAGCGTTCTTTGCCGACGAGGCGCCGTAGCCACGGTGCACGGTTCGGTTCGTCCTTTCTGCACCCCGCACAAATGACCCAGCCGGCGCCAGTGCTGAGAATGACCCCTCGCTTGCGCGGAGTTTTCCCTCGCATGAACGGTAAGCACCGTCGATCATGAGCCTCCCCAGCCGCTTCCTCTGAGTCACTTCGCAGTGGCGTGGAACGACCTCCAGTTGTGGCCCCGTTAACCGCTTTCTTATAGTTTTTTTCTTTCTTTTTTCTAAGCGAAGCTTTTCCCGCCTACGCTCTCGCGTTTGGTGTGAGCAGCCTCTCCTGCTGCTACTGCTATAGCGGCTGATATATATATATATATATATATATATATATATATATATATATATATATATATATATATATATATATATATATATATATATATATATATATATAATTCCAAAAGGAATTTCTATCTAAATCCTGCGCATATCGCCTCAGCTCACAAGCATCTCGAAAGCACAGCGGCTTAACAAAGAAACAGCGCATTATGTTCAATGAATTCTTTGATTTACTCGCTTTTTTCTCACTCAGCCATCGAGTGTGAGCCACACGGTGCTTACCCATTTTTGGTCAACCCTCCAGAACGGGCATGTGCCACTGTGACACAATGGGTGCAGAATACCTAAATGTACCAATAGATATGTGCCGTACTTATCTTCTGCTGCATACAACTACCATCGTCATTCTTCCCTCAACAAAAGCCTCATAAACCGCCGTGGTCCTCGAGATATCACTGGGTAGGCGTTTCAGACTGTGCATCTGACTCATTTGTTTTCTTAATTTCGGCATTTCCTGCAAGTAGTGTAGTCCACAAACATACAAGTTGCATGAGCTTAAATTTTTCCCATTTGTGAGGCTATACGTAGACATTGCATGTATTTACATGTTGCAAAGGATAAAAGTAAACTAAGGATTACACATCGCTGTAGTCGCATAGCCTCTAATTACTGGCGCCAGTAAGGCTTCGTTTCGCATAGATTCCGACATGGGCATTGGGGCTGCATAATATTTTTACAGCAAAGTTCTTACGAACTTGTTCCTCCAGGATCGTGTCCATGTGTAGACACAAAACTCCCCATACGTGGGCCGATCCGGAAGATAGTGCAATGCCGGGCCGACCCGCAGTGTAGGTGCAGGTCGCCATTTGGAGCCCACATACACGGATTCGCTGGTCATGCTACTCCTCAGAGTGGAAGGGCACTGAGCTTTTTTCTTGGGGGGGGGTCCTTACGTGTGAATCTAAATTAAAGCCTGGAGGCCCTCCAGATATCAGAATTAGAGCAGCGGCTTAGCGAACTTGTCGTTCCGGACCCAACGCCTACAACTATCTTTTTAATCTAAGCTTGGCAGCTCTTCATATCCTCTCTGGAGTATCAGTTGTTGCTGAGCAGAGCCACAACGGGCACCTTGAACAGTTGAGCAAGGAATGAGCAAGGATGTCCTGGTATGAGCTTGCTATACGAACGATTGAAATAATGAATCACAAGTGGGCACGATAGATGATATTTGTGATCACCAATACATTAGTACTCATTATCTAGATGATTAAATGAATGAATGAATGAATGAATGGGTGAGAAAGAAACAAGTGAACAATTTAGCTTATAGTTATGATCGAGGATACCCTACTCGCTATGCGAAGTGGCTATATGAATAAAGGAAAAAAATAAGGAAGGCGGCCGACAGGTTAACTGCTTACATTCGGTGGGCTATTCTAGACGGGAGAAGAGGAACAGAAAGAAGGAAAAGAGAAAGCATCACCTGCATTAAGCGCTCTCCAATGCAGTCGTCGATACTGGGGCTGATGATGAGCATCAATGACATATGCACCAAATACGTTTTTCCTCTGCGGATGACTTATTTGGTTTAACTCAATTGCATGCTTTTTTTTTCTTGTTGTTGCAAAGCTATCTGAATTCGTACTACGTAACTACAAAACAAGTTGGAAAGAGTTTCATCTTTGCCAGTCGCTTTCACTGAAATAATGATTCTATGAATAAAATGTGATGTAACCCCAGCTATAACAATGCTTCTGAAGCATCATTAAACTCATTATTTTATCCTGGGGAGAACAAACACTGTAAGAAAAAACAAAACGCGCACATGTTTCTGTGACAGATAGCTAAAAAAATGGAAAACTAGTGCAGGCGAAGGTGATTTGAATAATGATAGCTAGATCTACATAAGCGAAGGGAGCGGCTTTGCAACAAATCATTTCACAGGCAAGTTAACAGACCGCCAGCGGGATCACCGAGCCATCAATGCGACAGTGGCTTTTCTTTGATAAGTATTTATCTGTTTTTATCCGAATCGATCACGTCGCAAAGCTTCACCATGACCTCTGCAGCAGCCAAGACAAACTGCGAAGAATTGTGAGCATGGCACGTTTCGGAAGTATCCTGCGAGTCCACACTCAATAACATATAACCACATAGGGCTACGGAAACGCACGGTTACACGTAAAATAATTGTCATATTACACAAAAAGATGTTCAATATATGCAGTGTACGCAATGGCGATGTACAATACTTATGGGAATTCGCATAATTTTGTAGCGATGCTATGAGTTGTGTACATACACTGAGAACAGGCAAACAATGGCGGTTGTTGAAGTCGTTTACTGATGCGTTTTCTTTTGCTATATCTTTCTTTTTTTTTCTTCTCTAATTTTCGTGGGAAACGTATAGTGTTTGACGGACCGAGAAAGAATATGTTAGTTTGAGTGTTCCTTCTAGTGGGATTTAACTTCTGCATTCTGGCGTACGCATTGCTTTCTTTTCTTTTTCCGAAATGATGCTTCTTGCTGTGGCTTCCAAAAACACAATCGCATAAGCTTTGATTTGATTTGATTTATTGATTTCCATTTACACACACACATGTACAGAGGAGTGGTAAATGCAGGTGGATGAAGGAAAAAAGCTGCACAGACGCGGCTTGAGGAGAGGACAACCTCTCCCACAGCCATTATTGCCATCAGTGACTTCAAATGCGTCTGCTAATCACCAGTTGCACCGTAATCATTCAGGACGTTTACATGAACCCGACAGAAGCAGGTTGACTCGACCTGTCGTGCTGGAATCAACCTGTACATTTCAGGTAAACGCTAGTCGATCGGGATGAAAGGAGCGTTGAGTCATGCTGAGCCAGGCCGACTGTACGGAGTAGACCCAGACATGTTCCAGCGCGCAAGAAAAAAAATGTAAAAAAGTGCAGAGACAAAAGGACCCCAGAAAAGGTGGAGCGCTGGAACAGCTCTTTTCATTTTTCTTACGAGCTGGAACATGTCTTCGTATAAATGTCAACTAGCCCAACTATCTGCCTTAAATGTATAGGGGTAGGTTGACCAACGCTTACCAATTAGCTGCTCGCACGTAAACGCGGACAGATTGGACGGGGCAACACCGAGAAGTGCGTGTAACCTTGAGACATCAACGCTCTATGCGCCGGCTTTGGGAAAGGTATCAGGACCACACAAAGATATATGCACCGTGCAGTGACGCCTTATGGCGCAAAAAAAATACTGTCACTTAAGTGTTCTTACGTGCGTGATTTGAATGCGATAGCATTACGCCCTCTCTAATTGAACGTTTACGTCCGCGATACGTGACATTATGCATTGTAAGAACTCTACTTTAATCCGCCTTAATCCACCTTGTTGTAATTTGTGCCACCCATTATTCCGCTTTAGTCCACCTTAATCTATTTTACACCTGTTTAGTTCACTTTACTTCACCTTAATTCACTTTACGCCCCCTCAAGTCAGCTTATTCTAGCGTGCTCTAACTTTAATTCTGCATTAGTACTGACGTCATACAAGACGCTGATGGCATCACTGATGATGATGATGATCTTTGTTACCACTCGTTATAGACAACGCCATATTTTCTGCCTCATGGGAGATTTAATGCCTTCGCATTAACAACTGCTTGTTGTGTTCATATAGGAGGTTGTGGCCAAGTACTGCACCAAGGTGGCCAATCCTGCTCTGGTGAAGAATGATAGGTGTAACGTTAAGGGATAAGAAAAGAGCAGATTGGGTGAGGGAACAAACGCGAGTTAATGACATCTTAGTTGAAATCAAGAAAAAGAAATGGGCATGGGCAGGACATGTAATGAGGAGGGAAGATAACCGATGGTCATTAAGGGTTACGGACTGGATCCCAAGGGAAGCGAAGCGTAGCAGGGGGCGGCAGAAAGTTAGGTGGGCGGATGAGATTAAGAAGTTTGCAGGCACGGCATGGCCATAATTAGTACATGACCGGGGTTGTTGGAGAAGTATGGGAGAGGCCTTTGCCCTGCAGTGGGCGTAACCAGGCTGCTGCTGCTGATGATGATGGTGACGATTAACAACTGCCATGAAATAAAGCGGTTGCACATGGCTGCGGGAGCCACGAGCCCTGTTCGAACGCGTTCTTGTCTCGGCTCAACGCTGAGTGCGATCGTTGTGCAAAGTTGTCAAAGTGCAAAGTTCACGTAAGGGCGATCACGTCGGACTCGGTCAGCGAGATTTTCGATTCCACCCGCTCGCGCAAGGTTATGACCATAACGACGTAGCCATCATGGTCATAGCCCAGCCATTCTACCTGCCCTGATAACAAACGGTGAATCGATGAGTTGACCTTTTCGGACAATTTACCAGCTCGGGAGCTCGGATCCAGACCATTTGGGCCGAACTTATATGTCACGGCGATTCGAATGAAACAAATGACGAGTTACTGATGAGAGTAAATTAGCGCAGGGTAATTTACTCCCATCAATGTTTAATTCGCAAAGCTGCTGAGGGGAGTTCCGCAATTTTGTTCAGCGGTGATGAGCACCGGCGTGCCACAGAACGGTCGATTGCAACGCAACGTGTGCCCTTGTAGGGGCCCCGAATTTGCCTTCAAACTTCATATTATTGAATACGTGCTGTACATTATGTCACGTATACCTCATTCGAGTAGAGAGCAATATATAGGGCCGGTTTGCTTTAACCAATATATCGCCATTTTTGTTGCTGACGTTGATTTATAAAGCGGCTAATAAGTAGGAGGCTGGTTAGGAGCTCACGCAGCTGCTATGGTGGAAATGTGCGCCGTGATTCTGCGACGCAACATGCGTCAAGGCTCCGTCAACTATATCAGTAATAATGGTTATAAAAATAAAGGTTTGCCCGCGTATTCCTCACTGGAATGTAAAACAATATACTTAAGCGGCTCCTTTATTGCAATAGTAATCATAAATGGACGCTCGAGCAACACTTCCAAAAACCTCGGAGGCGCCAGCTCGATGTGCATTTGCAGCGCCGCCGTCGCTGTTGTCGTGCTGTCCTGCTGCCAACGACGCAAGCGCAGTCCACGCATGGACGATTATAGGGCATCCAGATAACGGAGCCAAGTGGACACACCACGACGAGCCGCTCGATGGGCTCTGCCCGAGCAAGGGCAGCGTTCTGGTCTCCACTGCTCGCACGGCGGCTGTTGCGCGCGCTCATTAACATTTCTGCTAAGCTGCCACGTGCATACCGCACCACATGTTTAACGTCAAGCTTAATTTATGGTATACTTTCTTTGGACGCTGACTAACGGCAATCCTTCGGTGTCATCCGACATACCGTATATTGACAATACATTGATGAGACAACACCCTTTCAATATTGAGAGGCTGTTGTCTCATCTCATTCACCACTGAGGTGCGACTCCGGCCACGCCACTGGCACCCTCCTCGTCAGGACAGCGTTCTAAAACGCCGTCATAGCAACGTTAAGCCTTGCTATTGCTTCCAACCAGCCGCGGCTGCTTAGGTGTTGCGCTGCTGAGCACGAGGTCGCGGGATCCAATCCCGGCGGCCGCACTTCGATGGGGGCGAAGTGCAAAAAAAAAAAAAACACCCGCGAAATGAGATATAGGTGCACTGTAAAGCAACCCTGGGTGGTTAGAATTAATCCGCAGTCCCCCACTACGGCGTACCTCATAATCAGATCGTTGTTCTGGCACGTAAAGCCCCGTAATTTAATTTCAATTATTTTATTGCTTCCAGTGTTAAGCCTGTGAGAGAAAATTACTCTTTTTTTTGGTACGTCCACGTGACTGACCACCACTCATGTCTGTTGAAGGTGTCAACGTGACGCTAAGCATGGGGGCGCTGAGGGCGCTGCGAGTGTCGTCCTACGAGGAATCGATTAGGACGCGGTGACCAGATCGGCGGACCCAGGCAGGCTTTTCTTGGGGCTCAGCTATAGGCTTTTGCGAAGGAAGCCCTGCTCGTAGGACAGCTCTAAATACGACCCCTCCCGCCCCACCCTTCCTAACCTACCTAACAACCCTTCAAACGAAGCTTTGTAAACAACATTCTTATCCTCATCATGTTGCTTGGGACTCGCTCGAAATGTGTGACAAACGCGTTCAGCCCCAGCTGAAAAGTGCGGTTTGCAGTAAGAGCGATGGAGTAGCTAATCAGTGAAGCTGTGCCGACGCTTCGTCTATACAATCACATTTAGTGTTTTTTTCACGCAGCATTATGTTAGTAATGCACCCCAAACTCGCTTACCAAAGGCGTAGATATCAAAGCTTAGCGAACGGATGTCGCTGCGCGTGCGTATATATTTTAACAGACCAAACGTTCCTTGAAAAATTGTTGTAAGGCTTAAGAGAAAGGGGGTAAGACCGATCCTATTTTTAAATGCACGGGTGCATTTTTTGTTTTACGTACATTCATGTTTCTTCTTTTTTTTATCCAAGTATTGTCCTCTCTCGAAGCTGCGTTCCCGCTATGTCTCATGTCTCGATTCCAGCTTGAATAGAAGAGACGACCTGCAGTCGTGTTCAACTCTGCAAACGACACTTGTCATCAATTCATCCGCTCTGGAGACCGAATATACAATGAAGATTGTCGAATGCAGGCCCAATGCCATTACGCCTTTTATATTCCCTGTCATCGCCTGCTTGCTTTGTACTTCCTCGCCTTCCAATTACCTTTCCAAGCTTGTTCACGTGTGCATTTCAATAAAAGTTCAATAAACACACAGACCCACCGTGCCCCGCACTTGAGCCTGGGACCTCGTGCTTAGCAGCGCTACACCAGCTGAGCCACCGTGGGTGGTTGTGTGTTTATAAGAGACAGAAAAATGGCGCACACTTGCTTTCTTAATAGTTTACTAAGGTAATAAGTGTAAGCTGGACAATGCCGTCTCTTTTCTTTTTCTCTACTCAATCAAAGATTTGAAGCGTAAGCACTGCAAGAAACAATGAAAGACGGCTGATAAACTCAGCGTATTTTTCTGCATTTGTAAAGAGCCCCCATTTTATGCGGGATGCGCGTGACGCTTTTTTTTATTTCCTTAACGACCGTACGGGCGACAATTACAGAAGGGTCCGGGCTTTCAGGTGGGAACTGCTAACCTAATCAGCTTGGCTACAGTTATTTAGCATGGTAACCGTCAGAGACTGTCATTACTTGGAAGTTTGGTTCTTGCTGTTGTTTTTCTGACCTGAGACAAAAAAAGAATCCGCTCTAATTGGTACTGCTCCGCCGCCTTTCCTTTTTTTAACTGATTTCGCCATAGCCGAAAGTACATATATCTTGTATGATGGAACTATGCAGAGAACTATACATGCATTATAATTGCTCTAAGTAAGTGCCAAATATGTTCACTACAGAACGAAGGTGGTCCCTCCTCGCTATTTCCAATTGCCCCTGCGTTACGTCAGCCGAGTGAGTCTTATTCTTGCAGTAAACCACCTTTTAGCTGGTCTGCTCTAAATAAAGAACGCAAGCCCTCTTGATTTCATCGCTTAATCACTATAAATGTGTGCGCTTGACAGGAGGCTTCGCTCGGAAGCCTGTTGTTAGAAGCCTTTGCTTGGTCATATGTGCCTCCGAGATGCGCGGTCATGAAACATTTTACGTCCTCAAATTATACGTAGTGAGGCTGGGAGAGCGTGATGCAACAGGGACAAAAGAATAGAATGTAAATAAAATAGCCAGGCCATGCAGTGTTGCCTATTTCTTCAACTGTATAACAGCACATGTCCGGCCCATTTTCTTCCTTTATTTTTTTTTCTCACTGTTGAAATCACATTTCCCAAGCATAGCTATGACTCGGCACCAACCAGCCCACCTTTCTACGATTCTGATACATAGTGCCAGAACTAGTATATTGTCTAAAGCCTAGTGTGTTTCATGTGTCTAACCACACGAAACAGAAGTAAACATAAAAGTGGTAGAAGACGAAATGCTGTGCGCATTTCTCTCGGAGGCCGCAAACTTTATTTATTTATTTATTTATTTATTTATTTATTTATTTATTTATTTATTTATTTATTTATTTTGCAGTCCTATTATAGCGCCACTGCAAGAGCGCTAAAGAGTAGAGAACAGTAAGTTAGTATCAACAAGGCGAACAAGCAAATAACTGAAGCTGTTAACATATGCAAGGCAACAGAAGCGAAAAAAATATTTCTGTAGAACCAACCTTGGGTTTATATTTCTGTAAGCGACAGCCTTTTCAGGCATTTCTCGGCGCGATCGTGTTACGTAGTAACACACGCGTACACACATATATTTACGGATTGCATATTTACATAATCTACATTAATTTTTTTTATTGTTGTGGACATCTGTCCTCCACTTTACGCTGAGTCACCATAGCCGGCAATGAGGACACTGCGCGACTACGTGCACCAACGTTAGAAAAAGTTTGGTGCTGCAGGCAGCACTTCAGCACCACCCACGGGTGCCGAAGCAGAAAGCCAAACCTACAAGCGGATAAAGAAAGCACGTGGCAATGTACAACCACGCACGCGTTCCTCCGAAATACCACACAACAGCAACACCATAACAAAAGGCAAAAGCCTATATAGAATTCCTCCCAATGAGCAAGTCTGTCAGTCTAATCCCATTGCGTCATCCATTACTCTCCGGGTTTCTATTTGTTATTTCTTTTTTTTTCCTCTCCGGCCCATCAATTTCCAGTTTACGAGCGGGGAGGAGGCTCGCGAAAGTGCCGAGTCTTAAGATAGCCCCCTCCCCAACTCCACTGTGCCACCACGCAACCGCTACAACCACAATCCGTCGTTTCTTTGTGCGCATCGCCATTGGACCTTGGTCGCTAAAGCGCGATTTATTAGACGGCTGCCGTTCGTAGACGTCTCGTTCGACGTTTCCACATCTTGCCGCTACACTCGCGGCCACGGAGCGAGCGCAGCAGAAATTGCGCCACCGCCGGGAATGCGGGCACATCGCTCCCCAATCTCCACAACTTCCCCCCGCGTTTCCCTATATCTGTACCGTTCGGGACGTTGATGCACGCCAAGAGGCAACTCACTAGTTGCAGGCAGCGAACGGGCAGGCACATATACAGCCGACCACACGTCTTACCGGAGCCGGGAATCGCTGAGCTCATGCGTACGCTGGTCCGTATGTAACATGCAGTGCTGCTGAAGTCATGCAAGTAGTTCGGTCATACAAGAGCGTTTCGCAAGGTATGAGTTTTTTTTTTTTAAGTTGGACGCTTTCTACGGAAAAGAGCTACGTCATACTATACAACCACCCCTTGCGCGCGCAAGGTTGTCTAGAATAAGGTACTGCCTCGGGGTGCGGCATTGTGCTTCCAGTATGCGCCGTACTATGTTTTGTCGCGGAGGGCACGCGGCGCGCTGTGACCGCTGGCTCCTCAATGCCTGTCACTCCGCTGGTGCAGTGATAAATTGATTCCAATATCCCACGCCTGTCGTCCAACGAATTCGTCATAGTTCACGACGTAGAAATATAAGACGTTATTTTACATCGAATTACCAGACGCACACTTGTATTTTTATTTCGCCTTTGGCGCGCTTTTTCTTTTTTTGTCGCGAATGCGAAGAGTGTGAGAAGTATTCTATAGCGTTTATATCGCATTGCTTGAAACATGTGTGAGACGCAGCATAGGCTGCGGGATAGCGGAGTGAGCTTGGTAACGAGCGCCAGTAGACATAGCTGTTTACATCATTTGGAGCTTACCTTTGCTCCACAATTGTAATCGTTGGTCAAATTGATTGCCTTTCCTCTCTTTACCACTGCGCGCCTGGGAAATTCCAGGTCACAACCAGCATGCGGGTTATCAACGTGACATAGCATTCTTGAGGGGAAAGTATATGCGAGCGCAGAGCTTTGAAGAAAGCAAACGCAAGCAGGACACATGACAATCATTCTGACGGAACAAAATACAGTGCCCCTGAGGTTGTGAGCAGCTTTGATAGAGGGGCCGAAAAACTTCCGTTAACAATCTCTTTATCGTCGTCCCAGACAGATCGGGGAATAAACAGTTGCTTTTCAAGTCGGTCCTTGTTACTGCGGCGTGTATATTGCACCGAAACATATCGCAATTCCGTCGCTTCGGACACCCGTAACTTCTGCTAATGCCTTTCCGTTTGAGAGAATAGTACATCGAGCAAGTTGGTGCTGGTCAATTAACAGCGACATAAAAAAAAGCAGGAGGGAGAGGCATTCAAGAACGAGGTCTTAAAAGCGCAGACATTAAGTCATTTATTTACCCCGCTGCGCACAAAACGTTTCTACACAATGAGAAGACCCATAACCGTATAGGCAAGTTTGGGTTCAAAGCAATAAGTGTTTAATAAAGGCCATTCGCACAGTATAGATATCACTACGCGGAAACCATGTGCACTGAAGTAGTGCGTCGTAGTTCTACTTGCTCACATCAACTGACGATTTGTTCACGTCACGGCCGCTTTCCTTGATGGCATATTACTATGCGGGGCGCTTTCTGGCCGTGCTCTAAGAAGCATTTGTGTTTCTTTTTCTCGTCTCTTTCTAGCGGGGTACCTGTAAACATAGTGATTAAGATATGCCGTGCAGTCGCATACCATCCACACGTACGAGGCAACTACACAGAATAATTGTCATTAGCAGGTCAGTGCCTTGTTCCTGCAGCTCTTGGGTATCCGTCTCTTAGTCGCCACTGTGCTTAAGCCCTTTCATCGAAAAAGCCGTGGAGCGCGCTTGCATTGCATTTATAGCGTAGTCAGCGTGCATAGTCAAACGGACGTGCTCGACAGCTGGTGACACCGAGTCTGAAGTAACGTCTGAGATGCTTTCCACGTAGCAGCACTTAAAACTCCGGACGGGCACAGTGAAACAGTCACGTGCAACTAGAGTCGCGCACAAACTCCTTCAAAGTTACAGAACATACGCCTCATCCTAGAACCTGGTCTTCTGTGCGCTAAACGCACGATTTCACTCGGGCATCAACGACATACATTGCAATCGTCGTGTGCCTGCCAAGCAGGACTCGTTTCAGAAAGATGCTCATCATTTATAACGGCTTGGCACGATCGATATATTCGAACAGAGTGGAGGGTGCTTCTTGAATGGTGCCGCCGTCATCAACGTGCCTTGGAGAAACCGTGACGTCATTTAACCTTTCTTGCGCAAAGGGCGCGCGCGCGCGAACTCTTGCGACAGTTCGATGGGCGATCAGCGAGTTACGAGGATAACTTGGCTGAGAAATTGACGCTTGCCTATCTCATTCGAGACGCACTCGGAATGTCAGTGCGGGCTCAGAGGTGTCAAGCACGTTTAAGCCCGAGTGCTACTTTCAGTCAGAAAAGTATTTGCATATTTAATGAGCGCCTTCGAAACGCGTCGCATCCAACTTTGGAGATCCGTTCCCGAGGCAGTTCAAGAGGCACTGCCCTCGCAAACTTTGAACGTCTTCGAGGAGTATAGGCTAATTCGCCAAGGCTGACGACTGGGCGTGTTGGTATAGCATATTAGAGGTTGGATTGCGCAACATGTTGACGAGAGACACACAGAAGCTAATCCAATTGCCACTGTTTGGATGACCCGTACATGTGCAACACATATATAGCATGCGTGCGTGCGTGCGCGTGCGTGAGTGCGTGTGCGTGTGTGTGCGTGTGTGTATGTGCGTGCGTGCGTGCGTGCGTGCACAAGCAGCCACCACGGCAAAAAGAACTGATCGCGTCTGAAGTTATTGCATGCCGCAGAACACTAATGCCCTTGTGTGTGTATGTCAGTTCAAAGCATGAACTTATATCTTCCTTCTCATCGTTCAGTCATATTTATTCCTTCCCCAGTGAGGGGTAGCTGACCGGGCTCAACTTGGTTAATCTCCCTATCCTTCACTTGTGACTTCTTTCCCTCCCTTTCTGACTCATACGAGTGCCAAAAAGTATAAAAGCCATGGGTAAAAGTGTAAAAACGAAATAAATACCGAATGTTGCTTAGAAAACCAACCACAGCTTCACTGCCTCACTCTCCCACATCACAATAACTAGTGACATTAACACCAAACTCAGACTAACCACAGACTTTACGGTAGCCACTCAAAACATCTGCTTAACATTTCTTACATTCTGTCTTTTTTAACGACTCAACCAACCACAGGGAGAGCACTAGGAACGAATGCGTAGCAATGAAATCTACAGCACTAATTAAACGCCTCCCGCGATACAATCATCTCGTCGTTCATAGATTTCGGTCAAGTTTCGCATTAAGGGGGTGACATCTGCACAAAGAACGCTAGGAGAGCCACTAAATGACCTCATTGCAAAGTATCCCCTAGGGCCAAATACACTACTAGCGAATAAAGAGCGCCTATCCAGAAAGTTTGAACGGCTACACGGAATAACTCACTGGCGGTAGAATTGTGAGCATTCGATGAGCTGACTCTCACCGCGAACCCACATGACGTAATGTCACGTGGACGCGCCACCCAATATGGGAGAACGAAGGGTAGTAATGTCCATTGCAGGGGTTAGCAGACGCCCAGTCACACAATCACGGCGTTTTTCGTTCCAATCATCATCTGTCCTTCCTCGCTGAGCGGGAAATAAAGCAGGCAACAGCCTATAGCACCTAGCAATACCAGATATTGTTGACAGCACCCCGCTTCTGAGACGACAGACTTGCGAACCTCAGATTAATAATTTTTGGGCACCCGTGATTGGAATAAAGTGCTGACAAATACCGCCGCAGGTGCACACGTAGCAGTGCACCTCAAGCGACCCACCGCCGAGCGTAGATTCGAGTGAAAGGGGAGTCGGGCCTGGTTACTGCAGGCCTGTTTGCAGGCGGTCGAAGCGAGACATCACGGCGTCAGTGCTCGTTGCTTGTGTTGGACATATTAGGTGCTAGAAAAAGCGAAGACGTCGTTCAAGGGCACTTACACATCGAAACCCCCTAAACAAAGCATATGAAGGGAAAACAGGAACTAAGAAAACAAATCAAACAAGAAAGAAGTGAAGAAAGAATCAATAAAATAAAGGAGACAGAAAGTGAATAAAGCTGAAATTAAGGAAGCAACTAATGAGAGAATGATTAAAGAAGGAGATGAAAGAAGGCCCTAAAGTGGGAAGGGCCAAGGACACAAAAGAATGAGACCAGAAAAGCATGAACCGCATACAGGAGCAAGCGAAGGCGAAACAAGCGAAAGAAAATAAAACATGTAATATAAGGAGAAGGAAGGGTGAACGACGGAATAAAGAAAACGAACAGAAGGCCTGGAATGCAGGGGAAGGAGAGGATAAGGAAGGGCAAAGTGAAGCAGGCAACATCCAAAGAAAAGACGTCAAAAAGACTAAGCGCTAGATGTCCCACCCAGTCTTTCATCTCAATCAGCGTCGGGCTTCTCTCGGCACGCCTTGGGTGTCGTAATTCCTTGTCTCCGTGTCCTCGCGCGAGAGGTTCTACACTGACCGGGGCAACCCGAGTGCCTTCAATATCTGAGGGAAAATGAAGTGTTGTACTAGTTTAATAAAAAAATGCAGCGTTGATTTGTGTTAAGTCGAATAGTGTTAAATGTCACAGGCATGCTTTTCTCAGCTCTGTTTAGGGCATATTTCATGAGGCTAGTAGTATGCACTGCACTTCTTTCAAATGTATTGGCTTTATGTTATAACAAGCTTAAATTTAGTGAGCATTAGTTTAATTGGTTCATCAACTGGTGATTACTACGCGTATGCTAACCATGATCGCTTCAAAAGAAGTGTATCGAAAGAAATACTTCCTTAACCGGTATTACATTGTGCTTCATAATCACCCACTTTCTTCTTTGATACACCAGACTTATGTAGGAGAAGACATAATAAAATACAATGTTCTAGAATTGTTTTAGTGAATATTAAAATATATTTGACCCACTTATTCGAGAGCGGAGCACTACTCGTCACAACAGCTAATAGTTGTCGCCATTTCACACGTTTGCTATTATTGCCTATACACGCGTAATAGTTAATCGCTGCAAACTATTACCCAACGAGAGTTCTATTGTAGCAACAGCTAGTCTTTTCAAATCCTTACTGAACACCGTTAGCCACAGCGTGTTTAATGCTCTAAGCATTACATGTACTTCACGATAAAGTCCCCCTCCCAAGTGAGCGTCTTTCCCGTCCTATTCTTGGCTCTTTTACGCACATGCCTACCAGTCACCTTTTACCCCATTTTGTTGCACCAGCGAGCCCCACAATGTATTTTTCTAATCTCCCCATATAAGCGCATAGCTAGAGGAGCTTATGTAACCTCACATCAGCCCAGCTATTGGCTACATCGATAATAGTTAAAATCAATACCATCCGCTACCTGGACAAGCTGAGGCTTATGTCTTCCGGATCGTTTCACACCGAGAGCCACGTCATCAATTCCCATGTCGTAAGTCATGCAAACTGCGCTCTCGGGCTCGCTGTTTGCAGAAGTTATTGCGTCAGCATTCATTTCGGCCCACTGCCTCACAGAAAAGCTATCTTTACATTATGAGAAAAGGTCCATTGGGTCTGCTCTGGCTTGCTTCTCCAGCGCTCGCGTAACGCCATGCCACTCCTAGTTTCACAGCGCAACTTTATTAGCCCCGAGCAAATCACTGATTCGGGGATATCCAATCGACAGCCACTATACAGGACCCGAACTGCCAACGACCGCATTCTTAACCTCCGGGGGATAGTTTCGGCGCGATGTCCCATTCGGCGGAGGTCCGAGAATCAATAAAGTTATTGCCTCTTCAGCCTATACGTGACTACTTTCCCTAATTGCCCACCTTTTGCTTCTCTTTATTTTGTCACAAACGTTTTTTTTTTCTTTTCGCTTCTTAAATGCAGGCTATTATGAAGGTTCCACCTCGAGCCGGCGACATGCAGCGGACCTACTTTTTTTTTCGTTTTTCTTTTTGCCAACCCAAGGGCTCTAAGGACACCATGCGGAGATTAAGCAGCGCACTGGTCCAATACTGGTAACACGTTTCGCGACAATTAGTCATTAGAGATGCCATGGCTAATTTTTTGGTCGGTTACCTTGACAATAGGCTACGACAGGACATTAAACTCTTTATGACCAGTTTTAAGCGGTAGCTGTGTGCGCGCAGCAGAATAGATAGATAGATAGATAGATAGATAGATAGATAGATAGATAGATAGATAGATAGATAGATAGATAGATAGATAGATAGATAGATAGATAGATAGATAGATAGATAGATAGATAGATAGATAGATAGATAGATAGATAGATAGATAGATAGATAGATAGATAGATAGATAGATAGATAGATAGATAGATAGATAGATAGATAGATAGATAGATAGATAGATAGATAGATAGATAGATAGATAGATAGATAGATAGATAGATAGATAGATAGATAGATAGATAGATAGATAGATAGATAGATAGATAGATAGATAGATAGATAGATAGATAGATAGATAGATAGATAGATAGATAGATAGATAGATAGATAGATAGATAGATAGATAGATAGATAGATAGATAGCGCAGATAAATATATCATCATCATCATCATCATTATCAGCCTAGTTACGCCCACTGCAGGGCAAAGGCCTCTCCCCTACTCCTCCAACGACCCCGGTCATGTGGTCATTGTGGCCATGTTGTCCCTGCAAACTTCTTAATCTCATCCGCCCACCTAATCCATAGATTAACCATAACACAGCCATCACGATAATCTGGCAACAGCCAAACGCCCGTTGGTATATGTCTTAGTACACAGCCACGCAATCATGCCGACATGGATATGTGCAGCTGCCAAAATTCTACTGCCACTCTTGCCCATATGAAGAATTCGCCAAAGCTGGCGAGAAACCGGTGTAATGGGGATGTTTCTGTAAAGCTGTTTTGCTCTCCCACCAGTTTTAGCCTTTCGTGCCTAATTTTACGACTATGGACGTACAGCAATTTGCCGCCCTCTTGTTGTTCTTAATAGCGACCTGAAATGCAAGACTTCGTTTATGTGCAAGATGGTGTCAGCTTGCGCATGACAGCGGTAATTGGAGATCGTTGGGAGAGGCCTTGGTGCCGCAGTGAACATTATTATTGTGATTAGGATGATGCAGACGACCCCTACGACGCTTCAAACATAGACAAGGCCCTTGTTACGTAAATATCCCTCTGAGTTTGACCGACATACAGAACAGAATAAGCACGGGACAAGCAAATTGATTCACCAGCAAAAACTTCCGACCACCGGAAACCATGAATGAACAAGGGAAGCAGAAAAGCATTAACATGAAGCCCACCCACTGGCCGTCGCCCTAACAGCTGGCACGAATTTTCTTCCGAGCTAAGGAACATTTCGAAAGGAACATTTCGAAATTGAGCTGTCAGAATGTCAATGTCCCATGCGCAAGAGAAACCAAAAGAAACGTGATAGCACTGATGCGCAAGGGATGTAGTGTTAAGAGTGACTCCTGTCTCGTATCTGAATGGCCGCAATTAGCCAACCTGAATAAAAAAGAGAGTATCGTTATGGGAGAGCGACCAGATTTATCTAACGGTACTTTTCGCTATACGGTTCGTTTCTGGGATGCTTTGAGCTGACAGGTTAATTAAGAATACAAAGAAAGCGGTAATTATATAACTGCCACCGCGGCTGCTATGCGGCGCGGTCATGTTTAAGTTTTAGAGAGTATTCACAAATCGCGCGCAGAAAATAATGTTTCTAGATCTCTAGCTTGATTATGCTGTGAGGCGGACTATTCCTGCAGAAGAAATCGAATTGCACCTCAACCTAATTAACAAACATTCACTAATTAGCTTAATAAATAGTTATTTCGCGGTACGTATAACAGGTTAAAAATTGTAGCCGGAGAGCTTGCACAGCGTGTCCGCTCGGAGTAAACTTCCAGAATGACCCCAGTTTCCAGAAACGCGCCATGATAGTCGCCGTGAAAAGGCACTTTTGCTCCACCTACTTGTTTAACAAAATGCTCTTGTGTACAGTGAAACTCAACAGGAACTGGAACGCTCATAAATTTGGTCCCACCCTTTGGGAAATAGTAACTGGAAACTGGAGCCATCATGAAAATGCATTTCAAGTGGATATATTTTGCAAGCTCATGGGCTACAAAGCTTAAATTGCTATACATGCCGTAAGATCAGTAATGAAGAAGTTAATTAGTAAGTTGTTTAATCAGTTGAATATGTGTTTCGATTTCTCGCGCTTGTAATGTGCACCTCTTGGAGTAATCTAGCTGAAGTGCAAGAAGTATGCTGTCTACGACACGTGATTTTTTTTTAAATTCCATAATACTCAAAAAATTGTCACCCCGTATAAAAGGCGTCTAAGACAATTTTTTTGTTTCTTTCCTCGTTCTTTCCCATGTACTTGCTTTTTTGTTCTTCGTTCTGTCGCTAGGCAGAGGCAATGTTGTGCTAAAACAGTCGAATCAGATCACTTTAGTTCAGGGCAGTACTCTCACACCATTCATCAATAATACCTGGGACCCACAGTATGATGAAATTACACGCAGGGGTAGCTTAATCGCTATGGCTTCGAATCTGACGTCATGGGTGCGATCCCCGTCCGCAGCGGCTGCCTTCTTATGAAAGTGGGAATGCAAAAGCGCTTGTTCGCCATCCATTGCGTGCACATTATGGGACCCGAGCTGGTCAAATTTAATCAGGGGACCCCCACCAGGGTGCGGTAACTTCCTGTACCTCCCTTGCAGCACTCGGTCCCTTGCCGATACGCCGCTTCCAACACCGGCGGTCGCCGGATATCCGAGTGTAAATAATTCCCATACAAAAAAATGCCTCCGTGACGTCTCTGATGAGGTCAGAAGGTAGAGAGGGGACAAAACACGGCGCCTGGAAGAGGAGGCTTGACGCGAAGCCCTCCTTTCCCGCTTCGCATGCAAGCGGGCTGTGTCCGTGCTCTCTTGTAGGTCCGCTGGCCGCGCAGCGACATTGGCCAAATCACGGAGCAGAAGCCGCTGAAGTGTGCCGTGTTTACGAAGCGCGTCTTTCCGGCCGCGTTTACCCTGGAAGCTTCTATTCATTTTGTAAAGCACTGGGACAGTGCTCGTACACGCCAGTTCCAAGCAACTGTAACGAAAACATTTTTAAGTAGCAAACCGTCGTTAGCTATACCAATATTCGTAGGTAATAAGATTTGGTCATTTCGTGTCATTACTGGTATTATTAAATATATTTTGCTGACAAAACAAATAACATTGCATCTCGGCTATAATACAGGTGCTCAAAAACTTGCACACATCGAAGCAGAGCCTAAAGCAAGGTAACTGAGCGTATGATACCGTCCACCCTCCGAAATTCAGATAAAATAGAGCTTCAACCTTCTTCAGTACGATGTCTTAGTAATGGTGCATCAAAACGCAACAAGAAAATATGTGCATGCATGCGGTTGCATTAATTGCTTGAAGCAGTAAAACGAAGGACACTGACCAAAAGAATTACTAAAAAACGAATAAATCTGAAAGACGTTTCGGCTTCCCTGCGTTAGCCTTGTTCACAATGGGATGAAGGAAAGTTCACGGAAGCTTACGTATACTTCATAACGTGACGTAAGGTTCCCTCATTTCGATTGAGCGTGTGACGTATTTTTTGTATCTCCGGTGATTCCAGATACAGCCGCAATTTCAGGTTTCTCTCTTGGCCGATAACTCTCACTCAATCTTGTGGTCCATTGCATCGGTGGGCTAGGCAAGGGCATTCGAAACTGCACGTTTCTCTTCGACATCTTTCTTATGCTGCCTCAGTCTCTGTTTGTAGTTGCCCCATTCACATATGTATGCGTAGTCGCAATCTGCGCAGGGTATCTTATAGACTACGCCGGGAAACGATTATCTCGGAAGCCTGTCCTTAGCGCCGACGAGTGCTTGCCTCAGCTTACACAGGGGCACGTGCGCCACCTAAACGTCATAACTGCGCAGAACGTGAGGCAGGGTTT
Organism: Dermacentor albipictus; assembly: GCF_038994185.2. Classification (NCBI taxonomy): domain Eukaryota; kingdom Metazoa; phylum Arthropoda; class Arachnida; order Ixodida; family Ixodidae; genus Dermacentor; species Dermacentor albipictus. The sequence goes on along the minus strand of NC_091830.1, from coordinate 21,424,158 downwards.
CGCTTATCCCTGGAACGTAGGGTATGACAGCAGGCTTTCCTGGTCGGAATAAGACGATCGGACTGAATGGGACAGGCGGCGTTCCGCAGCACTCAGAAAAGGCGCGGGATAGCCACTTGCCGAGAGATCTCCTCGCACGCGGTCCAAGTCGGTGGAACGACTTTCTGCATTGGTGCAAATGCGGTTCGCACGGCTGAGCAGGGAGGCAGCAACCGACCTTCTGTGAGCGTCAGGAGGAACGGATTGAAAGTTCAGGTAGCGGCCAGTGTGAGTGCCCTTACGGTATACGCTGAACGAGAGCAGACCATCGCGTCTGGTGACAAGTACGTCTAAAAATTGTAGTCTGCTGTCAACCTCCGTCTCAACTGTAAATTGGATGGCCTTTTTCTCACTGTTTAGATCCGCTCTGCAAAATGCTCTTCAAATCTGACAAAACTTCACGGCTGGGTCTTTTTTTTACCTTAACCTTGGCTGTATGTGTCGACGAAGAGTGCACAAAATCTATAGCCCAACAAACACGCACTTAAGCCCTTCAGTACAAGTATTTCATCGACAGCATGCAGATGGGCTGCCGTCATGACGAATGGGTCGAGCGACACTGCTCCTACGTCAGTCCACTCAGGATTGCACAGAACTGGTTCACTCATACAAAATACATACCTGCTTAGAAAAGGAAGTGAAATACTTGTGCTTACCTGCTGTCATTAGGAAACCTGAAAAATTTCGCAGAACTGGAATCCCCGCAGTTAGAACAGCCCAGAGCCGCGCAACACATGTGATTTAGCCACCTTCGTATGCTTGGTTGACCTCGTTTCCTGCGTCTTCCGTTGGCTGCACGCCTGATCAAGCTTCTCTTGTCTAATCTTTCGCATCTTCATACTTGGGACGACAACCGAAGCGGCTGACCAAGCGCGATCCGACTTGTGATATCGCTGAGCGAGTGGAATGGGCAAGATGAGGCAAGCTCGACGGACGCACGAAATCAACCACTTCCGACGCATCGCCCAATTTAAAATTCACAAAAAGAGGAATGAAAAAAATAAGTTAGCTTGTTCGGCAACCACTTGGAGCATGCATATTACTCGAAACCGAAACTACCAATCACCTTCCGGGGGCCACCTCCACCACGGCAACACTGTGCCATTTTGGAACGATGAATGTTACGATTTGTAATGAAGGAAATGTACACAGCGTTCAGCTCCTCCTTTTGAAGCGGATTCTGCCTTCTGCTAGGGACATGCCCTGAAACAAAGACAAACCGCGTAAATCCATTGAACCCCTCATTGACGTGTGTTGCTTACAGGGAACATACCAGAAAAAAAAAATATTTCTTTCGCTGATTTCCGGAATTTAGTGCGGAGTTTCTTGATGAATGCCTTCAACCGTCACTGAATGAAAGATATCAAGTGTCATTTGTCATTTTAGCGCAGAAACAAGGGACGAGGAACAAGAATGTCGGCACGTGACTTACTTTGTTTTGAAAGCCCGTGCAGAGGAGACAGACCGATGCAAGCTATCCGGCGGGAGTGATGTCACGCACGTGACGTAAATGAAATTAAAGGCGCACCTATGGTTATCATATGAAGATAGCTGTCCGTACGGATTCCAAACGAAGTAATGTGGGATTTGGTGTGAAGGCCACTTTCAGTTTTTTTTTCCTGGTATCCCCCCCCCCCCTATTGCTGAAAAATCTTTCGTCAAATATTTTTTTTCCTTTTGTAGATTATGCTTATTCTAAACGTGTTTACAGAAAAGAAACATTTCATTCTGCATTATTATGTGCCGTCACTAAAGCGCTAGGCTGGGGAAGTTGACAAATGACGAACATGGGCGAGGGTTGATAGACGACGCACCTTGAAAATGGTTGTTGCTCCCTGTCTGCCTTAAACAGTCTCCCATGCGTCATCCAATTTCAATCCGGAATTATGCAGCATGCAAAAGCAAGCGAATATAAGAAGATCTATATTGGCCGATTCGTGTGGGCCCTGTGGGGACTGCTGAGACCGATGACCCCTAATCGCTGGCTGCGCAGGCAAGACCTCGTCAAGGCAGCAGATTAGTCGGGAGATTACTACCGACTGCGGTGTCAAAACTTGTGGACCTGTCTAAGCCGCTTACCATGGGAGCCGGCGATCGCTAGGCTGCAAAGCAGCTGTTGCGGCGACAAGCTAATGACGTGTGAGGCAAAGCCTGAAGCAGTGCGGCTGACAGGCTTCACTGCAAATTGAACACGAATATGCCTTGGCCTGTGGCCCCCTATGCGGAGGCTTAGCCCACGTACTCTGTAACGTTCCTACTCTTCTGACGAATATTCGCCATGTTTAGCGACGTCTTCTTGGAAACAACGACGTCTTTCGCCCCCACAAACATGTGCAGGCGATCAAGCGAGCGTCCAGGACCCACAGCGACGACTTACCCGTGGGAAAAAGATCCGTTCCTTGTGCCCAAGCATGGACTGGCGGGCACCCGAACATATTTAAGGTCCTGCTGGCCCATTGCTAAGGCAAATGGTCTCATTCGACGCTGTCGTTCTGTTCAATGTCTTCGGCCTCGTTGCAGAAGGGCTAGAACTCAACAGGCACGTCTCAACAGCGTAACTACATCGCACCACACAATCTTTCAATATAGTGCACGTAACTCGGAAGGAAAGGCAACGACTTCCTTGCCTAGAGTGCAGACTAATGCTATTTATTTCTCTTAGTTCCGCTCAGCATTGGAGAAATTTCTGAAATGTTCTTCGTGATTATAGAGTGGCATACTCACAGCAGAACATAACTAATTGGCCCAGTTGCCGTCGAAGACCTTCGTTGAACAGCGCACATGCCTACTGGCACATGCCCAGGGACCCAAGTTGGCATGATATAGTTTCATTGAAGACCAGCACACAGCGAGTGGCATGTACCCAATGTTGTTAGTCGGAGTGGGAGAGTTTCTTTGAACAGCAATGCCTATATACAGACCCGGATCTACGGTGACGTATGTCGGTGTGAAAGAGGTTCGTTGAGGAGCGGCATGTATGTACAGGCTCAACTACCCAAGTTGGTCCCATGGTTGATTTGGCATCCTGGTACCTCAGCACAGCAGCAGCATGTGCTACCCATTCGACCACGAACTACCCAGTCACCAACATGCTCTATTCACCAGATTAACCCAGGTAGACGGGAAACCGGTCAGATACAAACGTACATACATACGCACATAGATAAATAGAAAGACATACATAGCTCCCGGAAAGTGTGAAAAGAACCCTGAGAATGCTAATGCATTAAAGAGAAACTACGTGCTACCAGCAAAGGTGAACACTTAAGCTATTTGTTGCCACGGCTGTTTAATGATATGTCAAATCAATATGCCTACTGAAACTTGGCCGTGAAATCGAAACTCGTATTCTAAAATAGTTATTTAACTCCTTCTCTGGACGTTATGTGAGGAGGTCAACGTAAGTAATTAAAATATGATATTACTTGAACAAATAATTTTCTTTTATCAATTTTATAAGTAGATCAGTACGTCTAGTACCGTTATTATGGCTACGCATATTTTTTCAGTAATATTTTTAATCATTTATTTCGCGGCCCTCAACACCGTTGCTGGTCGCCAATCCGGCCCTGTGGCCAAAACGTGTTTGGAGACCCCTGGTCTACTCGACCGGCTGGTTGCGTTAGGCGCTCAGCAGTTGTGTTGGGGAGGGGGGGGGGGGGGCGAGACGAGTTTAGGAGAGGAGAACGCGTTGTATTTTACTATAACGTTCTTACAATGTAAACCACATTTTCCCAAACTTCATTTTAGGCATTGGGGAATAGTAGTTCGCCCACCCCACACCAATTTAATGAGTCAGAATTAATTGGAGGTCATACGCATTACTTTGACGTTTACTACATCTACGAGCATTCTGTACTGCCCACTCAACTAAAAGTTAGATTCCTACTTCAGTGAGCCCATATTTTACTGCGAAACTTCGGGTGGGTAATTTATTTAAAAAATTCTAAATTTTTAGCGTAGGTGGTGTTGCTTCCCTGTGTTGATGCTCCTGCGATTTCTCGCACTCCAATGTAAAAACGTGCGAAGAAAATGTTTATCAACAGCTCCCAAAACTGAGCAGCTGGTGCGTAAACTTGCAACGTCACATGGCTGGTCATTAACTCCACGCTGCGTTTCCCGTGTTTTGTGTGACGTCGTTATGCTTCTAACGATGACCCCTCAACTAAGCACCCGCGTCATTTTTCTCGGCTACACATATTTAACACTGTACATGACGTAGCCTTTTATTAGCTTCGTTATCGGCAAAGTGTGAAACGTAGACGTGCTTCTCGCCGTCAGGCTTAGTCGTCTTGGTAAATCAGGATGACAGGGCCGCGCCAACGTTCTTTTCTAGCCAACCTTTTTGCTTGAGTACTAGCTCGCCTAAACCGATGACTCCACCATGCAGAACACGGGAACAGAGGGAGCATACGGGAATGAAGGGAAGGAGAGAACAGGGTATGTGCATAAGTGAACAAGTGCATAATGTGTGAAACGCTTACTGTTCACGAGACAATAGTTGATGTAGAATCATGTCGACAAAAAGAAAAAGGGAGAGAGGCGGGCGGAGGGATTACATCATGACATCAGATTACGCAGCGATCGCTTCAATACTATACATGTGTAATGGTAAATGCGATAAGTATGTATATGTATAGCTATGTATTTAAAATTGTATGTAGGCAATAGTGCTTGCAATATTTAACACGTGCAGTTATGTGGATTGCCACTGGTTACCAATGTATCTGAAGATGTACATATAGTATGCGGGAGTATATGCAATAATTAGGTTTCTCAATGCTCACAGCTCCGAAAGTAAGCACAGTCGCGTACGATATTATGCGAGGCGCCTCCGACAATGTCGCAGACGCCATGAAACTGCGAGCGTTCTGAGATTTGGAGGGCCCGTGAGATCGGCGATAAGTGATGGATCGGGCCTGTCGTGCGTTTTATGCCCGTGACAAATCGCGTGGTGCTGCTGCATATTTCATTCTCATCGTGCATAGAAATGAGGCGAGTTTTCTATACAGTGTCCGCGACGCTTTCCTTATCCTGCTGTGTTCGATAAATCTAAAGCGCTCGCCGTGTCTGAGTCTCAGCGTGCGTCTTTTGTTTGAGCTTCGTTTTATGAATATCAACCAGCATTCTCAGCTGGTCCAGCCTTGCAATAAATCTATCCGAACATTAGCATATATGCGGGTGTGGAGCCTTCAAAAGATGTTCCTCCCGCTGCCGCAGACTGCGGCCGATAGAAGGGTTCCCTGAAAATATTCGAAAGGAGACGCGTACCTCAGAATCGGCGCTCAAGCAGCCTGTTCTTTCTACAACATCACGTGACAGTGATTGAGCTGTACGCATGCACCGCCAGTCGAACATTCCCGGCCGTCAATGCGAAAACGCAGGACGTTGTTGCTAGCGATTGTGAGTTGCTGTTAGCGGAGGTTCTGTCCGAGGCGTCCGAGGCGTTTCCATTGGGCATTGTTTCGAGGAAGACTCCTTGGGAAAAAAAGAAAATGGTAGTCTCAACTCCAGTTGACGTAAAGCGACTCATTCTTGGTGTGATTCGCTCACGAACGTGTGTGTGCGTGCGTGTGTTTGAAACGCGGTTCTTGAGTTATAAATATCAGGGCTGAAGAACAGCATGTTGTAGGAGGGGGGTTATATTATTTTCAGGGAATTATAGACAGGCTATATATATTATATACACAAATTTCGATGCTTTTGAAGTGAAGCTTCATAAAGCAGGAGCTCCCAGAGGTGGAAGCCAATAGAGAGTTTTAGAATTGGCGCCCCAAGACTTTGGCGCCCCAAGCCGCTTTGCGTTGGCTGCTCTTGGGTTTGGAGGAGCATCGGAGCTTTGGAGTTGTGACTAGAGCAGCGTTAGGCTGCGCGCTAGGGACGCCGTAGTGGTGAAAGTAGGAGGTGCTTGAAAGCGAAAACGACAAGAAAAGGAAAGAGCCTCTTTACAAGGGAAATGTAAAGGAAAGCATTTTTAACAAAATAAGCAGGCTTAGAATAGTTTGAAATAAAAATAATGACTACGTTATTATTTGCGCGACTAGTTTCGGTCATTTTGAAGCCAAAACCGGGGGGGGGGTAGGGGGGGCGGGCTAGTCATAGGATGCCGGCCCGAGCTCACTTAATGTATTCTTGCGTTGGCCTGAGTCTCTTGCCTCTAAAAATGACGAAAATCACCCGGACACGGCACGCTTACTTTGCAAGATTCGGATGGCTCCGGTTCGTACGTCTCTCCTCGATATCACGTGACTCTTAGTCGCCCGCGCGAGTCGCCCAAGGCGGCTTGGAAACCTACGCTATTTATCGAGTTAATTGACTTTGAGTTGACGCGCACGCAAAGACTCAATGTGACCTTGCATTCTACGCACGCCGGTTGTTAAGCCTGCTAATTTCTTGGGCCCCCAATGCGATTGGGGACCAAATTCTGCAGTTCTCTAAAATGTCAGCGCTGCATCTACGCGATGCGCTCTTCACAGCTTGTGTTTTTTTTTCGTACCAGCAAAGTAGTACTTCGTCCTTAAAACTACTACAGCCGTTCTGCGTTCGTTGCGTTCACTTGCCTCTGTGGACAAGTGCACGCAGTGTTCTGTTGTTGAGCGCGAGGTTCGTTGGTTGGAATCCCGACAGCAGTGGCCAGATTTTGATGCGAAGCGAAGTGCCTCAATGCTGGATCTTCGACCACTAGAAGAGCGTTAGAAAACATCATTTAGAGAAACTTCATTCTCAGTGCTCGACTGAAGCGTCTCTCATAGCCCTAGTGTTGCTTTTGCGCAGTAAAACCCATCAATCGCCTTTACATATTGAAATCACGCTCTCTACTGTATTATAACAATAGTAACCTTCCTACTGCAAGTGATATTATATATGCATATTAACACTTTGTATGCGCCTGTCCTTGTTTTTTACCTGAAGGTGACATTGCATCTCTATATAGACGCTTAGTATGTCCTTCGTACGTTTTATTTGCGCATTTACTGGCAAGACAAGTCTTCAAACTTGGTCACAAGGGGTCGCTTGCTAAAAGCGTATTTACCAAAACCATCTTAGATCCTTTCCACCTGTATCCTTGCAGCCATACGATGGACCCACCTTACTTTGACATCGTCAGGCAGAGAAAAACAAAGCCTCATGGTTGTTGTTTTTTTCTCTACACAACAATGTCAAAGTAAGGCCGCGTAATCGCACAGATGGCGCCAGTGTCGCGCAAATGCATGGCGTAACCGGAGATAAGCTATGCCCCGCACGGGTCATTCATAAGGCCTAGCTGAGCTAAAGCTACAGCCAGGAACCAAAAAAAAAACTCGGAACAAGTAGGGTTTACTTGCAATATCGATATGCAGTTTAATGAATAGAAAAGGCGCATTAAACCAGCACAGAATTTGGAATACACAGCAAAATCTTTCTTTTTATTCTTCACATTGTCTCGATTCAAAGGAGTGTTCTCAATACACATAAAAATCTTTTTTTATTGAAATGGCGTTGCGCAAATTAGGGGGGCAAGGGAATACGAAGGTATAATATTTCATTTCTCTAGCGCCGATTCTTCAACGCGCTCCTCAGCTGTCGATTTTTCGGCGCTGAGCTCGTGAATTGAAAGCTGCGAGAAGGGGAAGAAAACATAACAGGCGGCTGATTAATTTTGAAAGTTTGCGCCGTGGAAATTGAATTTCGCCGCATTACAAGCTCAAGCTGGATTGTGCAGCGCTTGCTTCCATTTCGGCTCTCGGAGTTCTTCCCAGGTGTCCAAATCTCGTTTCTTCATGAACGTCGGGCACGTGCTTTTGCGAGTTATCGGTGACCTTCACTCACGCGGAAATCAAAGAAAAAAAAACTTTCTCAGGAACCATCGACGATGGAAGTCATTGTAAACGGAATGGCCAAACGTTTCAAGAAATCTACTTGGGTTTTCTTTTTTTTTGTTTTTTTTTGTTTTCTAAATGAGTGATGGCCTTTACGGCAAACACTTGTTAGCGTGAGAATAGTTCGGTACGGTTTGCTATACCATTGAGTAATTTGGTAGAGAGCAGAGCCGTTAACTAGCACAACTCTCGTGGCAAACTAACCGAATTGGTTTTCCTTGAACGGCGTCCATACCAAAATCTCGAGATTCTTTATAGACGCAATTTCTCTAATAACTAGAGCTCGCCTTTCACGCTTTTCGTTCGTTTAATGATTGTTGTTTTTTTCAATTTCACTTTTCAACTTCACTTTTCTGTACCAAGTGTTCTTGAGTTGTGCTTTTCACTCCGTCGTGTGTGTATGCTGTGTAATACTTTTGCCAGAATGTCTAGTAGCCATCCCTTTTCAACCATGTATATCCTGATGTTTTTCAACTACTTATATTCGTTGAAGAACCTGTCACAGTGTCTTTTCTTCTTTTTTTTGTATCACTGGCCAATTCTAGTGTATTCCGTATATTTATTCTCCTTCCCCATCTTTATGTAATACCACATGAAGGCAGCTTAGAGGAACAATAAATGGTGACGATGATGGTATAAGGAGCACGCGTCTCAACGAGCTATGAGACCTGGCGTTCGGCAACGAACATGCCCTGTAAAGAGGCACCCTCTTTAGTCAGCACATTGCTTCAGCAGATTCAGCAGGTCAGCACATTGCTTCGGCCCCCATGTTCCAAGTCCAGCCACCAACGCCTGACCCCGAGAACGACCGAAAGAGCCAACGAAAGCTGCTCGCTCTAATATGGGATCACCTGTTTTAGCGAACTACCGTTCTGAAATAGCTCTCACCCAAAAACAAAAAAAGGAAGAAAGAAAAAACAGCGAAAGAAAGCTTTTACTCTGAGAAAAGGCTTGAGGAACCAGAAAAGACTCACAAGCGAAACACTTGTAGTGATGCATTAACTACTCGTAGTGTCGCACGTTTCTACTGCGTTCACTAAGGCCTGTTAATATTTTTATCGATAAACATGCACGACGATTCCCGAAAAAGGAGCCGAAGCTTAAACATAGCGGGTTTCAGAGACATCTATCAGACCACCAAGTCGCAAACATAACAATAATTTCTTTTTAATCCATAACGTAGCATGGGCGCAAAGCATTTGAGGTTTAGAAAAGAAATATAAGAAAAAGAAACGATATGTTAAACTTTGGTCGTTACTTTTTTTTAGGTAATGGACCTATAATTTCTGAATTGGCTAAATACGTACAATTCTTAACTACTTCATCAGGCTAGATTTATTGTGTCTTTCTTGAAATTTCGTTTAAGGGGAAGCTTTACCTGAGGGGCTTCTATCTAAAGCATTGGAATATACGCATCGTCTCGCTCGGTATCTGTTGCACCAAACTTGATGGCGTAGGTAATGTACTAAAAAGAAAACGTAATATCTGTTGACTAGGAATCGTACTTTGAATGTCTGCCATCTATTAAATTTTTTTTCTTCTTGAAAATCTTGATATCTTAAATATCTATAAAGGCTTGGTGAACGTTTAATGGTTTCCAGCAAGTACGGACGCGAGCACAAGAAGTAGAAACAGACAGGACAACGCTGGACTTACAACTGAAGTTTATTGTGAAAACATTGCACAATTCTCCGCCACGCATGCGCATACAACCAAGAACAATAACAAGGTTTATAGTCAATTTATTATGATAACTGACTACAAACCTTGTTATTGTTCTTGGTTGTATGCGCATGCGTCGCGGAGAAGTGTGGAATGTTTTCACAATAAACTTCAGTTGTAAGTCCAGCGTTGTACTGTCTGTTTCTACTTCTTGTGCTCGGGTCCGTACTTGCTGGAAACCATTACACGTTCACCATACACCAACTAGCCCAGCAAACTACTCTACTAAAAAGGCTTGTTCGCAACACTAAGTCATGAACTAAAAAAATGATATCACAATTTTTTAAGACTCACTGCAGAGACATCTAAAGAGGATCAAGTTTTTGCATTATTCAGCGCAATAAAGTATATCCATAATTCCTGTGTAGGACTTTTGCAAAACCCTCGTAAGCATTGTCACAATGCCAAGTAACGTGTAAGCTCATAAGTCACATTTGTCCACTTTAGGTGCATCAACAGCTGCAGTATACGTAACGGTGATATCTGCTTCTGGTGCCGAGTTATTGATCGGCAACATCGACTGTGCTTTATACAATTAGCTCATTTTAGATAATAACTGACAGCGAATAAATGCACATAGCTGTAGTTGAAAATGTCATATATGCACAAATTGGTGCTGGCACAAAAGGCAAACAATATTCAGCAACCACACGTTTGAGCATACTCAATATGAGAGATCTAGACAAAAAAAATCACCCAGCTGCCATTAAGATACTCCCCAATGCGAAATTTGAGCGCAGCTCTATATGTGTTTCCATTTCGCGATATATTGGCTGACAACCTGTCTCGTGCGGCACGTTCCAAACTTATCGAAGTGTGGTGAGTCTGCCTCGCTAATCGAGATATCGAGAAAGGCAGTGCGTGGGTGACGCCTGGGTGCGATTCAGAGCAGCCGCTGCAGACAGACATCCGCTCATGCAGCGCTTTGTTTCCATACAAGACGACGCACGCCACTCAGACGCAATATCGCAGCCATCGTTTGATCACAGCCCGTCTTGCGTGGCACTACGCTTTTCTTCTCACGCTTTCGTTCCACCAACGACGCGAACAGTTCTTCGTCGCGGGAAAGTCGTGCCACCAGCGTCACCGTCAACAACACCGAAGGGAGTGTCACATCGACGCTTACTTGTAGCCGCTTGTCATCACCCCTTGCAGGAGCAGTGATCCCCGTCCACACGCTGTTACCGCAGACGTCCGCGGACTAGCCTAGCCCTCTCCACCTCACAGCACTCTGACCTCCTCCTATCCCCCTTCGGAAATGCAGATGAGATCGCTCACATGGCTGTGGATGTTGTGGCTGCCGGCAACTGTGTAGGAAGGAAGCAAGAGAATGGAGACTGAATAGACTGAAGAGACGAAACGAGACTGAAGCCGAGATCTGCTGGGCCACTGGTGGTCCGACACGTGATCGCACGTGAAAGTGCGTGGTTGCTTTTAGTGTTCCCGCTCTGCAGGCAGAGCCACGGCAGGGCAGCTGAAGAAGCACGCACCGAATAAAAACTACTGGCATAGCTACTGAGAACCAAGCGTCTCAGCTAATCTCGATTCTTGCTCCGCGATCTCGACACAAGAGGCCACGTGCTGGGTCACCACTGTGGCTTCACGGAGCGTTCGCTTGCCGAGGCTGCCTGCGTGACGTAATGCTCCCTCCCGTATTTTTTTTCCTTCCTCCATGCCGGCGACTCAGAGCATGCGCAGGCCGTGTCCCCTCCGCTCCTCCCCCGCTTTCGGCCTCATGGTTCCGCTGCATCCTCCTCCTCCTCTCTTCGCTATGGTCTTTCTTTCATCTACCGCTGTGCTCCGCGTTCGCTTTCATTCGCTCGTTCGTTCGGTTACACCGACACCGCCGACGCTCACTGCAGGAACGGGCTATCAAGCTCTATAAAGTAAATGCCAAAAAAGGCACAGCATACGACATGCAGGTTCATTGAAAGCGACACATGCAGACATGGCAATGTGAAAAAGACCAAACGCTGAAGAAGAGCAATATTTTTCGCAGAATGATTCATACGCGCGGTAAAAAAAAATCATGAATAGTACTCGTCTTAGTGGAGGTGCAACATAGGCAATCAATTTTCGTGAACCAGACACATTCTCTACTCGTGCGCGCATGTTGTCTATCGCCATGTTACCGCTGGGACCTTATTCACAACGTCAGGCTTGCGCCTAGTCTCTATATATTTCAGTTACGTTTGAACAGCCGACATGCGAACCACTGAAACCTGTCACTTGAGGTCTCTTCGTTGAGCTGCCAGAGCAACTCCGCTGCCTTGCTATGGAGCCGAGGTAGACAAAGATGGCAGTCTATCCATCAAGGCAACGTCTACTCCATTACCTTACTGTGCTGCCAAGGTAGACGAAGATGGCAGTCTATCCATCAAGGCAGGGCCTACTCGATTAGCTTCCTTAATGTGCACGGGGAGCTCCAAAATTTTTTTTAAAAAGCTGTGACATGGCCGAAAGCACAGGTCTCTCTTTCTTTCTTTTGCATTTCACTCTGCTGTCTCTCCCTGAGTCTCTCGAATATTGACGGCTCTCCATTCTCCGGACAGGCCATGATGCCCCGAAAAGCTCTCCAACACGACCCTGAAATGCGACGCGCTTGGCATTGCCAAGAATAGCTGCTTTTTTGCCTTCCTACATTTATATTGCTCTTTTGAATACGTTGATATGACGTCCACAACGCACCTATAAGAAGTCTATGCATCGCGTTCTCAAAGCACGTTTTTGAAGTGAACATCACCAGTCGGGACTCGGCCATCCATTTCTGATATGAACGTGCGTTTAAAACGCAATACATAAAGAAGAAATCATAAAAAGAAAGGAGGTTAGAGGCGAAGTGAAGGAGGGGATGAGGCGCAGTAAATAAACTATTGGCCTAAATTTTACAAGAATTTTCACAAATGCGCACAATGCGTGGAAGAAAATCGACCACCTATATTTCGCATCACCAATATCAAGAGGTTAAGTTGCGACTTGCTACCTACGCAACCGCTACGTGAACGTTTATTTTCTTTTAACGATGCGCATCACACTTTTTCAGTCTTTTGAAAGACTTCCTTTTTTTTTTTTGCTCCTTGCTTTCAGTGAAAAACAACCCTGAGCTAGGGCATCGCAGGCACAATTTTTTTCAGCATATTGAACAGGAATGCCACCAGTTATTTCCTCTCTACTAAACATTCTTGTTTCTGATTTTGCGCAGGAGACATATACACACGAAGGACCCAAGCAGACACTTTTTGTCGTTTTGATGGTCTTTACTCTACTTGAGCTCACGAGAAAGATGAGTGGGAGTAGAGAAGATTGTTGATGCATGAACTTTCTCATAACTTTTCTATTACACCACGCTCGAGTGTCTGCCAGCTGCATTTCTCGATAGTTCCTATACTCGGTGCACAAAAGGAATTCGCGTACCTAGCACGGTTCACTGCACGGCGTTAACACGATCATGCTCGCGTAACACGAGAACAACTCCGGGGGTTTGATCATACATTCAAAGCATGTCAGGAAGCGTAACAAAAAAAGAACAAGTTCCTCCGAGTTTTATGAATACTGAGTGTATCGCCCAGTTCACGCAGAACCCATGGCGTCCTCCTGTTTTTGGCTGTACGCTTTTTATTCACTCGTTGCAAGAAGCAGGGCTTTATGTTCCTTTCAAAGACATTTGAAACACTTCCTTCAGTTTTTTTTCTTTGCGTTCTTTTTGTTTCAAGTAAGAAACAGTTTAGTTCGGACATATTTTTTTGTAAGTCACTTGTGGGCGACAACATTGTTTCGCCTTTTCAGTTGTGTTTCTTGATGAAGCGGTGATTAGCATCAGAAGAAATGTCAATGTACATGTAGCGAATAAAGATACCGATTAATTGACTTCTTTTTTTTTTAATTAGCCGCTTTAATAGGCGTATAAAATTGAAAAGCCGCTCAGTACTGAAGCCATGACTTGCCTAACAGAAACCCGCAAACAGGTACAACTTTCAAGATTTCCGTCGCGAAATTCTGCTGGAAATACGTTAGCGTTCCATTTAGGATTGTCCGAAAGTGCCAAAGTGAGGCGTTTAGAAAACAGTTCGCTTTTTTGAGTGCCAATGTATATCGCGGCACACATTCGGGACGGATTTTGGGAAGGTGGTACGTGCCAGTCATTGTAAGATTTGTGCTATCACCACCATCGCCACCACTACTACTATTAGTAACTACTACTGCTACCAGTAATAACTACTACTACTACTACTACTACTACTACTACTACTACTACTACTACTACTACGTCTACTACTACTGCTCCCACTACAATTACCACTAGTACTCTTACCACTAGTACTGCTACCACAATTATAATACTGCTACCAATACCCCCGCCACTACCATCACCACCGCCACCACTACTACTACTACTACTACTACTACTACTACTACTACTACTAATAATAATAATAATAATAATAATAATAATAATAATAATAATAATGATAAACACCCGCCATAATGGTGTAGTGGCTATAGGGGATTGAGCTGCTAAGCCCTAGGTGGTCAATCAAATCTCGGCCGCGGCGGCCGCATTTCGACGTGGGTGAAATATAAAACCGCCCGTGTACCGTGCATTGGGTGACCGTTAAAGAACCCCAGACCCGCCGTGGCTGCTCAGTGGCTATGGTGTTAGGCTGCTGAGCACGAGGTCGCGGGATCGAATCCCGGCCACGGCGGCCGCATTTCGATGGGGGCGAAATGCGAAAACACCCGTGGTACTTAGATTTACGTGCACGTTAAGGAACCCCAGGTGGTAGAAATTTCGGAAGTCCTCCGCTACGACGTGCCTCATAATGAGAAAGTAATTTTGGCACGTAAAACCCGATAATATAATTTTAAAGAGCCCCAGGCAGTCGAAATTAATCCTTAGTCCCCACTACGGCGCGCCTCATAAGCACACCGTGGTTTTGGCACCTAAAACCCCAGAATTTAGTTAATTTACTACTGCTACTACTACTGTGATAAGATTAGTTGTTCCGGCGGCCAGGGACACCGCAGTCTCAAGGGTATAACTACAGTGCACCTGACCCGGCTTGGTCAGTGTGAAACCCAGCCAACTGCGTGCATTCGTGTCTGCCCGTGGGCCAGCGTGTTCCGGGACTCTGCAGTTATCACAAGTGGCGACGAGGATGACCGGCGAACTGAAGCTGACAGAGTGCATCGGACGCCAACGTGCCTATATCGTCGGGGAAGCTGGACACGATCGACCCAAGTACATAAGAGTGGGCGGAACACCGCTAGCGCGTTGAACAGGACTTAACCGCGAACGACATTCCATATGACAAACAAACAGCTTTTCTTGTCTTTTGTTTTTTAGGCGCTGCTATCCACAGTCGTATTCCATGACGCGGAGGCTCCTAGCAATTTTGCTGCAGATGTAATAATTTCACCTCTCTCTAAATGCCGCCTCGGAACCGGCGAGATGTGAGGTTCTTCCGGATCTGGAAACAGTGCCACTTCAGCTGTGGGACGCAGTAAGGGGAAGAGTTCTAAGCCTATAGAACCTTTTGTAGAAAGGGCGCGCACCGAAAGATTCGAAACTTTTGAACAACGACTGAAAGCTCCTAGCGTGATTTCATCAACAACTTCTTCTCTTTCAATGCTTCTTCGCCAATTGTCAATGTGCGCCACCGGAAATCGGCGGTGGGGCTGCAGCTTTCATTCGAGCTTGAAAGCACGGCTCTCGCAGTATTGCGTCCATGACCTCTTTTCGCTTTATATAGCGCAATAGTTCGTTGAGTTTGGGCCGGCGTTCGAAATATTGAACGATTTCCACGAATCCGCATTCTTGCAGTGGTCGATTTGCCACTATATTCTGAAAATAATACAGGTAGCTTACCTCCACAGAAGCGTGATCGACAGACAGAGCACAGCGAAATAAATCGTTGATGCAGCCGAAATCTAAAAGCTTGCCTTTGAACAAAATCGGAGAGCTTTCGGGAAAAAGCGTGGTTTTACTGAGGAACGATTTACCCTTTGGAAATAAGCTAGCCCCCCTTCCCCCCTCCCCACATAATTTTTTTTAGAACACTCTGAACATTGGACTGCTGCAATCATCTCTGTGGTGCCTGCAGCGGCGATTCGAAGCCTTTTGCTATAGAAAGCGTTTTGCTATGAAAATGAACTCGGAAAGAAAGCGTGATTTATTCGCGAATGGTTGAGTGCCGCAAATGGTTCAAGAGGTATTGGCATTCCGGAAATATCACTCATGTATTGTAGTCTTTTCAATATGTACGAACTTGAGACTGCGGCCTCCTGTTCATGTGATGTGCAAAGCCCCAAAAGCACCGCTGCGTTTTTTTTGTGTTTTTTTTAAGCTGCACAAACCTATACGTCACTGCTTGTGAAGAAATAAACAACGGACGCTTCAGTGCACGTGGGCACTTGCGTACTGCGAACATCTGCCCTTACTCTTTCAATCCCCTTTACTTTTTCTGTTGTGCAGGGTAGCCAGCCAAGCACAGCCTTCACCGCATCTGAAAAGTCGCTTGCAACACCGTGCAAGGTACGAGGCGTACACATGCGCAGCGGAGTACAGTTCGGGACGTAACTGTCTGATTAGTAACTGGATTAGAGAGCTTTGTTCTTGCTTGGTTCCTGATAAGCTACAGTGACACGTGACATGCTAGGGCATTTGGTCACTCACGTCATGTACCGCGAATTCAGCAGCCACTGATCAGATGACGCGGCGCGGATGAACACATCTCGAGCTGCGTTCGGCCCTCCTATTGACTAAGGAGTCCTGCGGCTTCCGCAGGGCCGCAAACGACTTGTGAGATGGAGTGTTGTTAGTCTCCCTGCCTTTTCTGCCTCATCAATTCTCTCTCTCTCTCTCTCTCTCTCTCTCTCTCTCTCTCTCTCTCTCTCTCTCTCTCTCTCTTTCTCGCTACGCACTCATATACGTAAGACACCACTGCCTCAGTTTCATGCTAATGTCACTCGTCCGGCGTGAAACATAACTAAATTGTTGAAGAGTTCTCTCCCGTGCATCGGATATCGCGAATGACTGTTTGATTCGACTGCCTTCTCAGGTCACTGGTCAAGCCTCAGACACGGTGTAGCGGTACGAAACACTTCTGTCGCCTACCGTATGCAATCACATAGTGTTAATCATTCGAGTTCGTGCTGACGTCGCTAGTCAAAGCCGCTTTCGATGGCTGTATGCCGTATGTGTTTCACTCAAGTGGACACCCCAAAAGGGAGGTTAGACGCACCTACCTTCGCCGGCTGCGCCTTATTTAGACAGAGCAGCCTTCTGCCGATTTCTTTCCAAGTGCAAGACGAATTCTCCTTCCAAACGCTCCGCAGACGACAGGCAACAGTCTCTCCACTCTGCTGACTTCATCAGTCTACATTCTTGAAACCGCGCAAACAGCCATTTGCGCAACTTTGTTTGCGGGAAAGAGAGTTCGTACGCACTGAGACACGAAGAGCCTGGTGAAAGAGACCGAGCCCGAAAACTCATTAGCGTGCTACGCCTACCGATCTGCAAACGCGAGAACTGTGGCCGAGACGGGACCCATAGGCCCCGTTGTCACGTTCAGTGGCTCCTCGCAGAGACGTCGTTAGAAACGGCTGACTTCCCTGCAGGCCTTTTGATGAGCTCAACTCGGACTCCTCTTTGAGACGGGCAGACTGGCCACAGACGCTTTCCGGTAATCGCATTGCAACCACACACTCTGAGCCACGCACGTACATACACACTGTTTCCGACCTACCCTTCGTAGCGCGTCTAATTCGTATTACCGCGAGAAACTTTTTCCGGAAAGAGGCAGCCGACTACTGATATCCCTGAATAGATGCGCAGCCAAAACGCAGTCGTGTAACCTCTCCCACTTAAATGCGTGCAGTATTCTCTTACGCTAGGCTGAAGGACACTCACAAAATCGATTTGGAATTTACCTGAACTAGTACGCCTGTTGATAACGGAATTAACGAGCTACATTAGAGAGCGCGTCCAGGTAGTAATGCATGCACAACAACAGCACGAAACACAGATACCAGCGGAATGATTGGCTGGTTCACTTGCAGGCAGTGTGAACGACAAAGTTATAGTGCCTGACTGGCTGGATGACCGAGCGATTCACTTCACTTTGACCGAACGCCCACTAGCTGCAGACCCACTGACCGACCGACTGACTTACCGACTCACTCACTGAATGCTCCAAAACAATGACCAGGATATGTAAGGCGTAATAGGAGTTCACTCCCATCTTATTTGAAACTCTCACCTATGTCAACATCTATGTTACCTCTCTCATTTACACTATCCCTACAGATGTGCCGGTGGCTGGTTCTGTCCCTTACCTAATTACGCAATGAAACATCGAAGGGTGCCTAAACGTTGTCACTACAACAAATCAACGCCTTCAGACGCGTAACGCTATTATTACGGTGAATCTGTGTATTCGTTCTTTCTCGAAATGTGGCGCATCTAATCGGTAGGCTTCTTGCCAGCTAAAGTGGGCCGATCCCGGAGACATGAAATCCGCAGTCGCATGCACAATGCGGATCACGTGATGAGGCTTTCCGCGTGTTGCTGGTTTGCGGGAGAGGGCGCGTAACCGCTATGCTGGAAAGCGCCGTTGACGAAGATAACACGTTTGTAGAATTTAAGTTTACAGAGATGCCTTTGCAGTTCTTGCGCAATGTAGTGTTTTAGGCGTTCACATTTCTTTATCCCTCATATGCTCTGTAGGGAATGCTCCCGAAAATAAAGTGATATTAATCGCTTCACCTAAATTCCAAGCTGTGCATTGCTGGTACATATAAACATATACGTCTTTCAAATGGTCTCTGTACTTACCGCTGAGCTTACCCTAGCATGATTATTCACCTTTCAGTTGCAATGACACCGGTATGTGCAGAGATTTTAGTGCGACTTCAGTCGCTTAAGACTAAAGGACGCCAGTACTTTCTTCCCAAATCTGCACAGTACTTTTGATATCAAGTAGTCCCGCATGGCCAAAGCCAAGACAAATAAAAAAGCTTTTCTGTCCGGTCAAGCGCAAGAGGGTCGTCGCAAAGAGTTAACGCAAAAGAAATTTCACTATCCTGAGAGTGAAGTGCGACGCTCCCTGCCTTGCATACGTATGCGAGGCAGTGTTAATAGTGCGATCCGCCGCGCCGTTTTCCCTCTTCTTGTCTCTTTCGGACTGCGCGTAATCGTCTTCCACCAGAAGGGTTCGCCGTTTCCGCCGCCCGCTCGCACAGCGTATTTCGGGAGCCTGCCAGGCCCGGTGGCAGCAAACGCTCTGCAAAGTACGTTGCGATCGCTTGGTCGTTTCCTCTCGGAGCGCGGAGACCAGAAAACGTAAATAGTCCCTTCCCGAGTTGCCTGGCAAGTCCGAATGCATGTGTGCGCGTGCGCGTGATGTGTTTGTGGCAGTGTACGTTGCGTCTGCCACGTGCGTGTGTTATTGCGTGTTTGTATTCTTCGCTTGTGTTTTTCTGGTTTGGTTGTATATCTATTTGTGTGCGCTTGTGTTGTCGTGTGGGCGTGTGCATGTGTGTTTGTGAAAACGCTGACTGTGTGTACATTTGGTGTTTATGTTTTCCAGCGACGCTGTTAGCTTCTCGTTGGTCGGCATTCATCTGTGGACAAAAAATGTGGGCCGGTCCCGGACGTAGTGCAATAACGGGCCGACCCGCAGCGGATGTGAAGCAGACTTCAAGCATTCAGCAAAGTGAAGCAAAACATGCACACATTCTTTGGAATCACGCATACAACATCGAGAACAGCATTTGTTCCAATAAACAACAAGCACAAAAGAAGCATCCAAAGCACATAATTGTTGATAAGGCGCTCTTGTTAACTATGCAAAGAGAGTTCATCGCATACGTTTCCCGGTAAGGATTACTGTTGCGCCAGCTGCCCCGGCGACGGCAGCTTGTGACGTGGTGTGTGACGTCACTGTCTATTCGTGTGTAAAACAACCAGCCTAGCAACTAATTTCATTGTTTTGCAGCACTGCTATGAGTAGGCAACCTATAGTTAGAACTCCCGAGGAGCAGTGTGAATTCGAGGAACGGCAAAGGGAAAAAAGAAACCATGACTCCAATTACTGTCGAAATTACGATTTCTCCCATTACTACCATTACTATAAAGCAATAAAGCATTGCGTACCGTTCTCAGCAGTTGTACTGGTGGTTTTCAACAGCTTCGCTGCACATCCGCTTTCGCAGGGCCAGGATGACGAGTCGATTTTTTTTCGCAAGTTTCTTTTTTTTTTGAAGTGCGTGCATTAACGTGTGTGTTTTTGTGTGCTTGCTTTTGTGTTTACTGACCATTTAAACTGACGTGGGTGCGTGTTTCCGTACATGTTGTGTGCTTGAGTGTCTATGTTCGATTTACGCACGTCTACCTCTGTGCGGGCGTGTGTCTGAGCTTCTCTGTGCTACGCGTTTGCGCGCGTTTGGTACCTTTGTGTCTGTTATGGCGTGCTTTCTGGGGCATGGTTGCGTCTGTGTGTGCCTCATTTTACGTGTATGTATGCGAACTTGTGTGCGTGCGTGTGTTCGTGAGCGGTCGGGACCGCTGGGTACAAGCGCAATTTCTTACTACATTACTGGTGGGCTGGTTGGTGAGGCATAATTATAACGCAGCGCACTTACATCTGACACGTACACGTACACATAGAAAGGACATACCACAGGCGCTGGACTGCAACTACTGCTTTATTTTGTAGTGTCCCTTGAGAAGCGCACGTGCTCTGATGGCAGTGAGACGTGACGAGAAGAATAGCAAAAACACACAAAGAAACACAAATAAAGATGACATTTTTGGATTCCGACTCTATGAATAATCAAAGTCTAGGATAGCGGCACGCTTTTTCAGAGAATGATACCGAGGGGCAACTGCAAAACATGACAAGAACTTTATTTGAGTCCTGACAGACTGAGATCTTGGTGATCCAAAACCGAAGGCTCCTGAAAATCAAGTCGGTGGCTCCGCCCACGATGGGACCGGGAGATCAAGTCCCGCCGCAATGTCGTGGGCCCTCTGCAAAGCTTGGAGTTGAATGTGGAGATTGCGGCTCTTGGTAGATTCCTGCCATTGTTCTTTCGTGATGGGAGGAGAGGCGTTAAGGGCTGGGCACAGCCAGAGCATGTAGTCAAAAGAGCATTAGTCATGACCACATTTGGGGCACGACTGTGAGTGTTCAGGATCTATCTTGTTAAGGGATCGAGGAGTGGGATACGAACGGGTTTGCAGGAGTCTGAGTGCGGTAGCCTGCGGTTTGTTCAATTTGGGGTGAGGGGGTGTATATGTCCTCCTGCCTAGTCGGTAATGGGAAACAATTTCGTGGAAAGTACATAATGGATCTTTGTGGATGTTGACCTCGTTCCAACTGCAAGTGTCAAAAATCTTACCACATGCTGACCCTGATGGTGCTCCCGTTTACTATGTGCATTTGCAGTGACCCGTGTGTGACACATGGCACACGGCGCGGTTGATGCATGCGGTATACATTAAGTTTTCCTCTGACAATACGCATTAAATCCTTCGCAGTCTTGGCGGGGTCTGTAAAGCTTAGTTCTCTGTGTAATATATATTCAGTTCAGTTCCAGAAACTACCCCGTAGATTCTGCTCATTCGCTTGCCTATTTGAAGAACAACCGCAACTCCCTTATATTGACGCACAGATTAACTTATTTTTCTTTGTTGTAAGCGGTTTTCAATTTTGGCGTTAACTATCAGCGCACCTAGCAACCTTTCAGGAATACCTACGTGTGGTTTCTTCAGCGCTATTTGCGAAGTATATGCAGTCACAGTTGCAACTTTGCTTTCCGCATTTAACTTTGAGGCTCATTGAAACGATCGAATATTACAATCTATAAGGTGGTTGCTTCGTCTCTAACTGCGAACGCTAATATGTAGGGCGCGTAGACTTATTATCAGTAGGCTTATACAGCCATCCGTACTGCCCCTACAAATGAGCCAGTGACTGGTTTTGTTCTCTACAGAATGGCGCAGTGTAGAAACAAACAGTACCAAACATTCCTTAGAACAACAAATATACAGATTCAAGCGACTAACTCTTTTATAGATCTTTGTCATATGTCCCGGAATCGGGAGCGAACGCTTATTCTGTACCGAGTGTAAAGTTGGCGGATACCGGATGCAGCATAATAACTGGGCCGATGCCGGAGACATTGTGACCCGTGGTCACGTGTGTCACGTGGTGGATTTACTGCGTATCATAGCAGTCCCTTCTCGAATATGTTGCACACCTATGCTTGCTTCGTTTTTTTTTTGTGTGTGTGTGGTTTGCGTGATACGCCACTCAGCGGAATTTCACTGGATTTTAAACAAAGTAGCACTCTCTTTGAAAATTATTACTGATGGTTTCTACCACATCTTCTTTCGTGTCTTCAATACTTCAGCATATTTTTATATTCAGTTACAAAGATTTAGTGCACCACGTTCGGCTTAGCTTTAGCCGCGCCACATGCAACTAACCGTAGGGTAAAATGCCGGACGCATCATAGGTGCTTACGCAGCAACAAAGCTATTACTGTTGCTAAGAAAGCTGCCGGCGTCTCCCATCCAGCGTTACCGCCCTCACGGCCAGGCTGTATGATTGTCACACGCATAGCAACAGGCAGAGCTTGCACAAGTGACGCAAAGGCAAAACAAATGCCTAGATGAAGACAAGCAAACAAAGCGACAAACCACCAGCACCACACACAAAAGCACAGAAGCAAAGGTAATAGAAAAGCGATCCTTCATATAGCACAGCGATAATCACGGCAAGGTCAAAACAAAGCCTCGGATGACGTGCGAAAAGCATGAAGGAGCATTGAATGTTGCCGTCAGACGCGTGCAATACCGGCTTCCCAGGTCGGCATCTAAGCATTTCATTAAAAAAGTTGCGGGCAGTGCGGGCAAAGTCAAAGCTTCGTTATCGCTGCCGGCTCTTCCACGGTAACATATGTCCGTAACACTTGCCCGCGAAAATGTCTGGCATAGACCTTTTGTCGAAAAACACGATGCCTTCGCTTTTGTGCGGAGTTTCGATACTCATGAAGCGAACCGTCGTCAATTTGTGTCGTACGAGAGAGCCAGGGAATTTCTTTTGAACGGTTCCGAGTTTAGCCTCCAGGGAAGAGGAAGGATATTTTTAACTATTTCTAGTGAGAACCACGGTAGCCAAAGAAAAACTGCGTAGTCTTTTGTTCCTGCTCCTGATGTATCCTCTGCAGACGGTATGAGATTCTGCGATTAATCCTCGAAACCTTGAAAGTCTATATACTTTTACTCCTCACTGCATTCACGAGTTCCACAAAGAGCGCCTGCCATCAACTTTCACAATAAAGCTTGTGCATCCCATCTTTCTCAGCCAGTATTATCCTATATTTTATCTACTTCTATCTGATTAAGTCCATACTTTAATTTGTCGCATTTAAGTAGAAAACAAAATTTATGTTAGCTATCTTTTTTTTTCTGTCGCATACTTTAGACTTTAGCATTCTTCTTACTATTCTAGAAAACACGAACCGAAAGCTGTGTGCCGTGGAAGAACACAATGCAGGGCAAATTGTCTCAAGCACGTTGTAATTACGAGGCTGTTACTGTTTTTATATTAGTTTACATTCATTCGTCTCAGTTTTTCTCTTTTTGCCAGCTGTGCGTCCGTTCATCCAACAAACATCAACATAACAATCGAATAATTCTCATCACCCCCTAGATGACGTTTAGTAACCGTTGTCCCAACGTAACATCGCCAAATTGTGTACTACAGTTCTCGCGAACACTATCGATCTATCTTTCTCACGTGACTATACTGGCACGGTGCTTGACTTTCCGCTCGCGAATTCAGCTGACGCGGCATTATTTGCTCCCACAGGCGGCGTACAACAGAATGCGCTGCACGCAAATTCGCGGGCAAGCAGCGTATGCCTCGAAGGCACCCCGGCGCCGTTGCGTTATTGAATTATGCACTGTAGCAAGTGGCACCCACAAATCTGGCGCCTCTAAATCTCCACTACGCCCCGAGGGAAGTAGCGGGTGTTCGCGTCAAGACATATAATACCTAGAGCCCGCCGGGAGGCGCTAAGTGCGAAGGCAGGACGGTAAATCTTGGAAGTGCGACCTTGCCACTACGGGCGGCTGCAGTGCCTCGAGCTATGTAGCCGTCCGATTAAGTTTCTTCACTGCGTGGTTGTTCTTTATTTATTTTTTTACCATCACGTTCTGTTGTTCTGTCCTTGAAGGGTGTTTGAAGGTTGATTATGAGAAGTGTGGTGGGTTAAAAGCGAGCGTACACAACATATGTCAAGGCCCTGCTTACGTAAACGAAAGTAACCGTAGAAGACTGGCGAATTGGACGAGTTGGAACGTGCACATTGCAGCAGCGCACAAGAACTGGCAGACAAACCAAAAGGAGAAAGAAAGAGAGAAGAACACCAACTTTATTTGAAAAGGTAACAGGAATATACAGAGATGAAATACGATTTACAAAGTACAAAAGTACAGGTAAGTATAGAATGTTTCTACTAATTTTACTACATTATTATGGAAAATACTGACGTCAAACACTTCAGATTCATTTACATTGACCCGTAACTTCAATTTACAATCCCGTCCCCAATAAATGCAACCAGAGACATTCAAACGCTCATTCGCTGTCTGCGGTTCGGTACCGCGTACACAACACTTCTTTATAAAATTTATAGACCCGATTGTGTGGAATACACTTGTCACCACGCGGATGACGATGTAAAGCATCTTCTGTCCGCGACACGACAAATAGAAACGACGCTTAGCACCTCCTTTAGTGGCATTATATCGCAGGCCCTTCAGCCTCAGGAAGATATACAGTCCTTGGCCAACATAACCATTGCAAAGACGAGTGTTACTGGCCTTTCAAACATCTCCAAAAGCGAGCAATGTTCTCGGAAAGTATTCAGTCGCGTGTTTAAACGTGATAAGCGCATCCTGTTTTTCTTTTACCCGACTTTGCCCAATCCAACACCTGGTTTTATGAAGCTTCATATGAATTTAATCAACGATTTCTTATGTGCCCTTATTTTAGTCTGGCTATGTGACCACACTTTGTGTTTACATTAGTGCAGGTATGTGACTAAACTTTGTGTTGCTATGTACCTTAGTTGACTTAAAGTATTAGTAAGGCATTATTGTACTTACGTGACTGGACTTACCTGACTCAGATTTAGTTTGGCATTAGTGCACTTACGTGACTTGAAATTGAGTAGTTATGATTTCATTATTTTTATTGATTTATTCTTCCTTTAAATCCCTATGTGAAAAGTAATAGCCGGTGCCAAATAAGCGTGACAACGTCTCCTATATATGATATAATAAAAAATACGAGAAAGTGGACAGAAGGAAAGAAGACGAGAAATTGAAAGATGGAAAGCAGACGAAAAAGTGCAAGGAAAGAAGATGAGAAAGTGGAAAGACGCAAGGAAGACGAGTTAGTGGAACGAAGAAGAGAAGACAGAAAGTGCAATGACGAGAAAGGTGAAAAGAAGGGAAGACGAAAAAGATAATACAAGGATATAAGATAAGAAAGTGGAAAGAAGGGAAGACAGGAAAGTGGAAAAAAGACGAGAAAGTATTAAAGATGAGCAAGTGGAAAGAAACAAAGAAAGAAGATGTTAAGGTGAAATAAGTAAAAGTGAGAAAGTGGGAAGAATGAAAGAAGTGGAAAGAGTGAAAGATGGAAAGAACGCATGAATGTGGAACTAAATGAACACGAGAAAGTGGAAAGGGAGCAAGACAAGAAAGTGGAAGGAAGGGAAAAAGACGAGAAAGCGAAAGGAAGGTAAGAAGACGAGAAAGTGGAAAGAAACAAGGAAGTGGAAAGAAGGAAAGAAATAAAAAGAACAGAAATAAATCAGGAATGAAATAGAGAGAGAAGAAAAAATAAAGAAGGAAAGAAAGAATAGACAGAGCAGAAATAAATTGATGAAATAAAAAGACAAGGAAAAAAAGGAAGAGAGAGAGAGTGCATAAATATAGACAGAGAAGGAAAGAAAGAGAGATAGTGAACGGAAATAAATAAACAAGAAAAGTGATAGAACAGAAACAAATAAAGAAAGAAAGAATGAATGAATGAGAGACAGAAGTAAATAAGGGAGGAAGGAAAGAGAGAAGGAAACAAAGGAAGACAGAGCAAACAGAAATAAATAAAGAAAGAATGAAAGAAAGATACAGAACAGAAATAAATGAAGAATGAAAGAGAAGTAAACAAACAGAGAAACAGAGCGAGGGGAATTAAATAAAGAAGGAAAGAAATAGAGAATGAAAAAGAAAGAAAGAAAGAAGGCAGTGTGTGTTCGTCCGGAAGCGCGTCAAGATTACTCTCTGTCACTGATGTTTAATAACTTTGGTACTCTCGAGCTGCAGTAGGGCGTGTGTCGCTTTCGCAGCTCGCGAAGTGCGCTGTCACAATGCAAGTACCTCCACCGTCGACTTTGATCTTGGTCCCAATGAATCTAACGTGGTGCATCGTAAAACATCTTGGTAGTCGTAGCGAGAAGAGATGCAGAAAGTACGTTCGAACGCTCTGCCACAACCACAACTGTCACGCGAAAGTGAGCCACTCACTCCAATTAGGAATGAATAGTCTTTACAGCCACTCTGGTGTAACGTGACGGCCTTTATATTTTTTTTATTTCATTCTTCGAAAACGACGACTTAATCCAAATGCACAACAAACATGCTGCAGAAAAACCTACAGTGACAAATGCCCATCGTGCCAGGACACATCCACGCTCCACCATATAACGTGGGCCTGCCAGAAAACAAATGCGGCACCAATAATACCAAACCCGAGTGCGGAGCAATGGGAAGGAATGCTCTCCAGCGACCGTCAGGACGTCCAACTAGGGCTGATCCGACGGGCCCAGCTGGCAGCGGCATCCAGCGGAGCCCTGGACCAGGGTCAGACGGCCATTGCCAAGAAGATGGAAGGCACCATCTGACTCCGCGAAATTCATAGAATTTTCTAGAGCTAAATATACGTTTTTCCTCCTCCTCTTCCGACCGCCTTAACGACAAAGCTGGCAGGTTCGCGCAGAACTGTTCGTAATGGCACAATCGATCAGCCACTATATATGGTGTCGTCCAAAGCTGATGTTCCGACACTCGTTGTTCGCACATCTTGCAAATCTCTCGCCACCTCGAGAGACGGCGAGATCAATTCCATGAAACGCTCTTTGTGCTTGTAGTACATGTCCGATGGGTGCGCTGACGATGCTCTCAGGGCCGGTTCTCGCAATAACGTGGGAAAGCTTGCACCGAAGAAACAGAAGCCGAAAAGATACGGTGGTCGATTTGCGCATTCATTGGAATCCAGGAGTCCCACAGACATCGGATCGCTATCGACGCCTTTTATTTCAAATTCGTTTGTATTTCTACTGTATGTAATCCTTTTTTCGAACCTCGTGGGATCCCTGTTTAAAACACTTTGCATCGCCGACTCTCCCCAGTAGTCCGGATATTCTGGCGGCACCACTAAACCTTCGATCTCACCCCGTAAATGTTCTAACAACTAAGTGGAACACAATTGCAACAATTTTCCACTAAGTGCAACCGATGCAAAACGTATGTACTTCAAGGTCCACTTTTCTTTTTCTCTGAGGGGCATTCTCGCAGTTCCATTCATGGTCTCCTTAAGATAGGCCGCTGCACCGAATATATTTCCTAGCAACGAATGCCGACCCATTACACGCGGCTCATTTACCGCTGTCTTGGTGGTGCGATGAGGACACAGGCACTGACTGCAAAGTCAACAGCTTGCAGCCTCCATATCTCGCAGTTGCCATTAAGACCATTCTTCGCTTCGTTGCTTACACGTATGTTTGCAAATTTCAATCTTCTGCTTCTTTCTTTCTTTAGCTCTTGTTTATTTGTTCGTTTGTTTGGCTGCATCTATCTATTTGTTTCCTCCAAGGTGGGACGGCGGGGGGGGGGGGGGGAGGGGGGCAAACAGAATAGCTAATATCGTTCACTGTTGGAAAGAAATTAGAGTAAATATGCCTGGCAATGTAAACCTTCGCAATGCGCCATCTGTTTCGCATAACATAAGCAAAGACCGCACATTTTTGTCCACCTTCTGAACGACGGACAAGTGTGGATCCGGAAACTTCATGATAGCCTGCCTATCTTTAAATTTTTTTTTGTTGGTGGCACGTTTTATTTCTACTATCCATGGTAAACTGCACGAGCGTCAGAGTAAATTCAAATTAACTTTGCAAAAAATAAAGCAAAATTTTATTATTCTACTTTCAGCAACGTTCTGCACGCATGTTTTTCGAAGTAGTCGGTGACGCCGAATCGTGCCGTCCGCGGGTCTCTTGCATCCGGTTAATAATGTCGTCAAATGCAGCATAAGAACGCGGGCTTGCAGTGAAAGAAAGATGCGATATATATAGTTCCGTCGTGCTTTTCCCACTCTCCAGGTACGTCAGGCGACATGTTTCAACCGCCACGGCCCGAATAGGTGCCTCCCTCCCAAGAAATAAAAAAAAATTACCTAATTAAAAGAACATAGCATTTCCATTTGTTTTCCATGTTTAGAAAAATTGACTGCCTTCACGCCATCGACCTTGGGTGAGTTTCAAAACTGCGAGAAAGCGCAGTTTGACTGGCGCCATTCATCCAATAATTTGGTACTTTGTAACAGGCCGTTCAAAAAAAAAGAAAAGAAAGCATACGACTCTCACCGCCCTAGTAGCATTGAGGCTATGGTATTGCGCCGCTGTCCTCGACGTCATGGGTTCAATAAATGCAGAGACGCATATATATATATAGTAACCCACGAATATATATCTACATTCGTTCACGTAAGAACATGAACGCATGCGCACATGCATACAAACGCACGCACCGAAAAATAAACGACCAGAAAAGTATGTCACCTCGACTACCAAACCTGGGTGACAATAGCACGCCCGTGAGGCTTCGGAGAGGCAAGCTCTCGACGTCCCCTCATGGGAGGCTTAGGCCCGGCCCTCATAAAGTGTGCGGGTTCTACAATAAGTTTATCACCCCCCCCCTGACGTTGTTGAGGGTACTTTGCCTACCGCACCATCGCAAAAGGCGGTGCACGCTTTACAGAGTCATTGCATTCAATTTTACTACATTAATTCTTTTCTATCACCCACTACTACTTGCCGCACTAAATCAGTGCCAACGGCGTCCTATTGAGCTGAAAGTTTAATCATTTCTTGCTATGGTGGCGGTATTTCGATGAGGCCCTTGGACAAAGAACTCGTCTATTTATTAGGAGCGCGTTGTTGAATACCATGTGATCGAGAATAAATGGCAGCTCTCCACTACGGCGCCTGTTATTAATAGACGCAATGGGGCTTCGGGACGTTACATGCCATGAAATATTTGATGTAACACTTCAGTAGAAGTTGGATTGTCAAAATAAATTCAATGCTCTCCTTTAGGGTGTTTATCTTTGATTCTATATCCTTTTCCAGCATTCTGTTATAGCTCGAATGTTAGACCGAAGTGACGAACTAATTGCTTCGCCAAAGCCGTATGTCTGTCAAATTATTCCGCTCTTGAAACACCTTTATTTATGAAGTGACGAATGTCCATACTGCTATCCTCCGCTGATGAAGAGCTTACGTTGCTTCGCTTTCAACTTCTGGCATTGAATGTCGTTGTTCCGTGTGGGCAAGAATTTGTCTACGTTGTCTACAGTTGTTCTATGCACTAGTCGCTTTGTGCATATAAGTGCGAATGCTTCGACCACTGCCTCACATATACTCGATACACGAATTCCTTTTTTTCAAGGAAAAAGGAAGGAAAAAAAACTTTCGTGTTGCTGCAGTTAAGAAATCTGGCTCGCAACCGAAACGTTATGATCCCGATCTGTACCGGGATGCATTTTCTTGTCTTGCACAACATGATTTTGCAATCACCTTCCAGCTGAGAGGAGAGCATAAAAGCCATTGCTAAGACTCGCCTGCGATACAATCACTGTTGGCGGTACACTTAACTCGTGTGCTTCTACCAATTGAACCGCCTGCACGCTTCTCATTCGCACTGGCAACTTGTTCTGTGGTCTTTCTCTCTTCTTATCGACTGCTTCTTGAATTGTAAGTTTGATTACAATACTTCTAGTTTTCTGGCTCTGCAATTGCAGACATGGCCTATCGTCGTTGAACTGAATGGTCTGTTTGAAATACATTTTTTGCAGCTCTCGGTTAAGCCCTTTCTGTCAATTACAAGTTCATAAATAGAAAATCTAACTCTGTGCCTTTATGTGCATGTTAACCTCATGTTACAGCCACGTTCATTGGGACGAGTGGAACAGTGCGGAGGCAATGTAGTTGTTAAACAAGAGCACCAGTAAAATTTTGCATCAGGAGAACAAACTCCCGATGAAACAAAGCATGTAACGACCACGTGTGTGAAAGTTGTGTTTTGCACTCCAAAAGACTTTGCCGTTAGACCTTCAATCTACGAGAGCCGATTACAGAAGTTATTTTCCGGCAATCTATATCCCTCTGCCGAACGTCGGCTTCTAAATTAGCCTCCTACAGCTGTTTATTAAGCCAAGCTTCTTAATACGTACAACCTTCAAACGGATAGCGCTATTCATTAAAGATATTAAACGGACCACGTTATGAATGCCATTCGCTCAGTCGTTCTCCGGGCTTCCTACACGGCAAGACCTAATAACCCACTTAGTTTGAGTTACTAATTAAAGAAACACACCCGAGTAATTAGCCTCTTAAATGAAATACGTTGAAAGCAGGACGTACGCTGTGACATCACACGAAGCAATCAACTCCACGCTCGCGCGAGCTCTCCTTAGTGAAACGACAGTATAGAACAAATGTGGAAGTTTGATTTGAAAGTTACTGCAACCGCTTAATTCGCCTGGAAACGTAAATAGAACACGCCAAAGGGGAGGGGCAATGAATATTTAATAAAAAAATGTTTTTTATAACCAGAATTCGCCCAGCAATAAGATGAAAACAAAAACGTATTGCACCGCCGTACTCCTTACCCACTTTAAGATGTTGCGTAATTACACGAGAGGAAGTTAAGGGAGAATTGCATATTTTATTTTCCTACATATACTGCAGTCTCATTATAAGGCATAACAGGGTCTGCCGGAAGTATTTATCTTCACAGAGGTATTTATAACACAACACTAAGTCACAAAATTCTACTGCATAGAAATAAGTTCTCCGACCGGGGACAATATTCAGGCGGTATAGCGCGCACGATGCAACATATCCGTTTATTAGAAGCTATACAACCTAAATAGTTATCCTTTTCTGCAAAATAATTCTAGTAACTTTTGAAAAAATACTCTATCCATGTTGAGCTGTTTCGTCTGACTGCTTAGTATTCGTTTCAATAAATTCATTGTCGTGCACGGTGTAGGAACAGCGGGAAGCAGTTCGCCAAGCATTTCTCTGTCCCTCGCTCCTTACTGACTGACGCGATTCGTAGCCTCGATTGCAATGCATGCGTTAAATTATTGGCGTGAACAAAATGCGAAGCACCCAAGTGCTGCTGGCGGAAGTGGTTTGCCGAAAGGTTTCGAAACACGAGCACTTGCGTCTTTACGTACATATTTCCGCTAACCCACTTCTTCCGGCACATCGGTACTTACATCGTACATCGACACCGTAAGTACATCGACACCGTGTACTTAGAACAACTCGTCCGAATCGCTATTTCAATTAGAAGTATCTCATTGCTGCACTCCATTTTTTTTCTCTGTGGCACACAATTGTTCGCGGTGCAAAGCGCACGCCCACATCAACGAGACCTCCACTTTTCCTGGGACCGTAAATTCTTCATTCACTGCACACGTCGCTTACACCATCTCATCACCTCACCATCATCATCTCACCATTGCCTTACCTAGAGTTTCGTGCAAAACGTACCATAGGGAACTGTGGCTCTCGCGTGCACGGGTGTCTACAAATACGCCTGCCACAGCCTGCAGGTGCATATCTGTTAGTACACGAATTTGCGTAAAATTTGTGATTTTATGACTTCAAATGGCTCAGAGGCGTTGCGAAATGGTAATTGAATAAACAAAAGCTAATTATAAATGCAATAATTCACGATGATCGGACATGTGAACACACGCTTAAGCTTTGCTATGTCCATAAGTTTGAGATTCTTTGAAAGGATTTTTTTACTCTGAAGAGTAAGAAATACAGCCACAAGGACACCTGGAGCCAGGAGCAGGACTATTAGACAATTGCATGTGCTACCTACCATTGGCTCGGTAACTGCACTGCCTATAGATTACTATTACTAATTAGCATATTAGTATTAGTAATTTTTGAAGGGAACTCTAAGCCACAGCCTCTAGGTCCTCCGCGTGCCATTCGGGGAGATAACTGTTAAAGTCAAATATATCTTTGATAGCCTCAATTCGAGGGTCTTACTCCACTCGAATCCTGTTTGAGAAAACGCCTGTGCTGATGACATCACGGAACTCAGTGTTACTGGAGGGATGCTGAATAGTGGTAGTTGCACACAAAACTCAACGTGTAAGGTGAGACCAAAACCAAAAGGCATTTGTTGCTTAATAGATCTATTTAGAAAATACCAAATTGCACAGGCAAGTTATAAATCTATGCCTGAGCGCAGTGTTAAGAATACTTCGATACTACAGGTCAGGTATGTGTCTTCTCTAAAATAAAAAAGCAGATCTCGAAAGTAGACCTAATGCACCTCAAGTTTCTTAAAGACGTTGATGTAATTATTCGTTACGTGTCTGTGTAACAACCAAATGAAGGCAGCAGAAAAGGAAGTCAGAGAAAACACATAGACATTGGGCATGTTATTAATTGAAATGTCGAATGTGAAAGCGCGTAAATATATATGTGGGCTACCAAACATATCCATGCTGCCTCCGATTCTTTGATTTTATGGATGTTTGCGTAAGTCTGGTAAACATAGCGCTGGGAGTGTAAGACTGCACCAGCTGCTGCCATGGCGGCTCATGTGCAACATTTTGTCACCCACAGGATTAGATAAATTACATAGCGAGGCTTGAGATCAACTCGTGCAATGCAATGTGGGAACAGAATAAGGGGAACCAGGGTGTTTTGACTTGTAAACTATAGCCACATGAAAAGCCAACGAAAAACGAAGCCAGGGATAGCGTAGGTAATAATTACCTGAGGTTATTATCTGAAATATTAACAAAGAAATTAAGATACTGGCTCTCAGCGGCGCAAAGTTTTTCTTTTTTGCATTATATTAGCTGCGGTGTGATGCTGATAGTGCCGGTGATGACGATAATTACAATCATCATCATCACCATTGTTTTCATGTGGTTCAAACATGGCGCACAGTCGGCGGTTGGCCTTGAATCAAAAAGTCGGAAGAAGTCTAATAAGAATAGGAAATCAAGAAATTACATTTTACATCATGATGTCTTTACGATTTTACTTCTTTTTTATTTCAATGTGTAGTACACACGAACTGCCCAAAGAATATGGTATAGCTTTCTCTTTCTGGACATTAGCAACTCAACGCGGCAGGCAAGTCCATCCGACTTACGCAACCCAGAAAGAAAAAAGAAAGAATGCAAAAAACTGGTACCCTCATCCCGGAGGGCAGATGATGTTGCTACGTGACGCGACTTGCTGAAGCCCGATGTTACGTTGATTACCTACTTGTCAAGCGCTGCTCGAGGCTATGTAACACAGTATTGAAGTTACCAGCAATCCTCCTCTACGGTATATCTATCTATGTATTTGTGAAGATTCTTCTCTGTATGCCCTTGCGTTCACGCAAGAGGGGCGTTTGTAAGGTTGCCTCACGCGTGTTTACCTGCTCAATCGAATATTGGTCCCCATCAATGTTGCAAAATAACATAAGCAAGCGAGGGCCGAAATTGGCTGTCTCAGACTGTTGGTGTCACGCCTTGCGCGCCATCATCGCCGACTATCCATCAAACGTCCTTTTCCTGGTCACGTCTTAGTTTGTCACTGGGCCAGCTGTAATGCTGTCAGACGAAAGCGTGATGACAAACGGGCAGCGCGTAGCGGCAACCTGGACGCTTTCTTTCCTGGGGGGGGGGGGGGGGGGGGGGGCGTCTTGTGCGGTTCTCCTCGGATTGGTTCGCGTCTAGAAACGCCGCCTACCCGCTATGAAGAATTGGCCAAGAATTGGGCCAAATTAGGAAAAACATTTGATCTTGTTCGGAAAGCGAAAAAAACACTTAGGGAAAATGTGAAGGTGAGTAGAAGGTGACTCAATCAAATGATACTCTTGCAAGAACGGTTGATTTCATCCCAACTTTCTTTCTCATATTTCTTTGTTCTCTTTTGCATTGACACGAAGTAGCACTGGCACAGAAAAAGAAATGAAACTCGTCGGAAGCCAGTGCACTTTATTGGCAGAAGAAACATTTCTTCGAATAAAAAGGCAGACGAAACCTCATACACGTCGCGAAACGTCAGCGAAGAACCTTTACCAATTTACCAATTTACCAGTTTAGGTCCCAGCACGAAAAAGAAAATAATAATTTTGCTTTTCGAAGATATTTTGACGTGTCCAGCACCCTCAGCAACATAGTCAATCCAAGCTTGTCAACCGGCCTGCGTTTCCTTCACGTCAAAGAAATGCCCTCGTCAGTGCTCACAGTCAGAAAATGGCAACGATGGCGTCTACAGAACCAAAGGTACCGTCAGATGCCCACTACGTGTATAATAAGACGACCCTGAGCATGCTACACATAAATCTACACTCACTGGCGGTCCCGGCGTAGCACGAAATAACTGCCTTTTCTGCTGCCAGCTCACATCCGAAAGGAGCTGTCTTTCTTTCTTTCTTTCGTACTCAAAACGTTGTAGTAAAGCATTCAAAATGCGAGAGGTGTATTGGAAAAGAAACAAGCAACAGAAGAAACAGAAGCAGCAGGTCTTACGCTTCTGCAACAACAAAAATAACAAGAAGTGTAGTAACAAATTAAAAGCCACATTTCTTTGTTTTAGCAAGGAGCAGACGAAGAAGCTGAAGAGCCAAGGTTAAAAAAAAGAAATACAGAAATATACTGTCATATCATTGTATTGCAGCAGTCATCGCGAAGTTCAGGGATAACCCTGATCCGATAGAACCTATACGCTGCAGACGTGAAACCGCGGTTCAGCGCTTGTCAGCAACATTGTTCGCGTCAAGCATTGGATGATCGTTGACCTGTGACTGACGTGCGTAAACAGAAGTCAGACAGACGACGTGAGAGCCGAAGCAAGATCCGAAGCAAACACGCAGAGCCGACAGCCCGGCGCGCAAACAACTCACCCTTCAGTGTTCTTCCATGTTTTCACGCTGGTCAGTTTGCAGACGTCCCCTCTGACTTGCACCAGCAGCAAACAAGTGATAACGGTGACAGACTCTCACGAAGATGGCTTTAAGAGAAAAGCAAGAGTACGCATGCGCATAGCAAGTTTCTACCAAAAGTTACAGTGCTGCTAGTTAATGACATTCAGCTCTCACGAAGGACAGTGATTTCAGTCCCAGATGTGCGGGAGTATTTGGAAGGTGTTCGGCTACTACAGCGGTAGTTGGATCTGCCGAGTTGAGAATCATGGGTGCTGGCTTTGTACATAAATTCGTCCTAAACAGATATAGCATCAGAAAAGGTAGGTCCGCCCGTGCGAACGTGGCCCTGCACTGCGAACGTGTCCACATGCCTTGCACCTGGGCTGGGATCACTTCAAAATATTCTAATCTTTTTTTTCATTCCCAATACATCATTAGCCCTCCATGATAGGTCAAACTGGCTCAGGCCTCACCCTTATGGTCCACGCACCAGCCCATATGGACTGGTCCCGAGCCATTTCTACATGTCATGGAGGGCCAGTGATGGATTTGGGTTAAAAACAGATCACAACAGTTGCACACTGTCGCGGTCCTGTTGGCCTAAAAGCGCATCATTGTCCTGCTTAAATCGTAGTGAGGATTCGCCGTATCACGGTCATTGTACACGTCGTCACTGCCGTCATGGAAACGTGCTCTGAAAACGTCGTCATAATACTGAGTGCAGGAATAATGACAAAGGCTAAAGTTTCTTTCCATAAAAAAAAATTTTCCCATAGCACTCTTGGAAAAGCTTCAGCTTACGTACGTGCTCTTGCTCGTCAGTCACCACTTCAGGTTGTGGGAAATGGCACAAAACCATGAGGAGGCCGCAGCACAAAGCACAGGTGAATATCTTCGCTTCTAGTTAGCCTGCATCCCACCTGATCGATCACCAAGTGTCTCTGAAGCCGGCGCTCATTGTTCGGAAGATCGAAATGCGTTTGGCTTGTTTTTGTTATCACTGTGTGCGTGTCTTGTCTATGCCCGCGAGACAGCTAGCAATGTGAGGGCTCGGAAGAAACAGAATACTTCGTAAAGAAGCCGTTTTTCTCGTTTTTCTTTCCCGGGGCACAAAAAGCTAAAAGAAAGCAAGAGGCCCAAATGTGTCCAATTAAATTCAGCTGGTTGATGTAAATCACACAAAACTTAGGATGGGGTACCAGTTGGATTTCATACCTTCCGTGGACATATTATTTCATTCAGTTTGTGGGAACTGTTTGATCGCGGTGGTGTGCTGGCATCTCAATCTTTTGTTGTTACATGCGTCATTTATCACGGGACACAGCATCCGACGTTTTAGGGTTGGGAAACGACCCATAGGACAACCGCGGTAACGCTCCCATTCACAATAAACCATCCCAAAATAACGCCGTAAAATCCCGAGGACGTCCTCAGGGCATTCACATGAGTACGTTTAGACGTCCTCCGGACCTGCCTGCATCAACCTCAAAACACAATAATCAAATTTATCTATTCGGGTGGACAGCGTTCGGTAATATATATTCAGTACCAAGTATTTGTGAAAACATCTAAGATGTGTTGCATAGTCTGCCTATAGGCACCTTCGTGGGTATACGCGACAGAATTTGCTCTTGTGTCCGCTTAATGTTAGAGGGCACGTTAGCCCCAAAATATTAGCAATTTCGCGCAGAATTTTCGAGTAGCTACATTGCGTTTGTGTTTGTTTCTTGGCAGTGAAGCCAAGTGCAACATCCAATACTAGTTCCACCTTATTCTTCTTCATGCCGGCAGAAAATGTGAACCCCCAAACCGGCTTCAATCCCATCCCCCACCCTTTACATTTAGAAATTATTATGCCAGAGCAAGTGTTCTCCGCGAAGGAACTACTTGGCTTAGTTTTGTTCTCATTTTGGCAAGGGAAGCATCTGCGAATGATTCTTATTTTTGTCGGCTTCAAATGCCGATGCAAGCCATTATGCGGTCACCTTGCAACAACGGTGAATTCTATAGCGCACGTAGAGACAAGGACACAGAAAAACGTGGTACACACTGGCGCTGTGTTTGCGTGGGATAAAAACTTCCCTGTGTCATACCAACACGCGAAAACGCTACGTTACTGAACTCCAATAGCGGGCTGCCTGGCGGCACTACTCGAAATTGTCGCGTGTCTAGAGCAAAATTTTGAAGACATTTTCTACATCTAAATAAAAAAAATACTTTTTGTGATGCATAATTAATGTAACTAGACTTCATATTAGGCGCATAGTTTTGTTCTATCGCTAAGCGATAGAAAAGCCCTAAGTTAAAACGTTTTAGCACAATCATTTGTGCTTCGTGAATTGCATATGAAAAAATAATTCTCTACTGTCTGAAGAAGACTGTTCAATGCAGAAAAGACGCAAGAACGAAATCTCGGTTGTGGCGCTGCTCTGAGGTTCCCCACTGTGTCTTGTCGTAGGCGTGATGGAATTCGAGAGTGTTTGCATGGATCGGCATTGAACTGTGTCTCATTAACAAATGACTAGACAGCGCTGTGAAGCGACCAAAGACGCAAACCAACAGCAAATCTTGAGGTGTTACTGGAAGGCAAGATGACCCATATACGAGAATAAAAAAATTTTGTATTCATGAGGTCATACATACACGCACTGAAATTTCAACAACAAATTTAGTAAAGGAACATTGATCTTTGTTTCTTCAATTATTGAGCCTTTGCTTAGCACCTGGGTAAATAACAATAGTGAAAGGCCATTTTATCATTGTACACCGTTTCATACGGGTCGTGTTATATAATCTACCGATATACGACTTCTTCTTGTCGAAATTCCGTAAGTCTAAAGGCGCCAAAATTTTTAACCTCCTTTTTGCCATGGTGAATCCGCAACATATAATGTATCAACCACATAGCCAATGCACTGCAACCGTAATCCGACAAAGCTAATGTTCCGGAAAGGTGCAAGACAGTGTGCGCCAGCCTTCCCTTTTTGAAAAAGTAAAATGCCTGCTTTCTTGGACGGTAGGAGAGAATTCCGAAAGCCACCAAGAATCTAGGAGCAATAAAAGAAGTTGGTTATTTCTTATAGAATACTCCCCCCTTGCCACAATTTTGGAAACACGCCGTTGCATGAACTCACGTCTGCTGTTCTTTTTTAGTTCTGTGTGCTAAGAAAGGTCTGGATATTTTTCCAGTGTCTCCAAAAATTTCCGTTTCATATCTGGTTTCTTTCAGGGTTTCTCTGACGCCTGCGACATATCGAGAA
This sequence comes from Dermacentor albipictus, assembly GCF_038994185.2. NCBI lineage: Eukaryota > Metazoa > Arthropoda > Arachnida > Ixodida > Ixodidae > Dermacentor > Dermacentor albipictus. The sequence goes on along the minus strand of NC_091830.1, from coordinate 21,385,954 downwards.
ATATTACGTCACTACAGTCGGGTACAACATTAGAAGCCAGCGGCATTCCCACGAGCCTCCACCAATGATCGCGCACTCTTGTCTGACGTCATGAGCCGCACGGCAGGTGAGCCCGCCAAAGAAAAGCACGGCAGCCCGTGCTTCGGACTGGACCGAGAGGTGTCAGCGGGACTGTTTCTTCAAGTCCCGGAGGAAATAGGCTGCCGTGCTTCAATCATCTGGACGAGGCCTCTCCGGCCTTATTAAGTTATGCGCGACTATAGGTAGCACCGGGATGCATGCGTGCGCTGGAAAGCTAGGATGTGCCTGCAGCACCTAAGTGGGAGCTAGACCCAGTAGGGCCCGCTCACAGGGAAGTTGTACGCAGACGAACAGTGAAACTAGGCACTACTACAACTACTCGGTGATGACTATGCTTGCAGCGCTGCTGTATTGTAGCGCGTCTCAAATGCACTCAGCAAATGATATCTGCTGTTGGCTCCGAGATTTTCGCTCATTCATCAACTTGAACTTGTTTAGTTAGTGTTATGTTATTATATATATATATATATATATATATATATATATATATATATATATATATATATATATATATATATATATATATATATATATATATATATATATATATATATATATATATATATATATATATATATATATATATCTTTGGTTTTACTGTTGTTGTGGTAATTGCTCGAGGTAGCAATTCTTGCTATTTTTCGGTATAAACGAGGAGAACGGGGGTTAACCGACAGGCCCGATTTCTATTAGTCATATTACAAGAAGCCAAGAAACACTGACACCAGAACGCAAACACTGACAAATTTGTGCCAGTGTTTCTTGACTTCTTATCATATATTTCCGGAATAGCAATGTGTGTGTGTATATATATATATATATATATATATATATATATATATATATATATATATATATATATATATATATATATATATATATATATATATATTTAAATATAGTAGGCAAAGAGGGTTTCTTCAGGCTACCTTTCAAACGTAAAGAACTTGAGTGGTGCTACAAGGTAAACAGAACAAGTATTTAATTTTGACAGTTTCGATCGGTGGACCGATCTTCGTCAGGGTTTACAAAAAATGGCTGTTCGACCGTAGTAGGGACGACACCAGACCGGGTACCCGGTCGTTCTTACATACATCAAACCGAGAGGAACAGTTGTGACAGTGATTGATTTTCGGCGCCTTGGCAGATTTACAGCGGCCTTTGGCAGCTATGCAGGGCAAGAGGAAGGCGGAGTCACATGTATGTAGAGCAAGGAGGTAAGTGAGAAAAAAAAAGGAAAAAAGAAAGAAAGAAAACGGAAAGAAAAAGAAAAAAGCACACAGGAGGAGGGAGACGTAAGACGGAGAGGTAGGGGGGGGGGGGGGGAAGTAGCGGCAGCTAGGTTCCCGTGCACCCGAGGCAAGGAGGGAGAAAGCGGTGGCTCCGCAGCTCCAGTGCGTGGGCTGCCGTTGTAGCGGGAGCGGTTGGCGGGGGGCACAATAGAGAAGGGGCCCAGAAGGAAGACAGAAGAGCGGCAACTTGTAGAAAGAAACACAGTGTCACAGTACAAATATACAAGGCACGGCCCGTTCCGGCAGCTTTGTGGTCCAGCTACGGTGCGAAAAAAAGAAAAAAAATAGTTCCAAAAAAGAATGTATGCATGGGATTCGCAAAGCAAGTGCGCCCATGGGCTTAGATTTAGGGAGTCGAGTTAAATAGCCTCCTTGTGGTCCAGTTTTTGAACGTTTAACAGACAACTGACATCAAGTCAGCGCGTGCGTATTTCAGGAAGGGCAATAGGTCACTCCGAATGACCACTTCAGTGGCAGGGTCCAGGGAACTGAATTTATTGGTTTTCCGCTCGCCCCCTTGAGGCGCATGCGGAGGGGTGAGCAAGCAGTGTGAATAGCCAGCGTTTCAATTCTAGAGTACATAGAATGTATTCGCGCTTCCCACGCACTTTCACGGCATATCCCGGAGGCACGTCATCCGCCCCGGACTCTCATTAATTCCTTTAGTGTACGTTCCAAATTTATGGATGAAAAAAGATTCTCTCTGCTCGCGTGCACGGGTGTGTTAGAAACCAGATTGCAAGAGCACAACGCTCACGCGTTCAAAGGAGTGATCTGGCAGCCGAACGTGCCTGGAGAAGGGTAAATTGGGGAGACTTTTCACATGCGCGCGGTGATTGTTAAACCGCAGGCGGAAAGGGGTCTCTGTTTGGCCGATATATTCCTGCTTACACACCTCGCATCGAATTTTGTACACGACGTTACTGGAATCACAGTCAAGATTTTCGGTAATTTTATATACGAAGGGCGAGTTCGATGCTTCAGCCGTGTCTGCTGTTATCATGTGACGGCATACCTTGCAACGAGGTTTCCCACACGGTCGACAGCCCTTGGGCGTGTTTGACTTCTGTGTCCTCGCCCTGACTAACAAATCCCCTAAATTTTTGTTTCTTCTATACACAACCCGAGGCGGCTGCTTGAAGATAGTAGCGAGTCGGATGCTCTGTTTCATGATATTAAAATGGCGGGTGAGAATGGCATTGACCCGCGGAGCACCGGTGGTGTATGTGAGGACCAAGTTTGGATCTGATTGTGTATTAGTATTGCTAACCTTTTCTCCCATTATCTGTGCTCGATCTAAGCTGCGGGCGCGTTCAATGGCATCGTCTACTATTTTCGGAGGATATTTTTGGCGTATGAGAGCAGATTTCAGTTGCTCTGCGTGTCGCTCAAATTGCGCAGATTCGGAACAGACTCTTCTGTATCTGTGGGCCTGGGAGTAGGGAATGCCTGTTTTGCAGTGATGGGGGTGGCTACTATAAATATGCAGATATTGCTGACGATCTGTCGGCTTTTTGTATAGGGACGTGGAAATGCGACCGCCACTCAGTGACAGAGTGACGTCGAGGAAGTGAATACTATTTTGGGAGAAGTTGTGCGTAAAGCTGATTGACGGGAGCAGAGAATTGAAATTGGAAATGAAGTTTAAGAGACTTTGTTCATTGTCGGCCCACACAAAGAAAATGTCATCCAGGAATCGCTTATAAAATATTGGTTTTACGGCCGAGTTTGCGAGGAACGGTATTTCTAAAGATGCCATAAAGATATTTGCATAATTTGGCGCCATCTTCGTTCCCATGGCGGTTCCACTGATTTGCAAATAATGCTTGTCCTCGAACTCAAAGTGATTATATTTCAGTACTAGATTTAAAAGAGTCTCAACTGTGTCTTTATCTAATTGCCTAGGTTGGCTGGAGTCGGCGTAAGCTGAAACTGCGGATGCTATGCCCTCGGCGTGAGGTGTGTTGGTGTACAAAGATGCGACATCCATAGTGACCAAGTAACCCCCCGCCGGTACCGTCAGGTTTGATACCTCCCGAAGGAAATGATTTGTGTCTTTAATGTACGAGGGAAATGAAGATGGGATGTCCTTAATGAGACTGTCAATAAAGCTGGATATTTTCTCAGTCACTGTTCCATTACTGGAAACGATAGGCCGACCGGGATTGTTTATTTTGTGGATTTTGGGTAGTAGGTTGAAATGGCCTACCGTTTCTACCTACTACCCCCATCACTGCAAAACAGGCATTCCCTACTCCCAGGCCCACAGATACAGAAGAGTCTGTTCCGAATCTGCGCAATTTGAGCGACACGCAGAGGAACTGAAATCTGCTCTCATACGCCAAACATATCCTCCGAAAATAGTAGACGATGCCATTGAACGCGCCCGCAGCTTAGATCGAGCACAGATAATGGGAGAAAAGGTTAGCAATACTAATACACAATCAGATCCAAACTTGGTCCTCACATACACCACCGGTGCTCCGCGGGTCAATGCCATTCTCACCCGCCATTTTAATATCATGAAACAGAGCATCCGACTCGCTACTATCTTCAAGCAGCCGCCTCGGGTTGTGTATAGAAGAAACAAAAATTTAAGGGATTTGTTAGTCAGGGCGAGGACACAGAAGTCAAACACGCCCAAGGGCTGTCGACCGTGTGGGAAACCTCGTTGCAAGGTATGCCGTCACATGACAACAGCAGACACGGCTGAAGCATCGAACTCGCCCTTCGTATATAAAATTACCGAAAATCTTGACTGTGATTCCAGTAACGTCGTGTACAAAATTCGATGCGAGGTGTGTAAGCAGGAATATATCGGCCAAACAGAGACCCCTTTCCGCCTGCGGTTTAACAATCACCGCGCGCATGTGAAAAGTCTCCCCAATTTACCCTTCTCCAGGCACGTTCGGCTGCCAGATCACTCCTTTGAACGCGTGAGCGTTGTGCTCTTGCAATCTGGTTTCCAACACACCCGTGCACGCGAGCAGAGAGAATCTTTTTTCATCCATAAATTTGGAACGTACACTAAAGGAATTAATGAGAGTCCGGGGCGGATGACGTGCCTCCGGGATATGCCGTGAAAGTGCGTGGGAAGCGCGAATACATTCTATGTACTCTAGAATTGAAACGCTGGCTATTCACACTGCTTGCTCACCCCTCCGCATGCGCCTCAAGGGGGCGAGCGGAAAACCAATAAATTCAGTTCCCTGGACCCTGCCACTGAAGTGGTCATTCGGAGTGACCTATTGCCCTTCCTGAAATACGCACGTGCTGACTTGATGTCAGTTGTCTGTTAAACGTTCAAAAACTGGACCACAAGGAGGCTATTTAACTCGACTCCCTAAATCTAAGCCCATGGGCGCACTTGCTTTGCGAATCCCATGCATACATTCTTTTTTGTAACTATTTTTTTTCTTTTTTTCGCACCATAGCTGGACCACAAAGCTGCCGGAACGGGCCGTGCCTTGTATATTTGTACTATGACACTGTGTTTCTTTCTACAAGTTGCCGCTCTTCTGTCTTCCTTCTGGGCCCCTTCTCTATTGTGCCCCCCGCCACCCGCTCCCGCTACAACGGCAGCCCACGCACTGGAGCTGCGGAGCCACCACTTTCTCCCTCCTTGCCTCGGGTGCACGGGAACCTAGCTGCCGCTACTTCCCCCCCCCCCCCCCCCCTACCTCTCCGTCTTACGTCTCCCTCCTCCTGTGTGCTTTTTTCTTTTTCTTTCCGTTTTCTTTCTTTCTTTTTTCCTTTTTTTTTTCTCACTTACCTCCTTGCTCTACATACATGTGACTCCGCCTTCCTCTTGCCCTGCATAGCTGCCAAAGGCCGCTGTAAATCTGCCAAGGCGCCGAAAATCAATCACTGTCACAACTGTTCCTCTTGGTTTGATGTATGTAAGAACGACCGGGTACCCGGTCTGGTGTCTTCCCTACTACGGTCGAACAGCCATTTTTTGTAAATCCTGACGAAGATCGGTCCACCGATCGAAACTGTCAAAATTAAATACTTGTTCTGTTTACCTTGTAGCACCACTCAAGTTCTTTACGTTTGAAAGGTAGCCTGAAGAAACCCTCTTTGCCTACTATATTTAAATATATATATATATATATATATATATATATATATATATATATATATATATATATATATATATATATATACATATATATATATATATATATATATATATATATATATATATATATATATATATACACATTGCTATCCCGAAAATATATGATAAGAAGTCAAGAAACACTGGCACAAACTTGTCAGTGTTTGCTCTCTGGTGTCAGTGTTTGTTGGCTTCTTGTGATATGACTAATAGAAATCGGGCCCGTCGGTTAACCCCCTTTCTCCTGGTTTATACCGAAAAATAGCAAGAATTGCTACCTCGAGTAATTACCATAAAAACAGTAAAACCAAAGATATCGGAGGCACGTACGGCAAACAGCTGGCTTCACGAACCAACGCAGACACTAAGCCAAATGTCGAGAAGTGCTTGTGCAAGCGATAGCCGTACGATTGGTAATACCCAGAAATGGCTTTCGTATTATTGTCATGCCAATTTATATTTCCGTTTTATTTCGTTTAGATGGAAAGATTACTAGATATTCCCGTGTTAAAAATCGACTGCACTGTGAGCTCATCTCTCTAAAGGCGCATAGTGTGTAAGACAAAATTGAGGAAGACCGGCTATGTCCGCCAGATATACAAAAAGGAGCGGTGCCTTACCAAAGCGCTGCTCATAACACGATAGACGGAGAAGCATTCGCAAAGGACCCGGCTGTGAGCAAGTAGGTCGCTCTCGAAACAGTCGAGGACAGTGGACCTTGCTAAAACACGATTACAGCGGCAAAGACTTTTCGCGTTGGTTGCCTTTCAGGTTTGAACTAAAAGGGCGCAACCTTCCGCGGGAGTAATCGAATTGAACGCACCACTTTCGAGTGGAACGGCAATCATAGAACTACAGAAGAAACAGCCTTAATAGCACCGAGAGAAAGCGGGGAAGAAAAAACAAAGAACACAGTACAACGCGCTGCAGTCTGCAGTGCAAGGCAAGTTGTGGGTCGCGTCAGCCAGAGAAATTCCTACTAAAGTTACTAGGGGCACTGTGATTGTTTATATATATAGACGTAAAATCTTAGAGAGCAACCAGACATAGCTCGTATTCTAGTTGAGATTGAGACGAAAGCGAAGATGGAGCTGGGCAAGCCATGTAATGCATAGGGTAGACAACTGGTGGACTATTACAGTTACAGAATGGGTGTCAATGAAGCGCCGTCGAGGACGGCAGAAGATTAGGTGAAGTGATGAAACTGAGAAATTTGCAGGCGCAAGTTGGAGTCAGCTAGCGCAAGACAGGAGTAACTGCAGATCGTTAGGTGAGGCTTTCCTACTGCAGTGGGCAAGAAAATAGGCTGACGGTCAGATATATATATATATATATATATATATATATATATATATATATATATATATATATATATATATATATATATATATATATATATGTCGGCTTTTCTCGAAGCTTTCCTCCTGGAGTGGGCATTAAAATAAGAATGGAAGGGAGGGAGACGAACTTTCGTCACGAATAATGTCACAACATGTCTCGGACACGCCATACGGCATACTTACTCATGTCACTGTTTGCTTAGTGTGATTTGTGGACAATGCTCACGTGTGGGAGCCGGAAAGATAAGTGCTAGTAAATTTTAGTAACCTCCCTGCATTTGCTCTCTCTCTTTCTCTGTTAGTCGTCTGTGCCTTCTTTTGTCTCATTATGCTGCGTCCCGACATGAAGAGATTTCGTCAAACTCAATTTCAGGCTATAGAAGTGAATTTACCAAGGAAAAAAAATGGCCAAGCTTAGCTTGGTTAAGCCAAGAATGCGTTGCATATTGCGCGAGTTGGGGCCCAGATTTTTCTCACGCTGTCGTGACGTGACGTCACGTGGTTGCGCTAAAGGTCAATGGTGGCTGCCCGGCCACGCCCAAGGGCTGAACTGAGTGATTGCAATATGCAACGCATAAAAGGACGCTCCCACTGATCGTACTGTTTAACCATGTAGGGGGAAAACTCTATGTCTGTAAACAAGACAGGCATGGGACATGCAGAGGCGACCAGGCAACTACGTTTCCGCTCTTTGTGTTCACTTTCAAGTAAAACTTCTAAAACATGACTGCTTATACACTCGTTCTAGTTTTTATATGGGGAAACAAAGTGGCTCGATGTTTTTTCTGTTACCCTCCCTGCAAGCGACGGCTGCGCTACTGCACAATCGTGACGTCAAGTTCTGCAGCTTCTCTCTAGGTAAGCATCATAAAAGCAGACGAAATCTCAAACGGTCAACAGAAGGCCAGCAGTGTTCGCCTAATAGGGCGAATAAAACTCAAGTGCGCGTGAAACGACCAGACCGAGAAAGAGCCCTTGCAGCCGTCATTTGCTGCTGTCTTTTTGTGTGGTTGCTTGGCTGCATTGCGCCGGAGTCGGCAGGCGAAGCTGACGCAAAAAATATGCACCGCGCACTTCGGAAGCACCCGGATGCCAGAGCGGGCTTCGAGCGCAGAGGCAATTGCTTCCCGTGCGGAACAAGCGAGGAGCGTTCCACGCTTCATTTGCCGCGCACCGTCGTTGTTCTTTGAAAACACTCTCTGGAACAGCGCAACTCGCATTCCAGCGTGTTTTTTTCACCTTCCCAGGTCGAATTATTATTCTTATTTTGTTGTTGTTCTTGATGCTATCGACGGGACGTAAAGCTGAGGCAAGTACAACGAGCGTCTCCCAAGCACGCAAGCAGATACTTTTGCATTTTCTACTTGGTTGTAGCGGAAGCTGAACGAGAGGGACAACACAAGGGTACATTTCAGAACCACACAACCCTAACCTTCATTCAGCAACAGATGCAATTGCAGTTCTCGTTGCTACTTATACCCTAAAAACGTCATAAGCCACGTGTAAGTTAATAGCTAGGTAAGCATGAACAAAACACGGGAACCCACACGTAGAAATCTTTCAGCATATTTAGTATTTAGTATTTATTTAGTATTTAACCTTAGCATTTTCGTTTTTAGCATTTCCCACTTTTTGTTTATGTTTATCGAGCTACGAATTTACACGTGTCGTATGACGTTTCGAGGGTATAAGCAGGAAAGAGAACTTAAAATATATTTCCTTTTAGATTAGTGCTGTGTGATTGTCAAATGTGCCTTTCGGCTGTCCCTATCGTTCGGCTAGCGCTACAACAAAGTATAAGGTTCCGTGCCACTAAGACCATGAAGCTACCTTCATGCTTTTGCGTATCTTTAATGCATGGGCACCTCGTCGTTCTACTCTGAATGCGCCTGTTTAGAATGAGAAGACGCTGTAGTGGGTCCAGAGCAAGCCTCGTTTAATCCTTTGCTATTTAGGTACACATGACATTAAACTAATAAGGAACACAGCATCTAAGCAATGTTGGGCTTTCTGGAGACTTGTGGCAGTTGGTATTACAACCGTAGAACACTCATATTGTTCTAGCATAATACAACACAGAGACACGAAATCGACATGTCAGACTGCGGAAATATTGGATTTTTTCCCCCGAGATCCTGAGGTCTGTAAATCTTTGAGGCCATCTCTACAATTAATGTCTGCTAAAATAACCGGTTCGTAGGTTTACGAATGCAGAGAAAAGCTCAGCATGTTCAATTTTTCATCATCCTCCCATTACCAGACCGTTTTTATTTACACTGCCGCACAAAGGTCTCTGATGGCAAGTTATACCTGCAGATTTCCTAGTTTCATCACACCGTGCAATATTATGCCGCCCTCATCTCCGCTTGTCTTCCCTGGGCACCCATTTTGTAACTCTGACTGACCACCACTAATCTATCCTACGCATCGCATAGCCAGCGCAGCTCCATTTTTTCCTCATAATGTCAATTACAATATCGACTACCCCCGTTTGCTCTCTGATCCGCATCGCTCTCTTCGTTTCTTTTAATGTTACGCCTGACATTTATCGTTCCATTACTGGTTGCCTGGTCCCTAACTTCTTCAACAGTTTACTTGTTAACATCCAGGTTTCTGCTCCATATATTAGTTTTAGTAGAATGCAATGGTTGTACAGACTTCGTTTTTGCGATTAAGGTAAGCCATCGGGTCGAATTTGGTAATGCTTGCCGCGTGCGCTCCAACACCTTTTTAGTTTTCTTCGTAAATTTATTTCTCATTATTCAGGTTCCCTGTGAGTAATTGAAATTGAATTTCACGCATTTACAAAAAAAAAGAGGGAGAGAGAAAGAAAGAGCGACAAACATGGAGGATTCAGGAAGTAAAACGTTGCGCAGTAAGAACAAGATGCAATAAAAGAACCGTTTTGCATGACACAATTGACAGTAACTTTTTCATCACAGGAGATAAAAAAACACCCAAACTACACGCATCGTTGGAATATGAATAGCGGAGAGCTAGTTGGAGTATGAGAGGTAGCAGATAGCACGTCATATGAGCATGACCTCACTGCGTACAGCTATTAGCTGTTCGGGCCACCGGGATGAAGGAGGGGTGCGATGCTTGTAGACGGGAGAATTCTGTTAAGCAAGACTGGTCGCGCACGAAGAAATGCTACCCACGTATCTAATTACATTTTGTACACCTCATGTTTCACAGTGGGACACACTCGTGCACAGTTGGCTGTACATGTGCAGTGGCCCAAGAATGGGAAAGACCCCATTCGTAAGAAATATAAGAAAATAAAGAAAACCGTCGAATAGCTTGCTATTTACTATTAAGAGGTGCTTTATACATGCTTTAGAGCAATGCAAAGCATCTATAAAGCATTATCAGCAAAGGCAGAGGTACTAACCAGAGCAACTGTCCGGTTGGCCATTCTGCTACATGAATACAATCAGAACTACATGAATATAATCTGTCGCACAAGGGACCGAAGCGCATGACATTAGTTAGTCTTGCAGGTTGTAGTGACGACGAAGAGGCGAAATCTTCCAAAAGTGTGAGTGAAGAGTCTGACTCTTTATTGGGAGTAGCCGTGCCCAGAAAAGCAACCGATATTAAATCAACGACGATAATGGCGAACGCAGTCGTCGGTCGCTGAATCTTATCTCGTGGGTCCAGTACATCCCCAAAGTACACACCACTCACCGTACGCTCTGCTGTAATCGCTCGTGTAGTCGTACATTCTAAGGCAAACACACACAGAGATAGACACCCAACAAGCTCATTCAAAAACACCCACCCACTCAAACATGCAGGCGCGTTCAAAAAGAAAAAGAGAGAAAAAAAAATGACTGTGGCTTAGCTAAGGTTAAGCCCAGGATGCGAAGCATACTAGCCTTTATTTTAACGCGACACCGTTAAGGAGCTCGTGTCGCAGAAAAGCCGGTGTCGTCGGCGTCGGCTCAGGCGTGCGGCGCTTGCTCAGGCGCACATTTCGTTGTCGCGCCGAACGCTGCGTTGCTCGACGCTCACCGCGTCCGATGCGGGGCGCGTAGTCGCTGCGCCGTAGCAAAGCCACCTAGAAACAGCCTCTGTAGCACGCCGCAACCTTCGCTTCTCATTCCAACGAGCAGCTCTGTCTCCAGGAGGCATCTCACCTGGTGAGTGTCTAGCAGAGGCAAGCGCAGCTGCTTATATACCACCGCGACGCCGCGAGCGACGGCGCGAGTTGGAGCCCCGTTTCTCCTCTGTCGTGACGTCACGCTGTCACGTGGTATTGAATGCGACACCGCCGCGCCTGAGGAGCTGGGTTGAGCCCTAGTAATATGCTTCGCATAAAAGGCCGTCCGGCCACCATGCATAACGTGTCCTCGCGATCGTTCAGGCGGCGGCGTCTAAGACAATTTGGAAGCAGGCGCTCATTTAAGAGCCTCAGCGCCAACACCCGCCAGATCGCCTTTCACCCGTAGGCAAAAAAGCTAGCGACGACGTCGGTGGAGGAGTCAAAAGGCCCTCCCTGCATCTATAACACTATACGCTAAAGAACGATGCCGAAAAGCCGCCTTGTGAAAGGAAGTGTGTTTTGAAACGCTGCCAAAAGTGGCGCCCAGCAATCATTCTTCTATCTTTGTTGGTTTTCTTTTCGTTTTCGGCCTAAAGATTCAAAAAGGAAGAAATGCCACTTCACATCTCGAAGAAAAGGACGTCTTGTTTACTCCCCTGAGTTCCAGAAATACTTGCGGTAGCGTCGTTCTATCGCAGAGGGTCGTGGCAAAGTTTCATGTCTCAGGCGAGATCCTCACATTATAGCGGACGCCCGCGATACCCAGCCGTAGTATCAAAGAGCCGGGCAGCGGAGGTGAATGTGCTTTAATAACGTGGCGCCGTATGGAGGCCTCAAACCTCCAACAACCTAAACTGCATGAAGGAGCACAATACACCGTGCGTTTCTGGGGCTGGTTCGTTTTATTGAGACATATTTTTTTTTCGTTATTTCAAGACTGGTGCAGAAGGAGACAAATCATAAGCTGGCTGACCCTTATTTCAAATAAGTTGGTCATAACGCGGAGATGAAAGGCGCATTCTGAAAAGAAGCGGCAACTTTGTCGCACATTCGCGAATACAAGTCCAGAAATGTGCTGAGCATTTCGGAAACTGCAGCTTCGCTCGAAGGGCGAAGCAGTGACAGTGATCGCAAGCCCATGAGGCCGGTACTACGCAGCGTGAGCAGCAGCCCGGTCACTGCCAGGCGTCTTGGGTATTATCCGATGCAACGGTTCATTAATATATGCGTAGAAACTGCGTTCGTTATGGCTCTGGCGGCAATCCGCGAATGCGCCCATACCACGCTTCAAGGGTGGTCAGACGCCCAGGTCGGCGAGCGTGCTTTTTCGATTGGCCTCTTTAGGCCGATGGCGAGCTTGCCCTGAAAAGCGAGCGACCTTGGCGGGGGGGAGGGCTTCCCGTTTCCCTCCGCCCCCCCCCCCCACTTTATAACAACTCCTCTTAAACCACCTCCCCTCATTCCACCGCTGGCGACACCGCCCTCCTCCATGCGCATCCTCCTATGCTTCTTCGGCCGTTTTGATCTCAGCTCCCACACCATCACAAAACTGAACAGCAGAGGGGCGCTTTACACGAAATGACAAACGTATATAGTGCCATTTCGTGGGAATGTCAGGAAAAATGTGTGATGATTGCATGACGTAAGTACGTGGGACAGATATTTGCCGTAGGTCGGCAGAAAATACTTCTGTGTTAAAAAGCTGCGCAACCGTTTGACCGGTGCCGTCCCCCATCCTCGATATAGTAGTTAGCACAGTTGTAAAGTAACCATCGCAACATGTCTGAAATTAAGGAAAATGACAGGCACGGTATGTGAACAGACGATGAATCAATACAGCCTTCATCATACCTTGCTGGTGAAGCAGCGCGTTGACACGAAAAACGGCGAAGACACGCAAAAAAAAAACATGACACTCGCTGCGCTCGCAACGATACTATTTCAGAACACACACTTAATATTCATATACGTGCGCACCATCAGGCGTACACCCTTGCTGTTCTGAAATAACCGAACACCGATAAAGATCTCGATACTACCAAAATGTTCACAAAGAGAGTAACAACAAATTCATTCTTATAAATGAGGTACAAACGACAAGATTGAGTGATTAAAGATTATAAATGATAGATGATGAAAGTATATAGTTAGCGTTGCGTAATTCTGATGTTCGCCTCTGCTATTGTTGTTTATTGTTCATTGAAATAAACAATAAATAATAATGCTGCAGGGGCGTACTACAGAATTAGCGTAATAATCGCCAGCAGGACTTTCAGCCTGACGTTCACTAGATTACCTGGTTATCTTTCCTAATAAATGACATTAGGTGGTATCTGGTAATTGTAGAACTGAATAAAGTCAGGACTTAAAGCATAAAATGTTCTGGAAAGTTTATCCTTAGCACTTTCCATAATTAAGGGCTAAAAAAATGAGTTCAGGATCATTCCAGTCACCTGTTTTTCGAACGGCATTCTTCTACAGTGAGATTCAAACCAGCAGGAACTTTAATTAAAGCAAGGTCGAGATAAAATGTGTCATAAGTGAAACTGCGATAATCGGAAGCACATATTCGCTTTCTCGATAAGTCAGGCACATTGATGGCATGCTTACAGCGGGTAACCTGTCAAGACGAAAAGCGTAGACGTCCAGAAATATCGTGTGCACGTTTCTCCCAATATGTTCTGCTGGCGCGAAGAAATTTCACGTTTTGATGCGAACGAGCACATCATCAATCGATTTGTTTGTTCCATTCCTTCAGCTGCCACTTGTTTCCTTGGGCATAAAACTTACCGACGTTTTCTTTCTGCACCAAACCACACTAATGCTCACTTTCCTGTACTGCTTCTTGCAGCAACGAGGCGGCTTTTTTGAGAGAGTTGTCTTTGTTAGACTTATGACTTATCCAACTGTAAACATGATCTGCAGACTTCAACGGTTTCTCCGGCTGTGAACTGCTTTATCTGAGACAGCGGGCGCTGAGCATATGTTTGTTTTCTTCATCATACGTTGAGGTGAAACCTGATTAATATGAGAATGTTTCATGGTGAGTGCGACTGTGTGGTTTCACCTTTCAATCAGCTTTTAATAAAAAGAAAGAAAAGAAAACAAGTGAAAACAGCAGGTTTTAGTGATAGGGGTTAAGCCTTACAGTTGAAGTTACGTAGTTACTTTCATTAAGATCAAGTTGGGTGACCTTATACACGAGTTTAATTATGTTTTACGATGGTAATGTGCCTTCTGCGCCTGCCTTTTTATCTATAGATAGGATGGTATCAGAAATACAGCTTTAGCCAGAAGTTAACGTTTGTGTACGTTGTTACTACTCTCTCTTTCTTTTTGTCTTTTTTGCACTCGCGCTAAGAAGTACGATAATCGAATATGAACTAGCCGAATCTTTTGAATTTTCTAGCTTTTAAATTCTGTCGAAAAAAGAGACGATAAAAGACACTAAGCGCCGACCAGTGTATGTAGTACGTTCCTTCCTATGTGTGGAAACAAAATTTACTAGAAACGTGCTGTTTTCGAAGTAACGGACAATCAAAAACAAAGTTGCGGACGCAACAAGATAGCGTCGAGAGCCGATAGTGGCCGCCATTGTTGGGTGTGCTATATTGTGAAAATATTTAATGAGACTCCGTCATAGTGCCGTGCTACTGAACCGAGAGAGCGCGAAAATTAACGTATTTTTTCAGCCGTAATCTTTCAAGAATTAATGACGCAGAATGTGTGCCAGCATTACAGCCTCTCCTGAAAGAAGAGGGCGTTCTTTCCCAGTGCTTGCGTCCAGCAATTCTTTTTCGTCATTGCGGCCGTGTGGTCACTGTTGTTGCAGCAACAATAAAACACGCGAAAGTAAAGAGAAATTATAAAGATAAGAATCTAAACAATAAGTTCGAGCGGTCGAAGTACGCTCTGACGGCTGTGAACCGATGCGGCCTTGCATGAACAAGAAAAATAATCACTTTGCTGAAAGGATCTAAGCAACAATCCAAAAGACAGAGGCTTCTTACTGCCGCTTTTCAGCCGCTCGTATCAGCAATGAATAATAGAAAGAACAAAGAACAAACCAAAGGTTTCATCAAGAGAGATAGAGAGATAAAAAAGATGAGAAAGGCAGGGAGGTTAAGCGGGGGATAAGTATCCAGTTTGCTACCCTTCAGTGGGGAAGGGGTAAGAAAATATTTCCTTGGTCTAGGCAACACAGGTGTCAAAAAAATCAAAAGAGAAACTTTTCCCTCTTTTTTTTTCCTTCTATTTATGTTTCACAATGCTAATCTTGTTAACCATTTCCCTCTTCTTTAAAGCCTCTATGTATAGCTCACTATACATACCTTGTAACTCACTATAAACCTTGTATAGCTCACTATGCCTGTAGCGGATCCGGACCCATAAATATATTCCCAGCTTTCTTTTTTTTTCCCACCAATACTCGAAACGCCACTTGCTTATCTCGACTAATCACCGGTTAATGCTTCCATCCATGTTAAATCTCAGCGCTTCTGGAAGGTGAACGTTACCTATTGTTTCGCTGGGTAACTTCGCATTTCGTTAGGATGTGCGTAGTTGTATTGAGTTGCATTGAGCTGGATTCCAATAAGCAGGACGCCCTCTGGGGCGTTTTCACGTAGTGCCAACCAGTGTTCAGCGGCACCCCCACTTACGCTTTCTTTTCTCTCTCCAGAATGGCCCAAGCGGCCCCAAATAAGAGGTGAGTGTACCGCCCGACGATGATGCAAGAATATTGTAGCAAAGGTTCGCCTGAGTCACATTGCTACTGCGATGAAAATTGTTCGTCATCGATTAAGGGCCTCAAACCATTTACTGTAAACGTGTGACAAACGCAGTTCCGCAGAGATAGCACTAAAAGGAAGTCTTAGTTCTGTTTTAAAGCAGTTTTTCGGCTTTTGTATGAATGCTGCTGGTTAAATGAGTTAGACATGCGTCGCACTTTTCTGCACATGCACCAGCCGTCAGCATTCTTCTCCTTGTACAGCTTGTGAACGCTGTGCCACACAAGAATAAATAAGATCTGCATGCGCACAAAGTTGTTACCTTAACGACACATAAACATAAGCACTGCGTGAAATTAGATATTGCCTAGTTCGAAAAAAAAATGGGGAGGATGCTTAAGCTTGGCCTTTAAGAGTGGAACGCGAGGGTATTCAAAGATCCCTGATTGCTTCTCACGCTTACCGGCAACTGGAGCGTATGTAACGGTAATGTTTACCGGGACACGCTGGCCGCGGACGCTATGCACGAAGGTGGGCTTTCTGGTAGAAACGCGGCCTTTTGCGTGGGCCGCGATTAGGTGCACGGGAGCGCCAGCTGAAGAAACCGGCTGCGCCACTCCTTGGCCCCAAGATACTAAAGCGCCGGTGCACACAAATGGCGGACGCCGTGGCCGGCCTATGTATGGTAAAAACGCTGGAAAAGGGTTTTTTTTCAGTCACATGAAAATGTGGAAACAGAAGTCTCAGCTAGATTGTGTAAGAAACGTTTCAGTACACAATGAATTAACGCTTCTAGCAGGAGGGAACGCTCACGGCATGAATCCTCAAACAAGGTTAATAATTGTGAAAGATAATCTAATCACGCAACTTTGACGGAAAGTTTCGCGCCTTCAGGAATACCGTTCTCATTGATAACTGCAAAAAAACAGAGATGAGATTTTCAGTCGGCACGCTAGCATAAAACGCTTAGCAAAACAAAAACTATGCGAAGACGATAACTTATTATTATCATCAGCAGCTTATTTTTATGTCTATTTCAGCCCGAAGGCCTCTCCTTGCGATCTCCAATTACCCCTGTCCTGCGCCAAGTGATTCCAACTAGCGCCCGCAGATCTCCTAATTTTATCATCCGCCTAGTCTTCTGCCGTCCTCCACGATGCTTCCCTTCCCTTAGCACCCGTTCTGTAACCCTAATGGCCCACAGGTTATCTAACCTACGCATTGCAGTGCCTGCCATGCTGTATTTTCTTCTCTTACTGTCAAATAGAATATCGGCTATCCCCGTTTGCTCCCTGATCCACACCGCTCTCTTCCTGTCTCTTAACGTTACGCCAAACAATTTTCGTTCCATCGCTCTTTGCGTGGTCCTTAACTTGTTCCCGGGCTTTGCTAACCTCCAACTTTCTGCCACGCTTGATAGTACCGGTAGAATGCATTGATTGTACACTTTTCTTTTCAACGAAAATGGTAAGCCCACAATCAATAAATAACAGTAATTATCTGCACATACGACGATCGCTTAAGGTAATGGCAAGCAGGCCACGCGCCCTTAGGAAAAGTCATCTCTTAAAGCTCAGGGCAGGCGCTAGGCGAAACCAGTATTATCAGTAACATCTAGCGAGGAATTGGAGATAAAGAGAGCTGCAGCGCCAAAGGAAATCGCCATTAGGAAGCCATAAAAGTCGAGACAAAACGACTCCAACGATCTTACAGAGCACAGCGCACAGACAACGAGACCGTGGAGTCGCTGCACATCGAGAGAGAGGGTAACGAGAATGAGGCGGTGGCGTCCCTCCAGCAAATGTCTGCCTGACCGACCTAATGGACCGTCGAGGAGATCTGCGGACCATCGATGCGAGTGTGGGGCTTGACTTGGCTACGCGCTCGGGTCGGCTTCTCTTCCCCTCACGGACTCGCGCAGACGATGTCGTCTCAGGCGCTGGCTTCAGCGGCTGCGGCATTGGCGGAGAGACCAATACAAAAAAAGACAGTGCGACGCCTGTTGCCAAAAATAGCACCAAGAAGAGGGAGAGGGTGAATGAGGCTTAAATAAACATAAAAAGAAGGTCACGCTGGCTAGTTCGGAGTCATCATGAGCTGTATTTGTTTTCACTGACTTTTCGACTCTTGACGGGCAGTTCTTGGTAACGCAGGCAGCGGCAGATGAAAGCAGACGATGTTAATGTTGAGTCCAATGCAACATGCCACATACGGGCACGAGGGGAATTTACTCAGCCGCGCAGTTAGAACTGAAATAAGTACCTATAAATAATAACTATTTAAAAATGTAAGAAACGGGATATATTTAATAAAAAAACTATAGCAAAGCTTTCTTCAACTTATAAATAAATAAAGATGCGAGAAAAATTGCAGCAAAAGAACGCCACTTCTATGAGTGAAAACTGTAGCAGGCTTCTACGCATTCTAAACTGCCCTGCTACTGCATCCAAAAATATACAACTCCAAATGATACTGCGAAAGAAACCACAGAAACAGAGGCATGTAAGAAAGCAATAATGATAATTAAAATTATATTGACAATACCAGTAAACAAAGGCCACAATATGGAGTTGCTTCTGATGTGAGAGAGTTTACCAGCAACCACGGCATGCTTACCACCCTTTCCTTCCTGCTTCAATAAGCTTTCTTCCCACTTGCGACAATAGCTAGTCTAATGTTTCTGTAAACATTTAATCATTGATTAGTTTTGATTTTGAACATTACCTTGTTGAGGGGTTCATTTTTTGTTTCTTGAGATGTTTGCTCACTGATATCTTACTTATTTTATGCTTTCTTAAATAACCGAGCTTTGTCGTTTGCCTTTCGCCGCTATTACTAATTCTCGTTTTCCGTTCCCTTTTCGCCACATTCCATTGCCACGACCAAATTTTGCACCAACCACGTCAAAGTCGGTGTGTCATTTCTCCGCATCGACGACCACCAAAAAAATTGCTATTTTCTAATTTAACAAAAGAAATCGCGCAGATGGAACGCACATGCTGAAACGTACGCAAAGCGATCTTTTCGTGAAGGGGCTAAATCAACACTCTGAAACTGTTCGTCTTCTGGAACGTGCTTTCCAGCCCAGCGATTACGCGCCTTAATGGCAAATCAGCAAGATGAGGAAAACCTCACCACGTGATCCACGCTACCATGGGTTGCACGGTCTCCGGGATCGGGCTACTTCGCATCACGCCATCTCCCGAATGGCTATATATCGACCTGCTCCCAGCACATCCGGGTACTGCAGCGCCGCCGCACGGAAGAAACGCGAAGCATGCCGCCATTGCGCATACCTGTGCTTGAGAGATTAGGCTTCGCGCAGCCGTAGGCCATGTACCTGCAACGCGAGTGCCCTCGGTAGCTTCACCGCTATGCTCTCTGCGGAGCGCGTAGCAAGCGAAACTGAGATTGTAATACGCGGGCGCCGTCGGATCTCCAAGATGCTAAAGGGGTAACGGAAACACCAAGGCTGGAATCAGGGTGCTATGTGGCTCAGGGGCCACCGAGGCCGCAGCGGACCGGGGTGTTCGCATGGTAACGGGAGGTTCAACTGTCTCGTACAGCCAATTTTTTTACACCCACGGCACTCGGAGGCGCACGGCGAGGCCCGAAATCACGGACAATTCCAGATTCCAGCTTTGGCGTCTCCGTTGCCACTTTAGAATCGAAGAGCCGCCAAAGTTTACCTAATATGCTGACGTATTGTTTACACCTATTACTTGAGCCGATGCGAACGAGCCCGAACTCTGGGGCGTATCAAGACAATCTCTGATCTCCACAGCGCACCTAAGCGGCGGTGGTGTACTTCCTATCACCTGCAGTGGTTGACCGATACCGCCTCCGGGATCAGGCCAGTCTGTTACTGCACTACCTGCAGGGTGGGCCCACCTTGTTCGACGTGGAGCCGACCGATTGCCGACGTGCAAAAACCACGCCGAAAGGCGTCGAATTTTATTCGCTTGCAGGCGCCCATTCGTTGCAGTGTCAATGTTTAGCTACCGTATGTTGTTTCATTGCGCTACTCCGTATAGAACACAACCGGTAACCGACACATCCACGGCGGTACCCGCCGTGGTTGCTCAGTGGCTATGGTGTTGGGCTGCTGAGCACGAGGTCGCGGGATCGAATCCCGGCCACGGCGGCCGCATTTCGATGGGGGCGAAATGCGAAAACACCCGTGTACTTAGATTTAGGTGCACGTTAAAGAACCCCAGGTGGTCGAAATTTCCGGAGTCCCCCACTACGGCGTGCCTCATAATCAGAAAGTGGTTTTGGCACGTAAATCCCCATAATTTTTTTTTAATCCATGGCGGTATAGTACAGATGGCGCTGTATACAAACCGATTCGTCGTACGACTGCTGTCTCGTGCGAGCGGTACTCGACGAAACAGTGGCAGGACCCAGAAGTAGTCTCATTCAGGACAGACTCCGGAGGGTTGACGAAGAACATTTTTTTTTCGGGTGAGCACGAGATCGCACGAACTGCGGGGAATCGGTGTCAGCGAAGACTCGGCAAACCGGCTAAACACTATGGCACGACTCGACAAGAGACGAGCTGCGGCCTTTGGTGATTGACGCGCTCCGCAACCGTCAGTGTCAAGTGGCAGAGAAACGCCACACAGCGACACCATCTGCCATGTACCATCTAAACCAATCTAAACACTCAAAGGTCTTAGTGTTCACTCGCGGAAACACGTGCATAATATTAGGCTCGTGCGCACATAGCTATTTTTTTCTTGTGGCCACGTGCTACGAGATGAGGCCTCGCACGCACCAGCTGTGTGAAAGTAGCGTTTTCGCGACATAGTTTTGTTCAATTAACTTGCGCACACAAAAGGTATACAGTTATGAAAAAAAGAATTGCATAACGAGCTATTGCTCACCCTAAATAAAACATCTTACTTTGAAAAAATAGGAGAGGAAGAGAGAGAGCAAGAGAGAAAACAGCCGGTGCTGTTCTAAAAGTTCTTGGGATATCCATCACGCATGCAAACAATCCTGCTAGTGGAATCTGCACGCTCGGAAGCTTCAGGTTTATTTTTAGCTCTTCCGAAATATCTACCACCTGATGCTTTTAAGTCATCTTCATTGTGAAAGAAAAAAAAATGCTGCTCTCGCAAAATGAACTCCTCATACAAAAAAGTGCATACCCAGCATGAGGAGTCAGCTAACATTGTGCTGCTGAGTCGAAAAGTAACGTTAAGTGCGGTAATCCAAAGTGGTGCTTACCCCAAGTACGGTAATCGGGAACGAGAAGCAATGATTGAAGAAAAAGAGTTCAAAGGGTTTGGACGGTGTGAAAAACAGCAAGTAAACAAAACTTTTTAGTAACATGATCAGGTTTATTCAATAAGAAACTCCAGCATCAGAGCAAGTCATCCTGTCATGACGAGACCAAGAGTAGAGGTTGAAACAGAGAGAGAGAGAGAACGAGAGAGAGAACGAGAGAGAGACAAGAACTGTCAAACTCGAAATTTTCTTTACTCCCTCTACCGCAAAACTGTCGTCCTCAGCAGCTCAAGTCGCGGTGACACTGACATCTCAACTTCATATCCTACTTCCCGACAAGTTACTCCTTACTTTTTTCTTTCGTGATGAGTCGTGGCCTTCAAAAGAAGGAAGAGTAAGAATGGCATGAAAGCAAGTGAAAACACCGCTATCATAGGCCTTAAAAGAAAGTAACGTATTATTCTCTCTGCGATACAGCATGCACCAGTGTGGTCGCACTCTTGGCAAACCACGAACAGCGTAGCGCGAAGACAAATGAACTAAAATTTGGGAAGCGTTACGAAGCAACAAACAGCCAAAACATCATTCGGTATGTGTACGGGGGCCGCCCTCTGGCCTCGAGGGAAGTTCTCCGCAAGTCAATAGACACAAGGCAACGCCTACATCGGCCTCGCCAGCGCTGAGAGTTACTTTCCCAGTCTAACCATCTTTGGTTTAAGATTTTACATAGCTATAAGCGTGGAGCGGCCGTCAACGCCATATGGTAAAACGCATGCCATCCCATTCTTTCGGGATCCTGACAGCCCGTGGTTGTGGTTGGCATAACCACCCTGGATAAAACTCGCACAAACACTCACGCGGTCGCTCATACGCAACAACTGAGTGGAAGATATAAATAGACGATACACAGACACGTACAAAATAGCGTTAACGTCCACAAATCAACAGAAGCAGTTGGAGACAACAAGACGCGCTTGTATGCCTTTTCTTTCTATTGGAGCCAAGTCGTTTCGCGGAGTAAGCCGACGAAACCCAAAGTTGGATCAGTACCCGGGGTCTGGACAGAAAATAGCTCGTTGTTTTCATTTTTCTTTCATCTTTTGACCTTTATTTTTTAAAGCAGGAATCGCGGCATGCATTCGGGAAGAGGAGCTACTTTGAGAGTATTCTTTCGCCGTATGTATTTTTTTCTCCGAGTTTATCGTGAATTCTCGGATCCATACCTTCTCGCCCATCTGGCACACCAAGTGGAAAAGACAAGATACTCTCCAGAAGTACAGTTCATCGCGGTGAACGCATATGCCACGCCTGGAACAATTGTGACATCCAGTGCAGCGGTACAAACGTCACAAGACAAACATCCTAGCAGCCCAGAAATCTCAACCCATAGACGACGGGAAAGTGTACGCCCGTGAACTAGGTTTTTACGTTACTTTTTTATCTTCCGATTCCCATGGCTCGCTCGTTAGGTAAAATAGTCGGCAATACAAAGACTGTCCGCTTCCCAGGCGGTTTCACGTGTTACCTATACCAACCGCTTGTTGTCGATCTTTCCTGATTGACTTATGGATACCCGGAGCACAATTTCCAGAACTTTATCGAACGCTCTCGAAAGCGGTATTGTCGCTCAGCAGACGCAACCCAGAGCCGCTTCTGACGTCGCAAGTGGCCATCCTGCTTTTTTTCTTTGGTTAAATGAACTATAGAAGAAGTGTTTCTGATATACTGCGCATAGAATCTCAATAAACTGAACCTCAAGAAATCGGATAATTATGTTACGATCACCAGGAGTTTCTTTGACTGTGGAAGATATGAAGAGATGCAGCATTACATGTGATAGACCCTCTGAACCCTGTTAGGTATATTACGCATAAACAAGTGGCTATAACAGCCCGTTTGTCCTGCGGCTTGGGCTTCACCGACGGACACTGGATAGACTAAGCTTCGATACTTGCGGTTTCGAGGAGACGCCGGCGACATATCAACGTAGAAAACTACGTTGATACTACGTAGAAAACTGCTATGATTTGTAGCAGAATACCATGCGGTCATGCAGGGGGAGTCCTAAATATCCAACGGCGCGCTCTAAGACGTCTGAAATTTCTGTTATTCTTACCTTATTCGCTTGCGGGATGAATTGCAGTGCCACGAAGCTGTCCAATTGTGTAAGTGCTATGCAACAATGTAAGTGCTATGTTTGCCTATGTTATGTAAGTTCTATGCTTGCCATCCCGCGTTCTTGCCACCGCTTTTTAAGGGGGGCTTTCAATAGAGAAGACAGGTGTCACACAAAATATGTTTCAGATTCTGCCTGTACCGGAGCAATGTATAAAGCTTTTCTTTTTGTAGTATCGCTTACAGAGTCGCATAAATTATGGTTCCTATGAACAATTTTTTTATTACATTTCCAAATTACAAAACCAACCAATTTGGATGATAATGTTCCGCTTAAGCGGCGATCCCGTTAAAGCGATTTCTGTTTATTGAGATTCTACTTTGTCTGTCAGGGCTAGAAAGTTATTAGCTATACTATGACAGAATATGAGTTCTATGGAACATTTATTTCGGCGTGACGTTTTTCTTTAATTTCGTGTTACTCCTATGCGTTTGGTAGCCAACTGCTATAAAACTAAAGGTTTCATTTCAATTATCATACTAATTCACACACTTAACGATTCGACGTGTTGGAGATACCGACCAACGTTTCCAATCCGTATTTTTATTGCAAAGCGTTCTCGATAATTTTTTATGGGCCAATCACGAAGGTAGTGCGGTCTAAAAAAAAACTTTCAGCAGTAAGAGTTCCAGTTGAGGTCTACGTAAGGGCGAGGCATGCCTTGTTTCATCGAGAATTGTTGTTCTGATAGTGATAACTATACTACAGCAAACATTTGAATGATTTTGTCACCCGCTGAAAAGTGACGCGCAGTGCACATACTCAGTGCACTAGGCATTGGCCCCTGTAGCCCACGCACCCAGGGCCACATAATCAGGGACGCATTCCCAAGTTGGCGTCAGACAGGTTGATTGAAGAGTGGCTTATGCCCAGTGACACATAACCAAGAACCCACATTCGGCATCAGCCCAAATTTTTTAGATTCTACTATTTTCGGGATCGGCTCACGAAAACGACCGGATAACCCGTCAAGAATGCTTCGCAATAAAATGTGGGTCGATCCCAAGGTATTGAAGTTTTAAAATGTGGGCCGTTCCCATCGATACATGCCAATTTATGGTTGTGTCACTCGGTGTGAGCCCCTGGAGACGCTGGGTATGTCTCCCAGGTGACGAGCAAAATAGTAATCATATTACTGATGATGAAACCGCCGAAGTGTTTAACAACGCATTCTATTTCTTGCTTACTAAAGAAGTCACTAGAGAACGCCATGAATTGTCACGCTTAAGTCACAGTACCATACTCACAATCATTCTTACGTTCTAGCGGCATCAGGAAATGCATTGACTCCTTGAAGTTGTCGTCTTCATATGGCATCAATGGTATCAATTCCAGTGTTTAAAAAAAATATGACATGAGGTCTCACTTGTAACATATTTTTCAGCTGTGTTCATCATCAGGAGTGGTACCCAATAACTGGAAGGTGGCTAGATCATATCAGTCTCGAAGGAAGGTCCTTCATCCTTATGTAGTAGTTACGATCCAATTTCTCTAACCATCGTCTGTTCAAAATCAATGGCACGTGTACTTTACTCCCACATTGTTACATTTCTGACGTCTGTCAATTTCTTCCAACCTAACCAGCATGGCTTCTGCAAAGTCTATTTTATGATATACAATTAGCACTACTTATAGTTGACGTAATCTCCAACCTTGATCGAGGTATCAGAGTTGATGCCCTCTTCTTAGATATTGAAAAGGCGTCTGACAAAGTTCTGCATCAGCGGCTTATTCTCAAACTTTCTCGTTTACACCTTAATCCTCCTGTTTTAGACTGCGTACGTAATTATTTGACTAACAGACAGCAGTTACTTGTATGCTAACAAACACTCTTTGTTTAGAAATCCTGTTCTCTCCGAAGTGCCCCAGGCACCGTCATGGGGCTCTTTCTGTTTTTGATATATATAAATGATTTACCCGCTAAAATGTCTTCCAACATACATCTTTTCGCGGATGACTCCATCATATATCGCCCAATCTTTACCACTGCTGGTAACCGCAGGTTGCAAGATGGTCTTAACATTTTGCCACTTCATATACCTTGTGGTTCATGTCGCTGAACACCACAAACGTTTTCCTAGTGCCTTTTATCTGCGGAAGCATCGCAACATTCCGAAGTACATTCTCTACAGCTCGGAAATATCTGCGGAATCGCGCAGGTACCCTGGTGTTGCACTTTCAAATAAGCTTTCTCCGCCTTCTCATGCTACGAACATTACCGAACAGCGTGACATGGCCATGTTCGTTCTACTGTAGTTCCCTTCAAAGTGCTCAAAGCTACATGACCTGTTATAGCTCGTCTCGTCCACAAAGTAATTGATCAAATGCAAGAGATAACAGAAAATGTTACAGTAAGCGTCGCCGAAAAAAAGATAATCAATCATTTAAAAAACAACAAAAATGTCATTAGTCTTCTTTTTCTTCGAACTCGTGTTGCTGCTTGGGGACGGATGGTTTTCCTGCGGTGCGTGCCAGGCCGGTTTACTTTTTTCTTTAACGCTCAGCTTTCTCTTCGGGGAAAACAAAGTTGCGACTTCAGAAGCAAGCAAACCGTCGAGCTCCTGCGACCCAGTTAAACTTTCGATGTAAAGTCGGACAGAGTCACTGCTGCCAGCACGTCGCGGGACAGCAGGATCCTTTCGTACCACACAGGCGGTGGATCATAATTCACGAGGACTGGGGAGAGGCCTCCCTCTGGCCGAAGCGCACCATCACGCGCATTCTTGCTCGGGAGAACAGTTAGACACAGAGTCGGCGTATAGAGCACGAGTCCATCCTAAGAATGCTAGCCACATTAAATGGATAGGACACACGGAGACACATACCTCAAAGCAAGCCATCGTAGCGCTGACATCATGTCAACACCATGAGTGTAAAGCAGGGACCGATACAGAAAATGTTCTAATACTCCCCGTAGATGGCTAAATGGATAGCTTAGCGGACAGCAGCCATCTTATGCGGTACTCTAGTTTTGATAAAACGGAAAAACGAAAGATGCGAGAACAATATGGAAGTGAAAGACGATCACGGCTACCTTTTTTGCAGTCTAGCACTATGAACCCCAGCGCATGGGGGCTGGACCCTCCCGCGTCTTGCCGTGCGCGGCTTAGCCGTATTCGGAGAAACGGGGTTCCTGGGGGTTGAGCTCAAGCCGAATGTTTAGACCTTGAGGGCCCCTCGGCAGAAGAAACGCACCCCTTTGGCATCGGCTTCACGTAGGCGGCACACCCGGACTGGCTCTCCCGGGGGAAATCCGCAGTATCCTTTTCATGTTCTCTTCTTCCGCGTTCCTTTTCTTCACTCTTATTTTACTATCTGTCCTGTCTTCTTTTAGCTTCTTATTACTTCTAATGTTTCATAGTGGCAAGGCTTAACTGTTTGTGGCTAACCTGTCTTGGTTATGCCGTATTTGGTTCCGCATATAGTGCACACATCCATCCTCGCCCAACATTCTTTCTGAGTTACGAGTCACTTTTTCTTTCTTTTTGAAACAGCGCTAAAGTTTTTTAACAGACTAAACACCCTACGAATCGTTTGACCAGGTTATCTGCAGCGCAGCCTCAACTTTGTACGCTGCAGCTGCAGTGTAAAATGTTTTCGTAGCACATGCTTCTGAGTCCTTGACTTCAAATATCCTCTTGAGGCTCTGGTGGTATTGTAGACGTTTTATTATATCATCACTTCCTTATGGGACCTTTATGCTCATAGCGCTCATCGTTACTCATTGCCATTATTTTAATATTCGTATACCTTACGCAATTTACAGGGAATTCATTTTATGCCTTCATACCGCTATGGTGCATGTACCATTTGCCCCTCGTTTAATCATTTCATGTATAATTCATATGCAGTTTATTACTGTAAGTCATGGCATTCATTACTCATAGCTGGCCCTTGCGCCATTAAACAAAACACGTCATCATCTTTTTTTGCAGTCCAAGGAAGATGGCGGCTGAGTACGATGCCTGGAATAGAACTCGACGAAAAGGTCTTGTGAGCACGAGACAATGGAACAAGGCTTTTTATGCTCTTGCAACGTAAGTTATACGCCTTATGTTTTCCAGAGATACAAACACGCAAAGCGTTATAAAACAGTCATAATATGCGCTTAGTATTTTTTTTTTAACGCAAGGTGACGTCAAGTAACTAAGACGCCTTCCAAGTGCGCTCCGTTACTCGGGCTCGAAGCTGTCTTCTTTGGAATTAAAGTACACAGCCTTGAATTTTGCTAACGTTTGAACAGACCCACAATCTAAGGACCGCTTTCGCTGGATTCTATGCTTCTTTTGTTATCCACCGTTCACGACTGGCGCATACTCGTGACAACACATACTGAGTACTGTCTTGGCGCTTGTGCAGCAATACAATCGTTATATTATTCGGGACTAAAAAAGGGATTGTTTTCGGAAATCAATAGCGTCATTTATGAAAGCGAATTACAATAGATGGCAGGCACAAAAAGCTGAACAGCCTGGTCATAAATCAGCATTACATTTGCTTCGACTACTTAACTGATTGGAGCGCTTTCACGGACACTCGAGAAATTGCAGAAACACCTCTGAAGACGCATGGGATTGGAGCATGTATAGAGGGGCTGGCGAGAAAGCTAAGAAAGATTAATGGAATCAGAGTGCTGTGCGGCCATGCGAATGAATGGAAGCCCTTTTATGGAATGCTTTCTAAACGTATTGACTTCTTTTCACATTTATGAATTGGAATCACAAAAGCGCTCCCGCTTGAACTGCGGAGCTTCTCGCATAATTGGGACACTATAAATACTTCAATGCCTTTAAGTGTGAAAACAATGTAAGCTTGATTCTGTGG
Organism: Dermacentor albipictus; assembly: GCF_038994185.2. Taxonomy (NCBI): domain Eukaryota; kingdom Metazoa; phylum Arthropoda; class Arachnida; order Ixodida; family Ixodidae; genus Dermacentor; species Dermacentor albipictus. The sequence goes on along the minus strand of NC_091830.1, from coordinate 21,358,111 downwards.
CGCCCTTTTTAAAACTTTTTTACTATGCAGTGCCTATTGAGTTTTTGTCTATCATTTCCTTCATTTCTTTGTTCTTTTCTTCCAGTCTTCTTATCTTTAATTTCGATGTTTCCATGAGATCCTTCATAAAGGAAAGGCACGTATTGTTCTTCTACCGATGTCGTTTCCCATACTTAATCATGGTGCCAGTTATACGTAGTAGAAGAATGTTCCAGATAATAAGTACAAATATATGGAACGCTGTTTGGGACGACATTGCCTATTTTGTCTGTCTGTCTGCGTGGATTATTAAATAGGTTATTTGGATATCGAAGTCGTAGGCCATGTAGTGACTTTTTTAATACGGAATCTTCCACTTTAGCAACGACCGCGGTTTTTTTTTCATTTCCATTTCCTTAAGCGACAGCAGTGCGTCGAGAAGCGTTCCACCTTAGCCCACTGGGAGGCGACGTCAACCAAACCGACGTCAACCAAACAACCAACACCAGTCGTTTACGAGCACGCGACGCTTTATTGTGACACGGGCCGCGCGAGGTCCGGAAATGGGCGCTAATCGGGCGCCGGAAATATCACGGACGTTCCCGGAGGGAATGCGCCACCGCTCCGGGAATACGGCACTAGGCGACCGCCCCGAGTACGAGTTTACCGGAGAAACGATTTGAGAGATTATGAGACGAAAAACAGACTGGCTTCTCTGGAAACATTTTTGGCGGGAAAGGTTTAGCGCACGCCCATATAAGAAACTCCGCCTAAATGCGGTCCCTCATCGTGGAGGAAAAATGTAATTCGTTCATTGTTGTCGTGTAATTATGGTACCATCTTCGTTTATGGTTCACCTGAGCGTAAATTAAGAAAGGTACAACGTGTTTATTAGACTACTGAGTTCCATTATTTTTTTTTTGCTTTTTTGTTCCCTATCCTTCCTTAGTGTGGAGTAGCAACCTGGTTAACTAGTTAATATTTTTTCATCTAGCCAACCTCTTGGCCTTTATTTTCTCTGTGTAGGAACCTGCATGCAAACACGCATATCTAGTCATCTGAAAGTACATCTGTAGTACAACGGTCACCCATATTTAGAAATAAAGTTGTTACGCTGCACTTTTTAAGACTAGGTGCTAGTATGTCATCGTGTTTGACATATCGGCTAAGGCACCCGGCCAATGGCAAACGGCACCGACAATCGAAAACATGAGGGAATTCGATCCTGGCCAGAAATGTCTTTCTATACGCCTTCTCTCTGCAGCACCCCACGTCTCCCTTTACTGGGTAATCATAAGTGGAGTTTGATGTACTAATGGCTGCAGCTGGACAACGGCAACCACCGACAAGCGAAAACAGAAACAGCTTGACCTCACCTATCGGCACTACGTTCTCGTTAAGTAATCTCAAACGCGAAAACTTCAGTTATATACATCCCAAAGAAAGGCAGCAATATGTTAAACAACTTACAGTTCTCTCCCTACGTCTAACTGCATCGGCAATTGAAATAGAATATGAAAACACGCCGCAGAAATTTGGGCACACTTTACAGCTGCACGCAAAGAGTGAAGACGTGCCAGTAACATAGCGCGGTTGGGAACCGTACTAAAGGGAACAGTTCTTCCGGTCTGCAAGCGCACAAGACGACCGGAAGCACGCTATTCCTCCAGCGTAGCTTCCGGTTCCCGTTTCCTCGTTGCGCGAAGCGATTTCCGGAGCGCATCGTCGGTCCTCACAAGGTAACAGACATTCTTGCATGAGTCGTTGCAAGACGTTTGGTGCGCCAATCAAATCCCTTCTTCTAGCTAGTGCTAAGCTAAAATTTGCAAATTACTATGCAAGCGGGAAATGACAGCCCGAAACACGCCGTTCATGATGATGAAGGAGCGATGCGTCGCACAGCACTTCTATCTCTCGGATCATGGCGCGCAAGTCAATGTTACCCCAGGGAGCAGGCGACTGTAGCAAAAGATACGGCACAAAATGCAGCCTAAATGTCGCCATTGTTTCTCGACGGAGGCTGTGTGATCCCCCTTGCTGTCTATGTGCGTCGTGACGTAATGCGATGCGGCGTACCTCATGTCAACAAAGGGAAAATTAGACATCCACCCGATCGTAGCATTTGCTACAATGGAAATCTTACGGCTTCCTTGAATGAAGAAAAATTCGTCCTGGTCCGGGGCTCCAATCCGGGACCACCGCTCTACCATCTGGGCTAACCAGGCGGCCTAGCAGATGGCAGAGCAGAGTCCAACTTGTCAACGACTCGAAGCAAAGGCAAGAGTTTGACGTAATAGTTCTGCGCAAACCCGCAAGGTGGACGGAAGTAATTAGCTCAGGGAAGATCAGACATCCACCCAATCATAGCAACTGCTACAATTTTGTGGATGTCTGATTTTCCCTTTGTTAATTTCTTCTCTCAACCTTGCGGGTTTCCGCAGAGCTATCACGTCAAACTCGTACCTTATCTTAATACGTTTCTCTTCATCGTCGTTCGATCAACTGAAGTTTCTTTGTTGGAATCAGTGTTCATATTTTATTTCTCGCAATGTGTTTTTTGCTTCCCATTTTTTTTTCTTGCTTTCTTGTATTTACACAGCCATTCCCTGAACAATGACGTGTCGTTGACGTGCGTTGTTGCAAGTAAAAGAAAAGTCATGCGAGAAAGACAGAGAGGGATAAAATAATAGAAAAACATTGGAGGTCATTCAGGGTACATCTCGATCTGGTTGGCTAAACTGTACTCCGGATCGGCGAAATGGAACGAAACGTGGGAAAACAGAAGGAAAGGGAAACAACCCGCCCGTGGGAGTAAATCTCATAGATTGCAAGAATGTGGCTGTGCCTCTCCGATACAGAATTGCTTCTCTCTATTCAATCTTACAAGTTCTTCTGTGCAAGATGCTAATGTTTTCCACTGACCGGAGGGTAACATGTCCCTGCCGAATATTAACGATTAAATTATTTTACAACGTGAATGGTTGTTTTATTACAAGACATAAAGAGTCAACGTGGAGTTACGACAAAGAGAAGAAACCTAAAGGGAAGATGTGTGCTCCCCTTCCGAATCAAGGAGACATGAAACAAAGGACAACAATCTTCTTGCGCTCGTGGCTTCATATTGACAATGCATACATCATATGTCTACAACAGGCTTTGTGAAGCACGAGAAGACTTGGCCGGCAAGAAGTCAAATTTGCGCTTTCTTCCTAGACGGGGCAACAGTGTCCCCTCCTACTCCTCCTCGGCCTCTCCGAAATAATTTTTGCTCTCGTTCAGGAAGATATTATAAAGTTCAGAATAGCCGGGACATTGAAACGAAAGAGTTATGTAGAGTCTGTGCTGCGACCTGTAAAGACAAGCTTCAGGGACGAATACGGCTGAGGAACGGTTTAACGTTAAGTGATTTCTGTCCGTAGCCCAGATTAGCTTGTCACGAAGAAAAAATATTTGTCATAGCTGCTAAGCCATGCCGGCGGGTAGTTGGCGTCGGCATGTGAGAATGGCGCAGGCGCCTGAGTGTCCTAGTGGGTAGAACTTGGACTATCTAACCATGGTGTGATGCCTACCATAGGACGCAATATTCTTTATTAAAGAGGGTCGAGACCAGGCGAGACTGGAACCTAAGTACCTACCTCTTTTTAGCGCAATGTTACTGGTTTAACATCAGCCATATCCAAATATGGGTCCTGTTAAAGCACCACCCCGCCCCACCCACCAACCATTCGAAAAGAACAAAGAAAAAAGAAAAAAATTACCGACGATTACGTTACTTCCTAATGCGAAATTTGAGCGCAGCAAATAAGCTGTTTCACCTTTTCGATAGATTGAGGCAAAGAAATCGAGCAACACATGCTTCAGCCTCGCTTACTGCTGGTTGCTCTCGACGGCGGCGATGAGCCTCCGCTTCGGCGGCGCGAACGGCAGGGTCTTCTCGGCGGCGGCGCTTAGCCTCTGCTTCGGCGACGCGTACTCCTGGATCATCTCGACGGCGGCGACGGTAAGCTTCTGCTTCGGCGGCACGCACCTCTGGATTCTGACGGCGACGGCGCTGGGCCTCTGCTCTGGCAGCTCGTTTAGCAGCAGCAGCAGCAGCAGCAGCAGCAGCAGTCGGAGGACTTCCATCGGTCGTCTCGCTCATGGCTCAGAAAGAACTGGCAGATAATTTCGCAGTGGCGAACGGCAGCGGCAATTTCGGCTCGGGCGGTGCACATATACAGATCCGCCGCCATCGATCTGGCTCTCTGATTGCCACCGCACAGGGCGAACGGCAGCGGCAATTTCGGCTCGGGCGGTGCACATATACAGATCCGCCGCCACCGATCTGGCTCTCTGATTGCCACCGCACAGGGGTTGCATTGGAGGAGGAGCGAAGAAAGGAATTAAGTTGGAGCCGGCGCTTTGACAACCGGAGGCTCGCAGGAAGAGGGGGGAGGGGGGCGGCGTGTACACCCAGCGGCAAACGATGGGGGCAGAAGCGCGCGCAGCAAGCGGACAACACGATAAAAGGAGGAGGGAAGAGATAGCAGCGACTGACTGATGCCGCTGACGCCGATAGTGAGTCAACCCCAGCTGCGGAGTTGGTTTCAGGGACAACGCCGCCGATGCCGACACAAACAATATGATACACTCGCTTCCGCAGCGCTAAGAACCAGGTCTAGCCGTGGGAAGGTGGTCACGTATTCGTCGACGTGCCGGGGCCTACGTGAAATAACCGGCGCGTCGGCAACTGAAGAGCACCCTATCCGCCACACAAGAACAGGGGGGGGGGGGGGGGGGACCCTTTCCTCCTCTTTCTGCATGGCGGCGACGGTGTTCTATGCAGTCACGTTATCTTGACTCCCTAGCGGCGTCAGCGGCATCCAGCGGTATCAGTCGGTCGCTGCTAGCGCTGGGGGGATGAAAGGGGGGCGGAGCTGGTTACGAGGCCGACGACAACGCCGACGACGACACGAAACCCAGGAACAGACGCCAAAGAGCTGCGCTCTAAAAACAACTGCTTCTGGGTGGCCCATTGTACTATCCGACAATGCATTCATCGCAGCCGTTGTTTGAACCGGGAAAACATTTTCGCAGCCCCCTGAATGCCGTGAGCCCAAAAGAACGATCTCCGATTGTCCAGTCACAATGAATAGGCGTGGTTCACTTTTCCTCCAGAGTGACAGGACGCGAGCACAGTGGCGTAGCAACAGGGGGGGCCGGGGGGCCGTGGGCCCCGGGTACTAGGGGCCAGTGGAGGGGGGGGGGGGGGTGTCATATACGTCTGAAGACACCTCTCTTTCCGCCGGCTACATCCGGGGGGGGGGGGGGGTGACAGAAGACCTATGGGCCCCGGGTTCCAGATGACCTAGCTACGCCACTGCATATAGAGGCATGGAATCACCTTGGCTGCAGTAGGCTTGACTTTGACGTACATTCAGCTTCTCCGAATTCCCACTTCGTAGAGATATTTAATGATAATTATTAGCGCATATATAGCATTCTTAGGCTAGATGCTCGGCGTCATTTTCTGCACCGTTCCGTTCGTCCTTCGGTTTCGTGTGCAAAAAACCTGTACCGCCGTCTAGGCTTGAATTGCTGTGAATACAGAACTTTCTGCACGCTTAGCGCCACCTACGTGGCGGTACACGAGCCTTTGAGGGGATATTTTGTCAACCAGCATGGGAGCGATGGTTAGTAACGGCGTTACTACACTGGGATAGTTGGGAAAATTGCTTGCTGAGCTGGCCACAGTGCGTCTCCCGTCCGAGGGTGTCGCTCGAATCAATTTGCGACCTCATCACGTGAGATCATTTCTGCCCTAATTTTTATTTATTTATGTAGTGATATTGAGAATTTAAATACTCCGGGCGCCGAGCACACGACATGCTTCCCTGACCCGCGCGATCCCAGCGCAACCGGAAGAATGACGTCCCGTGTATCAACGGCAGGAAAATCGTTTTCTCCGTCGTTCACGATTCGGCATTTAGTTTCCGCTTCGTAGCGCGCACGATTTGTTATCACTTTTCTTGACATGCCGCCGTTTCAAAGTAAGGCGTCAATCCGTTTCTATCTGCTAGATTTGGTATCAAACCCTCCCACCTACGAGTAACCCACTTCGGATGTTCTCGGTGATCGTGCCCAGAAGGCGCGTGCCTCGGGCGCGAGATAAAAGCACCGATCAGCCCGGCACTGTCCCTTCAACTTGCGCGGCTGGCCTTTGAAAATCGTGGTGGTTAGTGCCGTTTCTGGTTTTCGTGGCACTCGGAACACCCGACACGTGATACCCTGCCGGGGAAGACAGAAAAAACGACATTTTTTGTTGTCACTGCTGATTCCAAGACGGGACAGGGAGTAGTCTGATTGCCCTCTTCAGCATCGCCGGACAGCAAGAAGCGGTGCCTGAATTTTACAGGCCCCCGCAGGATCCAACCAGCCATCGCAAGCTTCTCCCGATGACAGACAGGGATATAGAGAGGCTGCGCGGCGCCTTCTACAGCATCTCGTTCGAGGAAATTCACTCCCTGGACATGGCGAATTTCCCGTGGCTCCCGCGCCTCAGCGGCCTGAGACTGTTGGCGGGCGTCGACGCGATCTGCGACGCCCTGAAAGCCACCCAGGACCCCAACGAGAGGATCCGGCGTGTGGCCGCGTTGTACGCCTGGCTTGTGCCGCGCGGGCTGTTCCGCTCGTGGGTCCTCTACCGCCTCTACAGAGACCTGGAGGGAGTCGCACCGAAGAACCTCATGTCGATGTTGGACGCAGCCGTACGGTCTCGCGGTTGCAGCTCGGCAAGCGCGACTGTCGACACCGACGGCACCGTTTGCCTCGCCATCATGACGAGACACGTGGCGCGCGAGACGCTCGAGCACAGGCTGCTGTGCATCTGCCTACGGATGGGGCTGCCCTTCGTGGCCATCCACGCCCCCGGAGGCATACTGGACGAAGCCGACCTCTCGGAAGCCCTGGCCCTGGTGCTCGGTGACCCGGGCGAGCGGACCCGCGGCCGGTACGAAGACCTGCGCTCTGCGTTTTCGGCCGCTTCGCGAAGCACGGGCAAGTGGCAGGGAGACATCGAGCGACAAGTTTCTGCGTGAGGGGCTGCACCAAGCCGCAGCGGACAAGCTCGACTGTCCCGAGGCCTGTAATTCTTGAATGGGTTCCTAAACTTCATTCGGCATCGAGGTTTTTAAGGTCTGTTCGTTATAGTGTTTGCTTGTGTAGAGCGTCGATTCCAATAAGCAAATAGTAGACTGTTAGACGTCAAATTTATGTCATTATTGTGGGGTGGTTAGCACAGTCACAACGTTTTGCATGAGCGCAGAAAGAATAAGATTCGGCCTGTATGTAGCTTTTTTTGACTGCGCGTGAAGGCTGAGGCTAACGCACGTGCATCAGCCACAGGCTGTGGCTAACGCACGTGCGTTAGCCACAGGCTTCACGCGCATTCAAAAAAAGCTACATACAGGCCGAATCTTATTCTTTCTGCGCTCATGCAAAACGTTGTGACTGTGCTAACCACCCCACAATAATGACATAAATTTGACGTCTAACAGTCTAATATTTGCTTATTGGAATTGCGCGTATGGCTAACGTGACCTTAGACGGAGACCCTTTATAATCAGTTGGAATGTGTGCTTTGTTTAATAAACATGTGATAGCGAAACCTCGCTTCGTTGTGAGATGCCTCCCTTATCGCCGGCAAAATGCGGTGATAGCTGTATTTGCGCCAGTACAGCCATCTTTCCGTTCCAACCATTGCTTTTCTTTTTCAGGAAGAAAAGCTGCCGTGGCGGCTTTGGGGCTGAGGGTGCTTGTTGATGAGAAGCTGTTCGTGACAACCGCATTTTCATATGTGCGCATTTCAAGTACGCATATGTTCTTAGATTTGAATAGGCGTTAGAATACGACAGGTAGGCATCAATGAGACACTAAAAACTAGAGCGGGTATCCCAGGAGTGAAGTGGTCGATTTACTCTTCAAAGCCTTGCTTTACTCTCGCGAAAGGTCGAGTGGAGCGAACTGCATTGTTCACTTCGTCATCAAGGAGAGAGTGAAATCTGCTTTTCACTCTGCCTTTCTGAGAGAGAGTAGAATTCCCGTTCTACTCTTGCGTCAATAGAGAACACGTAGCGTAATCATCTGCTTCAACTGTAGGAGGCTGGCCCCGAACATGGCAATGTATCACTCACACATGCTGAGCAAAGAACACACCGTTTTGCTTCTAGAGAACAGTCAGCCACAGTTCAACGGAACGCGGAGCGAGCGCTCTACATTTTCACTCGGAGTTGCTCCGCCGCGCGTGCGCTCAACATCGCGGAACAGCATAGCACCGGAGAAAGGTGAGCCGTCCAGCGAGCAGCAGTATCTTCAGTATAATCGCCCTGTATTCAAGATGAATAGTCGACCATAAAACTTGAGTGGACACGGAATCTGTAGTTCCGATCTGCAGTTGCTTTTAAGAGCTTCACAATCATCCCTTCATCGCTTCATAGGCGTCGTACCTTAACAATGGAGAAGCTCACAATTTTCGTTGTATCCTTTGTCCCGAAAGGATTTGTGGCAAACTGTGCATACGCATTTCTGTCACACGAAGATCATTCTTAGGGCCCTATTACCATGGAAGTGACCATTCAGTGATCCTTTAGAATAAATTGCATTGCGACAATGTTGACGCCATCCCGAGCCAAGAGGTTGTGGTAATAGCGATAGCTCAAAACGAAAGTGCCCGCAATAGAGTACACGACAGTCATTCGTTGGATATACCAAATCTGCCACGGTCAGTGAATTCTAACTTATGGGCGCATTCTGCGTATATGAGATGCTATCGCCAGGAAGTCGTCACGGCGCTTAGCCGACGTGAGTGACAACGGACTAGGCAAGCGCGCTGTCTCTCGATGTCAATCGAAAACCCAGTCGTCGCGATAACTGCATGCCATTTTATCACCTGCCGCTGTCTGTAAGAGCTTTGAAAATCGCAAACGCTGCCAGAACCATGGTATTTTAATAAGACGTGAGGCGAGAGGACGCTCAATACGGTTTGTTCAAAAGCCCATGAGTCCGAGCCTATGCGGAGCGTGTTTAGCGTGCGTTTTGTGTGTTTGAATTTATTCAATTGGGCGGTCTACTGTGTACGGAACGCTGTTGACGCAAGGAGGCACATAACGGAAGGTGTCATTTTGCTGGCGGCATGCTTTAGTTATAGATAAACCACGCGCTTGAAGGTGTCTAGCACATCTGTGATCTGCGACCACTGAAGTTACGTGCAGCGCCAGTGCTAGTTAGAAACTTTGACGCAGGCATTCAGCTGCATGCTGCTAGCGGTCAATTGGGCGCGTTATCTTAAACTTACTGAAAACGCATGAGGAATTGTTTTATGCTGAATAAAGTATAAACACCATATAAGCGATCTTGCGCGCGTCAGCTACAAGCGATGCGATGGAGATGGCTGTCGCGTTCGCTCGTCGCCTACAAGTCGTACTCCGTGCAAGCGACGATTTTGAGCGATGTCTCCCCGGTGTCGCCGGTATTAGGGCTGCAAATACGAGTCAAAACTAGCGTGACGCGTGCTTTAGTAACTTAAGTTGATGTATTTTACTGTAAAATGTAGCATAAAATATTTCCGAAGGTTTTGCAGTAGGTTCTTATCCTTGCACGTATAAAAATTCAAGCGTTTGTTCGTTCCGCGCGGAAATCGGTAGTATTTGAGAGATGTACATTCAGTTTTGGCTTCGCGCTATTGGCTAGTCGCTCATAGCACTTTCGAGCGATGATGGACGAATTCTAGATTTCTAGAAACGAGCGATCTGTTCAAGCAACGGCCCGTTTTGTCGCTCGAAGCCGTCGCTCGTCGCCGTCACGCACTAAATGGGTCTCATGGTGTTTAGCCCTAAGACTGAACTGTTCTAGCTCATTTGTTGAAATGGTGTAATCAGACATATGTCTGATTTTATGTCTCCTGTTGCGGTTTTCGAGCATGGTGCGAATCTAAAAGGGCGCTTATGACAACGAACTTAGTGAATTGCCAAGCAGCGAGTTATGCATCGGCATCTAATATTACGGATGCTGTGTGGAATTACAATTGCAGGGGTGCTTTGCGTACGCCTAATGTTTTGGACATACCTGTGCATTTACTAATATGAGTTGGTGTTTCATAGTTACGTCATATCAACAGCTAAATCCCTCTTCCTCTGGTAGTTACAAGCGTAATGTGTGAATCTTGCTACTGCATGGCAGATCAAAATGTGTTTATCACTTCAGAAGCACCGCGTGTGCCTAGTATGTCTTCTTGGGTTCAGACATACGTTTGTTATTCACATTTTTAACTATATGTAACATGTCTACATCATTTAAAAATGCGTACGCGCGTCGCTTCTTGGCGGTTGCACGCCGAACAGATGTGCACGTTAATATCAAACAGTGAATTCCATATGCAAAAAATGACAACAAAGAAGAAAGGAAAAAAAAACTTGGAGGAAGCAATTAAGCTGCGACTTTAAGAGTGCAACGCGATTGCATTCAACTATTCGCGAGTGCTTCTCACGCTTTCCGGCTACTGCAACTGATGTAACCGTAATTTTTACCGGGAAGCACTGGCAGCGAACGCTATGCACGAAGGAGAGCTTTCTGGTAGAAACGCGGCCTCTTGCGTGGGCCGATCTCGGAGGTTGTGCACAGCCGCGCCCCAAAAGTTGGATCATTTTCAGGATCCTGTTCTTGTTTCTCACTTTTGATATTTCAGTCCGAGAACATTCAGCATAAAAGGCACGCGCTGTCGGTGTTTCGCTTCATGACATTCGTTTGTTGGCTGTCATTTTCAAAATTTCAAGGAATAACTTTGCCAAGAATGTGAGACTAGGTATGAACATCTTTAGTTAAAGAATGGTGTGGCAAAAAAAAAACATTCACATACCGCACGTCATATAGCAAGGCGTGGCATATACATATGCCCAAATGTGTACGGAAATTTTGGTTCACGGACAACGCCGACGCCAACAGACGGCGACGCAGACACCGCATTTTCTGTGACAAGAGGTCCTTAACGCTGTCGCGTTAAAATTGAACGAAGAAATGAGAAACCACGCCCAATGCAATAAATAAAGATGAAGATAATGAGAGAAGCATAAATACTAAAGTTAAATAAAGAGAATCTATGTAGAGTAAGAAAGAAAGCAACGCTGAAAACAGGAAGAGGGAACAAAAGGAAGAAGCTTCAAATGTGGCAACCATGATAGGAGAGCCACGATAAAGCCGCAGAGACGAAGCCGTCTCCCCTACACCACGATTGCGTTCTTTTTATCCTGACATCTCGGGCACGTCGCTGCCCTGCATTTAATTAAATTTGGAAGGCCACTGCGCCTAATGGTTACGCTCATTAATTTCCGGTAACACGCAGCGAACTGTGCTGCTCTGTAGAAGATGAGTTAAATGTGTGGGAATGGAGGAGGCATCGCAAGACGTGGCGAGTGTGGAGGTCACGCGAAGCTCTTTTGTAAGACAGTCATCCCACGCAGCGTTCCTCGCCTCGTGGGAAAAGGAGGGAGACATTGTTGCTGCTTCGACGTCATTTGGACGTGGGACTTTTTTTTCCTTTTTATTCTTTGCTTGAATGTCAAGGACGACCGCTCGTTAACGAAAGGCGTCGCTCAAAGAAGATTTGCTTTTATTCGTTTCTTTTAATTTGGTGATGAAGACAGGAACGTTTCTTTTTTGTTTCTTCTGCGATGATGTGGGCGTGTGCGCATGTGTCCGTGTGTGCGGGTGTGTGTGTGCGTGTATGCCTGTGTGTGATTTATTGGCATCCCCTTTGATATGGGGCGGTGAGAAATTGTCACCGATAGCCTGCTTGATTTAATCAGGTATGCCATACATGTTTTTCATTCTAGCCTTTTTTGTCCACATCTCCTTATTCTACTTTACGTTTTCTCACAACTTGGAGACCACCCGCTGAGAAGACGTCAGGGCCCGCGTCACGGCGCCATTTAGTCATGGTGTCGTTCTGCAGGCGACTACATGTTGTTTCTCTCTATATATATGTGTATATATCGGCGGCAAAAGGGTTTGTCGCGGCACCCCGTGGCGGCCGCGGTAGACTACGCTACGCATCACGTGGCCTCCGAGATCGGTCACGGTGGCAGGTTTTGCTCCGGCCGCCCCATTCGCACGAAGAACTCGTAAATTAAATGGTGGGCCGTGGCGGGCTCCTTCACACCACGGCCTTCGCAACCGAGGTAACCGAGGGTTCTTCATGCGATGAAGAGGCTTTTGGCCGCTCCTGCACTGTTGCGGCGGCTTGGTTGCGGCGAGAAGGATATCTCTTTGCGCCTCCATGTTATGGCTTGCTGATGTGGAAATGACGACTAACGGTGCACGAAGGATAAAGTGCATGTTAGCATCTGTTCATTCTCAAACGCGTTTATTTCCTTATTTTTCATACGCACTCTCTCACTGCGTCCACATTGGTATGTAGTAGTGTAATATGTCTGTAAGAGTTCGTCGTGTGCCGGAAACGCATTATGTGCCAAAATTTGTGGTTTATAGGCTTGTCTCCTGCTTCGTCAGCTGGTGTCGGCGTCTGCATTCGTCCGTGCATTTCGCCGTTGTCATAGGACATGAAGCACGACTTAGCACGATCCTACCAAACATGGTGCAATCGGTCGCGAACTTTTATTTAGCTGTACGTGAGATGACATCACGTGGCTAAACTATTCCGGAGCCGCCAACTAGGGTGTGCGTGTTTGTTTGTTTGTTTGTTTGTTTGTTTGTTTGTTTGTTTGTTTGTTTGTTTGTTTGTTTGTTTGTTTGTTTGTGCGTGCGTGCGTGCGTGCGTGCGTGCGTGCGTGCGTGCGTGCGCGCGCGCGTGTGTGTGTGTGCGCGTGTGTGTTAGTGAGGACCATGAAAAAGCATAATCCGCACAATGCTATAGCAAGAAACCTGAAAACAACGACAGGGAAAAGCGCGTATGGGAACGTACTAGTAAGCATTACACGAAAAAAAAAATAAGAACGAAAGGAGAAAAAAAAAACAGATAGAAAGGAAAACTAGGCAAACAACAACAAATAACTCTGCCATCCATGATAAGCTACGAGTTCACAGACAATGAATAGTGCATGAGCCCACTCATTATGTCTTCAGAGAAATAAGTTAATAAATCAAGACCAGTACGGACTACAGATACTACGATATCAATGGATAAGCACATAGATAAATTACAGGGAAAAAATAAAGGTATGAAAGGACTAAACATTTGAGACGCCAAACGTTCGCAAAGCTCGAGGCAAAGCTGAAAGATTGCCAGAGATATCTCATGTGAGAATATTACGCAACGTTCGAAATTAGGCTTCGGAAAATTCAGCCTACACCTAGCCTAAGTCACAACGCACTCCACATTATTATTCCAAGAAATATTTGATTTTAACACCTATATGTTTAACTCATCAAAAGTACAACATAACAATACAGTTACCTCATTCATCTCTTTATTGCCTAAATACTAGTCACAAGCGGTACCCTCTTCATAGCGAAACAGACGGCATTGCACTTGACCAAATTTCACTTCGTGCTCCAGCTTTCGCACGACGACGGCAACCACTGAAGGTCTTTTCGTATAACACGCAGGTCATCAACGCACACAATGCCGCGGTGTACGCAACGTTCACCAGCACACAGTATTGCATGGCTAGAAATATATTTTGATACGTCATTTATAAATCAGATCAGGTCACGTATAGGAACGAGTCAACAAAACACCCCCTTGTAAGAAAAGCTCGAAGGCAGCGAACGGTGGGGGAAGGGGGAGGGGCAAGATTCGGTGCGAACTTTCAACTGTACAGGCTGAGTAGTACGCTGGGTCTCTCTTTTTTTTAAGAGACCAAAAAAATACGAAACTGGAGGGCCAGGGCGCGTAACGCTCGTCGTCCGAGAAAGCTCTCTCTCGCTTGTCCTCCGAGACCAGCGTCAGTCGTTGACGTCGGCGGCCACGCTGCTGGGTTCGCCGATGCTGTCGTCGGACATGGCTGTCTCGCGCAGGCGCGAGGGTGCGGGCAGCTTGAGTCGCAGTGGTGAGATGGGCGCGACGGTGACGTGGATCTCGGAGCGCGCCTTGGCCAGGTGCTGGAGCAGAACCGAGTGGCTCATGTTGTCCACCGGCGTGGAGTCCACGTGGGTCAGCACGTCCCCGGGAAACAGGTTCCGGCCCAGGGTCTGCACACGCACGTCCTTGGCGCGCTGCGACAAGCACCGCAGAGTGGGCGCGAGCATATCATAGTTTATTATTATCGTTTTTTTAGGCGTTCGAAGAGTTGTGTTGTGATGTTCTCTATATATACGGCACACGAAGTGATTCTTGGAATCTTAGGCGCGCGGCCCGGGTCTGCGATTTCGGGCGTTGTCGTATTCGTAAATGTCGAACTACACAAAAATAGAGCTTATACATGAAGTAATGCACGAGTAATGCACAAGAGACCAGCGAATTTTTTTTTTCGTTAAGAATTATTTGATAACTTTTTTCGCAACAGCCAAGTACAGGAGTTGAGAAAAACGCAATTGTTTGCTACCTAAACATAATCGAGCTCGTCCCAATGTATTTTTGTTGCGGTGCTCATTTCTTTAAAGCATTTCAAGGTTACATTCCAGTTAAACTGTGGATGACATACTATAGCCGGTACACAGGATTAACATTTGGC